>NC_081134.1:15304467-15942366 GCF_958295425.1 Solea solea
GGAGGGAAACATTAAAAGTTAAAAGGTGCTGCTGCTGCTGCTGCTGCTGCTTTAGGACCCAATCAGCAGGTATTGCCACAGGGTGAATTCTGATGATATGTTCCCTCTGTTGCTCAGCCAGAGCAGTTTGAACTCAAGACAATTTAAAGATGTGTTTTAGTGCTCATTGGGAATTGGTCCGCATTAGCATGCAGTGTGTGTGTGATATATAATGTTGTTTAAAGGAGAGAGAGGGAGGGTCCGAGAGGTTTTAAATAGACATCGGAACCCCCGTGGATTGCGTAGCTATAACAACCTGTCCGGATTTCACTCCCTGGCTTGAAGCTTCTAAAATGCAGAAATAAATATGTGTGAATTGCTTGAGACCATTATTAACGTCTCCCCTCCTTTATTCTCCACCAATGTCAAATTAGAAGTTTGGAATTCCCTTGACTGACTGATGAACTCACAGTGAATTGATTTTTAAGTATTTAATGCGAATGAAAATAACTTTCCTTCAATACACTATATGCTATTTTACATCATGATCAGATCATGTAAAATTTCCCAAACAGCAATATAAGCAACATAAGGTATAACTTCACTTATTACGGCTTAATTATTATTTTTTTCCCCTGGTAGTAAATTACCTCATGCATTCATCAATATAACTTTTAACTCGGTTCTCTATTCCAACGAGAATATCCCGTTAAAATTGTCCACATCACTGAGTTTAAAATGACAGACTGACTGTTTGGTTTTCTCAATGTCAAGTGGCTGCTGAAAGCTGCTCCAGAGAGAACTCTGCATTTACAGGAACTGATGCTCATCTAAATAAAAAAAAAGGTCCTGGTTGTGCAACATGAGTGACTAACAGCGCGAGAATTATATAAAGATAATTAAAGTTTAAGGATGAATTCAGGAGGATTATTTTTACTCGGGGGGGGGGGGACAACTTTGTTATTAAATTGACAGTTAGAAAGGAAAAAAAGTCAGATAAATTAAATGTGGATGCTGAAAGATATCATGTATTATTCCAAAACCTAATTTCAATCCACCGATTTTTATTCTTTACTCATTTTCTTTTGTTGAATAAATGATTTACTTAATCTGCCCCCAACGAATCTGAGAAAGTGCAGTGATTAGGATTTTTCCTTCAGCCTTCACGCACTCAATCATCTCTATATAAGCCGTGGAATCATCATCAGTCTTTTGGTTTTTGATTGTCTTGTACCTGGATGTGCAACTTACAGATGTCCATTCATATGTCAGTCAGGTCAGACACTGTCATATGATTTATAAAAATGTATGTGCTGCTGAGCTATGTAACTTTTGTTAACTCGCCTGGAGGAGGCAAAAAAACAAAAAAGTCACACAGATATCACACAGTCTCACAGGATATCAGCGCCATCTACTGGGCATAGCTGTGTACTGCAAATCTGGCAACGTCTGAATACAGTATTTTCAATTAAAACACATTAGCTACCACTAACTGTCTTAACGTCCATATTTTCATTCATATTCGTACTTTATTCCTTCACTTTCTGCTACTTGAAACACATTCTCATCTTCCTACTAATTTGGAATTGTTTTGGAACTCTATTCTGGAAACTATATATTTGCTTATTTCCAAGGACCAAGTACAAAGACCAGCTACAACACCAAAGCATATGGAATCGAAAACATCAGTGACTATTATGTGATGAGTTGAGACTGTAAGAACATCAATATGAAGTAGTTAGGCCTAAAAAAATTATAAATAATTATTTTACCATATATTTTATTTGACAGCAATAAGAGAAATAACTGCTTAACACACATTAATCATTATATGCATTTAGAGGCTGTTTGTTTTGGAGGGTAGTAAAGAGCACCGTGCATCAGAGCTGCAACTAACGATTATTTTCATAACTAATTAATGAAAAAACATGATTTATTTGTTATATGGAGTAAAGAAATGAAGAAAATATTCATATTCAAGAAGCTAAAACAATCAGAATTCTTGTTTTAATAATGAAAAAAGTATCAAATCGATTATCAAAATAGTTGACGATGAGTAATTTAGTATTTAGATTTAGTAATTGATGAATCGAGTAATTGTTTCAGCTCTACAGTGCATTCAATCTCAAGGTCAAAACATTACACATGAAAAGGGAGAGACATTCAACTGCCACAGCTGCACTCAAGTGAGTGAGGAGAGGCATCCTTATACACAAAAACATTTGAACTGTTGTAAAATGTAAAAATCTGAGTTATTTGTATCAATGAAATCATGAGGCTTTCATCTGGCTTTAACAGTCTGTGCGCCTCCATCCAGCCAAAACCTGTGCCCCCTTTCCAACAGTTTGTGTTTTATGGTATTTTTCCCCCCACAATTATCAGTTCTTTCATTATTTTATGCATATTGTATATTTGCACATCTTTTTTTCCCTTGTCTTATAATGTACCAAAATAGAATATGTAATATAAAATATACCCAAGTACAAGAATGTTTATTCAACTCGAGCAGAATCTTTTATATTGCTGTACATATGTAAAGACTATTTTTTTAAACTATGCATTAAAAATGGGTCTAAAAAAAAAAGACAATTTTCCAAATGATGCCATAAATGATGTAATTTCAAGAATTCAAACCTCACCTGCAATCTGTGCCTTTTTATATAGTATACATATGCAGTATATAATGGGATTTTGACTGTACAGTCACAGCACAGAAAAGAGTGGGAGATTTGAAATATGGAAGTATGAAAAGTAGAGAAGTTAGATCATTTATGAAGTATGCCCTTTTTTCCCCTCCCCAGAAGCTTTCAGCACAGGCAAAGAGGCCAAGTCCACCAAGAGAGTTAAATCCATGAGAAAAATGGGATGCTTGTGAAGCATATGGTACATGAATGTGTACGTGGAAACTGATAGAAAGTGACGATAAGGCAATTCAGTGAGCTTCTTAGAAATGTAAACCAGTCCACACAGTCTCAAGAAGTCTGGAGAGGTTAATTAATCACCCACGTCATAAACTGTAGCAGTTTCATGTCAATCTCATCCACCCACACATTTGCCACCGCTGCGCCGCTGTGCTCCATCCATTCATGTTTTCCCTCCAAGCAAACAGGAGGGGAATCATGGCACCTCTGTGTGCCCACGCTGACCTCACTGTGGCGATGATGTCACTTCGTAAAAATGCCATTAGCGCGGAGTCATGCTCAACAAGTGAGTCTTGTCATTCCCCTACACCACGGGCCCCAGTCAGACTCCCTCTGTTTGACGTTACACAGCCACACTAACATCACGCTACACACAAATATTGTCCTAATCACATTTCATTACTTCACTCATTTTTCCACGACTGTTCGCCTCGTGTGCCATAAAGCCGTCAATGCTCAAGTGTAGATTTACAGCAACTGTCTTAATAAATGGCAACAAATACACACACACAGAGGGTTTGATAAAAACACCTGCACAATTTAACAGACCTGTGTTGTGCACAAATGTGACAGCACCACTAGATGTCAGCATTGCAGTGGGATTACAATACACAATCTCTTATTAATGCTGAACAATAATAATAGGCAAAAAAGGGGTTCAAACCTACTTTTATTTAGCTTTAAGTTCTTTTTGGAGAAATATATTAAAGACATCAATCTAAAGTGGAATATTAACTTGTGATACTTGCTTCTTCTTTTCATTAGTGTGCAGTTGAACAATGTTTTGTGCAATGATGAGGGAAATGCCTTTCTTATTATATATTATAGAGCCAGAGCCCTGTTCAGGGACACGCCAGCCTCCCAACAGGTCTTTTATGGCTGACCTGACCTCACCACAGAGCCAGTACCAGGATGCAGGTGGATCCTGCGGGGGCTGGAGAAACTTATCGGGTGGGCCCATATGTCAAGATCACTTATGCTGAAGAAGGGCCAAGTCACGGACAGGTTCCATTTCAGTCTTGGAGGAGGACCAATCCTAACCATCTCAGAGAGGCCTGTTAAGAGCCATGGTAAAGTTTTGACAGCGGCCTCAAAGCCCTAGCATCGTACAGGTAGCCTGCCAGAACTTGGAGAGCTGGTTGAGAACATTCGACCGATCAGATGTAAGGCGTGGGTATACGAACATGGTATAAATCAAAGATACTTACTGACTAAAATTTATTTATGAAGTCCCCATCTCCATGGTAAGGTAAGTGGCTGTCTTAGAAGATGGCTGGGGTTGCCCAGAAGTCTACCATTACCATTCTCTATGGTAACAACACAAAGCTACAGCTGTCACTGAAGTCTTTGGAAGAAGACCTTTAGTTGCTGCTAGTCTGTTGGGTGACCAATCCTGACTCCCTCATAAAGATCCGGTGGAAAAGAAATGGAAGAGCTGGATTGGGAATGCTCCCCACAACTCGTAGGAAGGCTGATCCAGGAGAAGGTGAGTGTGACAGTGGGATAACGGAGGCCATAGATAGCAGCTGGTATGGGACAGCAGGGGGCGATGAGGTGGGAGCAAGCCATGAACCTTAGAGAATCCAAGCTGCCCATTGTGCTAAGTGTGAGGGACTATGGAACGCATTACGAGTTCCTGCCCAAAAGCACTTGGCGAGTGCCAATACACTTGGCGGCACAACCAGGTGCTGAAACCCATTGCACAAGTTATCAGCAAGTGGATCAGCAGCTGCAGCCGACCACAGAACACCACCCACACGATCACTTTCATCAAGGCAGAGGCAAAGGGCCGGACAAAAGAAGGCAGCATGGGTTCTAGTGTCTGCCCAGGACTGTCAGCTCTCTGTGGACCTGGAAAAATAGCTGCGATTCCCCCAGCACATGGTCAACACGGACCTGTGACCACACATTCTCCTGGTCTTAGCGAGCACCAAGAACATCATCACCATGGAGCTAACACTGCAGTGGCAATATAACATAGAGGGGGCCCACAAAAGAAAGGCATTCACTCCACAAAACCAAAAGCGCATTAGGTATTACAGGAGTGGCATGAACCAGCACCATCAAGAACATCACAGAAGCAGCTGAGAAAGCTTCAACATGGCTCTAGATCTGGAGAGGAAGTCGACGGAGACAAGTGAGTACCACTGGAACACAAGCTTTGGCCTAATCAACTGTGTCTGAAGACCAAAAAAGACCTGATGACCCCAGGCAATGAAATGAGAAAATAATACCTAACACAATAAAATAATTAAATTAAGCCTGCAATATGACCATGTGCTAATAAAGATGTGTTTTCAGAAGGGATCACATATCTTGATTTTGCATTATAGACATATTAATGATTGATTATCTCAACAGTGGCAAAATCCTGAACATAACACTGTTTAGTTCAAGCATGAAAAGGGAGTAAAATGAATTGAGATTTTGTGAATCTACAATTATTTTGTTCATCATTTGCTGTTCCACTGAACCATTTCTGCTTTGTGTTATTTGCTGCTGTAAATGATCACTGGAAACAAAAGAGATGCTGGACTTCTTTTGGAGCTGTTATCTTTTCAAGAGAAAGGGAGGACGGTTGTGCCGTAATGAGCTGCAACACACCCCAAGAGCTCACACCTGGAAACAGCTCATCACTTTCCCCCATGTTTGCCAGTCTGTTTCCAGACATGGGAAACAAAGCAATGGGGCCTGTCTCCACTTTGACGTTATCTTCAGGATGGGCATTACCACAAGCGTTGACGTTGCTATCTTGCTTGCACACCTCTTGGTAATACAGGGTGTAAAAAGGCTTCTGATAAGAGAAATCATGGGAAACAACTTGCAAATCTTAATGTAAACCGTTTGAGGTCAAATTTGTTTGAGCTCATGACGGGTCACTGCACAGTATGTTGGCTCTGAGTATGGCTAGATGTTATGAATAGCCAGGGGCATTGTAACAGAACAGGCAAAGCAGGCAACTTGCCAAGGCCCCAAGCTGAGGGTGGGCCCCTCTAGAGCGACTGATTACTTCAGTCCACAGCAAAAACAATGAGAAAACCCTTAAATTCTCTGACTATCCATGTCTACATTGAACATTTTAACCTAAAAATGCACTTAAAGTCAATAAGACAACAGAAAGACTGAGACGTATGGGGTTTAAAGTAGGGATGTGTGGCCTTTTTCTTACCTGCAGTCCCATAGAAGTCACTTTAAAGGACGCTTTAAAGCGGACATAGACCAGAAGCTCCAATTAAGCTGTGTTTGTGTGTGTATCTGCGTCATTACCTCGTTTATGAAACCCTAAAGTTTCAGAACAAACAGTTCAGCCACTGCTGAGAAAATAGGGTTTTATTGTTTTCCTGGGCTCTGCAAAGCGGAAAGGCACTTCCGTTTGTTGATGATGTCATCAGTAAACCTCACCACTCCTCTCACCACCATAGCTCCTCCTGATACGGGCACTAGTCCGGGCACATCCGGTTGCGTACATTCAACCGCAGAAGAAGAAGAACTACTCTCGTTGTAGCTGATGAGATGCAGAGCATCCACCGTGCCAGAGGGGGAGCTGTGTATCTGAGAGCTGGCCTACCAATTATGTCACTTCCAGGTACCTGGCCAATCACAGGACAGTGGGAAAGCTCTCGTTGGCTGGCCAATCAAAACACAGTCCACGTTCTGGGGGTGTGGTTTTGGTCTGAAACAGCGCGGCTGACGAGAGTGTCAGTGAGGAGATATTTCGATTGGCTCGTTTGTAGCGACTAGGATTTTGACCATGAAAACAAGTTAATATATGTAAGTAGACCTCCATAACTAACATATATGTGCATTTGATGTCACCTTTAAAACTGACTGACCGACTAATATTTGTAAAATGGTTGGAATTGACTTTGTTGTCAAATGCAGCCTGGCATTTCTGTAACTTAGAAACACAGAAAATCAGATCTTTTCATAGTAACATTTTCATTTACAGCAGTTTAAATTAAATACAAAATTAGATCACTTGAATCACTCTTGAGGACTGATTCTTGCAGCCCTCCATCAATCCATGTTTTCCGGAAGGTTTTCTGTCTCTATGAAAGAGAATTTTAAAAAGTTGCAACTGATACCTACACCCAAGAATCAAGATGTACCAGCAGGTCTAAAAACTTGTGTATTCTGTAAAGTCTAATTTTGTCTGTAACTAAAGTCTTTAAGAGTCTGTGGTGGTAGTCTTTGGTCACAAGGGTTTTCCTTGGGGAGACTCAGATTGTTGCGATAGTGCTGAGGTCATACATTTTGTGAACATGATGAAGCCAAAAAACAAGAAGAGGCGATGCAGCATTCATTACAGGAACAGCCATGTATGTCATATCAGGGTGCAATCCTTTTTGTCAACTGCTAAAACGGAGTGAAAGTCTTTACTTCTCCACCTCCGTCCCCTCTGTCCTCCTCCTCCTCTTCTTCTCTGGTCTTTTCCCCTTAGTGACACTTTCCTTTAGGGTCATCCCAGGCTGTGATCAGCTGAGCGAGAGGCTGCATTGGCTGCAGCTGCTAAACTGGACTCTGACTTGTTTCATTGACGCTAAGCAAAGCAGATCATATCATTCAACACCACCTGTTGGTCAAGAGCATGACCGATTCACTGTACACGTTCCATATCTTCTGTCTGTGTAAAAGCAACCTGTACTTTCCTGGCGCCGACTCTTCTCGTGTCACTCCTTTCAACTGTTGAGACTGTGCTGTCATTGTAGATGCTTTCTCCAATGAAATGAAGCCAACCTGGATGAATGGCCATGTTTGTTCAAGAGCAAATAGAAAATTGCGATTCTATAAACACCATTCAAGCAGAGTGTTTTACCAGTTGCCGGGAAACCCAAAGAGTGGATTGTACCATGCAGCCCTTGGAAACACAAGGCTCGTAGTTTTGATATTAACGTCAGATCTTAATGCCGCAGCAGCAGCAGCAGCAGCAGCAGCAGCTTAGATGTGCCTACTTTAACCCTCAAGAACAGACAAGCCACAACATGCTCACAGGCAATTTGGCTCAAGTGTGTCATAACACTTCACTAGAAAATGTACATGGACTACATCTAACATGCCACATATGAAGCACTGGGATTAAGCTCCACTGTGATTCTTTTTATTGCAAGGTGCTTCTCCCTCTGACCGAAACAACTGTTTTGGTTTCAGGACGAGGTGAATCGAGGAGACACAACCAGGCGGGAGTTGTGTAATCTTCTGTGACGACTGCTTTATCATTCCATTGTTGGGAACTGTATTTGAATTTTCTTCCTCTCTCCCCTTTTACCTGATTTAATCTCTATTCAGTAACAACGTCAGATTTGTTGTTCCTGATAAACCCAGTAGGAGAGGTTGACAGCGCTTGTAGTGAGGTTTTACAAACAATAGCTTCCTCTCCGGCCCCTGAAAACAGACTTCTCCTGAATCCTGAGAACTGTTGCAAATGGTGCACCCGACGCCTGAAACAGCAGAGTGGCGCAGACGCACCGTCAGCCTCCAAACCCAAGCCACAAATTATGTCTGGTACATGGAAAAGATCATGTGGCCCTGCAGTGGAGTAGGGGTGATGAGAACGAAGAGTTTGGTGGTAAGTCGGGTTAGGATTGGACGGATACGATTTACATTCCTCTCCAGGGATGTGATATCAAGACAAGGTCAGACCAAGGCTAATATTTAAGACTATATGAGGAGAAATCTACTTTACTCTTTACTCAAAATTGCCCTTTTTTATATATATATATAAAAAAGAAAAATATATAACATGTTTGTGTGTGTAACACTCACTGAGGTACAATCTGTCTTGCATTACGTTAATTATCTACATCTTTGTGTTAACTGAAATGTATCAAATGCAATTCAGGAGATTGCTCCTTTTAAGGAAATACCTCCAACTTCTTCAACATCCTTCAGCACATTCCAGCTCATTTGAATAGTCAGTGCTCAGACTAACCTCAATGCCCAGAGGAACCTCATTGTAATTGCAAAGAAATGTAACACTGCAGGCTTAAGCCTCTAATCTGAACTGAGTATTCTAGTCACACATGGAGTTGACACAAAGTTGACTTTTCTACACCCCTTTCTGAAGTTGATGTTCCCTGGGACACCTGATATGTCAATGCATAATATTTACATCTGAAAAAAAGCCCTTTGTTGACTTATATTTGCATAGTAGCTTCTGAGAAAGAATCCAAGAGGCAGAAAATGGCAGCAGGAGGTGCCGAAGTATCTTGCACAGTAAGGAGGGAAACTCTCCTGACAGCAAAACAGAGATTAGTGTCCATTACCAAGCAAATTTCTGCTACCACCTATTACACTCATGACAGCCTTCCTAGGAGCCCCAGTAGAGCAAAAAAAACAAAACAAGCTTTTGTCATCATGACCATGCTCCCTCAACACTACAATGAAACAAGCTCTGTTTTCCCGGTTGTCGGGTCTGAGGAGAGGGGGGCGAGTGTGTTTCTAGAAGGGTGTGGGAATCAATTATCCCACTCGAGAGACACGCAGGACCAGTGGGTATTGCTTGGGATTAGCGTCCATTCTTGTCATGTACTGACAAACCCTCCCGCTGATCTCCTTAAGACCAGGTGTTATTAAGAAGCAAGGCCCTCACTGGGGGCCTGTAAGCTTTTGAATTGCTGCCCTTTAATAGTGACTGACAAGCTTATAATGTTGTAGAAGTACATTCCTGCGCTTTCATGTGTTCACCTGTGTTCATTCTAAAATGATATTATGCATGACTGTGAAATCACGCATGAAGCAAATTTGTAAGAATTACTGTACAACCTTAGTTGTGAATGCTTTGACTAATCCTTTAAACAAATATGTATCAATAAGCTTGCATGGAAACAGCTAAGATATGTTTTTTTTTTAATGTTCAAATCTTAAAAAAATATTTTTGGGCCAACCAAAACAGGTTAGGAACACAAGGGAGAAAACATCCATATGAAGATAGTGGACAAAAATCAGTAGCCCAAAAGCTTAAGTCATATCCTCTTTGTTTAATCTATACGAAAATTATGGTTTTCATTTTAACTGTTCTCCATGAACTCAGCCAAAAGGATAATCCTGCATAAAACTATTAAACTATACATAAAACTAGGATATTTTTTCTTGTATGAATGTGCAATTTATAATTTAGGGAGCATTACATGTTTGTGTTGTAAAAAACAACAACAACAACAAAAACTGCATTTAAATCCAGAGCTACACTAAACGTTATGTTTATATATGCTGTATGTGCCATCTTTATTTGCCACAATGATCTCTGGATTATTTGTTGAGAAATTCACAGAGAGAAAAAAATCCTGTTTCCATCCCAATAATTGGATGTCCTCCAAAATGTAAAAGGTTCATCCTCGGGTCATGGCCACCCCTACACAAAATTTCACAAAACAACAAAAGCTCCTTGGTGGAGGTAAAAACAACACACACACAACACACACACAACACACACGCACACACACACACACACACACACACACACTGCAAGTCAATCATCAAGTCATATTCACTCACACTGTTTACACTGTTGATCAGAGATCCAGAAACATGCAACCGTAATTATAAAGCTTTCTCACTATAATCTCCAATTTAAGACTACAACTGTTTACATACAGTAAGTAGAAACTTGGCTCTGTGAGGCCACTTGGCCCATCTGTGGCTGTTTGTGATCTGTGGTGAATGGACAGATTATTGTTTGAGTATAGAGTGGGAATGAATAGATTTTATCCCTTATTTTGGCAGGAGCGCTCCGCAGGTGAGAATATCTGGGCTTTTCCCAAGTTCAGATCATGTGCTTGGAACCAAGGTTTTGACAAATGTCAAATGTTACATAGTCAGTGTCCTGGCTAAAGATATGTCAACTTTAGAAACCAAACCTGGTTGGCTTTACAAAAAGAAAAAAAACTGTAAACATTACTGTCATGCCAAGAATTTAACTACAGTTTGACCATCGTTTAAGTCAAACAAAGTTAAATAATGTTTTGCACCATCCAAGTGTTCATGTACGGACCTTATTTTTCAAACATTTTACAAGGATTTCAATGCTTTGATAATCTCCAAATCTTGTGCAATCAAATTTGTCGGAAGAGTAAATCGTTTTTCAAGAGCAGGCCTGCCACCTGGCTCAGATTACTCACCAGAATTACTAGTAGTTTGCCACTTGATTTACGGTATCTAATATAATATTTTGCGAACCGATTAAAGGTTTTGTCTCCAGGTCTCGTGAAGTCGCTCGCAGTTATTATTTGCAGACTCGTTCTCTTTCTTCACTGTGAACTGTGGATGAACTCACCTCAGCACATGTGGTTGAAAACTGATCACTGTGTCTCACAAAAGGCAAGATCAGACTGATATTTCACTTAACACACAATCTTCCACCAAGATCAGCAACAGTGGAAGACGTTTCTGTGGCGTGTGACGCGTTATTGACAGATTCAATCAACGGTGACACAACAACAAGTGAACTGAGAGCCAACATGAAATTTATAATGCAGCAGTGGTGGAGTTATTTCGAGTAAAAGTGGTGATATTACAAATGAACAAACAACAAAATGAGTGAAAATACACTAATGTGTTGCCTTGATAAGTTAAAACATTCCAATTTCACGGGTATTATCAGCCAATCCAATCACGTGCTGCAAATATTCCACCACAGTTCTATTACATTATTTCACTTCTAGCTCTACTCGATTTGGTATCAAGCACATCGTTTTCCATTACTTTAGTATCTCCTCAATGTGGGTGGGGTCGTTGGAATCAGATTAATTAAACAGACTCACACACTCACTGAACTAAAAAACAGCAGACCGGGTTGTGATGGGGCTTACAATTGCAGTGTTGGATTTTTTGAGTCTTTTTAACTGATCTACAGTTTGATTACCGTGTCCGACGTCACGGGACAGGAAGAAATCTCTGACAGAACCAGAGTCCTCGGCCGGTTGGGGTGAAAGGAAAATGGGGGAGGGAGGGAGGCGAGGTAGAGACAGAAGAGAGAGAAGAGGAGCAGAGCTTAAACAGTTGCATTAAGTTTTAGGTTTAGGTCTTAATTGGTTATTGTATAAATGACTATAATGTTATTTATACAAGCAGCAGCATAGGAGAAAAATATATACTCCATATCAATTTTAACTGCAGCTTCAACAGTAGCCTTACCAGTTCTATTTTTACTGTGCCGTAAAACCATTGAGATTTAAATGTCCCATATTATTCAAATTATTATTGAATAATGTTATTATTATTATTCATATTATTCATTAGAGAAAAACGGAGTGCACCAGGGCTGCAACTAACAATTATTTTCATAATCAATTAATCTGTTGTTTATTTTCTCAATTAATCGAGTACTTGTTTCGTCCATAAAATGTCAGAAAATGAATGCCGATCTGTCTCCAAACCTGGAGACAATGACGTTCTCGAATGTCCAAAATGATTCGGTTTTAATTCTTTTTTTAAATTTCTATTATATGGAGCAAAGAAACCAGAACATCATTGACGATTTATTTAGTTATTGATTAATCGAATAATCTCAGCAGCCCTAAAGTGAACAAAATGTCATATCAACAGATATCAACATGTTGTCTGCTGTTGTCAGCAGAAAACAACTGTTTAAGTAGATTTCATGAACAAACCCCAGCCCTCGATGAATTGCTGGGTTCTAATCCTCAGTGTTCTTTTATTCATAGCAGCGTCTCTCCAAAGCTAACAACCCACCAAGCATTAAGTGTAGTAGCCATGAATTAATGGTCTCGTTCCCACTTGTTATTAAAGGTTGGCCACAATTTAATGATCTCATTCCCACATGTTATTGTTTCGTGGCCACAACTTATTGATCTCGTTCCCAATCATTATTATTTCATGGCCATTTTATAGTATTTTTTCCACCAAATGTCACCAAATGGGCTCCATAGTCAAACGTATAAGTACTTTTTATGCAGGAAAAATGTCCATGTGAGCTGTTGGTAGTATTTTGTAGATGATGGAAATGTGTGTGAAGGTACGGTTATGTCAAACTTGGAGATTCAAAGATAATTTGCACAGCGTAAATAAAGGTTTTCACTTAATTAAACAGTTTTTAGTTTGATTATGAAGCTTTTAAGTGCATCACATGTTCTACTTTAGCAGGACTTGGACTTTCCATTGGGGTGACATCGTTTGTTTCAATCTGAAAAAGCAGAATTTGGGTTATAAAGTACAACACCTTTGGAAGACGGTTACTCTCAACCATTACATACAGTATATACGCCTGTGTTTGACTGGGATTTAGTCGATTAAGCTGCTTGCTTGGTTAAAACAAGACGTTTTTCTTATTTTTGTATCATACATTAAGGGCCCACCCCTCAGGTGCTTATAAGGCAATAAAAAAAAAATACATTTGCAGATGTTAATCCAATATTTCAATACCTTTTAAACAACACATATTAAACTAAATATTCTGCCGTTTCTCACACAAACTTGGCAAGTTTTTCTTGCTTGGCAATCAGCACACATACAGGACATTTTCCACAAAAGCACTGTGCATCCACTTAAAAAAAACAAAAAAAAAAACATCCCACGTGGAAATACATGGAAAAAGATTTAGGAGACTGACAGCAAACAAGCATTTTATCATCCAGTGCACGTCAAGACTGACAATGTGCACAAACATTGGCAGCACGGTGCTGCTTCTATGACTCACAGGGGACAGACAGTCATGCCAATCATATAAATCTATAGACAACTGCGATTGTTTCTGTCTATCTTCCTGAAGTGACTTAGTGAATAAGTTCAGCTCTCTCTTTCTCTGTGTGTGTGTGAGTGAGTGTATCCCCCACCTCTCTCTCTCTCTCTCTCTCTCTCTCTCTCTCTCCCTCTCTCTCTCTCTTGTGATGGGAGGAGCGCAGCTCAGCTCCTCTCTCTATAAGAAGTGTTGAACATTGAGCAAAGGATTTTACACAGCTACTCAGGAGAAACGAAATGATCTGCCCTGGAGCCGCAGCAAAATGCTGGATGGACACCTACTCCTGGGATGGTTATCATTCACAGTCATAGTGCATCTTCTCAACTTGCCTGGACCGACCGCAGCATATTTCGGGTAAGCACTGACAGACAGAGAAGAGTATGATGCTGCTTTCATTGATTTGATTGGCTCCTGACTTACAAAGCCGGTGACAACTTATTGACTTTCTCCCCCCCCCTCTCCCTCCTTTTAAGTCTCTAAGTTCCCACTTCGTTGAAGTTTTTTTTTTTTTTTTTTTTTGAACAACAAAGTCAGTTGTTTTGAAAGCATGTTTTGATTCCACTCAGGTCAGTGAGGTGTCACTTGGCCGCGGTTGCGCAGCGCGCAGCGGCCTCACAGCTGGTGGCTGCCTGCAGCAGGTTGTCTGCACATGATTTGGCCCCACTTAGGTTTGCTGACAGTCACTTTTTGGAGACAGAAAATGTCTTAGCAGGCTGGGAAACCGCATCTATTCAAACTAGATGGACGCAGCCTTGAGTTCATCCCTATTCCCCAGCCCTGACACCCGCGCTTGAATTCCCCCGGCGTGATTGAATGGCAGGTAACGGTGCGCAGTGATTATCTTGCGCAGCTCAGATCGGATCCTTTAGTCGACTCTGAAAACAGCCGCGGAGGGAAAGGTGAGTGTAAATGCCTCAGACTCAACAGCTGGTAACAATAAAGCAAACTGACTGAGTGAGTGAACTAGTGGCCGAAACGTCTGCTCAGCTTGCACAGAAAATTCCCCCATCCAGCATAAACATATCACACAACTCCGGCAGAGGGTTTTTTTTTTTTTTTTTCTTTCCCTGCTGCCTCCATCAAGTTTAAAAAACACTTTGGAACACGTGTCGGGAAATTAATCTCAAACATTTAGCTTTTCGCGAATCATGTTCTATACTCAGTGGTGTTTGATTTAGACATAGCGCAGGGCTGTGTGTTTCAGAAGCAATGCCCACAAAACGCCTTGGATTCGAGGTGTATCCCACTATGACCTCCACTTAAGAGTGGCAGCTACAGTTTAACTGTGCACTGAAGTTAGTCTCAACTGACAATAACTTTTACAACACCTTTCCAAACAGAGTTTCAAGGTGCTTTACAAAGAAAAAAGAATCATCAAATGTCAAATGAAAAACTTTGAAAGTTTGCGGCACGATATGTGAGTTTGAAGGCGAGATTTAACAGACAACGCTGAGGTCATTGAAAGAGCAGCAGTCTCACCTCGAACAAACTTCCTAAGCTGCCTAAAATGATCGAGGTGGCATCCCCTACTCAACAGAAGCAACCTCTTAGTGTCTTTTTTTTAATCCCTTCATTGTGTGTTGATGGAATTGTTAGTGAGGCGCAAGGAGACACATGGCTGTAGGGCTGCAGAGTGATGACACGTGAGGACTTTCGAGCAGAGTCAAATTTACGGTAGGTACGGGTGTTTTGTGCGGGATCCAGGAGTGTTAGGTGATCTGGGAACACAGTTCCCTCAGGGTGTGTTACACTGGTGTGTTGGACCCGGCGACCTGTTCAAGTGGATCTCACTTTCATCGGCTTATCCTAAATAAGGTGTAAAAGTCTCAGGAGGCCAGTCAAAACATACAAGCACGTCAGGTTTTGGAAGCACTTGAACCCTCGTTAGACATCAAAGAGTCTGAATAACCCAGATCGCTGAGAGTTACACCCAGTTTTTCACATTTCTGGGTAAATGTTGTTCTCGTGGGTGTTGCACCGAAGTGTTGGCACTCATCTTTGGAAACTGGGTGATGCAAACATGCTGCGTGGCACCTGTAACTGCTCTCCGCACGCTGGAAATATCACGGCCGTTCACAGTTAAACGTCATCATCTGTAATGCCCGTGCATATTCTATATGAGGTACTTTCTCCGTGTCTGTCTTTGGTTTCAATGCAGCTCTAAAGTTGCATTACAGCGACAAATGTGACCCCCGGCTCTGTGTTTCTGCCTCCCACCCTGTTGCAGTGTCAACTTTGGCAGGCAGTGTGTATTACAGCGGCCGTGCCAATTTGGCACACACATCTGCCTTAATGGTCCCAGTGGTAATGCATATTTACTTATTCAGTTAGCACTTGTTTTCAGTTTCTTCTGTCAGTCTGTTCTCTATCTGTGGCCTGTGTACGCGGAGACATGTGGTATTACAATACTCCTGATTTTCTCGGTGAGCCCGGTGAGAGAGGAATATGAATGAGTGTCAGTGAATGATTTAGCCCTGCGGTGGAGGAACATGGAACATACTGAGAGAGAATGCACAGGTGACACAGATACAAATGTGACTGCCCCCCTGGCCAACTTCCCAGAAATTGGACACCGGTGACACTCCGGCACAGTCCTGCTCAGCTTTGACTGCGGTACATACTAACATAAACCTGTTCAAATAAATATTCCATGAGCACAAGGCATCCTAGGGCCTCCTGGGTACTGATTTACTCAAAATAGAGGGTCAATGTTGCATACCCAATTTCCAGAGTGCGGTGGAGCGTAAGTGTAACATAAACACAATCTCTCCTGCCCATAGTCTGCACAGCTGAGGGTGGGGTGGGATTCCTGGCGTAGTCAAGCACCCGCTTAAATTGTCATCCTTTGCCACAAGAATGTGAGCACTCATTTTCTCTCCCTCAGCCTGTTGTGGCAGGTGCTGGTTCTGCTCAATCCGTTATCATCAGAGTTTGAATTGGAGATGTTTATCAAGCTTTCTCTACGTGACTTCATAGGTCACAGCACCTCGGCCAGATCCAGGGTAAACTGACAGGAGGAGGAAGTGATTTGTTTGCTCGTTTGACCTCGTCACGGCCCAGAGTGCTGACTGTCTGTGACAACTCTGCTGATTTAAATTTTAGTTTCAGTGAAATAGCATGTCATTCTGTGGTCTAGTAAACCACGCCGCATGTTGGTCCAAGCACTGCGTCAAGAGTTTGTTTTTTATTTAGTCCATTTGTGATATATATACAGGAAGGTTGCCCACAGTCATGCAGCAGGGATTTACCAATCGCTGCGGCAACACAGCATCTGCAGGAAGCAAAATACGCCGGTTGCTGTCGCTCCACTAATTAATTGGTATGATTACTTTGTACAGTGTATCATCACTTCGCGCCAGACGAACAGATGTGTGATCGTTCTCCGCGCTCCTTCAAGTGAGGCAGCGTGCCAGAAACAAGAGGAAAAAACAAATAGGATGCGTGTAAATAAACCGATGAGGATGTTTTTTTATTGTGCAGCTGTAAAGCGGTTTTAATCACTGCTCTGAATTAGTTCCTGGTGCGTATCAAACATCAGTTTGTTTTAAAGGAGCCACATTTTCTTCTCGCACAGCACAGTAATGTTACAACTTGTTTTTTAAGTGGCTCCATGTAAACATTCTTTCATTTTTGCTCCCTCCTCTCTCGCTCTCTCGCTCTCTCGCACTCTCTCCCCTCCCGTCACCGGGTTCGCCCGGCTCATGTGCGTGCCGGCATCCCTGCAGTGGTTTGTGGGAAGCTGCTGGGTGATTACCACTCATTAGGAGCAGCAGAGTTAGTGTGGACTCAGGCTGGCGTTGTCTGGCAGACAGTGGTGGCGGGCATCTCATTACCAGGCCTTAAGGACTGATTAGCCCTGACGTGCAGCAGGGCGGGGAGCCCCATTGATAGAGGGATTTCCCAAACTTCATAGGATATCCTGTGGCCATAGCCACACCTCATAGGGTATCACTTTACTGTGAGACAAGAAGATAGGATTCTCTCAGCACTGGTGCTATGACCTTGCAGTGTGGTGAGATCATGCAAAACTGGAGGCTTAGATAACAGACCCCAGAAAAAGCAGAGCTTTGTTTACTTTATATTTCTGTTTGATAAGTCCGGATTTGAACTAAGCCCGGCTTTGCTTTGACTGCTCTGCTCTTTGACATCTGTCCGTAAACGCCTGCTATTCCCATGGATGCCACAGGGTGGTGCAGTGTGTTCTGAGAGGGCAGGATGATCCTCAATCAGCTCTTTTCAACCTGTTTTGTGTAACAGTAGGAGAGTGGGAAATGAAATGTTTAAACATCACATCTAAAGGCAGCCAAGTGTGTGCAAAAACGGGGGGAGGGGAAAAGAAAATACTTCTGTGCATGTTTAGTTGTGGTCAACCTGCCTGAAAGTGTGCGAGCTTACGGAGCAAAAATTCATCTATGCATAGTGTTACTGTTTATTTTACAGCTTGAATCATCAGAAACTGCACACACACACCAGTGATGTGCTGTTATAGAATAATGACGTGACTATTTTTGAAAAACAGAGGGTTCGATGAGGGTTGTAATCTCTGTTATGCCCGGCATATATCGCATCACGGGACCTCCAGTTCTGGTTTAATCAGCTGCGACATGTTTTGTTTTAAAAGAATGGCAGCTCCAGCTCAGTCCCATTAGTCAGCTGTGCACACGAGTGGTGGATAGTCGGAAGATATGGGAGGGAAACTCCCATTGAAGGAAACTCCTGTTGGCCAAACTGCATGCATAATGATCTTTGCAGATGGAGCTGGAGACATGGGTAATTTGCAAAACAGGAAAACTAATATAGACTCACGATACTTTTAGTGGTCAGGCATTGATGAGATGATGCTTGTTAGTGAGACTGCCATGTCCTGTGTTTTCCATTCTTGACCGCAGGCAAATTTTCTCGGCCTGATTTGTGGGGAGTGAAGAGACATGGTATGTGCTCAGATTAGCTGATCGACAAAGTCTCATTATTATATGTATATACTGTATATATATATATATATATATATATATATATATATATATACATATTTTTATCTTCTAAAAATATGTGTGCATGTCCTCATGTCTAACAAGTGTGTGTTTTTAATTAAAAAATCTACACCAGTTATCATAAAAATATAAAGGCCCTCCATCTCACACACTTGCTTAATTATTAATAAGTTTTATTTCTTGTACGTAGAACTGCATCTTTCTGCATGAACTTAAGCCAATAATCATATTAGAGCCAGGCAGATACATGCCTCTCACATATTCAGTATTTCAGTATAGGTGTGACAGATCTCTGAGACGTCTGCTGATGTGAATACAGAAAAGGGATGTTTTAAAAATTGTTTATTGTGTTTGTAAAAACGAAAGAAGAGACCACAATCATCTCTGCTCCAAATGGATCAACAACCAATGTGTACATGTGAAATCAATACTGTCAGCATCAGTCAAGCTCTCAATCAAAAACACATAAGGCATATGTATCCATAAAGCCTGAGCAATAGTTTCACAGCAGACACAGTCAGACTGACATGAATGTGTCTGGACATGATCGATGTTCACCACTGCGATCATCAACCCTGGAGGAGTTCTGTGGCCTGTCAAAAATGGCCTATGTGTATGACATTCAACTGGCTGACAAGAGGCAACCATTTTGACACAAAGTGATTAATGAGCAGCATGTATGAATACTGATACTGACAGGTTGTGTTTTAACTTGAACGTCATGTCTCTCCATTATAGATTTAACAGCAGCGGATTAAAAACAGCCTTGTGTGTTTTTGCATATTTTGTATTTTGGGTAATGCAGGCCTTTCCGGAACAATAAAACCCCTCTCAGTAATAAGAGTAAATAATGGTTAATGAACTCAGCCACTTGCAGTTACTGAGGCATGACTGATTCAAAACAGCCACTGTTTTGTTTTGGATTTTGTGGTTTGACTTCGTGTGCTCGGTTTACTCACAGAAGTGCTTTTGGCCTTTGTCACAAAAAAAACCAAAACACCAACGCAAACCCACTCTTTCTGAACATTAAATGTCTGCTTTTTGGAATTTGCTAACTGTCAAACTGTTGTGCTCGCCAACCAAATAACCGTACCCTGGGTCTTGAGTCAACATGTGCGAATTGGCGAGAATTGAGCAAAGTGTGTGTGTGCCTGAACGTGTTTGGTGTGCGCTGGTACAGCACTCCTCTGTGCCATGGTGTAAGCTAGAACAGGGGAGTCATGCGGACACTGCTGTGCGCCCAATCTGTGCCAGTCACACAGTGACTATAACTGAGCTGCTGACCTTAGAAGCCTTGAGTTCTCACATAGCAGTTAAACCTCTTACCTTGCACCACACTCCCTTCCCCAAACCAAGCTTGTGCAGCCCGCACTTGCATTCATGTCTTTGGATTAAAAAAAAACCCATGTATATATATATATATATATATATATATATATATATATATATAAAAATTTAGATTATAGAGATTTATTTTTTTTTATCAATCAACACATGCAATTCAAATATCAAGAGAGTAATTATCAAGGACGTGAGCCAATCAGTCAATTAGTGGGTGTAGTCTGACACCGGCCTATGTGGTGTGTGAGTGACCAGAAGAGACAGCAGATGACATAACTCTGGGTCATATCCTGTTAAGTCATGCAAGATAGCGGACTTTCCCCTCTTTACGTTGTGGGTAGCAGTGCGTCTAAGCATTGCATGACATTCCCACACTTTACAGAAAGGCTTATTATACAAATAATAATGACTTACTAAGTCCCCGGGCCCCTACCACTTTGTTTTCAAAGTCATTTTGTCATGTTACTGTACTGTGTCAGTCACAGCTTGTAGGAGTAGTCACAACACCCAGTACTTTCAACCAGTGACTAATCTTATCTTAGCCTCATACATAATTGTTCACTCTTTGCCCTATTTCTGGTTTTAATGAGTTAGGGAATGAACGGTGTCACTATGGAGAAAATAGCAGGATTTTTTCCTCTTTTTTTTTAACTCCTTGGAGGTGGACAATAGCCTGGAGACTCCCTGTACCGGAGAGCCTTTTGACACTGATTCATGATTCCTACAATTATTCAAGTCTAAGCAGTGGAGAACATTGTCAGCCCTAGTTAGAGTGGGCCAGAGGGAAAACACCACACACACTAACATTCCTACTACCTTTGGCATGGCCTGGGCTGTGATACACCAGATGGGACTTGGGCAGGGTGGTCTGAAGTTTATCCAACATTTCTGAAAAAGCAGACCCCACCACCCCCCACCCCCCATCCCTTCCCCACCAGAAAAAAAAAAAGGAGCACTTTAAACATTGTGAGGGCAGGAGGAAAAAGTGAAAGACAGAAAAGGAGATCAGAAGGGTCGAGTGTAATTTCCATACAAAACCTTTAATAATAATACTATGATTTTTAGTTTCCACAACACACAGATTAATCTCAGGTTTGGACAGTAGTTTTTGTCTCTTTTTTGACAGCTGAACTCTTCCAGAACACATGTTCATGTCTGTCATTGTCTTGTGTAGCAGGTTACTTTCATAGACAGCGGTGGTTTTGTCTAGAGAAGGCTTTGTTTTGAGCCAACAGCTGGGTGGAATGATTGGCATTCGTTTAGAGTAATTGGCCAGTGGGAATGGGGGGGTGGTGGGGGTGTTCAGAAAAGAGGAAAAAAAAAGAAAAAAGAAAGAATGAAGGAAGGAGAGGGGGGTTGGTTGTGATCTTGAGGACACCAGACCACACAACCTGCAAGTTCAGGCTGATGGAGAAACTGTGGCTTTTGTTGCTTTTTCTGCATGGGCGCGTTCAGCCACGACTGACTCTCTTGTAGGTGTTGACTTAAGGTTGTAAGTGCCCATATGCACACACGCACACACACACACACACACACGCACACACACACACACACAGAGAGAAAGAGAGACAGTATCTGCAAACGTATAGCCAACACCTGTGTGACTCCAGTGGAGTGGAGGTAATAAACAATAAACAGCCGCTGGTTAAAAGTTGGTCGCTGTCTTCATTCTTATCCTCATAACTAACACAGTGGCAGATAAACAGTCAGCACTAATAACTGGCAATGACACTGTGGTAGAATTGGTGGAGCATCTAAAGAGTAACTGATATCTGCTTAAACAATTTGCAGACATAACAAAACCTAGACATCTTCATTTTCCATAATATAAAACACCTAAAAGTGTGAAATTCTTATGTTTTAAAAGCTGGAAGCATAAAAATCACTCGATGATTTGCTTAAATAAACTTTCTTTGTAATCAATTAACTACACTGACATAAGTAATGACTCCACTGTTCCAGCACAGCGTCCATTTGCAAGATTGCAGTACTTAATAACAATACACTGCTTTTGTCTATATGTAAATGTTTCATTTAGGCAAATCAAGTCAAAGCAAGATTTTTGTGTCCACTCTCTGAGGGTTTAGTTGTTATTACACTTATTTAACTAGTTACATACCGAGCCAGGGAGGAGCGATAAGAATTACCAGCTGAGAGTCTCTTTCAGGACTGTAATGTGAAGCTGGAGCACGGTTGATGAAGTTTAGTGCACGTCAATGATTTCCTTGAGTGATAAACTCTGTGGCTCCGCAATGTGAAGTGGAGGCATTTCCACTCAACCCCACTGCATTGGAAAATGTATTTAAAGTAAATACTACGGGCAGTGGGAGGTGCTGACAGGTGGAGAGAAAGGGCTAAACAAACGATATCGAGGGAGGTGCGGCATGAGAGTGTGTTAGTGATATTTGCGCGGAGTGTGTAGAGGCAAGTGTGTGAATGGGAGGCAAAGCTGAGCAAACACCAGCAAGAATCTCACCCCACATAGGATAATAAGGAGTTTGAATATGTTGTCGTCGGTGTTGGTGTCCACATGTAAAGCGGGGTTGCTGTGCCACCGACTCAAACAAAAACACCCACAGAAACAGGCCCTTGATATGACAACACAAAGTTAGGAATTTTTCATTTTGGTGCTTCTCTTTTTAGTCATGTACATCTTTTATGAGAAAGCAATTACAATCTATTATTGGCATAATTTTTTAAAAATACTTTCACTTTACAGTTGCAAAAGTACGTTTACAGGTGGCTTTGTAATGGTTAATAAAAAGATAAAAGCCGTATATCTGTTATTAAATTACCCAGCACAGCCACATATTTTTCTTAACTTTTTTGAGAATTCTTCATAAAACAAATTATTTTTCCATTAAATTGATTTCAACTGATTAATCCATATGTTGTATATATATATACAGCATATAATTGATAACATTGAACCTTTAGCTACAGTTTACATATCCTTACGAAAGATAGAGCGATAATCTTTGGGCTTTACTGGGTTATCAGCTAGACATTTGCGATTTCAATTTCAGATTTATAATGTTTTTTGTGATCCAAGCATGTTTTCCCAGTTCATCTTTTCCTGTAAGCGAGTTGAATCGATTCATTGTTCAGCCAACAGCACAGTGATATTTTCTGTTAGTTTTGCAGATCCTCATATTGGAATGTGTGACCCTTTTGTGTGACAACAGGGGTCACAGTACCACATCCAGGGAAAATATTGTCTTAAATGAGCTGCACATTTGAATTCAAGAGGAACGATTGTAATCCAAACCTCGGCTGAGTCAAAACAGCACATCCACTAAGAGGACAGACGATCTACAAAGAGAAAATAAACAATATCAGTGTGTACATCTGTAATAGTATGTGACAACTGGTCTGCCGCAGAGTGGAAACATGCAGAGAGCAAACCGCAGCAAATAGTGTCTTCTCAGGAGGCGTGAAGAAGTGCTTCTCCACTCTCAAATCTCTCCCCCTGCACACTTCACCCGCAGGCTTTCAGATAGAAACGCGTCTTTGTGTTAAAAAGGCTGCACAGACAGTAGCGCCGCTGAGATCGGTGTCATGTCATCTTTGGCCTCCTTCCAGCTCTGCTCAGACCATCTTTTTTGTCTCAGACAGGCAGACGTCACACAGACAGTTGAGGCCTGTCACTCTAATGGGCTCTTGTTTTGGCAGGCATGTGGGCTTTTAGAAGATCTGACGCTGATACGTGCAACTATCCATGTCTCACTCAAGAATGTCCACATCATGTTGGTGGTTTTGAGTGAACGCACACACACACACACACACACACGCACACACACACATATAGTATCAATCCAGTGTAATTAATATTTCTTTGGTCATTTGTTGTCTTATGGTGAATTTGAGAAATACCTTGACATTTTCCTTGAGACTATTGTTTCAAATGGACTTAGGCGGGTACTCCACATGGCGCCATCATTCAATCCCTGGTTGGTTGCTTACCATAGAAATGTTGTGGAACGATTGTCAGTCATATGTATCCTACTGGTCAGCTGGAATTGTTTTCTTTGGCACATTGAACGTGTTTCCTTGGCATTGTTAGCACAGTGAATTTAAACAAAGCATGAAACAAAAAGGAAATTATTCCGAGAGAGACACGGTTCTGTTGCGTTGCCGTGCTCTGTACGCCTCAAACCATACATTTTTTTTGGGAGAACAATCTCTGTCAAGACACGCCTTGCCAGGTTTCCATTTGGAAATTCATAGCTGTCAGGCAAGTTAAAGAAAGGCAAATACGCTTTGTAAAAAGGAAACCATTTGACCCAATCTGAAAGCAAATCCCGACGCCTCGTCTTTGATTTGACTGTTCAGATTTTTAACTATGCTGTGAATGCACAGCACACAGACAGTATTGTGGAGCATATGTGAAGTATTAGTCCATTGGTATGAAACTGAAGACTCAAAGGGAAACATTTCAGTCAGTTATTGGACTTAGTAAAACAAATCTGTTGTCGAAGAACTCCCGTGACCCTCTGCTCGGGGCTGTAGTGAATCTGAGTGGTGACAGAACGTTGTGTGAAGAGCAGTAATGAAGTAAATGTAATGTTAATATACATCACCAATCAACACTTCTGCTACATTAACTAAACTGGTGTGGAAATTTAGCAGGTGCCCGGCATCTTTATAAAAAAAAAATATTGCAGGATAATTTCTTTTACATGCCTAGCTGTGCTAAAGTGCTTGCCAGGTTTCCCAGTCACTGTGGTTACTCCTCGCAGTCTTTTTTTGTAGTTGGCCGCATCGGCGTTTTTCACACTCAAGCAGGGATTGACAGCAAATCCAAGAATGTCCGTGTAATGAATTTTTAATATTATAATACACATCTGTATGTGTTTAGATGTCGGATAACGAGCAAATGGCTATAGAAACTAATTTAAGACATGAAAAGGTTTAAATGTTTCGTATCACGTTACATAGAACACGTAACGTTCGCATGCTAAAACGGGATACTCTGAAGTATCCCGTTTCTCAGACTGGCTGTCATTTCATGCCCTGTATCTGAAAGACATTATTATCCAAAGCTGGGAGCTTAAGATAATAATGGAGGATGAAAACGTACATCGCAACCTACGACAGACGTAAGAGGTCAACGTGCTGCGTTTCCCCAGCATTAAGCGAGAAGTCAACCCGCACACAAATCTGTCTGCAGAGACACACCGGCCCGTGGACTTTTGTGAGTTCTGTAAATCCATTTATTCTTCAGTTTCACTTTAAGGGTGTCAGAAGGAGGCCAGAAATGACACATAATGAACAACTACGGTGCCAATCCTGTCAGTTGGTGTGACCAAAATGGTCACAGGCTGACAGTCGTGTCCCCTGTGTGTGTGTGTGTGTGTGTGTTTATGAAAGTAAAGCTCTGTTTTCCCCATTACGACCTCAGAACACTGCTTGTCCATTTTGCCAACAATGTGGCAGTCCCCGCTTTGTGTTTTATATACGCTTCCCTTAAATAAACTGACGAAAAGGAGCGCAAGTCTACCACATGTTCTCCATACCATGTTTATAAATGAAATTTCTGCTTGTTATTTTTCAAATGGATGCCAGGTTTAAGATTCCAAATACCGGACTTTTGTTACGGGGATTCTATAACAAGAGTGTGTCAAAGCTGCTGTGTGATCATGTTTAAATCTAAACAAGTTAGTGACCGCCACCCACTACGCGATATGATGATAAATATTAAACCGAGCCGCCGCAGGCTACTGTGTCACATAGTGTGAGTGTCATGCCATGCATGCCATTGTTTGAAATATGTCCACATACCAACCTGAATGCTTCATTGTTTATAATATACAAATTATAATCTCAAAAAAATGCAAAGACTGTGGATAATCAAGCACTGATTCGACTATTTGTTTCGCATGATAAAAATCAGGGACAAAGGGGATGCCAGAGAGTAAATGAAAAGAAATAACTCTTCCACCTCTGCAGAGAATTCACTTTACACACACGCCTGTGCTGGAGGTTGATCTCCGGCGAATGTTGAATTCCCCTGATCATTAACCACTGAATAGCTGCATTCATTTGAACATTAACCAAAAGTTTTAGCATTATATCCCCCAGCTGTGTCTCCTGAGCTGTTTACGTAGCACATCTTTGCAACTCTGCAAGCTGTTCATGCAGGAAGGCCAACATCCTGTTCTTTATTTGATACTTTATCAAGATGTATCCAGTCCCACTGTGTGGCGTGTTTAAACTGACCCGAGTGTGTCTGTGATGTGATTTTTCCCTCCAGGTTGACAGGTAATGAACCGTTGTCTATTCTGCCACTGAACTCTCTACCAGAGGAGAGCATGGGCAGGGCCCACTACAAGCTGTGTGACCGGCTCAAACTGGAAAAGAAACAGCGAAGGATGTGCAGACGAGACCCGGGCGTGGCAGAGACTCTCCGAGAGGCTATTACCATGAGCGCCCTAGAATGCCACTATCAATTCCGCTTTGAGAGGTGGAACTGCACCTTAGAGGGGCGCCACCGAGCCAACATACTAAAGAGAGGTATGAGCAGAAGAAAAAGATCAAGTTGCATAACAATTGGATGCTTGACTTCAAATATTAAGCGAATACTTCTCCACATGCTTAATTTGCTTGGACACGCTCTCCTCTCTCTCCACAGGATTTAAAGAGACAGCCTTCTTGTTCGCGATCTCCTCAGCAGGCCTAACGCATGCATTGGCCAAAGCTTGCAGCGCGGGACGCATGGAGCGCTGTACGTGCGACGAAGCCCCCGACCTGGAAAACCGAAAGGCGTGGCAGTGGGGAGGCTGTGGAGACAACCTGAAATACGCCAACAAATTTGTCAAGGACTTCCTGGGCAAACGCTCCAACAAGGACCTGCGCGCACGCGTGGACATGCATAATACAAATGTGGGCATGAAGGTAAGGATGCACTCTGGGCTAGGGTTTGCTGTTAGTTATTTGTGAAACAATACAAAGATACAGATGACTGCTTTTATATCTAGAGCCACACTAGAAGACATCACACATACAAAGCTTCAGTGGGACAAAACCCTGCTTTCTACATTCGTCTACTTACGGCACTTTACTAAAGTTCTAGCATGACTCGGGTCAGCTCGGCTCGACTCTACTTTTTGTTTTGCTTTACGATTAGGGATAGAACCTGGTACCTGGTGCTTTTTTAGTACCTGCTCTGGTGAGGTTCCAAGTGAACTGAGCCAAAACTAAAATAAGACATCAACTGAGACTGAGAGGGTTGTTACTGAAAGAGTCATGAGCACGACATCTGACACAAGAATCTCCAACTCTTAGCAAGGAAATTTCGAAAATCTCAACATTTAACAGGAGTCTGGTGTATTTAGTGACAGCACTGTTAAACGCCGGCGATCGTGAGCTGCATCACAACCCCTTCTGCCGTATTTTAGTTCAGTGACTCCGGTCACGCAGGAAGTTCTGAACTAATGTTTTTAATGAACTGATTTTAATGATTCAGTACACTGAAAACAACTGCTTTCTTTGCTCGCCACTAGTTTGTGTCGCATATAAAACATCACGGCAGTTTCGTGTCGTGCAGTATTTTATGCTATGACGACCCCACACATATTGAGACGGTACTACGAAGTCATGGAAAAGGACGTGCCTGGTACCCAGACCGTGTGCAGTACAGACCAGTAGTGCTAGATATAGTTATATATCTAGCACTATCTAGTATAGTGGAAAAGTGCCATTAGATGGGGATATCTTTTTTAAAACTTTTTGGGGACACAGTCCAGGTGTGACAGAGCTCAGTAAATATGTGTCTGCTCATGACACGACCACAGCTCATTTTAGACAACATGGCCTTGCGTGACCGTGCTGCTACTCATATTACTGGGTAACACATGACTACAACAAACAGTTCACAATTGTGACTGTTACAGGAGACATAAGGTGTTCTAGCTTTGTTACAGTGTCAGTGGTCACGCTCCAGACAGGAGGCCGACCCTCAGGTGTCAGTGTCTTCAAAGCTGTGGCTGCCCTCCGTCACTCTTTACCCCCATCTGTCTTTGATTATGATGACTGTAGGCGAAGCATTCCACTGACTTTATATGTCACTGTCAGTTCACTAGTAATGAGTAACTTCCTCCAAGCCTGTAAAAGCAGTTACTTCTGCTGCCACAGCTGATAGAAGAGTGAATATTGGACTATTGCTCTATGTCTGTTCAATGTGACTTAAATAAATGTCTGAGAACACATTGACTTCATCAGCTGTACAATTTGATAACATTTAGTTTAAAGCTTATCTGAGAAGAGGAGTCGATCTGTTGTTTGTAACAATGACGTAGTAACAGAATTAAGTATGACATGAGCTTGGCAAACAATACAAAATAATAACAAAACAAGACATAGTATAGTTATCCCAACTGTTAACCTTAAGTTACCTTAATGGCATGAAGACAGCGACGCACACCTGAATCTAACCAGGAAACACTCAAAACCATACCAGCTTGAACAGGGCCAAAGTTCATTTAGAGTCACAGTCAGTATTTAAACAGAAATGTTGGCTAATTACTTACATGAATCAGCTACATGGTGGGAAAATTGTGATAATACAACGATGTTTGAGCACTGGGGCAATTATGTAGACAAACAGCAACATGAAGTGCCAGTTCATTCAGAGCCTTTTACCAGATATACTGTGCCGTAGCCTACTGTCTTTGCTTTTGTAACTGAAGAGATTAAACACTACAGTCTGGGAAAAGACTGCCGTCCAATACAAAACACACTGTCCAAATATACCGTTAAACTGGCCGCAGAAGAATTTGATATGACCATAGCAGAATGGCCTTTGATATAGTTAGTTCAATACAGGGCATCTTAGGAGAGTGAAATTACTAAAAAAAATACTATTCAGTTTTGAATCGTTTCCATTAAAGATGCGGAAAAAGAGTCGCACTGATTAAAGGTAATTGCTGGTGTAAATTTGACGAAATGTGAAAGTGCTCATTAGTCAATGTTTGCTTTTGTCGTTCTGATTAGATAGGCAACAAACGCTAAATCGTGCTCTGGCACAACGCAACAGTTGTTTGTGGTGAGCAAATATGGGCTTTTTTTTCATCTTGGACATAAAATAAGAAAGGGAATGGTCTTTCCAGCCAAAGCAAACTAAATGTCTGGAAGCTGTTACTTTTACTCAGCTTTTCTCATTTTGTCAAGATTTTCATTTGGTTTTCAAAGTGAATTATAGCAGAGGCACACTTCCCAAATGTTAGCAAGCGTAAAACTCTCCCAAAAGGCCAATGCAGACTCTTCCTTTTTAGCTTGGCTCTCTTCAAACTCTCAGTAGAATCTATTTGTGATAAAAGATTTACTGCATCATGTCTTTGCTTTTTCTTGCGATTTGCACATGCAGTGAGATGCACCGCATTAGGTCAGAATCAATTCCCACATGGAGGATGGAAATGGAATGTGCTACCCTCTTCTACGACCTCCCCAACAAAAAGCTGACCTATTACTTTTTTTTCTTGACCTGCTGGTGTGATGAATATGCACTTCCTGTTCCCTGATCTCCTCAATCTCTTTTGCAGTGTCTGAGAACAGAACTGTTGATGCTATCTGAACCTAATCTCAGACTATGTGTTATTGTCATTGACTTTTGCACACGCACTGCTTTTGTCATTGGGCTTGTGAAGTGAACACTAGCTGGCGACTAAGAGGTCCAGTAGTTTTGAAGTAACATGTAGTGGTCATCTTAGCTGACAACCTCTGTGTTTCACATGCAGTAGTGTATGATTTCTTTATTCATTCATTGTCTGCTGCTTATAAAGCTAATCCCAGCTGACATAGTTCGCCAGTCCATCCCAGAGCCAACATTAATGCAAACTCCATACAGAAAGGCCTGAACAGGGATGCAAACCGGCAACCTTCTTGCTGCGAGGCAACAGTGTTAGCCATGGGTGCTACCGTGTTAATACATCATTGATGTACACTTTTCCCCCCTAATGTTTTGCATCACTTGCTCAATGTGTTTTTCTATAATTACAATAGATGATAGTGACAAACAACTTTGGCTGTAGAAAACACAGTGCCTTGTCAAAGGATGATAATAGTAGCCATTGCACGGCTGAATCGCTGAACTGTCTATTTGTGGACTATTTGAAGCAATAACCTCCCCTCACTTAACATAATAACAGTTATTGAGTTTAATCAAAATGTCAGTGGTTTAATCATAACTGAATCAAGGATCCCCTCCAACTATTATCCACTTATGGTTTTATTTGAGGCCTTAGACAAAGTGTTACATTGTTCTCTTAAAATTCAGAAGCAACAAAATAAATTCTCCCCTTTTATTACATGAAAAGAGCAGTGACTATCAATTTTCTATGATTTCTGTCCTACTCCTCAACCAGCACCCTGTACCTCTATGATTTCATTGTGAGGCTACCTGGGTATTTGGCTCTTTGAAGTGCTGCTTACCAAACAAAGGCTCAATAAGCTATAGTTTTCTTTAATTTTTCTTGGATGTGAACAGTTTTTCTTTGTCTCTGAACCAGGTAATTAAGGCTGGAGTGGAGACCACTTGCAAATGCCATGGCGTCTCTGGCTCCTGCACCGTCCAGACCTGCTGGAGACAGCTCCTGCCCTTCCATGAGATTAGCAAGCAGCTGAAGCAGCGCTACGAGACCTCTGTCAAAGTTGGCAGCTCCACCAATGAGGCAACAGGAGAGGGCGAGATCTCAACAGGCCGAAACCAGCAGCAGCAGCAGCAGCAGCAGCAGCAGCAACAGCAGCAGCAGCAGCAGCAGCAGCAGCAGCAACAACAACAGCAGCAGCAGCAGCAGCCACAGCAGCCCCTGCCAGGCCTAAATGATCAGATCCCTCGCACTATGGACCTGCTCCACATCGAGGACTCGCCCAGTTTCTGTAGACCCAGCAAGTACTCGTCGGGCACAGCTGCCCGCAAGTGCTACAAGGATAAGAACTGTGAAGCGATCTGCTGCGGCCGAGGCCACAACACTCAAAGTAGGGAGGTGACGAGGCCCTGTCAGTGCCAGGTGCGCTGGTGCTGCTATGTCGAATGCAAGCAGTGCACACAGAGAGAAGAAGTCTATACCTGCAAAGGGTAAACCTGTTTCCTTTCAGAACCAGTGGAACAAGTGAACGAAAGGTCATGCTGAAAAGGAGTGGTGGTTTTGATCTCAAACAAGGTTTTGCTTCCACTGTCAGAACAGTGTCTGAACAAAGAGGAGCGCGAGCTGATGGAAAAGCAATAAGCACTTTGAGGGATTTCTGTGGGTTTGGGTTTCAGAGGTCCTGTGACCCCCCCCCCCCCCGTGTGTCTGCAGTTTGCATTATTAAAAAAAAAAAAAAAAAAAAAAACCTTCTCAGACAATTGGGTCACCATCTCAAGCGTTTTTGTCACAGTGTTGTCTTGAAGCGAGTAGCTTTGTATTTTCCTATTATCAGAGCATTTGCATCTGCTTACAAAGAAAACAGATAAGTATCCATTTTATTCAAGGACGGAAACACCAACAACCAACAGACTGGTTCCTGGGGCTTTTTTACCCCAAGAAGAATGGTGTGCATGTGTGTGCGAGTGTGTGAGTGTGTGTATGTATGTATGTGTGTACGTGGGCACCTGGTAGGTAACAAAAGGGTGTGGGGGCTTGGGGGGGGGTTCCAATGACGACTTTTATGGCGATGAAAACCATATTCAGAGACTGCGAAAACAAGACAGGGTGTATGATTTACTCTACACGCACATATTTACACTAACACACATTGTGTGTTTGCATATGTATGTACATTCAGTTTTATAGTAATTATATTATACAAGCCACTTATCTAACTATGTTAAGACAAACCACTAACCACACAAATGTATGTAGTTTGTGTGCTTTCTCTCACTTTTTGTTTTCTTGATTCATGTTGACAAGGCCCTCTGGAAAGCAGCACACTTTGTCCGTTGTCTTGCTGTGCATAATTTATAGATCCTTTGGGACTACTCCTTCATGGGGAGAAAGAGAAAATCTCATTTTTTTGTAATATAATATGAAGCTGTTACTAAAGTAAATGCAATAACAGAAAATAACTAAACCAGCCAGTTTAGGCTACTCTCAGCCTTGAGCAAACCAGTGTTCAGGGAATAATTTAAACCACTATTTGGATACAATAGAGAGAAATAGTGCAAATGCATATACAATCCAAGTTGGAGATGACAATGGCCTTGTTATTTTAGCCAATACCATTTCAGCAAGTGATCACTTGAGCAGCGAACAGTCCATGTGTGACTTAGATCAAAAATTGTGGAGCTCTGCAGAGCTTAAATCTACTTATGAGGACCTTTTTTTTTTTTTTGTTTTTTTATACTTTGAATACTTTGAAGTTGTAAAGAAAACTGGAGAACTGGAGGAATGTAGCCCCCTACCATTTCAACTCCATATATCCTCCTCAGCTGCCACAATTCAATTGAGCCATATTCAACATATATATATCTATATGTATAGATATATATATATCTAAATATATATATACATACATGCAGTATGTACAGCGGGATCTGCGTCAGTCAGGCCAAACAGAGGCTAAATAGGGTGGAAATCTAACTTGTGAAGATGAAAAAAACCTCACAGCTAATATTTACTATATTCTATACGCATCGTATTTGCATATTATGTTTGGAAATTAACATTGAGGTTCGGCTGATATGCCTCAGAAGTCAGTGTTGACTTAATTTGCTCTGTCATATTGACGCATTGTACACAGTGACAATAGAAGTCAATCAAATTTGCTGTCACTAACTGGTGTGTGTGCAAAAATGACTAAAATCTAATTCTAAAGTATACGCAACTACAGAGACGGATTAGTGTTTTGGCAAATTAACATTTTTCAGATGATTGGTAAATATGGCTACAGCTGTCAGCTAGTTAGCTCCAAACACATTGATTTATCAATTAATTTTTTTTATTTAAAGTAGTTGCAATATGGTGGGTTTTGTTACCTTGGCAGGTCATACGTCTGCCCCCACTTATTGTTACAAAATCAAGAGTTTCATTTGATCCGAAATGCCTCTACACACAAATGCAGTCAATATTTCTCTATATGCTCAGCACTTCACCTCTGGGAACATAATATAATGTTACACTCTATAAGATATAAGACGTTAGATGCCTTGTTTTCGATGGGTGTGAATTAACTACTGAGTGAGGGACCCAGCTTTGTAATATAACGCCATTCACGCACTGAAGCCCAAAAGCCTTTTTTTAAAGTATTTAAAGTTCTGTATTTATAGATACAGTTCAGTGCAGAATCCTTTTTCTTTTTTTGTTTGTTTGTTTGTTTTGGAAATTGTAAATAGCAAAGGTTTCTTCTCCTGTGGTATTGAGACAAAAGTAAGGCACATGTTCATCTCTCAAAAAGCATTGTTCCGCAATGTGGCACCATGACAAACATCTTGATGAGTGGATTTGCAGATGGTCGAGTGTCTAAAGATGATCACTGCAATGTTTGAAGTTAAACCATCGTCCCCCTGCAGCGACAACAACGCATTAGAAACAGACCGCGTTTGGTTTATTTGTCCCGAGAAGATGAATTCCAAGCATTTTGATATGAGGAGTCATGCCAAATAAAGACTGGTCAAAACATATACATAGAACTTTGCACGCTACATGGAAACCATAATAGCTATGCTGAGACTCGAAGCATAAATGCCTGCTCCCCACAGTTTCTGGTGTGTGTGTGTGCTCTCTCGTTCATACACACACACACACACACTCGTACACACACTACACTACACTACACTCACTCTACTATTGAATGGATTCAAAACAGGCATGACAGGAATACCAAATGCACACTGTTTGTTTATAGATTGTACATAGGACTAAACATTTCTCCGAGGAGCATGATGCAGCAGCCAGTTTAGATTTTTTTTTCATCCATACTCTCAAATCCAAAACTCTGCACTGTTAAGTCGTCAGTGGATCATGTACAAAATTCTATTTTGTAGAAAAAAAAGATAAATTATTTTTTAAATATTATGAGCATGTGCTTAGTGTAAATAATGTCAAAGTCTAAATTGATTTTATATTCCGTTTTTTTTGTTGTTGTTTTTTTTTAACTCTGTTTTTTTCTTTTCGGGTGTTTGTTCCTTTTAGGGTGGAGGCTTCAAGAAGCAGTGAACATAAATTTCCTTTCATATCTCGATGTTTGCTGTCATCTAAGCACTAACAAATCCTAACAAATTCAGAAATCACTGCCAGCCAGCTTTCTTTTATTCGTTCACACAGTATTGATACGTCTCTTTTTAAAATCACACTCATCAACGATATTTTATTTTGTGAAAAAGCCTGGCGCTGTAATGTCAGCCATGTGATACAGTACAAACTGATGATTTTCACGATCAGAACGGACTGGTTTATAATCACCTTTGCATCACTTTACATGTACATGTACCTTTTTTTTTGTTAGGATTTGTGCCGTGCTTGTAAAAACAAAGATAAAAACACCAACACATGTATTACCCTTTGTGATGATATTACACGAACAAAACCTTGTCCATGTTCACTTATTCATGTCTTATGGGAACCCTAAATTATTTTCCTCTACCTCATGTGTATAGCTTGTAGGTATAAACAGATCACAAATGACTGGTAAGAATGTATTTAAGTTATTTAACATCTTTGTATAACAAAGGCGAAAAAAATCTGAAATAATAAATGAATTTTTAAATTATGTCATGTGTGGCTTCATTTTTTTCTTCTCCTCACTATTGAAATAATGACCTCTTATTAGCCGAGTGATTATGTATTAGGTGCCATGAAGGGAAAAACTATGACGTGCAAGTTACTGAATTGAGTGTTTTGGAATTTCTTATGATACATAATGCTGGAAATAATAGATAAGAATAGATAATTGACAAAAGTAAATACAAATATTGAAGATGAGGTAAGTCACGCAAATCACACAAATGACAATCCTCAGTGTCAATTTACCACATTTCCTGCCAAGAATAAATTATGAATTGCAGATTTTATTGTGCCACTGGGTCATTACATTGCCCCTAATGGTGTGAATGAGACAAACAGAATGTAAAACAATGTAATGATGACAAAGTAACGTGTAAGATGGATTTATTTGCACGTTTCAGACCGAAAAATGAACAACAGACTAAATAAACGCCTCAAAAACACAGTCATTGAGGGGATTTCCCTCGAGTACTACAGCAGCAAATCAGATGGGAAGGAAATGGGAACCGACCAGGAGGTCTTCAGTTCATATCCCTGGTCTGTTGTTAAAATGTCTGAGGCCCACCTCTTGATAGAAGAATAGTGAGTGAAGCACAAAGGCCTTCCTGCTATGTAATCAGATATCATTGTTGAGGTTAAGTGTTTACAGGAATCCGATCCAGACGTTGCTGGATTTCACAGTTTCAGGCAGGATCACCCTCAGGTTGCTATGACATTCTATATTGATTTAGTGTAAAGTGATTATCAAGGCCTCAGTCAAAGTACACTGCACACGGCCGTGGCAGTGGTGTTTTTGCTCCAATGTCAAACAAAGTTACGATGAAACTAATTAGCGCCAGATATAAACATTTCTGTTTTGGATTTACAGTGTTCTGACAGACGCAGGTGCCGGAAAATTACCCTGCTGAACTGCTATTATTTCAACAAGCTTTATTCCCTCAGCAGACGAGTGGAGATTTCAGGGAGTTTTCTCTCTCAACAGTCTTGCATATCTTGTGGCCTCATCATACGAAGCCTTGACACTGGACTAATCCAAAAAGAAAATGGGGCTTTGTGAATTCAGGCTGTGGCTAGAAGCTTAATGTCCAGTTGGGAAAAGAAAACAATTTCAGTGTGTATCTCTTCTAATACCTACACATCAGTAGGAAAGCCTGTGATATCCCTGACACGTGGACCTAAATCAGCCGTGCAGGAGTAGCACCCTCTTGGTGTCAGCTATTCCTCCCCTGGGTCTTAGCTGCTTCGCTTTAAGAAAGTGAGATGCTTTAATGTAGTTGCTCACTGGACTCACCTCTGACTTCCTGGCCTGTACCAGGCTCTAATATGAGCTGTAACTTTGCGCTACGCTGTAATCCGACAACGTTTTGACAGCTGTTACTGTGAAGGAAGTGGGTGCAACTATAAAGCACGGACTGAAAAAAAGGTAAAAGAAAAAGGAAGCATCAACCTCCCAAACTTCTTCTCCTTTCCCCATCACGTCCCCCCCCGGACTGCCAGACAGTGGACAGATCATTCTTGAACTGTTGAAAGCGGTAGGCGATTTATTTTTCCAGCATCATCCGACTGCACAGGATGTCTGTGCGCAGCGCTGCGGTGGGGGGTGGTTTGTGAGGAGTGTTGATTGTGGTCTACTTGTGCTGGATCGTGCAACTGGTTGCAGAGTTCCTGTCATCACATGCAAAGAAGCAGAGACAATCACGCAGAAAGTCTCGGTGAGAAGTCGACGGAACGGATTCTTAAGAGAAGAATTATGCTTTTTTTTGGAGCTCTATTCAACGATCAATAAGTCTGCGTAGGAAAAGGAAGCTGCTGTGCTACTAAGAGCAGGTGGTTAGCTTAACTTAGAATAAAGACTGGAAACAGAAGGAAACAGTGAGCCTAGTGACCTCACTGTGGTGAATAGAGTCCAGCAAGGTCCTCAGCCGGGCCAACAAATGGTTCTGGTCTGGCAAAAGTCAAATAAATGTTTTCAAATCACTGGCAATGTGAACATTTTCTGATTTAGAAATGTAATAGCACACGACCGGAAGCTTACCAAAATTAATTAATTAATTAATAATAATAATAATAATAATAATAATAATAATAATAATAATAATAATAATAATAATAAAGTTAACCATAATGGTAGCAAACATTAGACTTTGGTAATACAGGCGAAAACGTCACATTTTTTAAATGGGATAAAAAACAACTTTTTTTCCATTTTAAAAGATAGATAATATCATTTTAATTGTGTATTAAATATCTAGGAATACGATGAAATCAAAGGTTCCAACTAAAATGAAAGAGATGTATGTAATGAGGATCTAAGCATTAGCCAACGCATGGGATGAAACATATGTGCAAAGGCTTATAAAAACACCTTAGCTCATGCCACAGGTCTGTGAAACTCACACATTTATGATTTTTTTTCAGCTTGCATGGGAAAAAGCGAGTTCCTCTCTGGAAAGTGTGATAGGGGTCTGAAGGGTATGTGCCTTCCTCGCCTCCTTCCTGTGGCCAGCCCAACAGCTTACCCTGTTTATAACTGTTTTTGATTGTTGTTAAGCACCTGTCAGAGCTCCGACTTGTCCCTCATGCCTGGAAAAACACATGATCTCAACAAACCCTCAATACAGGAATGAAGTGAAGAAGAAGAAAAAAGGCAATGCATTAAGGAAAAATAATTAGTGCACTGTATATATGGTGCAAATCTGCCACTCTCACAAGGACAAAGTCAACTTGTGTGAAATTGTTTTATGGGGGCTTATGTGGCGAAGAGAGACATTTCTTTTTTTTTCTGCACTAACATTAAACACACAAACTGTAATTTATGCCTCTAGGTGTCTTTCAATCAAAACAGCCAGTGCGCTTACGTGCACATTGAAAGTCCGATTGAAGTCGGACTAAGCCAATAATTCGGTTTTCTTAATGTCATGTAAACACATTAGTCCAACTACAATAGAGCTAGTCTTAGTCGGACTAACATTTCTGGATAACACTATTCATAATCTGATCACTCCTGCATGTATACACTTCTGCACATGCACCAAAATGTCCTACCCGGTCTTTGACCCGGAAGTAGAAGCAGGCGACGAATAAACTTTTTTACATTCTCTATCTAATTTGTATCACGATTAACAGGTACAGCAGGTACGACACATACAGAACCGCAGAACCGTCCAACTCGCCGTTCCACGTTTGCTTTTCTGTGGTGTTAAAGGTCAACAGGAAACTGATTAAATACACAATAGCTATTGAGAGATAGATTTTCTCCTCCGCATGTATACTTGGACTCGGCAAGTTGTCCAATTGTCTTAGTTGAACTACGGCCTCGCAGCACAATGCAATGTCATAGTCTCATCCATTTTAATATTTTGAGATGCAGAAATGTTACATATTATATCTTTAAGCTGTTCAAATTACAAACTGCCAGTACAAGCATCCATTTGTAATATATCTGGTGATGCATGTGCTGTAAAAACTATCAGTGTTTCTTTACTGGAAGTGAACGGCTCCACACTCCAACCCCTCTCGACATGGGAGAAATCTCATTGACCATGTCTGAGGCCTCCCCGCGAGGAGCGATGGATAATGATGATAACTGGCTCGGGAGGTTTTCAACACTTGCTCACAATCATAAAAACGTCAGCTTCACATGACCAAGCTCATTTTTCAAAACCCCCTCCTTCTGTTATAAGACGCTGCACTTCTACCCAAAAGTCCAAATGAAGAATTAAAATATAGTGGACCTGAGTTGACATTCTCCTTCTGGAAAAAACAAGTTAATAAACAAACAAATGATTCTATAAATAATAGTGGAGCATGTGTTTCTTGCATTGGCAGACATACTTGGAAGGAGAGGAAAGCCCAGGAGACCCCATAGCATGGTTTCTAGGGGGAAGGGATAAACATAGATCCTTGTGGACGCCTAGGTTTTTGGCAAGCTTGCCGTACTTGCAAATTGCGCCAGGAGAATACGAGTGCTCACCAGGAGATGTGCAGGGTTAGCAACATTTTCTACTTGAGGAAATTCCTCCTATTACTCCATTATTCATCGGAATCCCAGAGGAGACGGATGCTCTAACTGCTCTAGCAGAGACTGTTTGCAGAAAAACAGTTCATTACCGCAGAGCTCGTTCTGATGTATCACCAGTAGGATGTATGCGATGGACATATACTCCTCAGTCCATCAGTTCACTTTCACGATCATTGAATGGACATTCAATACAATGACTACACAGCATTTAATGTCGGCGTTGAACAGCCATTTACGATTGTTACAGAGACATTTCGTTCTACCAGGTCACCACCTGTTTTGTGCATCAGCGTTTAATAAAATGTTATCTACCGGGACAAAGTTTGGGTTTTGTTTTCTCCCAAAACGTCGTTGTTGTTGTTGTTATATAAGGACATGAGGGGAAGTTGTTCAGCTGTGAATCAAGGACGACCTGGAAGTTTCAATCAGCAGCTGTGCTGACCTATGACCACTCAGTTGTGTCTGCATGTGGGGCGATGGTGAGTAAATTAGTTGTTTTTGTGGTGACGTGTGTGTGTGTGTGTGTGTGTGTGTGTGTGTGTGTGTGTGTGTAAGGCCGGTTACAATTCCAGGCCGATGAAAGTGAGGGGGTTTACAAAGATGACACTGCTGTCCAGCTCATGCTTCAATTGTGCAGTAAAGATTCCCCAGCTGTCCTAAGGATTAGCCTGTGTGCTTATGTGATTAGGATACATGGCACCGCGGCTAGACCAGGCGTCGCTGACCCGGAGAATGCAGCATGAGATGAGACGAGAAAAAACGGGATGAATGGATGATGCCAGGATGGACAGTGGAGGCCAGAAACACTGTGCCCCCAACATAACTCCACAAGAGTGAAAAATAAGCCTGTTGCCGCCCCACGGTATGAAAACCAGAGGAATATTTTTATATTAAAGCTAGATTTATGTGTTATTGAAAGCTTAATGCCTCAAAGTTGGTGTTCATATTATTTTTTACTTTTAGTAATGTTTAGTGAATATTAATGCAGGGGACCATTTAAATTCAGACTTAAACCTAATGGCAGACATAATTTATCACTCTTTTTTTTATACTGCTGACTTGAGAAGCCTAAACAAAAGCACTCTTATTGCAAATGGCAAATAAAACCTTGGACCTTGACTAGCGCACAGAACAACCTGTGTTATAGAAAACATCATGCGTGTGCATTTCTTCAGCTGATGTCCTCCTCACCATGCTCCTCAACCAGCATCAGAACTGTGGGCTTTATTTCCACACGTTTGTTTGGAAAGAACTGTGCAATTTGTGACTGTGAAATCATAGAGTAAATAGAGAGAGTGCTCATTAAGTCAAATTCAAATTCATTCATCACAATTAAATGCTTGGGCAAGTGAGAGCCACTGTAAACACCTAAATAGGGAATTTGTCAATTATATATATATACATATATATATGTATATATGTATATGTATGCGTCATGTGTAAAAAATAAATCTCCAGAATTGAATAATGAATGCAATGTAGAAGAAAGTTTGAGGAGCATGAGAAGCACAGCCTAAGTTACCCCATAACCAAAATATAGGAATTAGAAAATGTTTTATTCATATCATTTTATAATTTCATCACATTTTTGTATTTTTACTGCTGTTGTTTGACCACAAAACTTTTGATTGATATCCCTAACAAGGTGGTTTGTTGTTAGTGTTATTTATAATAATAATAATTATTATTATTACAATAAAAAAGGTTGATATCCCACATAAAGAAAATAAACAAACTAAATATAATATATATATGTAGAACAATACAATATAATAATATAAGTGAATACACATTACAATTCATTTCCAATAAGAAGAGTCAAAGTTAGTTTGCCGGTGGGCCACATGCTGCACCCCCCAGTCAATGTCCTACACTTATTTTAAAATGACCAGCCCCCTCCTGACCAGCCTAGAAGTTCACTGGCTTTTTGAGTTGGAGGCCCCTGCTCTAAATGCTGTCGGTTGCATTATTTGATATGTAATGATTATAAAGTGTATAAAGGGTAACAGGATTTCACATTCTTGAAATCCCTTTACCATGGATTTTTACTAAAGCTAACATGCAGTAGGATCTGACCGATCACACACAATGCCAAACAAAATGAAGGCTCCTGCATTGACTCAATGACATGAGAGGTAGCTGTTGGAACATAATTTACACTGGACAGTATGGGGGGGAAGCTTAAAAATAAGGGAAACACTGATGCAAACACAGGAAGAGGCCATACTTTCCCCCCCTGCATCCTCTTACTGAAATGTGCTCATGGCCTGGGACAAGCTTAAAATGACTGACATATGGAATGACAAACAGAGTGACAACATAATGTGTGTGTGTGGTGTGAGCTGCAAAGCTGCATGTTGCTGATTCTGCTGTACCAGACACTATGGCACAGGTTCAACACTAACGTTGACAACCCAGGTCACATCCAGCACCGTCTAGTAGTGAATTGCCACGGTCTATAAATTAAGACAACATAACCTAATCTATGTATAGCATATATACAGTATATATATATATAAAAAAAGGCAGGTGATTTATTCACTCAACACTCTTAGCATCACAACGCCAGCGACAAACTTGGCGTGAGAAGGAGTTAAGGAGATAATAATCCCATCTATAAATGCAGGATGGTTTCTCAATTCCCACCCTCGCTGTGTCTGCGGCACACATTCGCCAGCTCAATTGACTCCAATAGGCTAGTGGGGGTTTCTTTTAACAGAGAGTGTACTTGACTGTCGGTCACCACAATCTCAACAAGTGTGGCACGCTGCTTAACGAAAGAATCAAGGCACAACCACATTGTCAGTCTGGGTGGCGGAGGTCAGCTCCTTAGGATTAGTGGTGTGTGTGTGTAGCATAAACACTGACCTTGTCAGGACCAGTAGTCCTCATGGAGACCAAATCCTGGTTTTCATGTGTGAGGAACTGGTTAAGGTTGAGTCTAAAGTGTGAAAATGAGAATTGTTGTTAGGTTAAGGTTAGGGTTAGGCATTAACTGGTTATGGTTAATGTTAAAGATAATGGTTCAGGCTGTCAATGCAGAATAGCAGTGTGTGTGTGTGTGTGTGTGTGGTGGGTTTGGACTTAATTGTTAATCCATTGATTTAACTCGAGTTAACATGCTGGCCAGGGTCCAACAGAGACTTAATTCATGATTGGAGAGGGGCATGTGTGTAGAGAGGAGACGGTGGGAAAGTCGAAAAGCTTTTGTCTGAGCAAAAAACTAGAATTGAAATTGCAGAAACAGTCTGTGGTAGGTTTTCCGAAATGTCATCAACTACTGTCTACACTACACTTTGTGATTTGCTGTTGCTAATATTGTAACAAAAATAAGAAATACAGGGGAGAGAGCTTGACATTATGAAAAAAGCAGGTCATTGGCAGTAAATTAATATTTTTACGCCGACTTATTGAAAAGACAAATTGCACAAACATCATAATCGCGCGCACAAATCTAAAACAAATGTTTTCCTTCATAGCACACTGACAGAGCAGTATTTCCTTGGCAGTGTAAACACGAGAAACTTTGTCATCATGCTTGAAAACGGCGATGAATAATTTCATTTTAAAGATAATAGAACAAGGGGTGCATTGTCGAACATGTTGACCTGTAGAAAGATGCAGAGATTCTTGGAACATGTTAAAACAGGACAGTGAAAGCGTAACCGTCCATGGACAAAGAAACATTCCTTGTGTCAGCGATACTTGTGTTTTTTCACGTCCATTTTTTTCAATTATGTTAGCAGGCTTGTTGAGAGAGACAAGCAAGATTACCATGGAAAAAAAAGAGAAAACACTCATCATTCTAGACAGCTATTTATGGTGCTGTTGTAGCCTCGCAGGAATGGTCCTCCACCTTGACTTATTGAATTATGGAGAAGTTGTTGACAGGTTGAGCAACTGTCTCCTTCTCCCTGTGTTTCCTTACATTCACTTTACTCAACACGGTGCTGCAGCTGTCAGTGTGCGCTTCATTCCTTGGCTGCAGCCAGCCAGGGTAGATAAGTGCACCTTGCAGTCTCAAATCACAGTGACCTCAGGTTGCTATCGTTCAATCTGCCTCTCACGCTGCCGGTCAACTGGTCACAAGAAACTTCCCTGGCAACGGCAGGCTTCTGGATGCATTGAAAGCTCAGTTGACCAAACGCTGCTCAGGTTGCTATAAAGCATGATGAGTATGATCAACCTCTGATCTATGATTTCTCTGTTTATTCATAATCCTCTCACTGATCTGTACATCAGACCACTCTAGGATTAAAAGAAATTGCTTACTAAATTATCACATCACCTTTTGCTTATTTTCAAACAGATAAAATGATCGCTAAAGGTGCTGTCAGTGAAATATTTCAGTTGAAATATGTGTGGCGTATCTCTGTATCCTGATAGCTGTCACTGATCAGTCTCAGGCGTCTTGGCAGGAGCTAAAGCCTTGTTCAGACTGCCAGGAAAAGAATCCGATTTTTTTGCGTGTCCAGATTTTATCAACATCAGTTTTGAATGTCTGGACAACAGAAGAACATTTGAAATTTGATTTTCTTCTCTCTCTGATTCAAATGCGAATGATTCAATCATTTAAAAGGTATGAAATGAGATACAGTTTTAAGTCAATATTGTTGTCTTCTGTGTCACTCTTAACTAGTGTTGTTTAAAATATTCAAGATCATATTAATATTAATTAATAATCAATATATAATCAAATCAATATCTGGACTTTGATTGCAATTGCAATCTAGATCTCGGTCAAACAGAAGGCTGCATGCTTATTGGCTGATGCCCATGAGATTAAGTCCCGAAGTATCAAAATTATGGATTGAGTGACAACTAAAAAAAAAAATAAAAAAAATAGAGCTGCAACTAACGATTATTTTCATAATCGATTAATCTGTTGATTATTTTCTCGATTAATTGTTTGGTCCATAAAATATTGATCGGTGTTCATCAACACCGGGAATAATGATGTTCTCAAATGTCTTGTTTTGTCCACAAACCAAAATGATTAACTTTTACTAATTCTCTGTTATCCATAGCAAAGAAATTAAGAAAATACTCACATTTAAGAAGCTTAAACAATCAGTTATCTTGTTTTAATCATGAAAAAAGCTTCAAAACGATTAATCAATTATCAAAATAGTTGTCGATTAATAATCGATTCATCGATTAATCGTTGCAGCTCTAGTGACAACACACTTTTCAATAAGTTTGATACCCATCCCAAAGTCCCAAAAATATTATACCAAAAAATTGTATTTGAATAACATTTCTATTACTAAATTAAAATGTACAGTATATACAGAGGCTATAGGAATGTGTAATATAGAGTGTCTTATATTCTTTTTTTCATCACAACCTAGGCAATCCGACAACTTTTTTTTTAATTTTCACCATCAATTGTGAATTGTGACAATTATTGCTACTTCATATCACGACTAAAAATGCGATATAAAGTGAATCATAACTTTGACTCAGCAACACCACCCCCACCCCCAGGATGTCCATATAAGGAGTTGTGTATGATTCCCACGGCAAATTAGCATGGGTGCACCCACGGCACGCTTGAGCACTAAGGGTTAATCAGATATCAAAAATATTCATTAATTATTTTAGCACTAGAACTCACAGCTGACCATTTGTCTTTAATGTCTTTATGTTAGCACAATTGTTCAAGCAGTACTGAGGTTCTGGGGAGGAAAACATCCATCAGTTAATTTTGAGTGGACTTAGTAAACAGAGTGCTGAGGCTGCAGTCCCCACAGCTCCAGCCAAGAAATACAGTGAATTATAAAACAGGTGTGTTTTCAATGAAATCACCTACATATGTCACTTGAACTAAGTGTACATACCAGCCACACATTAGTATTAGTAATGTGTTGACGGCTGTAAGCGTGCACAGCTGTCTGCTGAAATCTTGCTGAGCTCTCCTTTCTTGACCAGCTTGTTGTTCCAGGTTTGTTGTTGGACACATTTTTTACACTGTTTTCCTGTCGAAACGTAATGCCACTAAAACACAGGTCAAACAAAAAGAAGCTGGTAGAGTGTTAAATTACTGTTTTTGAAAGAGCTTTATGGCTCCAATTTGTATGCAGTTCTAGTTGAATTACCAGAACATGGTTGGCTAATATGTGGTGGTGGTGGGATCATTAAACTGTGAGTGTGCATGTTGAAAATTGTGATCCTTTTAATTCACAGCCAGCTCTGAGGTGTGATGGAAACGTCACAGTGTGGGTCTCGAGGAGAGCGACTGACGAGTACCAAGCCCATGCATGGACCACATCCAGAAACACTGCAACCTCCAGTGAAGCAGTATGGAAGGTGTTCAGTTTCATTTAGGTCAACGATGCCCCTGCCAAAAAGGCAAATTCGTGTGAAGCGGATCTGCCACCTTCCTGGCTTTCCCCTCCAAGCCCCAAACCACACACTCTGTGGCAGGTATCAGTTAGTTACATGCAAAGCTGAGCACGCCAGCCTCCACGGCACAAGCTGAGGAGCGTGGTGCTGCTTGGCAGGAGAGAAAGGTGTGGCAATCAGTTGTTGCCTTGTTAACTGGGAATATCCGGCAGCCGAGTCAACTACAGATTAATGTACAGCAGGTGTTGTGTGTCTAGACTAGTGAGGAGAAGTACACTCGCTGAGTAATTGAAAGTGCAGGTGCATCTTGGGCTTCTGCCAGCATGGGCTGCTGTTATGTTTTTAGCTGCATGACATCTCACTTTTAGGGCTATTACATAAAAAAAGCCTCCAAGTTGTGATGAAAAACATGATGCCTGAGCAATGCCAGATTTGCTTGTAAAACATCCCTCAAATATTATGCACTTTTGTTTCTTCAACTTTGACAGCTATTAATGTAATTTCATAAGTTCAGGTTTATGGTTTATTGAAGTGATATAAAATTACTTGGCAAGCTATTTGGAATAAAAAACCCTCCTGACTTTGTCCTCCTAATCGTAAAAACCTGGTGGGTTTGGCTTCCCCTGCTGACACAGAATGGTCCGAGCCAAGAAATACAATCAAATGTTCCTGTAGAAGTCAATCATTGTGGGTAACAGAGACAGGAAAATGTCACCTGGTATTCAGTGATAGACGGCAGTATTACAACTGACTGGGGTTATTTAAAGATAATAACTTAAAATACCCATTTGTAATGACAAATAGGTTGAATTTACAGTATTCACATATCTGCCACTTTTTCATAAACCTGAAACAACAACATTATGCAACTTAGTGGAAAAAAAAATACTGTACAAAAGCACATATGTCAAATGTGTTTTTAAAAAAGGTTTTTTTTTTTGGTTCAGGGGAAAATTAAGTATGCAGTTTGCAAAGTTTGCAACACATCAAACAAATTTACAATTGTTGTAGTGCAGTGGTGCCTGTTTTATGCTCTGACCTGTACGGCTGCTCCTGGCTTGAGGCCCTTACTGGCTATCAGTCTCCGGAGCTAAGAGGATAATGTGTTAGCTGATATCTTCGCTCAGTGTGGTGCTGAAATGGGGAAAGGGAGTGAGTTTAGCAGAGGTAATGATGGACCACTTTGGTCTGCCCTGAGATTGAGAGATTCAGGCCCAATTTCAGAGGGTGCACTTTACACTATGCATACACAAATGCATTGGTTTCCTGCATACTGATATTGCTTATGTCATATTAGTGCTCCAAGTTTGCTATTTAAAACCAACAGAACATTTCTAGTGTTTTCTTTTACCATATCAAGGGAAAAAGAATGCCGTAAACTCAGATGTTAGTTATACTTTATGCTTTAGTTGTAAAATATGACAAGGCTGAGACCATGTAACATGACTTCATTGCTGCCTTTAGGGTGAAATCAGGATGGATATGGTGCCAGGCAAGGGTCCTCTTTCTCTCCTCACACTGAGCCTCTCCAGTCATGGATCACAGAGCTGGAGAAGCAGCTAATAGCTCTCTCTAGCTGGGCCTGTGCTAAATACTCCCTCCACTAAAATTATTCCTCTGGGAATCAATGGGCCCATTCTTTTGTGGGCTGCAGTTTGCTTGATGGTCCCAAACTCAATGTGAAACATTAGACAGCAATGGGGAAAACATAAAACATAATACTTGTGTGACCAGCTTGTCATTGGCTCCTCGGTGCCTGTGTTAAGAATTTTGCCCAAGATAGCAGATCGAGTGAGGGAGAGACTAGTGAGGGTAACATGGCTCTCTGCTGAGTAAACACAACACTGATATGAGGTACAGGAGGGGCTCCCGATGACGATCATTGTAAATATTTTGGGTGCCTTTCACAGAAACACCAACATGCAATATTCAATTTCAAAGTAATATCTAGTGGCACGGAGTGATCCAGAGTCAGATAATCACCACATTAAGTCACTCTGCTTAACAAGGCTCAAGTGTAGGACAGTAGAATCGCTGAATTGCATTGGTTCAGATTCATGGACCCAAGCAGCCTCGCACAATTAAAAAAGTATTAGCTTTAACTTTCTATATTGTGGCTTTATCAGCAGGTAAAAATGTAGCCGTGTTTCCATCATTTGTACCCTCGGTCAGGCTTGCGTTTCAACGGAGAACAGTACCTTTACTTGGTAGGAGGGGTGTGGGCTATGCTCGACGCCCGCGTCAGTGAGATACATGGTGTGACGTCGTACTGGTGCACCAACAACAAACAACGACATCAAATGCGACAACAGCAACACAACAGACAACAACGGGGGACATCCAACAGCTTTTCTGCTCGGTTTGTGGCTGTTTGTCTCAAAAAGGGAGTGATGCTTTGTGCTATGTCGTGGGCCTATCTCCACCTGTACTGTACCGTACCATTACTCTGGTAAATGTAACATTTGGGGCTGGTTATTTTGGTAATATTCCTACTTTAAATGCAAAAAAACATGTACCGTACCATACCACCCTTACTGTTCCACTTCCAGCTTTCTGCATCACTCAGAGACAGAACATGTCATTTTCTCTCTGTGAAAAACTACAATTAACTTGGTCTTCAACTTCAGCTCAGAAGCAAATCTTTTTATTTATCTAAGATTTATGAGGATAACTATCACTATTGACTAATCTGAAACTTTCTAATAATGATAACATAAAGGCTCTCCAGATAAACAAGGACAGACACATGCTCTCTCCGCATTGACATGGAATTATCCCTTTATTTTTAGGTTGTTTTGTGGGAAAAGGCAATTGTTGCCAATGCTGGAATGGTTAACCTTAGTCGAAGAGCAAATAGGAGTGTCCCACTCTGAACTGCCCTGTGATCAAAGTCCCATCACATTTTAAGTTCTCTCTCAGATCATTTGGTTTACATTATGCTGAAATGTTACTTTGGAATTATTGTGCAATATTGCCAAACATGTTACCCAAACTGTGCTGCATAATTCTAAAGAGCAACTCTTTAAATATAACCATGCTGAATGAGAACTTTTGATAAAACAAAAATCAACACCAGTGTACCTCTCTAGATTGATATTTTCCCATACAAATTGTTCAGTTCTTTATATGAAACACACAGAATCGGGGGTTAATTATTATACAGGAATTAGTTTTCCTGTTTTGGAGCGTGGTCAGAGCCAGCACCTTGAGACCAAGGATCCAAACTGAACCACAGTCTTCTCGTCTGCATCCCCTTTATTGATTGAGCTCCACAAAAATGTCAAACATCTAAAACGGAGCAAAGCGTTTAGTGGAAAAACAAACATCTCTATTTCAGCCTTTTATAATCCTCATCATGTTCTGTCCTGAAGCCCCTTTTTAATCTTCCTGTAACTGTTCTTTCAGTCAACCACAGGGATCACTACCCTTCACCCAGAGAGTTTAGCCTAGCCCTTGACCACAACATCTCCGCTGTCTTGCCGCAATAACCTGATTCTTACTTGCCCATAATTCACACATGCCAGGGTTTCGAGGATCTTTGCTTCCCAAATCAATTATCACAGATCTGACTTCCTCAGCTGATGACAGCATTCTGTCTGACTGCCTTCTCCTCATACTCAAAGTCTCAATAAAAAGAACACAGATCCAGTTTTAAAATTTGGGCCCAAGTTAAAGCCATTAAAGCAAGAAATTGCAGAATAGATATTAAAAAAATTGATTTTAGTGTAAAACCAGGCATTTATATTCTTTCTAGAAAATGCAAAACACATGCAGAGTGACACAGAACAAATCAAGTACATCAACTTTTGTCTGTGAGCTTCTTTTATTGATCATACTGATGCTTTTAATAGACCACTTGTATACTAGCACTGGATATGAAACGCTCTTAAATCTGTTATTTATTGTTTTTGGTCATAATACGTGTCTAAATGCCGTCTGGATGTGGCTCGTGTTCATTACGTCCCCCTGTCTATGCCAAACCTCAGCTCCACTTGTCTATTTGGTTACTACTACTGAGCCTTTGTTTGTGCTTCAGTGGAAGCTGATATGCGTCGTAAGAGGAGCCTGTTGCTACAAGAGTCTCTGCAAAGGTCAAACATGGTGGTTTGTTTTTCCTGGGATTCCTTTGGGATGCAGAGTGAATACCTTTAAGGCTTTTTTTTTTTTTTTTTTTTTACCTGTAGGCAATAAGGTGCAACAGCACTCCTGCCAGTTGGTCAATTAGAGACAAACATGTCTTTATGGTCCTGGCTGATTGGTGAAGGGTAAACATTTCACAATGATGACTAAAACTGAGAAGAAAAAAATGAGAAAAATGGCTTGACCACAGTATATATCAGACTTTTATCACCACACAATTATATTTCAATATGAAACGATAGCCGAGAACTTTATTTTATTGTCAGACAAATTATTATTTGGTGAGGAACCTGTCTGGTTTTTGTGGTATTTATTTTGACTGTTAGTCATTTGGTCCAACCTACAAAACAACTACTCATTTGCAGTCACCACAGCTCCACCCATGAAAGACACAAAAGCTACTTGGAGAGCACCCTCTTTGAATAATGTGGGACAAATTCAATATTAAGCTGTCTCTTGAAGATTTTTGGCTGGTCTTGGAATGCTGATCACAGAGACCGAAGACAGCTTAAATGGTTTATTGCAGCAGCAATAACAACAATCATTTTGCTGAAAATTCGGCCCAAAATGGTAGGTGTGGCTGCAAAAGGCTAAAGCAGAAGGAATTTTGAGAGTTTGATTTGTAGCATTCATGCGTTAACCTAGTTCCTGTTCAAGTTCAGGTACCATGATTTTGGATTTCCTTGATTGTGCAGTTGGGGCAAAATTAAAGAACATATATATTCTGTATACGGTAGAGCCAAATTGATGGTGATTGGGCCTTTACGTTCTGTAGGTGTGGCTGCATGTGTTCTGCCTAAATCGAGAGCACACTAACCCCACCAAGTTGGCCTCACACCACTAGCAGCATCATGAAATGGAGACCTTATCTCAGCTTTGCTGTTGAATGGCAAACAGCCAAAAACACATACCTTCTCCTTATTGTCCTCAGTGTTTAGATATGTGCTTGTTGTATGGGATACAACTGATTTGTCAGTCACGTCAGGCTCGAGAGTGATGACAAGTACAGGGGGAATGTTAAGTGCAGTGTATCAGAAAACATCAAAGAATACACAGAACCCTGGGCAGCGCGTAAAATTAATGATCCAGATCGACTCCTGTGCAAAACAAAGAGAGGAGAGAATAAGCTACTGTATCAAAAAGGTCACAGTTTAAGTTCTGTGTATTTTACGGTCTGCTGGACCATAATGTGTCACCTATTGCAAACTTAACATCCTGGATGTGGCATCAGCTTGGAAAGAATCTGGGCATCTGCCAAGAAAATGAAAACAGCTTTGATTTTAGAGAACCTTCCTAATGCCTCCAGTCACAGCAGTAAACCATTTTATAATACTGCATTTTCTTAAAGGTAATTGTGGGATGCAATGAGATTTTTTTGAATGTGTTAAAAAAAATTTGTTAAGTATCCAATTACTTAACTGTTTATGTAATCATATGGATTAAGTTAATAAGCAAATATGGCACATTACCACACAATCTGTTGTTCGGCAACTGCATTTCACAGTCATCTAACCCAACCCTGTTTGTGAATGTACTGAAGCGAACCCAATCTGGAAACTATCCAAATCCAACCAGCTGGCCAGATGCTTCTGTGGTGCCTGAGCGCTGCTCATGTCCATGGCGACAATCTCTGGCGACCAAGCAAGAGAGAAAAGCCTGAAAAGCTGCTTCCTGGGTGAGCTGTGGTGCCACTGGCGCCTGCATGAGTGAGATATAAATCCTGGCTGCTTTGAAAATAATTAGCACAGGGATAAAAGCAAGCAGGCCAGTCTCCCCGGCCTGGCGCTGAAGAGGAGACAGGTGCCACCAGTGGCCTAAGCCACTGTAGTTGCACCCTTGTAGTACACAGCAGGCCCAAGCTTGCAGTAAGAATGCCAACTTTGATTAGACAAAAGAAAGAACCCCACTGGTCAGGCAGCTCTGCTTCCCTTTTTGTGCTCCTGCATCACACAGTTCAGGACTGTGGGAGGCTGCAGGGTGTGGGATTTATATGGGTCTTGGAAGAGAAAGTGGCAGGAGAATTAGGTTGGAGGGATGGGATGTTTGTGTCCACCCCTGTGACCTGACCGTTGAACTGACCCCCTGGTATGATGAAAGCTATGTTTTTATTTGGCCAATATCTACAGACGGCAGTGGAGTCCAGTGCAAATAGATGACGAGGAGGAGATTGGAAGAATGAAGACTTTCCAAAAAAACAAAGTAAAATCCTGAGTTGAGGACTTGGCTGAAGACTAGTTAGAGATGTGATAAGAAAACACAAAGAACACACACACCTGTTATTTTCGATTAACAGAAGTCATGAGGGAGATAACACCATAGACTGAAAGCTATGTACACACTGGTTTGTTTAACAGAGACACTGATGCCTTTTACAACATGGAAATCCTGTTTTAGTGACTTTCCAAAAGTGAGAATACATAACATGTGGCCCATCCTGTAGTGATGGGCCACATGATGGTGCGATGGTAGAGTGAGTCGTCTTTCAACTTGAAGGTTGTGGGTTTGATTCCCAGCTCTGCTACTCTGCATGCTGATGTGTCTTTGGACATGAAGTCTCTATCATCATCACTTCATTGTGTCACTAACGTGGTCAAATAGAAGGTTTTATAAATGTCATATTGTGTCTCAAAATACATTAAGGGTTGACATTTTAGTGCTTTCACACCAGTCATGGATTTTCGTTGTAAGCTACATTTCCCTCAAGTTTTCCCTTAACTGCAAATCTAAATTCCAACTTCAGTGCCATTAATTCAGTATCTGATATGAAGAGATCACTCCACAAGCTTTGCCTGTGGGTTCCCATCACTCTGAGTGTGTTTTATAGCAGTGATCCACCTCTGCCATCGTTAGTATCATTGGGGATCCGGTAAACTGGTCTCCTGTTTACCTTCCCCCAACTGTTTAAGTGTCCTGGTGTACAACAGCTTTCCACCATCTCCATTTGTTCATGAAATCAGCCGGCGAGGAGACGAGTGAGGAGACGAGTTGCCTGACATATTGCCCGGTCTATACAGTAAGTCTATAGATGTGATCATCGCAGCTTCCTGCCAAAATAGCATTGTTTTGCTTCCGAGTGTTGCATGATGGGATTGCATGACATCATCTACCAGAGCACTATAGATCTCACCCCTTCCTGTCAGCTCTCTCGTTTAAGCTCAACCCTCAAAACACAAAAACACTGCCTGACAACTGCTAGAAGCCGAGAATAGGAGAGAGTGTTATGGAGACAGCTGCATTGATACTGACGACATCATGGCATGACTACATCACCTCAAGCAAGTTTCCATGGTTATTGTCGCTTTTGACCAAAATATGAGTGTGCCACCAACTGGACAATGAAATGTTAGACTACAGGGAGCATGAGCATTTTGGCACATAAGGTTTGTGCGGACTCAAACTTGAAATGTGCTCCCGTTTGTGTGCGTAGGGTCCACGTGGAACACTGCAATGAAGAAATTTACATCACGGGGACCTCTGCGGACACGACCCTTTACTACATCAAAAATACCATGCCAATGCTAGGTGTCTTTCAGCCTTTCTTCTGAATGGAGATGCCTTTTGAAAGTGTCAGTGCCTTAAAAGTGAGCTCAAGTGAACACATCTGCCGAGTATGGTTCTGTTTTGTAATGGAGCATCTTGCATATGCCGAGCCTCATGGAAATTATTCTTCCCTCGCGTTGAGAAACTGTCAGTCATTATCTGCAAGAACGACATGAGACCATCATTTTCCACGTTCAGGAAGCATGGGGATCCCTGTCTGTGGTCATCCGGTGGACAGGAAAAGGAAAAACAGGATGAGAGACAGTTCCCTTCTCTATGGCAAGTCTCCAAGGTTAGAACCGGGGATCCCCTCTCCGATCTGACTTGTGGTGTTCAGTGTTGGAGAAACTGACAATTGAGACGTTCCCATGTCATATTTTCTATTGTCTTTTGCACTTGGGTCAGGGATTCTCTTTCCTTGGCGGTGACACTGCTGCTGCCAGTCGCTGGTTCTATGACTGGGAGTCTTGCCGCAAAGTCCTCAAGGATGAAACTCATTCTCTTATCCACCTCCCACGTGGAAAGAGGCAACTCATTTGTTGTGACTCACACCTGGTTACTGTATGACTTAATAACAGTCATTGCGATAGACACTTAAAGGTAAACTAAATGTGCCCCGAGTGCTGTAATTTTGTGAGGCACTTGCTATTTGTTTTTATGCTACTTCTCTACATACCATCCTAGAATTTCAGAGTGAAATGTGTAATTTTCTACAGCACAATTATGTGACATCAGCAGTTGCTTGAAACTCCCATCTGACAAGCCTATGTAATGGATCATGGACATGCTGTTTTCATGTTGGTGCTTAAATCAAAATAACCATAAACATATAATATTCTGAATTAGGTCAATACTTTAAGAACTTAAGTGCTTCACTATAATATTGAGCAGGAATTGCTTTGTGGAGAAAATTCTATGTGTAGTAATGCTAATTTTACTTGATTTATATTCAGCATGGGAACACACACACACACACACACACGCACGCAACAATCTAATGACAAGTTGTTCTGTCCAGTTATCCTTGTTGAAAACTCTCTTCTGTTGTAGAAACTATAATCGCTCAGATAACGTGTGTGTGTGTGTGTGTGTGTGTAACAAGAACTAGGATGGCTTTATTTAGCCCATGGAGACGAGATCAGTCACAGTGATGTGAAGGGTGTTTCAATCATTCATGCCAACAAGCTCATACTTCATCAGGATTAATCATTACCTCTCTCTCTGCAGGTGAGTTATGGTGTATGTACATAGATGAGTGGGAGCAACAGGACTGATGACATTCGCCTCAAGCTCAACGTTTCTTTAGCTCATGCTCAAATATTTTGTCATTGACCAGAAGGTCAGTTCCTATTATTACCCAGAAAGAAAAACTCTCACGCTCACTTTCTAAGTGTCAAGTAAAATTATAACTGCCTTGGCTGATGCCAAGAAACAGTCTATGTCTGGCATATCACTCTTACATGCATGTGCCAAACACACTTCTCCCTCATTAGCTGTCAAGGGAGAGTAGTACATTTTGTTTATTGAAATAGTGAGTGGGGATTTATTATTTCCTCTTGCAGAGGAAATGTGGACACTTATTAAACACCTCATACTCAGGACATTTGTGCAACAACGAAAAAGAAGCCGGAAAAAGCAATAAAGAGGGGAACCCAGAGAAGAATGGGGAGAGTAAGTGTGCCAGCCTTTTAGGAAGTTTAATCTGGAGACAACACCCTGCATTTGTCAAAGACTTGTGCTAAGGTCATGAAGCAGACTTGATGAGGTGATAAAGTGCTCAGGTACTTCTCATGCTCAGCAGAAGCAGGAAGCCTCTCTGTCTTCCATGAGGCCCAGCCACAGAAAGATTTATTCAACTAGACCGAGCGTTTGAGCCAAGGCAGTGACGACCGTGGAAGACTAATGCATATATTTTTAAAAGATTATTTATTGGTTTTGTTTAATTGAGTGCCAATGCCACATTTGATTTAGTGTCTGTGGCACTAAGCTGAAAAACAGCCATGGGAAAATCTGAGTTTTTTGTAAATAATTAGCACTGAGGATAAAATGGGATACATTTTGAGCAGACACTAATTTCCATTTTGAAAAAGGAAAAAAAAAAAACACTTCGGTAAAAGTAACATGGTAATTGTTTGCCCAATTTGTCCGTGACCACAATTTGTCGGGATAAATCATATGACTGAGATACTTCCTTTCAAAACAGTATTTAAGAAACCACTGAGATATGAAAATCAGCCCTTATTTTCAAATTAAAGGGCAAGCACGTTTGGAGTCCACATTACAGAGATTCCTGATCAATTTGAAGCTTTCAAGTTATTTTATATCATTGCAACCACAAATGTTTAATGCTTCAGTTGTTTAAACTGCTCCAGGACTCGCATAATGATTGAACATTGTGTGTGCTGGAAGGGCTCCACATTTTTATATTGTGGGATATCTGCAGTAGCAGCCTTTCACTGGTTTCCCTCAGTGAATTTAAGAGTAGGAAAGAGGATGGCTGTTAACTTTGTGTATGTACTGACATCAGCCACTGACCAACGCTGTCGAACAGACATCAAAACATGCACTTAGGCAAACTGCACACTCCCTTTTCCCACATCCCATCCCAGAGCCCTTTATGTTGTCCACACAATGGAAATCCAAACACACAAGAAAGATTTTTCCATGCAAATGTGAAATCCATACAGGAAAAAGAAAAATATGCAGTTCAAGATTCACCATGCACCCAAAGAAAACAACTCTCTGCAAAGTGCTTGTGTTGCCAGGCCGACAACCTCCAGCCTTTCAATTAAGCTGCCAGCAGTACATCAACTTGACAAATACTGAAGGATGTGACCTCTTGATCTGAGCTGAACCCAACCTTACCTCAACATTATGGTCAGTGTGAGCTGACGGACAAAACAGTAATCCATAAAAAGGAGTTTGTGTATCACGCATATTCGGTAGCTCCAACCAAATGGGCGAACAACAAGGAACACTTTAACCTTTTTTTTTTTGTTTTTTTAATATTACGTTACTTAAGTTAAAATATGACTGTGACTACACTTGAGTGACTGAGATGTCAGGAAGGCCATCTGTAATTATATTCAATCACAGGGTGGGTCAGTGTTTGGATTAGCTCCACTTGTATCAGTTTGTAGATAATATGGACTTGTGTGGCATCTAACCCTCGCTTCTTAAGTAAAACCTAAATAAACACCTGATACTTTACGGATGACTTTACAACAGCCTCATTATGGTGCAGTCCCATGTTTTTCTTCTCACGTGGTGCACATTATTTTGTTCCTCGTGTTGTTTTTCTTCTAACGTTTTAGGTAAACAGTTGACAGTCGATAGCATCAGCAGTCCCGGTGGACAGGGGACAGGCTGTGGGAAAGTGGCACTGAAACGACGATCACTCTTCAGATGGGACTCTTAATTGGAGCTGTCTGAACACCTCCTCCCAGTCTTAGAGACACTGTTGTCTGAAACATGCCAGTGCTGTTAACAATTGTCTGTTAAAGCATACCGAGGTCCCATGAGCTCCAGAAGTTTGAAAGCTGCCTGGCTTCGGTGCAGCACGGCTACGCTGACAAGCCAGATGTGTCGCAGTAAGTTCCTTGGCGCAGTCAGCAACTACGCACATTTCTCAGCCCACAAAAAAAGATGCAGACAAGATAAACGTGGCTCTGCTAATTAAAACAGACGCAAACACATGAGCAACTATGACTGGACCGTAAAAGAACAGTTATCTGTTACTAGACATGCAAGTCTACCGTATATGTACAGTGGCATTCTCTTAATTCAATCCCATATCAGATAGACGGATACATTTTTTCACCAAATTTGTTCCTTGGATGAGTTGGCTACTGCAGAACAGTGGTTCAAGGACTTGTCAGCCAGTCGTACTTTTTAAATGGCTAACAAAATGAAGAAATGCTGACATGAATGACAGGTTACTGTTTGGTTTATTCATTCAAAATGTGTTAAACATCATTGTAATATGCTGCAGAGATTCGTTGACGCACAATAGGAACATGCACCAATGACTAGTAATAAAAAAAAGTGAAGCTAAGAAATGTGGTAGTTTACAAGGCGAAGGTTATACTATTTACTGCATGTATGATAGACATTTAAAGCACACTGAGGTTCCATGAGCTTTATTTTATACTGTGTGTGTTCATGTTTCATGTGTCAGAGTGCCACTTGTGTCCCCCCCCACCTATAGTCCTCAGAGGTGGGCTAACAAGACTTAGACAATAATGTGTGGTGCTATGCCACAAGCACAATCAAAAAATCCTTTATCCAATCAACCACTTATCCTCATCTTGAACAGGTTTCCAGTTTGGGCCATTGCAGCCAAAAAGTCACTGGTAAAAAGTTGTGTGTTTGTGCGTCTTTGTTTTACTTTAAAATCACTTGGTGTCTGCTGTAGGTGGCCACACTCTGCCCCCTTGAGAGTACAGAGCAAATATAACAGAGATAGATGCCATTAGTTTTTAAGGTCTGGCCCATTTCAGTTTGCATAAGTGTTCAGAGGGCCTTCCTGTAAATTTGATTGGCACGGCCATAAAATTAAAGGGAGCTATTGGCAGGGACACGTTTGACAAATTGTAAACCAGCTGAGAGTTTACCTCTTCAACCTTAACATGTAAGACTTGATGTGAATGAGTCACAGAACTCCGCGATGGATCTGCCAAACACATTTACGTGCCTGGTCAGCATGCCAAATACAACACATGGATCCAAAAGTGTGCGAGTGAGACCTACACATCCATTTGAAAACCACATAGACATTATAAAGAGTTTTATTTTGAAAATTGGTAAAATACTACTCCTAAAATATAAAAATATATAATCTGTAACTTGTGTTATGAACCGTTTCTTGTGGAATGAAGAAAAATTAAGAATGTGGCCATTATCATCCCAACTATTATATTTCTTTCTATGTTTTAGATTGAATCTCCAATTTTTTTGCATCTTTTTTCATTCCAAATGTTGATAGTACACTTTCAATTAGCAATCTTTATTATAATCTGTTCTTTGCATGTATTGCCAGGACATAATATGCTAACTGCTTTAACCTTTTGCTGTTTTTTTTTACTTTATTCCCTATTATGTGCATCCAACTAAGCTGATAGGTAATTATTATCAGTTTGTAGATTTCACAAGCGAATAGTTTGTGCGTTTAGAAGAGACACATCTGTATTTTTCGGAGCGTTGGGTTAGGTTTAGCAGTGTCAGCGTTGAAGCGACGGCCAAGATCGACATTTGATCAGACAACATCTGATATTTCTCAGCTGTAAATTCCAGTCTGGGACATTGTGCACACTTGAGAATACAAGAATGATGCAACAATATCAGGCATATTTGACAACGACGGACAGGAGTGCACAGCACGAATAATCTATAGGGATGAGGCAACAAAGCTCGTCTGCATAGGTGAGGTTCATTCCGTTACCATCTCTAGAATTCACAGCTTAGACACACATGCAAAAAAAAAAAAAATCCAGTTTAGTGAGAAATAGAGCAGGTAGAGCAACCTTTGGGGCAAAGGTTTTACAAAAAAAATAAATCAATTAAAGAATATAAGAATCCGTGTGTATTTCTCTTGTGTCCTGTGTGGATACAATAGCACCAAATAAAACGTTAGACATAACCAATTCAATAATAATTCCGATAAAATGAGAATATTATTACTGGAAGGTGAGGAATCTTTTCCTGGAAGGAAAAGGATCCAAACCTGGCAGTCGAAGTTAAGATTACTTATCCTTCATGCGACACACAGGCTAAGTGGTGTATTTATATAACATACATGTCCCAGGACATACTGTATAGTGGATGTGAAATGGACCAGAGGAATCTGAGGGAGAAAAACAAGTCAATTTCTCAACCAAGAAAATGGGGAGATTTAGGAATGTGGCCTCAGTCTTGGCACAAATATGGAGGACAGTCACGAAGCTGAATGTGGGCAATAAACAAAAAGTCACGCAAATGTACACTTCACATGCAACACAGTTGGTGATTCACTTAACCGTCTGGCTGAAATTTTATTCCCTTTGGCCTTGGTTGCATATGGCATCATTTCTTTTTTTGCAGCAGACAAACACACAAGTGAAGCTGAATGCAGGTTATCAATATAATACTCACAAATGACACCATGCTGAGAGAATCCAAGTAAACCACTTTCACTGCCAACTTCATTTGAGACAATGGAAACCTTTTTGGTCTCCCCTCCCTTATGAGCAGACAGAGCGTTGCTCCCTCTTTACGTCATCTCCGTTCCCTTATTAAAACAATATACGAAAGACTTTGTGAAAAGGCCATTAATGACTAGAGGAATTAATATTGAGCCACGGCCATGTCTCAGAGGGCTATGCCGACTTCCCCGCACTATGAGAGTGTGCTGTGCAGCAGACTCCAGAGACCACCAGAGTCGCCAGGACACAAACATTAACAACAGGACCTACATGTTCCCTCTTAATTGGACGCCTTTTATCAAACAATTTAAAAGCCGGCTTCTGCCAACCAGCTGGGAAAGGAAGGGCTCCACAGAGATAACACAATTACACACAGTGGACGAAAGCAATGTCAGAGGTGCTGAAGGACAGAAATAGAGATATGAAAGACAGGAACCAGTCAAGTCTCAAACAAACCCTTTTCCTATTATGTAATTCATCATCAAATCAATAAAATGACAAGCATTTATAGGTGTTATGGATGAACAGCTTTGGTATTAAATGTCATTATACCCTTTAAATTTAACAGTGACATGCAAGAGACAGTTGATAACATTTAAAGACATATGTGACATTCTCAGCTTTAAAATATCAAATATTTCCAATAGCATCAAGAAGTTTTGGTTAGCTTTTAATTATGTTCTCCGGTTCATCGTCTCTGCTATAATTTCAGGGGCAAAACCCCCATGAAAAGTCAGAGTGAGGAAGGAAATATCTAGTACTAGTTAGCCAATGTGTTGTCTTTAGTCTTTTTTGGCACTCTCTCTGTAAAGTGTGAATGCACAGGGGAACCAAACAAGACAACAGCACATCCCATGATCCCATGCTGCTTCCCGATGTCATCAAACAAGGTATTTTGTTATTGTTTTGATTGAGAGACTCGCAGCAGCAGACGCACTGTGTGTTAAATTAGTATTATGTTATGATAAGTTCTTGTAGTTAGAAGTATGTTCATTTGTAATTGGCCACAGATGAAACACACCTGGGAGTGGTCTGGAATGCATGGGAGAGTTATAATGTCACAACAGTGAGATCCTAAAAATCAACATTTTAATCCTGAGAAAGCACAGACTAGACGATCCAGTCCAGAAACAGGGCCACACACTTTTAACCTTTAATCAAGACTATTTCAGGGAGGAGATTCCAGGGATTCGGGATCTCACGGAAACTTGTGTGATTTAACGTGACTTCAGAATATAAACAGACATGGAGGCGAACTGTCAGTGTTGTTAGTAGCTGTTGTGTGTGCGATGTTTAGTGGTGAGAAGTCATGGCTGAGAAGACAGAATCAACTTGGCTTGTACAAGTTACGGTTCTAAACAACTCACTCTCGCTGGTTATTGCGGGTTCAGCTCACGCCCCGATATCTGTTCATTCGTAAATTCATAGATTTGAAAGAAGGAGACTCTTATATGTCTGATGATGTTAAAACCACATCTGTTAATCCCTCACACGGCAGGACAATTTCAACAGATCATCTGTATCGGAATAGGCACCCGCGATTGTCAACAGGACCAGATCGGGACCGGTATGTCTTGCTTTTCGTGCTTTATATGTTAACAGATTAGAGACAGCCACACACAAAAAGTCCTTAAACTTATTTTCTCGGCTTGTGGTTCATAACAGAGACGACGGTGAAAATAATCTTTCTGTAAAAATCTGTTGAATATATCACACACATAAATACTCGGAACAATTCCTGTACCCGTTTCAAAGTAAAAGAAACTATTTAAATGTATTCCAGACATTTAGTCTTCATACACAGGCATTGGAATGATATTATTTTTGACCTTTTTAAAGAGAAACTCTATGTAAAACATAGCAGCAGCTCAGCAGTATAGGCACGTAGCAGTCACGCTCCCTGTGTGAGCAACAGATGTGCGCGAGACGCAGTAGATCAGCATCGCAACCATCAAGCACAGCATATGCATCCAGTGTGGCCCGGGCATTAAACAGTTTTAAAACTTAATTTTGACAATTAAATAAAGGCTGACTTTCTTGCGTGGAAAAAAAGAAGAAGAAAGAGACAACTATGTTCAGTCGGAGGAAAATACTAACACATCTGGTGGGACTGCTGTGGCAGCAGGTGAGGGACAGAAACAATCATCATTCATGCCAAACTTGGAACACACAGAGCCGGGCTCTGGGGTAGGTCGTATTTTTTTAATTTCCTGTAGTGGCTGAAAATTACACTTTCTAACACTCATTCAGTTCAGCAGAGTTTGTTAACAGAGTCATGAAACATGTTTGAGTTGTTCGGGGAACATCCGATCTGCATTAGAGCTGATAAAGAAACAGAACTTTGCCGATATGATCTTTAGAGCTGCAACTAACAATTATTTTCATAATCTGTTGATTATGTTCTCGATTAGTCAATTATTCGTTTGGTCCATAAAATGTCAGAAAACCTTAAAAAATGTTGATCGGTGTTCTTCAAAACCTGGAAATGATGATGTTCTCAAATGTCTTGTTTTGTCCACAGACCAAAATGATTAACTTCTAATGATTTCTTTGTTGCCCAGAGCAAAGAAATTAAGAAAATATTCACATTTAAGAAGATTAAACAATCGGAAATCTGGTTTTAATCATGAAAAAAGCTTCATACTGATTAATCGATTATCAAAATAGTTGTCGATTCATTCAGTAATGGATCATCAATTGATTAATTGTTTCAGCTCTAATGATCTTTTTCTTTTTGACTTGAACGACTCTCGACTCTCTATTACAAGCCTGTTATGTGGTGCTTGTAATGCTGCCACAGAAAGACGGTGAAGAAGTCAACGAGCATGCGCATAACGCTAGTGGGATATTATCATTGTTTTCCTAAAGTTGCCTATTATTCATATACACAAAAACACAAAGGTGCTGTTTTGAGAGCATTATAGGGCAAGAAAAAGCAGATTTTTTGGATTCTCCTAAACTCATTCTCGTGTGTACGGGCCGTTCGCTGTGTCTGGATAATGGTGTTTCAGTGCAGTCTGATTTCAAACCTGCAAGAGGTGTAAAATAAAGTGGTTTCATATTTTGTTTTTATGTGTTAGTACTTTAATATCCATCAATATCTACTAACATTTTAGAGTCACAGGTGGGGTGATTTACAACACTGTGAGTTATAGTAACATCTTCTAGTGTTACAAATGTGAAAATATTAGCCATTGAACTATTCTGGCCACATACCACAATGGCTTGAAAGATTCATGTTGTGTTTATGATGGAGTTAGCAGGCTTTGGCCTCTGGGTTCAAAGAACCATCCTGAAACAAAGGAAGACGGAGACTGACCTGACCTGGCTCTGCAGTGTGAAATCACTCCCAGGTCACATGTGTTTCTGTTCATCCTCTTCACCTTGAGGTTTCAGACGATGGAGCAGATAGCACGCAATGGTGCACCAGACCTGCTGAAGGCCACCTCTCTGCTCCAGATGCAGTCTTTCATCTTTTTTTAGAAGCACAGTTGTGGTAATGATTTCTGCACTGACAGAAAGCCTGTGTATGATCACAGCACGCTGTTGCTCGGGGACAGAACAGGCATGTGGTTTATGATTCTGAAACTGGAGAATATTTCATGGAAATATTCTCTGCTAGTCACGGGGGTGACAGCCTTTCACGCTGTTATTGACAACGTCTCCGCAGCGAGCCAAGCGACTCCTCCAGCTTGCCCTTTTCACAGTCTGCCTGCGTGTGTGAATTGCAAAAAAAAGAAAGAAAAGAAATTATCACATCGGTCAAACGCTCTGAATATATAAAACTAATAGGGGCAGCAGCTGACACTAGACAGTCAAGATCGAATGAGTGCCATTATGCACTGAATCTCGACAAGTTTTTTGTGATAAGGGAAGCACAGTGAGTCTCTCCAGACCTGCTCTGCTGTCCCCGCACAGATAAATGGCTTCCTCTTTTGGAAGGTCCCACTCCTCATTTGGATAAGCAGCATAATCAGCAAAACACTTTGAAACATATTCCCTCATTAATGTTCGCTTACGCTTTGAAGTGAGGGACTTTTGTTTGCACCCAAGTCAGTTTGGATATAATCCATGCTCTGATTAACCTTCGTAGCGCTGAAACTTGATTGCTCACCAAAACATGCGCTGTCACAGATGTTGGCTGCTCCAATTACGATTTTTGGCTTTCATGTAAATGGCACGAAAGGGAATGTTGTAAACAAAAATCCCAAAATAAATACACAATGAAAATATTTCTACAAAAGTATTTTATGTCAGAATGGCAAAGGAACATCACAGCTGCGGATTCACATTTTCTGAGTAAAACCTTCAGTCTGAATTTTCATTAGCATAACTTCAAAAAAGTCCCAGAACAAACCAAGACAGCAAGGCAGAATTTAAAGTGAAAACAGAACTTAATGACCACAAAAACAGACGGCAGAGGAATGTCTTATAATAATGACAAGATGTTAAAATAATGGTGACATCTGCGCCTCTCAATGATGTTGAATTTAGAAATCACAAAGTGTTTTAAGTGGCTGCAATTAAAAGTGTTTTTTTGGGTAACACTTTATAATAAGGTATAAAAAGTTAGGTAATGATTAACTAATAATTAACTTATCAAAATTGTTAGTTCATGTTTGGTACATAGAAATCAAATAATGACTTGTCTTTTTTGTGCACCCTATTATAATGTTTCACCTTTTCCTGATTAATCGAGTAGTCGAGTAGATTAATCAATAATCAAAGAAAATAGTGGAAAAAATTGTACAATTGTTGTTTTTCCACAAGTGTCTTGATTAGTCTAAAATATTTCAGTTTACTGTCACAGAGGAGCGACATTTAAGAAGAAATTAGAACTTAACTAAAACTCAAACCGATGAATCAGTTATCAAAATAGTTGCAGGTTTAATCATTAAATATGAATCCTTTAAATGTCACAACCCCACAACTAAGGCCTTGTTGCTTAAAAAGCCATTTTACACGTATTTATTATTTTTTTATATATATTATTCGGTCACCGAGCAACGACAAGCGTTTTCTTCCAAGTACCATTTCAACACCAAAGACGTTCAAAATACATTCATTCTGTGTGAAGATTAAGTTTTTCCATTGTTAGTAACCACCAGCCGATGTCAAATGAAAAGCACCTAACATGAGGTCTCCTGCTGTTTTCCATTACATAGTTATTCAGACAAACTGAAATACAATACAACATATGGTTGCACTTAAACATACGCTGTCCTCCATTATGTTTCTAAAGATGACATTATCTTTTCATCTCGTTGTAAACATGTTTTTTCCTCACCGTGAGGCCACCTTTTCCATACTTTTGTTTATAGAGAATATTATTGATATTGTAAAAAAAAGTGTTAGAAAACTTTACTTTTTCATTTTCTTTTTAAAAATGAATCATCTGTGACAGGCGTTAATGGCTTACTTTCACAATTCCTTGGGATGATTTACGACGGACGGATCTATCTATTCAAACGGATTTTTTTTCCCCCTTCTTCTCATCGCCGAGGAAGTGAGTGTGCAGAGTGGTGAGTTATTAGCGAGACATTTATCTGGGGCGCTGAGGTGGTGACACATCGTACACTCACGCAACATTTTAATTATTTTGCTTTTTAAAACGAGAAAAATTAAAAACACGTGCGACGTTGCCTTTTGTCTGAACCTTCCGTTTTAGTGGCGTATTTAAATCAACTACAGCAAACAACAATCATTGAAGTTAATAAGTCCAAACCGTTGTCATACGAGTCTATCAGCTCAGCAGTGTTTAGATCTCGCGTCATTTGGCGACATTCCTCTGCTGCACACAGGAAGCGATTTGTTCATGATGCCGGCAACAGCAACACTGCTATGCTGAAGTGATACAGCTGCAGCGACTGCTCAAAACCACATGGCCGTTCGTTCATCACTTTGATCAGACGCCACTTGCACTGCCGGTGTATATAAAACAAACGCTCTCTCACTCAGGTCTGAGAGTATTGCTTGCTTTTCAGATGAGGGACGCAGCGAACAATTAACGTTGCATTGTTTCAATTCATGAAGACCAAACAGAGGCAGAACAATAAATTAACAACACAAGTGCATCGAAAATGTTACTCACTGGAGCTTGAAGTCTTGAATGATTTTGAAATTTACGATAAGGAGGGGGAGTGAGATCACTTTCATCTCGACCAAAACAAGAATTTGGCAGTCACGCTGCTCCAAGTGTTTTTAAGGACAAAGAGACACAATTAAAGCCTGATCGCTCCGTACAGATTTTGCAATAGTCCTCATTGTATCAAGATTTTTATGGAGGGGTAAACTTTCCATGTTGGAACTTTCCCAACGCCTGATTGAGAAATGACGATGATTTGTATCAGTTCATTATCCAAACCAACTTTTGACTGGAAGTAAGAGATCATTTCTCAGTGTCGTTCTTTCAGATGACAAATTTTAAGGTTATGAGAGATCATCATTTAACGGCCTTGTGCATCTGCCTCCTTTGGCTTCTCCAGATGTTTAATCCATGTGTTGCATTCTAGTCCAAGTGAAATGTGCAAGCAAAATATGCATGTCATCTCAGAAACATCTAAGAATGTGTTTGTGATCAGATTGTATTCGGTGTCATCGTGGCTTTTTTGGAAGCGATGAGTTGGTGCTTGGTGTCTGTATATATATATATATATATATATATATATATATATATATATATATATATATATATATATATATATATATATATACAGACACGACAAGAATGGCGATTACTTCATTCTTATAACTCCTTGCTGACAGCGAGCATAATGGTTTTCCCCGTCCTTTCTCGTTGTGCACATAAGAAACACAAACTGAATGCAATTTCAAATTAGTACTCAGGTTAACCCGGGACAGCAGCAGCTGTTTTCCAACACTGTTCCCAATCTATTGATTTGATCTGGTTTAATAGCTGAACCGCAGACGGCTGCAGTTTATTTACTTCACATTACCACAACGAACATTAATAAACTTCAGTCTAACGATATTACATCAGCTTTAATTCACTGTGAAGACAGAAGAAGAGATGCCTTTTTACATACACATTTTAAAATGAACTTCACGGAGGCAAAGCGTATCATATGGTCAGATATAACAAACAGGAAGGGCTGTTTTACATATTAATGGGAACACAACTGCAATTAAATATGTTGTGACAGGCTCAGAAGAGACATTCCTTTAACATAGTGCAACTTTTTTATAGTAGGGGGAAAAAAAGGCCCACTTCCACCCCCTTATTCTTCATCTTGCTTTTAATTTGCATTGACGCTGTTGCACCACATATAAGCCAGTCATAACACAGTTTTGGAAAAGGGTGTAGACTTAACAGTAACAGACTAAATTTATGGACACAATGGCCTAAACCTGAGCCCACCCCTGACTGTCAAAACTAAATGAAACTTGAGTGCAGAGAAAAGGTTTGGAGAGTTCACAGAGTTGTTTTGTGTCACGGCTGAACTTGTGATGGGTCGTCGAGTCTCTGTGTTCACGTAGATGCAACGCATTGCGAAACACTGCTGTACCTGCGGATGTGCTTGTATTTGTTTCCTCTTAGAGATCTTTCTCGGTGTTAAAACTGACTTGCTCGGGACAAACAGTCCTCATAGTGTCAAAAGCTTGGTCTTGAAGACTAGAACCTAATTTCTAAAGCTCTGGTTAATGATAGAGAGAAGATTTGTTAAGGCATTAACAAGCTGGTTGACAGATCAGGACCAGTAGCCATCAAGGGGATGAAAGACTGGTCCTCAAGATGTGAATTGTGGTTTTGATTAAGGTCAGGGTTAGGCATGAAGTCGCTTTGTTTAAGGATAGAGATAATGTTTTGCTTAGACTGTCCAAGTGAATGAAAGTCGTTAGAGTGTCCTAACAAGAATAGGTGTGAACAATTGTGTGTGAGTGAGAGAGAAAGAGACAGTTAAACAGCTCAGGGCCGAGTGCTTGTAGTAACATCAAAGCATCCGGAGATTTTTTGATACGAATTCTGGAAAATGTGATGAATACCAAGAGTCCCTTCATTTCCAAGCCATTTCATAACACGGCGTGTTGTGCCGACAATGAATTGTGCAGTGACCGCTTTCAAAAGGAAAACGTTAACTTAATTTACAACCCCAATAACATTAGCGGAAACACATTTTTGAAGTTTTTTGTGGAAACGCCAACTCTGAAACATTTTAACAGCCTTTATCTGAGGACACATCACGTGACAGCTTTCATGAAGAGCAGCATACGAGACACTTCCATCATGCTCTCATCACCTTAATCTCGACACAAATGCGGTTACACTCAAAGTAAGCACTAATTGAATGACGACATGAGGAATCTGATCTTAAACATACATGTACATACACATGTAATCAGGATACTGGAGTTTTGGCGTAGATGTGAGTCATAATCAAAGCATGTGCCGTAACATGTTCGGGGAACATAAATGGAATACTCTTACAGTAACTGAACGTCATAAATGAAATTCTCAGACGAAGGTCAGTCACGTGTCCGTGTCCACATATGTACACAATCAGTGTGTACGCACCGAGCGTATCCGTTTGTGGTAATGTGGCTATTGTCATATTCGAGAAGCACCCTCCTCTCTTGCAGCTTGGTTGTTGTGTGATGTGTGTGTCGTGCAGCATCTGCTTGTTTTCTCAGCCGAGTGTCCACCTTCACTGTCATGCCCACAGTCCGCGGTCTCTGCATCGTGAGACAGCAAGATGAATGCGACCGCTATGGGCAGCATCATTATTAATGAAAAGTGACATCATCGCGTGGTCTGCTTAAAAGCAATCAGGCCTCCCCCTCTCCCTCTCCCCCTCTCCCTCTCTCTCCCTCTCTCTCTGCAACACTCAATGCAATCCAGATGTCCGTTTGATTAAAGGCTTAAACGAGATTGGAGAGGGTGAGAAGGAGGGAGGCAAAGCACAGGTCAGTCCCTGGATTCTTAAACAAAGAGTTTTAATACATTTCTCTCAAAATAAAAACACATGGATGGATGGAGCCCCACCCCCTTTTCCCTCTGATGGTCCTCACCTGGTTTCAGGCAGCAGAAGTACGTGATAATCAGCATGGAAATTCTTACCTAATTGGATCCACTGCTTATTGTAGCATATTTCTTACTCTAATAATAGTTGTGGAAAATTCACTCGCTGACATTTTCAAACATCACTGCTTGGTGTTTAACTGCAGTGATTCACATTTAGTGACGGAAGGATTATTTTTTCTGTCAGTCGTTCCACAACTTTGGTCAAGACTAATTATCAACAACGACTAAATTGGGTTCTAGAGTAAGTAAATCCAAACGACTATTTTGCAAAGGTGGGTTGTAGATTATTTCTCACTCCTCTCATGTATACACACTCAATTCTTGTTGTCAGTTCCCTGAGATATCAGTTGAGCTCTCAGCTGTTCAACAGCTGGTCTTATCCGGTTACCCAGCGAGCTTCATTGTTAGCTTATCATCTTTGCTGCTCGCTGAGTTTTTTTTTTTTATATATATACATGTCATTGATGCTACTGTAACCCACGCCCTCCACTCCTCCCACATATTCACGATTATTCACCCTTCGTCCATTTCAGCAAGTCATCAACCACCATGTAGTCTCAGCGGGGGATTTACCGTTAGCTGCTGCCGAGGGCACATGCGTTCAATTACAATATCTGTCCGACTGAGTCCAAGCACCAACAACTCTATCAAACTTTATCACCCACAAATCATCTGTTCAATCTGTAATACATAATCACCTTTCATTCATGTGTCTCTTTTATTGAAAACATCAATAAAACAATTCAATGACTTTCATTTCATTTGGAGCAGATAAGTTCACCGTCCTTACATCCTGGTAATCCTCTGCAGAACCAGGTGTAATTGGGTGTTTGTGACATTTAATGATATATCAGCCTCAACTTTGTTTGTATTTACTGCTGATCAGCCTATAATGTGGCCAGCATGGTAGATATTCTCAACTTCTCAACATTACGGCAGTACCTGTTTCTGTTCTCTTGCATTTCTCATCCAAACAAAGTCAAAGTAGACACTGCACACACAGGAGCCCTTTGTAAGTCTTGTAATGTTACAAGCTACTTTACCAGGAGTGTGTTGACACAATTTGAATTAGGGGTCCGTGTATTTTAATTGCTGTAATGTGTCAGAAACTATAGCAATATTACACTAATCATTACATTACATTACATTACATGTAATTTAGCAGACGCTTTTATCCAAAGCGACTTACAATGAGTGCATTTTAACATTTGGATGCAAACAAGAGCTAAAAGTAAGTAAGTAAGGAAAACAATTTAAGAATTACTAACCCAGTAATCTTTAAAAGGAAGAAACTGACTCTTAATTCTGATCATTTTGATCCTGTTGACACAATGAACCTCAAAGGATGGATAGCGACATTTAATTAAGTATAAGTATGTTAGTGAAGAGTGGCCTCATCACACATTTCTCAGTCAGAACATTTACATGATGTATAACCATAGCTTGTAAACGTAGTAGCTGACTGAAGAGAGGAGGACACAGTGCCAGTGATCACGCAGCATTGCTGTTGTTCCCTCTCCAGCCCCTCAGAGAGGCCCCTGTCTCAGCCCACAGTGCAAACTGAGCATGCTTGGATGGATAAAAGTCAGGTATATTTATTTAAGGACACCATTAGAAAGCCCAGCGCAAAGTACAGGTAATAAATCCTAAGGCCTATAGTCTTTGAGAGCATACACACAATGTGGATAACCCATGACAGATTGGTTGATAGCTGAACTCCAAAGCAGCTGATGCGATGTCCAGAAATTCCGGGAGATTGTGGAGTAGAGTTATCCCCTCGCTCAGCACTAATTCCCAAATTCATGGCATTAGCTCCAATCATTGTCAGTGAAAACTCCTGTAGCCATTCCGCCACGGAGTCCAGGACCTTGTGAGTAAGCCCACTAGAGACCCTATCAGAGATGTGATTATAAGGTCATCCAAATATTTCCCCGGGGTAAGAGAGTGAAGCAGACAAGGATCCATGGTTGTTATTGCAAATGATAGAAGAACAATGGGGTTAAAAGCCCCTCCCAGGGGAAAGCGGCTGGTATTGCACAGGGATCAAACTCATAGGATCCCCATTACACCCACGAATTCTAAGCACAGTCACCTCTATGGACATTTAAATGAAGGCAGGTAGTGTAGACTGCCATGAGCTACGTGAAACAGATATAATTTCAACGTCCCTCAATTTCTCTCTGAATAACATTCCAGCCGTTTGTCTCAATCGAAGCCTGAGGACGCCCTGACCGTTTCACAGTGACAGATGCAGTCATCTGGCAGTGAAACCAGGGACTAGCCTCCTGTCCAAAAAAAAGAGGGATTTAGGTAAACTACTAAAAAAAACACACACCTGTCACAAATGAGAATGAATCAAGTCTACCTCGATTTTTCCCTTCTCTCTCCAACCAGCATTTGACCTATACTGGCCACAAGAAGACGCGGGCGGTTTGGACTTACTGCAACCTGAACTGCCACATAAAATGACTCACCTGACGCTGACTGGGCGTGACCCGTCCTCGGCTCACATTTTCCCCCACCAATTTTTACGAGAGCAAAGCCAAGGTCGAAACCGAAGCACAAACCCACCCAGTGTTTTCTTTAGCATATATGTTGCTGATGCAGGATGGATAGAGGGATGAAAAATGAGAATCGCTGACTCATTTTATTTGCCTTATTCCCACTAATGGCAGACATGATGTTTATCATGTTACTATGGCGGTGGGTCTGACAGTATCCCAAGCTCTGTGACGTGTTGTTTTCCACCATGCTACCATATTGGCGGGTCATTGAAAAGCCTAAATATTACTAAGAAGTATCTCTGTTTTGTTTTGACTGTGCAGGTACCATAAAAACATGGAGTCCCACTGGGGAACTCCCTTTTCTGTGTTTCTGTGTGTCAAGCACTCTTATTCTATGCGGGCCAAATGCTGTGCAGGGGAAACCATCACTCACTGTCTGTAACTCTGTTGGGTCTGCAATGATGCTATCTGTTGGTGTTAGCCTGAAGGGTGCCACACATGGAGGCTGTGAGAGCAGGGGAGCTATGTAAGACTGAGTCAGTTGCAGGGAGAAAAGTAACAGATGAGCGAAAATGAAAACATCAGAGAGAGACCTGAATGAGGAGTGTGTGAGGCCTGTCCCTCAACTTGTTTGCATGTTTGTTTTTAATTAATAGTTTGTTTATTTATCTGTGTACTGTCTGGCCTACAAGCTCCAAGAGAAGGGAAACATTTACAGCATTTCCATGAGCGCAAAAGGTGCAACACAGGCAATAATCTTACAGCGGTCTTACATTTGAGAGTTTAAGGCTCTCACAGGTCAGAAACCGTCAAGCTTTACATGTAAAAGTTCATCAAGGATTAACTCTGATTGAGGCAGTTCCAGCCAAATAAATTCATGTCAGATTTGAACATGGATTTTTTCTTGTTTAGACAAACACCTAAGTGCGGGAAAAAAACAAATATTGCTACTGAAAATGACAGTAAATGTAGCATGACAAATATTTGAATTGCCACAGTGAGTTTGAAAAGAGTTAAGACAACTACATCGTTCAATGTAGCAGAACTCAACAAACACCTTTATCTGTGTTTATATATCTTAAATATATCTTATCAAGAGGGACTTCTGCTTTCTAAACACAGTCAAATCTCTCTTTCCTCTCGGGGTCTGAAGAGACATGCAAAGCAGCCCTCTGGTCTCAGGATGTCTGTCCCTTGTTTGAAGTTTATCTAACTACCATATGTATTTGTTTTCCCAAGCAGAGTAAATGATGATTCTCTCTGTCCACTTATCATCCTCCCTCCCCCCCACCAGTGCACATGTTATTTATTATGAAATGACACCTTGCTGTCCGGAGAGCCTACTGTAGTGGGCATGATTTATGGACAAAGACTATGAGACACAGGAAGGACATTAAAAATCCTATCAACATCATGTCACAGTTGGTGGACCATGAGGAGGAAACTGGATAGCCAGCGAAATGTTTTATGTTCATGTCTGTTTTACTAATGGGGAGTTCATTTCAAAACAGTATGATCCAACCTTTCATGCAGAACGTAACATGATCATATTTTATGAGAATTATGAGAATATTGGATCTATATAGAACAAACGGTTTAACATTTCACTGGATGAGAGAATGAATGCCACTCTTATGTGTATGCGACACTACAGCCAGGAGTCAGTCAGTTTAGCATCACATCAATGCTGAAAATAGAGGAAAACAACAAGCCTAGTCTTGACCGAGCAGCAAAACCTGTGTATATTCACACCTCTACGGCCTGGGTCATACTTTCCATATCCGTGTGTCGGAAGACGCCTGCTATGACCCGTGTAGACATCGATGTCATCATCTGCCAGTGTCTGCAGCAGGGCACTCGGACCCTCTGCAGATGAACATGTCCACCTCCACATTTTATGGCTACATGGACCACACTATGCCTATTGTACGCGCTCCTCGCAGCACAATACTTTCCAGTTCAGAAGGTGGTGCGCTTTCGCTTTGGTCAAGAGATAACGGAGAAGACATAACCATGGACATTTGCTTGGTTACGTGAGGTGCTCCACTATTACCCATAACTGATCCTGGAAAGGAAATGCATAGAAGCTCACTATATGGACACAGAACACAAAAATTACGACCCAGACATAAGCTCAATGATTGACATGGTTTAGTACGTGGCTTGGTGAGTTCTCACTGGTCAATGCCAACATTCTAAGGCAACAGTTTTACAGCATTCTATCACTCTAACAGACCAGTGCAAGGGATGCTGTTCTGATCATACAGCAGACCATGTATCAATCCTCCATAAGAGGCCCTGTGAATCTGTCAACATAAACTCACTGGTGGACACTGCGTGAAATCCATCTGGCTCAGAAACCTAACAGGGCATGGAATATTACTTTCAATATATTAGGAGAGAATAAAACCTTGAATTCGTGGATAACGGCTCACATTTCCCTTTTCAAGTAAAAGAAAAGGAGGACAAGTAGCCAGAGTTTAAGAGGCACAGAGCACGAGAGTTCTGGGAAATAGGTTGCAATCCATGCACTTTTTACTCAGTTTAACCTAATGGGCTATTTAATATAGTGAAAGTTATACAATTATAAAAAAAATGCCATAAATAACATGTTAACATGTTTTAATGTTAATTTCTCAAGAGAAAGGTTTCACTCGCGGAAGCCATGAACCATTAAAAAAGGAAAAACAATCCCTTACATATCTGACTTGTTAAATCCTTGTATAAATAGAGTCTAAGATCAATGCTTAACTATTTACATGTCTAATTGACTAACCGTAAAATTAAGAAAACAACAAAAAAAGGTCAACTTGTGAGTCAAAAGCCAAGGATATTAAAAGGACGCTGATCTGTTTGATGGTATTTAAAACCATGGCTGGCAATGGCAAATACAGTGTAAATATCCTGATGGGTGCAGTTGCAGCTTGAGCTCAAATGAAAAAAAAAATCCAACATGCAATGTTTATGAAACTAAATCCTTAAGAGCCCAGAAATTTCAGCTTGGTGATAAATTTCCTTTTTGGATTGTTTCAATCTTTGAATGCACTTAGATACACATTCTAGCTGCTTTGAAGACTGGAGGTGGACATATGGCTCTCCCTTTCCTCCCCTCAATTTACTGATACATACCAGGTGTTATACTTTTCATGTTGCTTTCTCAAGATAAAGCTTTCATTCCTGAAAACAAAAAAAAAAATAAAAAATAACACAACACACACGTTGCTGTGCTACAGTCAGAGAGTTTGCCTTTTTCCAAAATACATTGTGCTATTTCATGGCAGAAACTAATTCTAATTTCTTTGTCAAAGAAGCAAAGGGCCCTGCATCCCATGTGGCCCTCAGATGTTTCTGTTCTTACCACTACGCTAAGACAATTTATTATAGCAAAGTTCGAGGACACAGAAAGAGGCATGAATTTTCCTCTGAGACACGCAGCAAAGGCCAACAGCGTGGTGGACCAAATGAACAAAATATGGCCACAAGAAAGAATGTGTTTGATAGATAATGAAAAGATAAGAGGGAAGGAATGACAGTGCTTTCATTGCCTGTCTAGTTGTTCTGATGGGTGTCTCCTTTAAAAGTCTGTGGGTGGTCAATATCACACACTTCACAGAAAAATGCATGGAAAATGTGGAGTGTGGAGTTCTGGTGGTGGCTGTTTTGAATTTATCACAGTGATACAGTCCATAACTGTCACAGTAGACCATTTTGTTTTGGAGAGAAATTTCTCATCTAATTTTAAGTTTGTGTAGATCATAGGGTGTTTGACAAGGATCTGCATGGTTCCATCCAGTGAGGTAATGCTCCAGTCTACCGTGAGACAAAGTTGCCAGGAGGACAGGCTCTTGTCACATTAATTTGGGGAGGTAACACTAAACACCAGCCCAGAATGATTCATGAATCAGCAATAACAATGGGCCATCCCGATCAGACACAGATGCATCTTAAAGGTGGACTCACCCATTACAAGTCCCATTATTTTTGTTCTATTGAACCCAAATAATCCCGTACCAGATGTGCAAATCAATCCGAGCAGCTCGCTAACTTTCTGTCAGCCCATATGGAAGTGTAAATCCTTTGAAAAATGTCAATTAAAGCTGCAGCACTGTAGTAACATTAATAGCCCTGCCCTTTCAGAGGGAGCTGTATGAACAAATCCGGTGGATGTCAACATTCCTGTGAAGTCGGTGTCACTCTTTTTCATAATCACATTTAAAGATTTAATCAGATTAAGCATGTACAATACAGGCTTACCCCATGTGTGGTCTCCTACCCCAACCCCCCACCCAAATCCTATTATTACCCATTTTAATTACAGGATAATACCTGTGGGATATTGTATCATTATTGTTGCTAATATTATTAATATACAACACATGCTTTGCTTTTGAGATGCCATTTCACACCTGAGAAGATAAATGAGTAGACAGAGACTGCTAAATGATAACACAGTAGTTGTGGTTTTAAATGGGGAAATAGTCACTAAATCCTACCGATTGTGTCAGTGTGGACATTATATAATTGATAACAACTGTTCCTTCTATTTTTACAGTCATGGGAATAGCAAATTAGTTTCTAAATATAGAGGATTAGTTTACACGCATTACAATGATTTGTAAAACAGGCTGCTGTAAATGTGTCCCTCTTAAGTCTTAATAGGCTTGACTCCTGTTATTTTATCTACTGTGTTCAGAGTGCTACATCAAACTGTTTCTAATTAGAGGGAAGTGAGTTCAGGGAGAGGCAGGGAGGTCTGAGGAAACCCAGCCACTGAAGGTGTGAAAGATGAGGACAGATGTTGTGTTGTCTCTGATGGTGAGGTCACTTTGATGGCTTTGACCTCATATGCGTGAGTCTCACAGCCAACGGGTCATAAATATATGCCTGAAATCAGGAGGCAGACATTACCAACATAGTGCTGCATGACCTAATGATCTGGCAAGCTATAGATGGTGCAGTGTGTTGTTTTGGTGTGCCCGTACTACCATTCATTCACAGTGCTAAATGAATACTGTAAATTGCTTGGTTTTGCTGAATTACTCAATATGATGGGATAGTGTTCAAATTGGGAATAGAATATTTTGGAAAAATTATAAAGTATTGAAAGTAAAATAAAGGAAAGAAAGTAAAAATACGTTTTATGGTTTTTATGGTTCTTTTGGTCAAGTCTGTATTTTTATTTGTTTTTTTAGCTATTCCAGGTGTCATGCCATTAAGATGACCTTGACCTAATACTTGCGTGATAACAAAGGAACTGTTGGCTAATTGAGCACTTTATACTCATTATAAAAAAATTGTGTTGGTCCAACCATGACCTCTTAGTCTGTGTTTGATAAATCACCAAAAGTCATGAAGCAGGAAACAGTGATACACTGCCCACCATTGACAGGAATGCATGCATACAAGATGATGCCCAGTACACCACACATCCATTACCTAGCACTGTGGGGTTCTGGGGAGGTTTGCTTAGTGTGAGCTTTGTTCTCTTCAAAGCTCTGTACAAAGCTCTGCTTCGCACCACAAGTCTGAAATCTTAAAGGATTGCTCTCAAGCTCTTCCCTGTTGTTTTGCAAAAATGACTGTATCAGTGATCACGTCCCCAAACAGGTCAGGCAATTCCAGTTGCGAAGCCACATGGAGGATTTATTAGAACCAGATGGGCTGTGCTCCCTTACAAGCTCGACCGAGTCGAAAAACACTGGGCTGGCTTCTCCCAGGCCTGCTCTGGGGAAAGAGAGCGGCTGGTCCACCCATTTCCTTTCCTTGCCCTTCCCAGGCATGTCAGAGAGGAGCCAAGCCAAAAAAAATCAGACCTGCAGTGGCTTTTGGACAGGCTGGGACTCGAACAGTGTGGTAATTACGGATGGCAAGAGGGAAGGTGTGTGGTAGAGAGGAGGGGGGCTGCCGGGCGGAATCATCCATTGCCAAAGGCTTTAAAAGAGCCACTAAGGAACTAGAAGAAAAATAAACAAACAGATTGCTAAAAAGCCTTGGCATTTTTTTTTTCTCTTTGACATTCTCTTAACACCGAGTGTCACAGAAAAGTTAGTTGAGTTTTGTTGATGATTTTTGATGACAAATAGTGACTCATTAGGCTACTGGGCTATGAGCAGAGGCAGTGATTAAGATGCTTAACAGTCAACATTGCTGTGACCTGAAGTGAAGCCATAGTTCAATACTGTTTATATCTCCTAAGCCATCTCCCAGCCACCCTTACAAGGGCCATTGCCAACAACAATTTACACTTGTCTTTACAACTCATTTACTTCTGTCCAACCACCTGTTTTTCATCGGTCAGAAACACTACTAGTATCCCTGTCCATCTCTTAGCTGAAGCAGCCGCACTGTTTCCATTGCTTGAACCTGGCTGGCAGGAGTGCAGTATTTAGTGGTGCTCTAAAGGAGCCCTCTTTCATTGTTGAGGAATTAAAAGAATTAAAACTGAAACAACATCTTGTGAAGCCACAGAGCATGTGTACTACGGGCAACGATGTAATGGGTCAATGTAAGCATAGCTATCATTAACATCATGATGTTATCAAAAACTTAGAACTTAAATGGCTGCAAGATTTGACATACTGGAAAGTTGAAAGAAAAAGAAAAAAAAAATCTGTTATTGACCTGAAAGAGTTGAAACTGAATTGCGTGAGAAACCATGACTCATTTGGACTTTCCCTCAATGTCTTCAGACTAGACTTCAGACTTTCATGAGACTTGCAGTGAAACTTAATTTACATTTGTCTTAATTAACATGAGACACAACTAGGCGTTAGACTTCTTTTATGTTCAAAAATTTTATTTTCCTATACTCACTAATAGAATTGAATATTCTTAATTATATTGTCCTCTGGCAGACATCAACTTTTTTTTTATTTTCAGCCAATATACACATTTACTCTTAGAATTGTTCCAGTCAGGAGTGACTTTTTGTGTCAATTAATATCAGAATCAGAATCTCTTTATTGTCATTGCACAAGTACAACAACATTTAGACAGCAGCTCTCAGACTCAGTGCAATTAGAAGTATAAAGCTATACAATATATTATTCTTTGTTGGTTTGTATATATACATATACAAACTAATATGGACTAAACTATACACACATAGGGAAATGCTTAGCCAGATTTAATGTAGCAGGACTTGGTTATTTAGTTGGCTTAAATAGCTGGACGCAGCTATGGGACATCGAGGTTCAGTTTTCCTATTCTGCCACTGGTTCCTTTTGAAATGTCCACTTGAATCTCAAACAATATTAGGTGTTGCAGAAGATGAATCTTCAGCGTGATTCATTCTCTCCAATTTTTGGGTGCAAAGTATTGCCAAACCTTATTTTCTCATTAAGTTCTTGCTTATGATTCTTCACAGGGACCTGAAATGATTCAAAGATATTTCCAAACAGGTGGAGAAACTTATGAGCATGGGTGGATTTCCTGAGGAGAAGCATAAAATAGAGCAGAAAGTGGAAAAGCAGAACGGCCCTATTAAAACAAATCTGGCTTTTTCTTCTGTTTGTAGTAAAGCAGTGGATTAATATAACATTACACAATTTTGTTTTGGGTGGCCTTGCATATTCCCCCAAGAAAACATAAACAGCTGCTGTTCAGGGAATGCCCTAACATACTTCATTGCTTGAAGAGAGGTTTTTCCTTAGAGCTGCCATATTTTGCCATGACAAGTGCATGTCTCAGAAGGATCATGTTAGAGAAACGTTGGCCAGAGGTGCAGTTGATTTACTCCATGAGGTACTCAAAACCAGAGGGGCTTTTCTTGCTAGACACAGATTGAGAAAACAGGTAAGCATCAAGGCTTAAATCCAGGAAAAACATGTTTCTGAGCTACTGTTTCTTTCCGTCAAGGACAGAGGCATGTCTACAGTGCGTTTGTTTGTGACAGAGAATATGAGAAAGTAAGGACAAGACAGATAGTAAAAGGAGTTAAGACCTTGAAAGAGGAGCTTGTTCAAAACCATTTACAAGATTTCTAGTGAGGCTCACAGTCTATGAACATTAGTGCTTTACAGTGTAAAGGCCTGGGCAGCATGCAGTAAAACTGAGTTAATACGGTATTAGCTTGTCAAATTAACATTAATACTATACTGAAAGTTAATCATTTTAAGTGTCCGGAATTTCATGAATTGAACAAATTAGAAAAAAACAGATGAGGGTTTAGATAGCAAAGAACATTTGGGAAAATTGAATTGAATTGAATTGAATTGAATTGAATTCGCCAATCGTTACACGTTTAACATGGAGGATCAGAATATTTGGTGATTTTTGCAGTGACACAACAGAAAGTATTACACAGCACAATGGTGTAGGTGTACAGATGTTTGTGAGCATAGCATAACAAGTGTCTGTTCCAGGTCACAGAGGTCATGCTGTGCCTGTTCATTTTAAGTTTGATGTACCAAGCCTTAAACCTATTGCTACATCAGCACACATCACTGCCATAGCTGTAATGCATGTAAATGCAGTGGAGCTTATCATCACCCAATGGAACCTGATGGGTTGGGGCAGGTTTCAGTTAAATATCTTTAATTTGGTCTGAGTTTGGGTTAAGTCATACTGGCTGGGCCTGGCTGAGTACATGTATAGCACTATATATACATTTCTCTTTCATGTCTGTGTGTGTAAACACTGTCACTTAGACTGCACATGTGTGTGTAAACAAAAAAACATCAACCATGGTAACTAAGTGGACCTCCCTTTATCCATTATGGAGCCGCCACGTTCCAGTAAAAAAACAGAAATTCAGCGATGAGGAAATCCTTGTCATGAAAATCCTCTCTTTGGTATGTGATGACTCAAATGCGCTACCTGGATTACAGTGGATTACTTTCTTAAAAGAGGCAGATCATTTTCACTGCAATACAGACGTGCACTTTCACCTGCAGTTTCCATACATGCAACTTTATACATAATAAATGACTCCTCATGTTTTTGCATGAAAGTCCTCTACCCTCCCATGTTTGCACACATGTAAAAGCAGGAAAAGCACAGGTTGCCTGTCTGCACTTTTGTCTGCAGCAGGTGGACTGCGGTTCTAACCATGTGCAGTCCGTCTCATTGTAGCATTCCATGTTTTCAGGCGCACAATGTGAAGGATTAACTTCTGAAATCAGCTCAAACATGTTAGTACATCTGCCCCAGTGAGCTTCAGAATGAGATGTGGTGTCAGTGAACTTTTAGCAAAGTCAAAAAACAGCTGTTTACAAGCCCTGTTAGCTTTTTGTAGCATTTATTGTATTAAGTTCTGGTAATGAGCTTCAATGATGTGAAGATCTAGCTTATAAGACAGTGGCTCTGTCTGTAGATTCTGTAGACAATGTAAACACAGAGCACAAACAGATTTGTTACTGAAATGAGTAGCAGTTTTTCATTTCTGATTATGGCAACGTATAATTGACAAGGTTAGCCCAAGTTTAATAGCATTTCCTTATGGCAGTATGATGTATGTTTGTTGATGGTACAAAATGAACATGAAACCATTTTTTGGGATGTGCCATTCTGCCCCTGCCAAAATTTGCAAAAGACACACAAAAAATTGCAATCCCTTGTTGAATACTAAAGCGACTCACTCTCTCCTGAAGCTTGGCACAAGCTTTCCTGCTGAAGCAACAGCGAGCCTCTTGATGTGGTCTGTCGTTTCCTCTTAGCTGGCTTTGCTACAGCATGGGGGTTCGAGGAGTGTGGGAAAAACCAGTGTGAAAGGGAAGAGAGGAAGTGTGTATTTATCTCTGCTGGTGGGGCATGATTACCACTTTGATCTGTCTGCAGACCAGCTCCTGGACTGCCTCGCGGGCAGCAAAGGCCATAAGGTCACTGTGTCAGCCAAAAAAGGTCTAGCACAATGTTTGGTTTGCACCTGTCTTGATAATATGGCAAAAGCCCTTGTGCATTTAACTAAATGCAACAGGTGGAATTCAAGTTAAAAACAAACTCTCTTTAAGGTTCGCTGGCCTTTGTTACACTGTAAATGACTGACAGGTTGACCCAGAAAATATCTACACATGACATCATCTTGTTTAGTGTCATGACAACTTCTCATCCTATCCAGGTCGAGTATTAAAGGTTGATCACTCAACAGCAAAGGATTTAAACTGTCTTGATGAAAGGACAAGTGTGTGTTCGGCACAAACGAATTGTGGAGTAAGTTTTATCAAGATTATTTACAGTAAAGGATATGATATCATGGGGTTTGGTCTCCTCCATAGCTATCCGTCTTCAATCCAACTCCCAATCTTAGTCACTAAGCAAACAAATCTTTTGTTTGATCTTCTTGTACAGGCAGGAGTGGCTGAATCATTAAATGATCCATTTTCCATTGTCTGGAAAATGATATATTTAATTAAAACACAAGCCACATGTCAACACCTCCCCCAGTGTAGAGAATGAAATAATACAGTTATGATGTGTCTTCAATCTGTTGGCAACCCACACTTAATTTTGCATTCAGGGTGATTTTCCCAATAGGGGGTTTAATTGGTAACTGTGTGCTCGTGCATGTACTCTATATCTATACTCAGGATTTCCAGCTGTGGGTACACCCAGACTTTCTACTCTCCTTCTGTGTGCATATGGAGGAAGTCGGTCAGCAAGAGTGCAAGTGGCACATGGTAGTGAATGGTGGCCTGAGAGCAGATTAGCTGCTCCTGTGTCTATCTGGTGCTGACAGTTCACACAGGCCTTTTTTTCCACTGCCCCTGGGCGTATCAACACACAGTTTCCCTTCTCAGAGGGCTCTATCTTCTGACTTCAGGGCTAAAAAAGTGAAGGTATACTGTATGCATGCCTTGAAATGTAGGCGATTTAAGAGTAAAGCAGAAAAAAACTAATGATTTGGTTATGATTCCTTTAATCTAATTTTGTGTTGTTATACTGGTTAGACGGTATATGGCCAAGTAGGGCCAAGCACAATGAAAGTATGCCTGCTAGTTTTAGATAGCACTGTTATTTTAACGTCCTCTTAGGATAGCAATATCCGACCACAAGGGCAGGTGAGTAATGCATGTACAGTATACCTTGCTAAGGGGCAAGTGCAGCAGCAATGACATTATGCAATTGGTCACCTATTTGACCCGTTATATTATTTAAACAAACCAACAAAGAGGACTTAGAATTTCTTACTACGTTTTTGACGCTAAAGTATTTACTGTACAGCAGCTGAATCATTCATCGACTGTGTGCAGTGCTATCATTACGTTTACTAGCACAACCACTATCACGCCGTCATGTTATCACGCTCTTGTGTTAATGGTGATGCAACTAGCCACATTTCAGCTTCTCTTTCACTCTCTACCTCTCTACTAGGGCTCTGTTGTTTACATGTACAAAATCCCTTAATTCCGAAAAGATTATTTCCGATTGGAATTTACAATTCCATCGTTTATATGGATTCACTGCTGCTTCTGTAGTAAACAAACACTGCACGTGTCTGCACGTGCCCTCGCTGTCCACTCTCCGTCTCATCTTCCTACACTTCCTCATCTGTGACTTTTGTATCTGTTCATTATTCTTTTTTGGAATGAAAATACACAATGTTCTGCAAACAGATCATCAGATCAATACGATACCACCAAACCATCTGAATCATGAACAGTGTGTACCAACCCTCTTGATCGGAATGAAATTTGTTTCCGAATGTGCTGTATAGGATCAGACTTTTCTGACTGGTATGTTTACATGACACATTTTTATTCCAATCAGACTTTTATTCTGATGATTTTTGTGCACGGAAACACAGTTACTGAGAGCAAACCTGTGCTGCCACTATTGACTGGATTAATTCTATGGGAAACACTATTGCACACCCACCTGTATGCCTGTAGGTATGTCCACACATAATAACATCACTACATAGTTCTCATAGTCCAAACTCTGAGGTTCTGATGCCTGCTGTCCACACTACCTCGGTGTTTTAGAGAAGTTTAAAAATGCTGCTGACTCTGTTTTTGTTTTAAAACCCTGGGACTGCCTTTAAGCGTGGACAGGCAAAAAAAGAGACCTTAGGAAACTAAAACGCTGTTACCCACATTCACTTCCTGACTGGTTCTTATCAGCCCTGACTTGACTATCAGCTGAGAACAAAAAGCTCCATTAACACACAAACTTTCAGTTTCAATTTCTTCTCATTAATTAAAAAAAAAATCCTCACTGTTTCTTGTTAGTAATGTAATACTCTCTGAAACTAAGCAAACAACTGCAGAAGAGAAAATCACCTTACTGTATACAAAGGCACACACATGACCAGTGCACCTGAATAGTTTTGGGGCGTGCTAGTATGGATGCAGATTGTTTTTATCTGAAAATGCAGTTTTTTAAAAGAAAACGTCTAAACCACTCTGAGCATGTATCTGATCTCTTAAAGTAAGCAGGGCTTTGTCTTGGGGACTCTTCGTCACTGTTCCCATTTGGGGGTTTGTTAATCCATCTTTTATATGGACACTTGGTTTCCTGGATGGAAGAACCTATCATCTTATTTCCCCCCTGAGCCAACAATCATTATTGAAACTGCTTAAAAATTCCCTCTGTCATATTAGAGTCTGTGTCCAACCAGGCAATTAAAATAAAATGAATTCACTCATCTCAGCAGTTGACCGCTGTTTTTAAAGTTATTCAAGTTAAAAAACAAACAAACAAACCAAAAATAAAAACAACCCAGCAACAACACGTGTTAAGCGTCCGCTTTCTGTGTCTTCACCTCTGACTGACTTCTCAGTTTTACTCCAGCCACCCATTAGAGCCTCCATCTGCTTCATTATCTTTATTAATGATGTTCCTTTCCTCTCTGTCACATCAGAGGCTTTCACTTATGGCTCTGGTGATACTGCTGGTCATTAGGACAGCTCAAAGTGTGGGATCCCATCTGGAGTGTCTCACACAGAACCCTGTTAGGGCCAGAGAGGCTGCCGAGGCTCCAGCAAACTTTCAACAGTTTTCTCAACCAGGTCCCTGTGTTGTGGAATACGGGATTTAGAGAGACAGAAAGTCTGCGGGTTCTAATTCTCCATACGTATGGCTCAGAGAGTGAACAGGAAAAAGTAGTCATATTATTTGGAAAAGCCTTGAAGGGGAAAATTAATCAATATTCATAGTGGATGTAGGGGACACAAGCAGGCGTAGAGAATTCATTACAATGGAATGAGGTTCACGTCTCTACAGAGAAAGCGTTCCCAAAGCATGATAAAATTGAATGCATCTTTCCAGCTTTTAATCATTTAGACATATCAACTTGCAAAGCATAATTTAAAAGAAAAAAAAAATCCAGTTGTTACTGATTAGCATAAATAAACGAGAAGTAAATGTTAGCATAAGGAGCCTTGACAGTGATGGAGGGCTGCAAAATTTCCATTTGCAGTCACGCACAGTAATGTCATCGCTTACATGGATATTCAACCCTCCTCTAGATTGACTTGCCCAGAAAGCTTTGCAGAGCAGGTTCAATCACCTGACGTCACATGCTCGCTGGGAGTAGGGTCTTTTATATGGAGTGGCGAGGGTGTGGTGCGCGGAGCTCGGAGACTATTAAACTGTCACCACTCTATTTCTGTGGCGGGACTACAGTGGGTTTCGCTCACCCCCCCATGGAACTGGTAATGATGAGATTTGAGGTCAGTCAGCCACTTTGCCGTGTGCGCAATCAAAACTCAAGACTGCATTTGCAGCTACTGTGGAGCTGCAGTGAGTGCGTACATGTGAAAGGGCACACGTTGTTGATTGACGGTAAATCGGCAGCTCCTTTAATAAAGCAAAATTATAGTCCTTCACAAGAAACAATTAAACAGATTAAACATAATTGGCAGGTATGAGTGCACCATAACACAGGCATCTGCTACACGGTGTACGTATTGGTTACCATAGCAGCAGATGTTTTTGTGTTAATCACTGTCAACTTACAGTTTACAGCTCACTCAAATCAAGGGTTTAGCAGCAAAGTGTAGTTCTTGCCCTTATAACCATCTTATTTTTAAACCAGGGTGTTTTTAACAAACCTTTAATTTTGTCATATGGCAGGAAATATCGGTTCATTTATGAACATAAACATATTTCCTGGCATGCTTTTACGAGAAAAGCCTTCCAGGTGGGTAAGAATAGATGACGATTTCATATACAAAATGATATAGCCGTAACTACTGGGAATGCATGATTCACCAAGCAAAACAGTCTGGGTACAGGATGACATTTTTTTAATTATTCCGCACTTACAGGAAGTCAATTTGGTTGCTCAGATTATGAGACCAGTCTTACCTTAACTCATGGCCTTTAGCATGGTTTCCTGTTTAGCATTTCTGCAGACTTCCTTCTGCATAGCGACAGAACAGGAAGATACAGTAGCACCACCTTGTGTTGTGGCCAAGACAAAGGTTAAAAGGTTGGGAGTCTAAAAAGGTTAGGCATCTACATGAGGCAAATGACAGACTGTAAACGTGTCACAAAATCACACTGATAATATATATTTATGATAAGACAGCTTTGGCACATGAGAATGGAGCTTTGTGATGAATGTGGGCTGCATGAGGGCTTCCCCTTGGCCTTTATGTTTCATGCACAGAGAAAAGCAGAATGGCTTGTTTTGGCTATTCCTAGTCTAGCCAAACTCAGCCAGACACTGAGTTGTTCTGGCATAATGAGAACCTGCTGCAGATGTCTGAAGTATTACCTCACAGCAAAGAACACGGCTTCCCCAGCTAACAGCCCCAGCTGCCTGGATATGGATTTTATTCCACTACTGATCAATGGGGAGCTCCCTACACTTACAGCCACCATTGGTGCTGTATATTGTCGAGTCAAATGAGAGGAGTGCTGGGGTGGTAAGATTTGCTCCTCCATTAAGCATTGTGCTGAGTCGATGCACGGTTTTCCTGTATGACCGTAGCTGCCAGGGTCTCAGGCTGAGGGTCATCCAGAAGAAACCGTTTCCTCAACACAGATATGAACTTTATTCAGTGGGAGGACTGGGCTCTCCTCCTGCTTGATGGATGTTTCTCTACTATCCTGGTGTTGAAAATGTGCTCATACAGACACTAGGGAGAGCCAGTAAAGAATATCCTGTGCTGTATCAGGGGGACAAAAAAAACTGTATTTTTCCACTGTCATTCAGTAAGTACTCAGAATTCATTAATAAAGAAATTAATAGAGCACTTACAGTATATCACATAAGGCCTTGCGCTGTCATTGCGCAGGCACTATAATGTCTATGTACACGTCCCTGGTGGCAAAGAATAAGCAGAGACTCAGAATAAAATCATGTGAGGGTCAGCCTGGGGACCAAGGCTGTCTCCAAGGTCCCCTAACTGCCTGAATCTAAACTTAAGGTCATTCCTCTGCTGCTCGACCAATTACCCACGCACACAGCTCTGCAGAGTCTCAGCCAGACGCTTTGGCTGAATGGTTCCAGGACATCCTCCTGTGGGTTTACATTGGAAATATGGCCTGCCATTGACTGACATTTTTTCATCAACCACCAATACACAGAGGGATAGATTTTGAGCATGCCAGTTGCAATAAGTGGTTGATGGACATACATTTGCACTGTGGAGAAGACTATTTATTTCTTCTTCTTCTTTATAATTACTAAAGGGGCATTCAATGACACATCCTTGCTCGCCTGTCTCAAACGCATTTTAATAATTTCCATATCTCAACGGAAATGTGCAATTACTGCCTGATATTTTCTCAGGGATGTGTGTGCTTTCGGTGTCCGAGACATGGTGTCATTGACATCAGGCACATATTTGTAGACACAGTTTGGTGGGGTGAGTCATGTCATGACTTGTCTGTATGTGTGTTCCATAACCCCCGGTCCCTGCAGAGAATCTCATTACAAGGAAAATTGTGAGGATTGTTTTGTTGTGATGGGAGGGGGGAATCTTGATATGTCAAGCACAGATGCAAGGAGAGTTTAATAATGAAGACAAAACTAAAAACATTTATGTTAGTCATGATGTCAGGTCAGCTTAGTCAGCCTATGGTCATTTTTATCTATATTAAGTCATCAACATTGTCATGTCGACGACATCTGCACTTTCCAAATGCATACTGGTTTTGAACCAGTATTTAAACATCTTATAGTATCTATAATCCTTTTTTTACTAGCAACAGGTCACACAAGTGTCATGTAACTCTCACTCTTTAAGCTGTTGCCCAAGTGTCCTCACTGATTGTTTCAGTTTTATGGGCTGCAAATATACATTTTTTAGCTTCAATCTGTATTTTGTATAACATACTGTACTCAGACTTGAACAGCAAAAAATATGTTCCTTTTATTCTTTGATAACAACCATAGAGAAGGATTTAATCATTTAAAAGGTTTGAAAATTACATTGTAAAATAATAATAATAATACTCATAAAAAAAAAGCCTGCATAATTCCTGCTGCATGTGTGTGTAACCCCAAATCCACTGTGGCACTAAAAAGTTAACTTCAGCATATTTTCATTTTAAAGATGAACACACACTCCTCATACTAAAAAAGCCCCCAGACGGAGTGAGTCCATCTTGATTTATGGAGAGGAAATAGTTTCATTCTCCTTGCGGGTGGGCCTGTGAAACCCATGTCCCCCCTCACTCTGACGTGGCGGCCTTGTGTAAGTTGCAGCAATAACCCAAATCAGACAAGGTCACCATCTCCAATAGTCAGTTGCTGGTCTTAAATTACGGCTTGGTCACTGTGGAGAAATATTCCCAGATGTAGTTTCATTTTGAGGGGGTAAAATATACTTGATCGCTCCCAACACTCAGAGGAAGAAGGGCCGTCCTTTGCTGCGCTCCTGAAGAGCGCATAACGGAGTGAATCCCTCGATCATTGAGAAGGAAAGACAAGCTGGAGTTGATTCAAACTGGAAAATCTAACACAATAAGTGCAGAGCATTCACTTGTTATGATTGAGTAGTGTGTGAACTGACATACAAGGGTAATAATAAAAGCAGACACGGTGTCAGAGTTGAACGCTCATTTATCGCTTCTTTGGTTCTCAATACTTTTGTGATGGACTGTAAAAATGCAGGATGTGTGCCGTGAATTCACATAAACGTGGTGGTTATTGCCTCCCCAAACGTACCAGCAAGCAGGTGTGCACACATTAAAAAAAAAACAAAAAAAACATGACCAAAATTGGTATATGACTTTGTAAGAATAAGAGAATAAATAACTTTATTTCACACCTGGAAGAAATGTTTATCATTATGGCTCAGTGGGCATATAAAAACTAAAACAGTCATCTAAAGAGGTTAATAGGAGTCCAAAGCCATAGAGAGAAGTTTTATCATAAAACGGTCCAAAACAGTTAAGATATCCAGTTTTTTGAGGATGTCAGGTCCAGTTTATAGCTTAGATAAGTGGACACACCTATGTTGGCCTTCTCATTGGGGAGACATGATGTAATTGTGAATAGGTGGTTGGTGTTGTATCACTTCATTGTGTTGCTCTACTATCGTCATTGACTGGATTGTAGACCCCGATGGCCCTTGCTGTATCATAGATTCATAACACAAAAAAATACTTTCCACTCTCTCTCTCTGACGTCTGACATACCGTATCTACAACAAGCTAATACATTGTACCTCTAATACAGAGTGAAATATTAGTGCTCAATAAATCAAGTTATGGAATTTGACAACAATGGGTGTGAGCATGTTATGTGACCCAAAACTCTGGTCTTTCACTCACTGGACTTTCATAGAAATGGCTGCTGCATTTTGTAAGTCCAGTACAGAACATTTTAAAACTTAACTAAATCGTGGCAGGTCAATGAAACAAGAATTTTTCCTATACATGTTATATTTCAACATGTTATATTTCAACAGAAATGCCATTACATTTATTTAATGGCATATTTAAAATGTACTATTTAAAATGTAGTTATCTGTCCTATTTATTCACAGTTTTAAAAGGTTTTTATAAACAATAGGTAGTAGAAGATTATTATGTAACAGGTTGCATACAGCCTCATTTGTTGAGAAAAAACATCTTACTGCATAATAAATATCCATGATTTTAAATTCACATCATGATGTATAGTTTAAACAAATGTACACAGGACTTGATTTAACACCTTCATTGACATAGATCATTTTCATCCAATAAATGATCTATACTGTGTTTTCTGACTGTTCTACTGTAATGGGATTGCATTAGAAAAATGATATGCTCAATCAGAATGTTATGAGTCACACAGCATTCAGTGAACCACATAAATGACACGTCAGCCAGCTGTTTTAATAAACGAAACACTCATAATATACCTTATGTTCCTATTTGCAGATGTCAGCCATCTAATGATTTACCCTTTAATTTGGAGACTAAAGCTCACCAATAATGACAGCAAATGTCCCTCTACGTATACGTATATACATATACACATGTGAAAATATAAACAAATGTTCATTTAATTGCAGTCTGTATAAAGAGAAACTGTCAAACAAACTATTTGTACAGTTCAGGGATGTTCAACTAAGTGTTGTTTACCCTTTGCGTAGTCTAAGCCTGGTACACTCTAAATCTAAATGTGTTTAAATCTTATTATTGAGTGTTGCGAGATAGGCTTAAACAAATCATTTGAAATGGAAATTGCAATATGAGACAAAAGTAATTAGCCCATCTAAAAAGCTGCAAGGTATTATGCTGCATATCTGATCCTTGATTTTTACTTTACTGTTAATGGTTTCAACAATGGTAATTCATACATCTTTTAAAATATAGTTTTTTTTTTGTTTTTTTTTTAAACTAGTATCTCATGGGGTAATACTACAAAACGAAAACAATATTAGACACAATCATTCAGCACTAGTGCAGATATACAGCCATTCATCCATCCATCTTCTACCGCTTTATTCTCCACATAGGGTGAAAGACAGGGTACACCCTGGACAGTTTGTCAGCTCATCACAAGGCCACATATAGAGACAAAAAACCATCTACTATCACACTTGTGGTCAATATACAGTGTCCAATTTACCTAATTGCCAAATCTGCATGTCTTTGGACTGTGGGAGGAAACCAGAGAACCTGGAAAAAACCCACGCGCACACGGGAAAAACATGCAAACTCCATGCAGAAAGGCCCTTGTTCCGACCGGGTCACGAACCTGGGTCTTCTTGCTGCAAAGGCAAGAGGGCTAACCACTACACCGTCCGTGTGGCCCATTACAAGATAATGTTAAATGCAAATAAACCATATTTCATCATGTTCTCACTTTTTCAGACCATTCTTTGGAAACCCTAGAGATGGCTGTGTCTGAAACTATCCCAGTTGTTTAACATTTTCTGAAACAGACATCAGCCGCTCTGGCACCATCAGCCATAACACATTCAAACTCATTAAATCATCTTTCTTCCCCATTGTGATGCTCAGCTTGGACTTCGGTTTTGTCTACATGTTTAAATGCCTTGAGTTACTGCCATATAATTGGCTAGTCATAAGACAGATGTACCTAATATAGTGGCTGGTGAGTATATGAACCATGGGAAAATTAAACTTTTCAATCAAATGGCAGGAATTAGGGGTATCATTTATTCATCTCTTTCTGGATAAATAGGAAGTGCCAAGGACAGTAAGTGGGCACACAAGAGCTGGTTGAGCAGCCAAGTATTCAAGTGTAAAGGTTTGCAATAGAGAACAGCTTCAGCAGTGACCGCATACAGCTATACTAATCCTCAAGGGAAAACTTGATTCAGTCAGTCACCACTTGCACTGATAAAATAAGCTAAACTTTGTTGCACAGTAAATCAAGTAGGCTTAGAACACTACCCAATGTTTTAATTACACGGCTGTTACATAGTTTGGTAAGTATTTTGGATTTTACAGGACATGGACGTGGCGGCCACTTTCCTGCTTTCCTGGAGGCAGCAGCAAACCTGTAATAGAGCCATCACATGGACTCTATACTGTTTACTCCAACAAGCAGAAAACATTTTATCATAATGACCCAGAAGATAAAGTTGTATCTAGCTTAAAGATGACTCACAGCTGAGGAATGGTAACTTCTCCAAATACTGGTGGAAGCAGCAAGGTGCATGACATCCTCCACAACAGTGGGGAGCTGGTTGAGGAGCCAGGTATTCAGTATTGTGGAGGTAGTGTGCATTGAGCATGGTAATGTAATCCATGTAGGTGTAGCTTCACTCCACTCCACGCTATTACATAACACAGGCTGTGTCAAAAAGGATGATGACCGTTATTTCACCATCACAATCTTTTACATTTAAAACAAGTGTCTGGAATCAAAACCTTAACTTTGTTTTCAACCCAAATGTCTTGCAGTTAGCATGTGGATACATTTATTGTGAACTGTTTTGATGAAGGACAAAATACACTGCACTGTGAAGTCAAAGCCTAAAACCGCCGTATAACTGCATTGTTCCAGACAATCTCAAACGTCAGATCCAGTCTTAGTTGATTGCTTTTGGGACAAAGTCGGGCTCCTTCTCAGAAGAAAAGAACGCAAATATTCAATGTTTCTGACTCTCAAAACATTGGTCTACCACAGGTGCAAGTTTTCCATACCAATTAACAAGTGCTCCACCCACAAATTTTCCATCAAAATAAACTGGGTACACATAAAAAACGCACATTAAAATGGGAGTGATTGTCTTTGATATTCAATGCTTTAATTGAAACCAGGCAGCAGAATTACAGAGCTGTTTTGACGGCTCCAGGTTTCCATCAGTAAAAGGGGATTCCTGAGTGATATCCTGAGGAACACTAGATTTCCTTTTAGAGGAAAACCAAACAGGGTAACACGTCATTGTTTTGCATTGGCTTCATGGTTAATCGGCATTACAGCTTTTTTTTGGTACCTGTAATGGACTCTGGGTCAAAGGTTCATACTCCTCCTGTCTGCTACTCACACATTCTGCGTACAAGTTCAGTAAGTACCTCACATATGGCAGGGCTGGGTAAACATCTGGTAATCTTTGTCTCAGCTTCTCAATAGCTCACCAGGCTATGGTCTAGCTCTGTGTACTCAATCTTCTCCAGTTACATAGTTTCTGGCTGCTCCCCTGAGGTTACGTGGACAAACCATTTGGGATTGCGGAAGGAGTTTCCACAAAATAGGTGTTGTCCAAAAATTCTTTGCAGTTATGGAAATAAACCCAAAAAAAGAGAAAGTGATATAGAGATGGAGAAGAATTGAAAAGAAGCCTATGGGAAGGCATTTAAAGCAGGACTTCTATTCATTTTGTTGACAATGTTTCATCTCCAAACTGTGATGGATTGAAAGAATTTAGGCAGCAAAATCTATCAATGGTCATTCATGTTAGTAAATACAAATACTTTAAAAGGATCATTTGTTTTAGTTGCATTAAATAAGACAAGGCGTGGATGGATGGATTACTGGAGTCGGAGCATTACAGAGGTTTCACTTTATTTCTAAATTAAGACCATTCTCTGGCCAAAGGTGGTTACAATTATTCTTTCCGTTTGTGGTTGTATTGACTTCACAGACGATGGTATTTGGCTGGCGACTTCCTTTTGGAAGAACTTAAAAGTACACGTCACAATAATTTGAACATGAATTTGACGGTTGACGCCCTCATCACAAACCCAATCTGTTGTTGTGGCCTGGTTTTACCCACTTCATCAAACTGCTCTCTGCCTTGTGTTGAAGCAAACTCATAACCAATTAGGTCCATTCATTCATTTACATTCATAAACTGGTGCATCTGGACAATTACTTCACATGGCCCACCGTCAAGGCTGCTCTTACCATACTGGCAGGGAGCCATACAAGGCTGCTGGCCCAGGCTCCTTTTTCCCAAGTTCCACCCAGACGCTGCGTGCGCCGTCATCCTGCTGAAATGTAAACCCCAGATTCAGCTGTGTTTGTTATGGTTGTGCCGGCCCTTGGTGAACATACAATGCTGTCACAACGTAGCTATAACAGCAGGGCAATATTTCAACAATCTGTTTGGTCAGCTGCAATTGCATCACTAGGTGGTCAAACACATAAGTTTGCTGGAATGATAATTAGGATTATTTTGCAGGCACTCTTACCAAGGGTCCTAGACTCTGCTCTTATGTCCTAACACACCTCAACATTCACTACAGAGGTTTAAGTCAAGTGCTTTTAAGTATGTTTTCACAGTGTCTGAACTTGACCCCACTGGACTATGTTCACAGGAGCATCAACATTACTGTTTGTGCTGGGGATACTCTCATAACAGCAAGGCCAGCTATGCTACCATGTCTCTTTTAATCAACTGGCTTTAATATAAACAATAGTTTAGACTGAGCACTAGTGTTGCCCTTGAGATCACTAGCCTGCTGCAGCGCTAATGGCTATTTACTTTCTAAAGAAAATGAGTAACCAAGAAAGTCTATATTTATCCTGAAATGACCCAATTGTCAACCCATCTAGGTGAGGGGGGGGCACATCCTCAACTTTAATCAAACTGCTGCCCTGCAGGCTGCACGCAAGCACAGCAACCTTTGTGTGATTCATTTTTTTCCTGTCCTCTTGTCAGCTCGTGCGACCCAGAGTCACTATAAAATAGTAGACTTCAACAGGATTTAATGTTAATATATAAATCCATAGAATGCCTGTGACTGGTTGGGGGTCTATGCAGTGTGGCATCAGTCGGGTGGGTAATTTATTGTGGGAGCTAAGTGTTTCCATTTGCAGTAAGAGCCACTAAAAACAGACTCGCTGAAAGTTTCTGGGGGGCCCACTTGTAAAAGTAGTGATGCGGTGTATGCTGGCTCACGGCCTGACAACCTGTTTGGGGAACTGTATAGATGGTGTTTTAATGAATACATAATCCAGTCATCACAAAAAGGACTCCTCACACTTGCCAAAAATGCAGCTTCTTATTTACTTTGCCCAGAAAAGTGGTATGCATTTGCTGCTAGATACTGTTATGGGGCTTTTTTTTAGTTATCTATATTTGAAAAGATCAAAGCGGAGAGCAGCCATTTAATTTTAATTGCAATATGATCTAAACATAATGTAAAAAAGAATTCAAGAGTAAAATTAACTTAGGTAAAATAAAATGAACTTAACGTATTTATGTGGCACACATAACTAAAAACAAATGCATTTATATGTGTAGTATGTAATTCATCGTAGTATTTCACATAATGTAGATATAATAAAGACTCCTGCACTTAAAGTACAAATGTTATGATGCTATGAATTTGTATAGTTAATTAATTAAATCTCACCAGTAGCAACTTACTACTGCCCTCTACTGAATCCAACAAGCCCACATTAATAATTATTATTACATTCACCTTGTTTTTCATGGTATATTTTACTCTGGGTTCTATAAGGTGCTGACAGTAAACCCTGTGTTTTGGCTGGTGGGTGAGGGAGCCTTTTTTATATGACGACATCTGACTGAGTATAACATATTAGGGTAAACAACCTATGTAATATGAATGGAATTATGTTTTTTTTTTATTTCTTAACCTCATTTTTATTTACTTTAATACTAACTACTGTATCTATTACATTAGCAGGTAATACATTAGTTATTTGCAAGAAAGGCAAGCACTTTCACAGATTTCAGGTAGGTTGTAATGAGGGATTATACCTGGAGTTCATTTGAGAATACTACTACTGAATAAAACTAGAGCCAAGTTTGGTTTGGCTGCCTGTCTGTTAACTCTGTTGCACAGAAATGAAAAAAGATTTGTAAAACAAATGCCAGAGAATCAAAGTGTGCTTCATAAACCAAGGAAAACATAATAATTGCAATAGCACATGATATCATCAAACAGCTTGGCATCTGGTAAAGTACCGAGAACATTTATGGTTTGATAAAAGCAAAAAGATATCTGAAACCAGACCATATCTGTGCAAAAGTGCATTTGCATTCACGGCAAAATGAAATAAACGCCACAAATTTACAAGGAAACATCTGTAACATTCATCTTTCACTATGACAAAACAAAATGTCACCACATTGATAGCCAGAGAGAAGATGATGCTGCTGACGCTGCGTGTCAGTACAATTTCTGTTGGAGAATACACATACACCCCCCCGGTTGGACTCAGGAACGTTCCTTCCAGGAACGCTTTCTCCCAGTTCTAACATTAACCAACAGGCCTTGTTTCCTGAAACCAGAGACTCCCTCAGCAAAAGGAAACCCAGCAACACCTGCACGAGTAAGAGGCCGGCCAGGACATGAGTCAAACATCAGGCCATTAGACTCACACGATGTACTAGTGGAGTAGAAGTGTTCTTTACTATATTTTCAGTTGATAACAAATTGAAAGCAAACTACTTGAAAATGTCATTGCTGCTGTAATAACATGTAAAATGACATATATACTTATATACTATTACTATCTGAAGTATATAAATGCTTCAAATAGTCACAGACAAACTCCAGCCTGTTTGTAACTGCATCACATGGCTCCATAGTTTATAACACTGTCCAAACTACATGTGCCCTCACAGCCCACAATCATGGGCTGTTTTTTTTCTCAGGAAGAGTTGACAGATTGGCCATCAATGGAGACACGCTCCTTGAATGAGAGTGCTCACCACAGAACTATCAAGTAAACAGACTTGAAAGTCAAGGCCAGCAAAATCCCTTGTGTCTCCATACTATCCGTTAGGAAGGCAAAGCCGGATCTCATGCATCTGTGGTCAGACAAGACCGCCACCACTTCCTCATATTGCAAGACTGCTTTAAAACCATGCCAGTGTGTGTACTCAATTTCCCTAACCTTTTTTAAGGGCTGGAATTCACATAACCATGTGGTGTGCTTCTGGAGTTTGGGACTTCCACAATCTCACTATTTATCACTCAAATCAACAAAAATATACGGTCCAAAATGAAAAAAAAAAGTTCAGCTGTGCTGGAAGAGCTTTTCATAATGTCATAGACATCCTTTCTGTGTTATCATGTGTTTGTGCTTCTAGTCTCCATCTCTCATGGTGGGCTGTGTTAAACAGAAGTGATAAGTTCATGCTAACTGGGCCCAGACTGTTGAGTGAAGCTGTCGGACTTCTTTCAAACCCCTCAGTGTTAAACATCATCCTGATTCAACCACTTGCCAAATCAAATGTGATCCACTGTTGACATTGAGGAATCGGGCTGAAAACAGGGTGGTCAGCTGACGCCAACGGTCTTGATGCCAGTGTACAAGTGTATAAAGAGCCACTTCCCCATTCTCCACAACAGCCTGCAGAGCAGCTGAAACATTAATTAACAACAGTTTCTAATTTGCAATAAGTCACTCACATGATATTCGACTGCCTGGTTAGAATTCAGATGATTTGCTTCACCTGCTTACAAACAACTACAAACCAAAACAATAAATTCAAAGACACTTTAAAGAGCTTGAGGAATAAGAAAGTCTGGAAATAATTATGTGTGTGTGTTTGTAAGCACACCTTAATCTACTGTTAATGTTGACCACTCACTCACTCTCTCACTCATCTTCTACCACTTTATCCTCCCCATGAGGGTATTAAATGCATAATATTGTACAAAGTATTTCCCATGTATAGAAATTGAAACAAATTTGCCTGAAACCTGTTGTGAAAAATTACTTTAAACCAAAAAAAATAGCTTAAACTGCAAAGAATCAGACTTTTACTTAACCATAGCACATCACGTGAAAGGACCTGACCTTTGAACGGTAACAAGTGTCAAAATGATCACAATTTAAAGGATGGGTGTGGATGTGGTTTAGAGCCCAAAGAAAAAATATGTTGTATAAGTATGTTTTTACATAACAAAAAATAAAACGTTCAAATACAAACAAATGTCTGTTGCATTTAAACCACTATCAAATGAGTCCACACACAATGCTGATTAAGCCCATCAGCTCCACGTGACTGTATTTTTCAGTATATTAGTATATACCTCATGTCACCCAGCAACATTCCTGTGCTGCACACAGAAAGATAGTCGTTTTATGCAAAGACAGATAAAGGCAACAGCAACATTATTGTAGTAAAAGGAAAGAATTCTACTGCTCAAAGAACACGGTCTTGTCAGCAGTTTGACAGGACAAACACTTCCTGCACTGCTGGTGTATACACACAAACACTCCCTCAGACAGGTCTGATATTGCTTAGCAGAGCTAATTTTCAGATTAAGGACTAAGCATACAAATAATGTTTAATTGTTTCTATTCACAAGGACCAAACGGGGACAGAAAAACAACAACAACAAAAGAAGGTTTGTGTTCTCTGCATGCTTTGTCATTTGATGGTACTGTGAACATGCTTGTTTGAGCTCATTTTAAAATATTTAGGAAATACTGTCATTACTCACTGTTAGAAGAGTCAGGAAGCTTTAAGACTCTGGCTCTGTCCTGTGGTTAGCTGAGCGATGAAGACATAGACAACCTGTCTTGATCCATGTGAAGCAAGGAAGCAGGCCTATCCTTCAGCAATAGGTCCACCTGCACTGAAGCAGTGGGACAATGTCCAAAGCACTCCAGAGGCTTCTTAAAACAAACAAACAAACAAAACAAACAAACGCCTTGTTTTCCCACACTACTGGCTGTCTTTTCTGTCCTGGTTGAGCAAGTGGTAAAAAACAAACAAAAAACAAAAAACAAAAAAAACGAGCTAGCTAGCAATAGCATACAGAGTCCACACATGGCTATGGTGTTTGTGCTAATTTAGCAACATTAGTACTGACTGAAAAACAAACAAACACCAAACGTGCTTTAATTCTCATTCGGCAAAGTATAGTGTTAGGCTCTCAATTTAAGTTAGACTGGGTTCAGGGTTAACCATATAAGCAAAGCTTGTCATTTCAGTTTTTCACCTTTGTTTCTTATAGGGTTGCCAGGTCTGTGAGACAACCCAACCCACAACCCCCTCCCGGGTTTTTGTTGAGTTTTCCCTCACTTTTTGCTCTAGAGACTAAAAGGCCCTTGGAGGCAAACTGTGTTCAGGATGTTGGGCTTGATAAATAAAGGTGAGTTGACTTTGACAATAAACACATTTACCATTGTGTACCTGCCTTTGATGCAGTTATCCAAAAAAATTATTCTAAAATGGTCTTTTATAATTAGACAAATCATATTATCATAAATAAAGTAATGTAAAAGTAATGAAAATATAGTCGTTGATGCAGTCATCTTCCTCTTTTCCTCTTACACCCTGACGTGAAGTTGGTATCATGTGCATTTGTTCACCGATGAGCCAAAGTGGTTTTGATTTAACATGAGGTGAACACATAACCTTCCATTAACTACAGTAAATACATAAGATGTAGAAGAGTTTAATGTGTAAGTGCTATTCGTCATTATTTTAGCATGAATAATCAAACTACAAGTCTTCTGCAAATCATTACACCATCTTTTATCACAAACTATATATTATTAGTTTTAATGCTAATGATATCCTATCTGATAAGTAAGAATTCCTTATGTGTACTATAAGAAAGATGCAGAAGTACTACCTCAGAGTCAAACTCAATCATTTAGTTGTGTCCAGTGTTAAAATTAATTTGTATAATCAGCAGAAAGAAGCATCTCTAAACAGTAAAAATACAATTTTTTTTTCAAACAGAATAAAGGTTAAATAAATATATAATATACAATATAACCGCAAACAAATTTACAGTGATAACACGCCACAGTGAAATTACAGTGTTACAGTATATCAGCTCTTTACAGAAAATACAGATAGCGAATAGCTGCAGAATAGCGTCAGTCTTAAGCAAGTCATATACAGTAGATATTAGCATGTTTAAAAGTATGTATATTTAAAAAAAGAACACACAGAGAGGAAAGCTTTCTGCTTTCTGCAAAAGGCCCATGTGTTTATAATAAGAAGAGGACATTTCCAATCAATACAGTACAAAGCAGTAATATTGAGACATGCAACACTACGACAATGTGTTAAATGTATGTCTGAGGAATAAGTGGCCCCATCACACCTAGGAGGGTCAAATCATCAGGACAGGAATATTCTTAGCAAGTAAAGATGGTAATCTATCACTGACTCCTTTGTGCACATATTAGGTTGGCCCATTATTACCTCCAGCAGGATTCCTCAAAAACTACAAAACCTTTTTGTGGAGGGGCAGGACATGACACAAGGACAAACCTATGATTTTAGAGATGACCAAATGCAGTGTGGACACAGAAACCTTCTTTGTATCGTTTGACATTGTAATATAGGGCATTCAATGTGTTCAAAGTGGCATGTGGAGGTATGTGCCTATGGATCACTTTCTTTGACAATAATTTGATTCTTTTTTTACTGTTCACTGTCTGTTTTGTCAGTCTTGTATATCACACCTATTAAAAAGCATGCAGTTTCTTTTGAATTAGTTGCAGTTATATTTATGTCTTCTTTTTTTGCTTTCTAATGTCCGTTTTACTCTTAATTGACGTTGCAATTAATGTTTCCGCCTCGGTCTGTAAATGGTGTACTCTGTTGTATGTCCTCTCATGCACTGTGAATTCATGCTATTGCCCCGGATCAAATACAGGTGCCATGATCAACCAAAGGCAGTCAATAATGCACCAATATGGATCCCTCACTGTCTTTCCACCACAATTATTGTCAGTAAGAGTAAGTAAGTAGGCCATTAGGCCATTAGTACTACTTCCATCAATGGCTGAGTTATTTCTCCTCAATGGCAATCAGGTTCGTATTAGCATTACAGAACTAACACCTACTGGAAATATTTGGCCCACACTGACCTCTCCAGAAAACAATGATTCAAGATGTGATTAAATACAGGATGTTGTTTTGATATTGAATTCCCTTAAAGTAAGAAAATAAGGAAAAATGTGCTTTCAAGATGTCAGTTGTTAAGCTGACAGCATCCAAACAAAATTTTACAATAACAATGGTAGACACTGCTGCCAAGGGCTGCAGGCCACACATTCAAAGTGCAGATCACAGACACACCTTTCATTAGAATGCCTGATTTTTCGCAGTCACACATGTTTGAATTCAATTCCACAACATGATAAACAACAAAACAGGGTTTGAACAAAAGGATTAACTTATGACATCGAGAAAGAATCCCATTAATCACTAAACACTTCTTTTTTTTTTAAACAAACAAAGAAAAAGCATTAAGAAATGCTTACCTCCTTATTATTTTTAAATTCATAATCCTACTAAAAATAGTTAAAACAGATGAGCAAATTTTAAGGATTTTAGTGTTTATCTGTTTTAAGTGTGCCATCTCATGCAATGCCAAAAAAATAAATTAATCTAAACTACTTTTGAGCATATATAAATCCTGACTGCTGTTTCCCAGTGTTCTCAAAATGCAATAGAGCATTTCCCAGTAGGGACATATTGACCAAATGCATCAGCTGGCCTGTCAGATCTATAGCAGTCTTTTCATACGGCAGGTGTGCTTCTCTATGTGCATGGTGGCTCTGTCAGTGGAGCTGGTCAGGACGTCCAGGACTTCATCCTGCCGTTCCAGCTCTGTCTCTGCCTCCAGGGCAAGGTTCTTCAGCTGCATCAGCATCTGCACGGATATGTACACACAACCAAATAAGTGCACACATTTGGAGAACATGCATTACACTTGTTTGTTTATGCAATTATCCACCAGCCCCCAGTGAACAAGAACAACAAAGAAGCAAGACTATGTTAAAACCCGCACAAAGCTGTTGAGCGGTTGCAGGGCGAGACATGTTGGCCATATATGGAAGGTTGTAAAGATCGGGTCAGGGATTTAGAGACTGAGTGTGTTAATGAATGAAATTGAGAAAGAGGATTAGCTGAGAGTGATCTTCTCATTGTGTTTGAAAATAATAGGTCAGAGTAGATCAGAAGACAATGTTTCAAATCAAAACTAACCATAACAGCAATAACAGCTGATCATTCCGTGGATACAGAATAATAATATTTTATTACGCAGTAAAGGAAACTTGAGAATATACTCAGAATGTCTTGGCTAGTCTTTTGGGATCATTGATATCACACTATATTGTTTATATGCTGTTTTCAGGTGGTTTATTGCTGCAACTACATCTTAATGGTCAAACAATTGTGTATGTTATGGTTGATGGGAAAACTTAAATGTACTGTCATGTGCCAAGCAAAACCTAATAAACACTCACTCCAAACCCCACCACCATGGTTTCTAAACTAATATTATGTTATGCTACATATGCTCTGTCTCTCACACAGACACGCTTGCACTCCCACTGACATTATGTCAGTTTTCACTGGACGTTACGTGTGGACATTGCAAGCGAGCACACAAATGGCTCCAGACAGCAGTTTAAAAAACAGATAGTATGTCAATACACACTAAGGAACAGCTGCATTCACTCACTCAGGTCTGTGACTTTACACTTTCTACTGGGAAAGTATAACCGAATTTGAGTTTTTGTGTGTCATAGAAAAAGTCAGAAAATGAATATTTTTAGCTGCAGCATATACAATGGCAAATGGAATTATGTCATGTAACCCACAAAATTAAACATTTACCCACAAAAACCCACAAAATTAAACATTTAGGCTACAGCTAATAGAAAAATATATGAGCTAAAATTCCTTCTGTCATGGGCAAGAGTGAGGTAGTTTCAGGACTGTGATAATAGACATGCATTACATGAAAAAGAAAAAAACTGTATCATTCTTATATGTGAACCCGTTTGTTCCATTTAAGAGTTGGAATTTCCATCTTCAAACATCAATGATTGTATAAAATCATTGGACAAAGGAGAACATGTGCAAAAGCACTTAGGATAAGACAATAAATTGAGTGACCCAAGTACACGTTTTCTCTACTGTCAATACTAATCTTGACATGTAATACATAAAGAGAAGGGTGTGCGTAAAAATGTGTTATTAACTAAAAATTACAGCCTTTGACGTCTGAGCCAGTATCAGCTGAAGACAATATATGTCAGAGTATTTGTATGACTGGCCTAATGCTGTTAGTACTTAGATAAATTTGTTTGAAAAATGATTGTACATGCAAAAACAACAGTGAGCTACTGATAATTAACTAAATTCTAAATATAAAGTGTTAACTATGAGATAAACTATGAAAATAAAGATAAGCCAAATGCCCAGTATTTCTCAGGCATAGTGTATGCCAATCAAATGGGTACCGGTTGGTTTCAGCATGTAATAGCTTTTCCTCTTTGTTTTGGAATTATTTGCTTTTGTTTAGCAAACAAAATCTGTCTTTTTCATTGCTGTTAATCATGTCATGGTCATTTATTACGCAGTTGTTTTATCATGTTGGCTTTTTTGTGAGCACAAATGTCTCACACTAACATAAATGCTGACTGCCTTACTGATAAATCGGCAGGCTCAATATATGAGGCCAAATTTGCTTTTACTGTATACTAGTGTCTGCTCATATGTTGACCAGTTACCAACAAGAAAGCAGAGACATATTTTAATTTTAAGAAGTAGTGTCAGTGTTAAGTATGTTGCCCACTATGGGACACAGATTAATAAATGTTCAACAACTGCTCATCACACATCTTGGTCACATTTCAACTATTACTAATATGACACTTTTCATTTATTGTTAATGCAAGCCAGTCACTAGCAGGACACTGGCATATCAGGCTAATTTAGACTACGGTCATTCTTTCAATAATCTAAAAACATGTGATGCGTAAGTACAAGATATACCAAAAAAAAAAACACAGTAGCCTTCTTAAGGTTTAACACTAAATATATCTTATTCTAAGCAACCTGTTATAGTGTGTGCTCTGTGTTTCTCTCTCTCACACATAAAACAATGTCTGAATCATAGGTCTGAGTTTGCGTCACTGTATAGGTCTTGCCACCACAGACCATGTCTGTAACGGTTCTCACTGTTGCAAGGTTCTGAATGGAAAGATGTTGCACAGTCTGAGCAAGTTGACCATGTTTCTTTTCCTCTCTTAAAACCAGGATGGACTTTGGTTTGTGGTCTCACCAAATAACATTTTAAACACACAGGATAAAAAATAAAAATCATTATGATGAACTGTGGCTTGGAATGGAACGATCAAAATACATGTTACTATAACAGCTGCCAAGACAATCTGTTGCCTGTACACACAGACATGACATTTGTATTACCTACCTTGAATATACAAATATGAAAAAAATAAATAAAAAAATCTAAATGTAACAGTAGTGCAAGTCATTCAGTCACATAGGCAATGGAAGTTTTACTTGTCCAACTGGAACTCACCTGTTTAAGTTCCTGGGCCTCAGCCTGACTGACAGATGGTTGGAGGACATGCACGTGCAGCTGGGACAGCTCTCCTGCTGGGACCTCCAGTGGGAGCTCTGTCTCTTGGCACCTCTGTGACAAACCTGACTCCATGGGTGGAGATGGTGAAAAAGTGCAGAGTGCATATGTTGTTTATCAGGAAACCAGACAGTAAACTCAAAACAGAACAACTGAGGCAATCAGGGTGAAGTGACTCATCAAAATACATGTCTAATACACCAATAGCCATGTCCAAAGTTGTGTGGATGAAGTGTTTTTAAAGGTGGCTACATGCTTGAAAAAATACAGATGTGGAAAAGTAGAGCTTTACTGCCACTCAGTGTTCAAATGTATTATAGACATGGAAACAAAAGCAGTTCTCCCCATTACCTTCATCCCAGTTAGTCCCTTCTCTGTCACATGGAGATGAAGCTGGAGTTCCCTTGAAAGCAATGTATTCCCTTGTAAACTCCATCTTCTTTTTATATTGCATCCCCAACAGTGACAATGCTTCTGGCATCTTGGCAGACAGGAATCTGTAGCATATGTCTGGCTTCCCAATAAAGCGCTGTCTGACAGCAATTTCATAAGGACTCTTGACCCTGATTTCGTCTATCTCATTTCGTTCAAAGCGATGAAGGAGCTGGCAATTTCTGTCCCGCACCTCCAGTGAGGACACCAGCACTACCAAGCATCCTGGTTTCAAGTCAGAGTCTTCCCCTTTCGACATGACAGCAGGGATACTTGCAATCACCTTATTTCTAACAGACTCCCTGCCAGCTGAAGCAGCAGCAGAAGCAGATGCTGCAGCTCTTGCAGCATCTTCAGCCTTGGCTTCTTGATGGGTCCTCCAGGGGAGTTTACCAAAAGGCCACCAGGGGGGACACTCCAGCTGTGACAAAAGTCTGCAACAGAGTAGACAAACACCAGGAGAACTTGTAAGACGGTTTGCTGTTGTAACCTTAAAAATTGTTTTTATTTATTTAATCTTTCCTTAACCAGGTGAGTCATTTCAGAATCAATTCTCATTTGCAATGATGGCTTGGCCAATAGGAAGCATAAGAGGCAGAAAGTATCAACAAAAAAGAAAATGATGTGTAAAAAATACACAGACATATATTAAAAAGTGGCTAAAAGCAAGTGCAACGTTCTCTGACTATCAGCTGATCAGCTGTTGACCAAAGGAGGTATGGGCTTTGGGGGTCAGGAGAAAAATGAAGTTGCTAGAACGAAGACAGCGAGTGGTGTTGAATATTGAGAAGTGACTATAGATATGAAGGGGTTTTCCCCAATGAAATGTACAGAAACAAGCGAGTCTGTCTGTGAGAATGGCGTGAGGGCTAGTTCACAGGGGAATACAGGCAGCAATGGTGAGTGTTAAATGCAGCCCCAGTCATTAAGTGGATGGCAGCGTGGTAAATAACATCCAGTTTGTGAAGGACAGTTTTTTTTTAACATGAGTTGTGTTGTTTTAACATGCAAAATGGACAAGACTACAAATAAAGAAGAAATTGCTTAATTATTCTGTTAGTAAATATGCAGATAAGTACTTATCAGCCACGCCCAGGTCAGAGTCAATATTCTCAAGTCCCTGCATCATATTATCAAACTGCTCTCCTTGGTGGCTGAGGACTCTGCCGGTGTCCTCCAGTCGTCTCTGGGCTCCTGCCATCAGGCTGATCAGCTCTCTGCCTTTAGAAGGCTGAGACTCAGCACCGTGGGCCTCTGAGCTGGGGGACAGCAGGCGTTCCCTCCAGAAATGTTCCAACACATTATATACCACCACTCTGTTGGGCTTCAGGGAACCAAACCAGTGTTTCACGTTGCCCTCTTCAAGAACGGTGAGAGTGCTGAAAATGAAGCTGGACGACTCCATCTTGATCTCCATGATACGGGAGAGGCGGAAGCTAATAAGACTCTCTTTACTCTGGTTGGAGACGAAGCGCACAATGGTCCTGGTGAGGGAGAGGGTGCCATTTTCCCATCGTTTCTCACTGTTTATGTAATAGGAGCCGGGCCAGCTGTGGATAGGATGGTCCCGGCTCATTATGGAAGTAGGCACACAGATTCACCTGGAAGAGGGACAAAAGACGTGTGACAACGGCAACATGCACACACTGTTACAGTTTTAATCTATTATTACACCGTAAGGACAACGTTGTGGGAGTTAACTGTAGTCGGAGTGAACATACTTCTTCTTCTTCACAGCATATATAAAGAGTCGGACAGCTTCGGGTTTCTATCCAACTGGCCGCTTGACAAGAGTAATATAATATAATAACAGTTATAATGTAATTCGTTAATTCTTGGTAAATTATATTCGTCCCAAACCAAATTAATCGACATTATCTCGTCGGGCTCAGCATTACGTTACCCATGGTCTTCTCAGTAAAAACAGTGATGTTTACAACGGAAGTTACGTCACAGTAGTGCGGTAGTGTTTACTGTCCGACATGAAAATGCTGCTGTCAGTAAAAAAAAAAAAAAGGCTACAACGGCAAGGTTGATTAAAATATAAAAATAAGTATTGTTAGCATTTATAGCTTATCAATAAAGGTAAGATATGGAGCATAGTTTAAGAGTTGACAAAGATAAATACAAGCAATTTTGAAAAATAGTGTTTTATTGGTGTCGTTGAGGAACTGTAACCCGTAGTGTTTGGAATAGTCTGCACCGATGTGATATCAAGATATGAAAATCACACATTTTAGCACAATGTATTTGTTCTAACGTAAACACGGTGTTAAGATTAACGGCGAATGTGATAGGAAGCCAAGCTTTCCTCACCGTTTCATGCTGTCCAGGCACTGACAGCTAAGCTTGCTAACAGGCTAGCCGAGCTGTTGTTTAGAATTATGGACAGGGATGCGTACCGCAACTGCTGCAGCCTCGTCAAAATACCAAGACAGTCGTATGAACAGTTTTGGTCATCACATTTTGTGGATTACATCGACAAGGAGCTGAGCTATTCTAAATTTTTTAAGAAATACTTGCTTCCCAATCACCCATGCATGTTTTCGAGAAGGTTCACAGAGGACTGGAAGTGTAGAAAACAGTGGGTGACTGAAGAAGGAAAGCCTAATTTCCAGAAATTGCTACAAGAGTTTGGTAATTAAACTCACTACCAACACGTCAATTATTAAATAGCATGCTGCAGTGACTGCCATGTACCCTAATGCATGTCTTTTCCATTACAGATGAGACTCCTGTTCCTGTTGCAAACTGCAATGCTAAGGAGTATAATGCAAATCCTAAACAAGTTATGCCTTTCAAAGAATTTATACACTACTGGAAGGAATATATCCAGAATGGGCACTCATCACCTAAAGGATGTCTCTATCTTAAAGACTGGCACATGTCAAGGTATATGTCAACATAATTTGCCTTTTTGTGAATGTTGTTGTTGTTGTTGTTTTATTTATATGTAACAAATGTTATTATATTCCACAGGGACTACCCAGAACATAATGTTTACACCACCCCAGTCTTCTTTTCTTCAGACTGGCTTAATGAATATTGGGATACACTTGAAGTAGATGACTATCGCTTTGTCTACATGGGGCCTAAAGGTTCATGGTATGAAAATTCAACAAAATAATGACAATAAGTATGATTATAGCATTGTTTATCACAAAATCAAACTTATCTTTTCATCACCAGGACCCCATTCCACACTGATGTGTTCCGCTCCTACAGTTGGTCGGCAAACATCTGTGGCAGGAAGAAATGGCTCTTATATCCCCCAGGTCAGGAGGAATTTCTGCAAGACACTCACGGCAACCTCCCATATGATGTAACATCATCAGAGCTTCAAGACACAGGCCTTTTTCCTCACTTTGAAGAAGCCTGTCAACCTCTTGAGATCATTCAAGAGGCAGGTGAAATCATTTTTGTGCCAAGTGGGTGGCACCATCAAGTTTATAATCTGGTAAGAACAGCACTGGCAAAAGTGTTTGTACTATAGAGGCAGAGCAAAATGAGAAGCGATTATCATATATATACATATATTGTGCGTATATGTCATTTATCACATATAGTAAGAGTGTACTTTTTTTACCATTATGAATTTTGTTTTGCAGGAGGACACTATCTCTATTAATCACAACTGGTTAAATGGCTGCAACATTGACATAATGTGGCAGTTCCTTCAGAACGAGCTGTCTTCTGTTCAGAAAGAGATAGATGAGTGGAGAAACACTATGGACTCGTGGCATCAGCACTGCCAGGTACTTGACATATAAGATTGTTCTATATTTTTCAGGTTGCCCAAGAATGCCTGACTGCATATAATATATAGAAGATTTGACAGATAATTATGTTCCTTTTCAGGTCATCATGAAAGCCTGCTCTGGTATCAATTATTGTGAATTTGCTTCGTTCCTAAAAATCATTTCTGACAACCGAATGGCTTTCCTGAATGCTTGCTCGGGGGATTCCTCCGATTACCCACGTCATCTCTCAGAGGTGTTCACCACACTTGGACCTTACCATGCTGCCTTTGATCTACAGAGAGTAGCTCATGTACTTGAATGCCTCCTCTGCAACGAAGACTTTAAGCGGCTTGATCATTCAACACTGGCACTGCAGCCAGAAACAATGTTACAGCAAATTCGGGACACCATTCAATCCACAAGAGGGCAGCATCTCCTTTATCAGGAGTAAGACGTTTTGTGGCTCGTCACCTTTATAAAGCTTGAATGTAAAGTGCCAATGTGTTTGGGATGAGATGAGTTGCAATCTTAGAAATGTTGCTTGTAAACATTAAAGTTAAAGGAATCTAATTATATTTAAAAAAAAAAAAAGAAAGTTCATTGTTTTTTTTATCTTGTTGCATTTGAATTTTATTCAACTACCACCAATACCATATGGCAGTTAGCACATCATGTTGTAAGTGCCGCACTAGAGGTTTATATCTTAATAATATTTTAGAAATAAGGAAAATCACTCAAATTATGTTTTATTGTAATGAAAACATACAAGTATACATTTGTGCCACACAGTGTTTAAGCAATAACAAAAACTGTACTTCTGGGATCTATCAAATATGGCACATGTCACTTTCTTTAGTTCATTTACACATCTTTAGGCCACCAGTCAGGCACAGAGACCTCAAGTGTTACCGTGGTGTCCTTAGAAGATTTGACTGTCAACACATCTTTGGCATGAGCCATGCGGATTAGGCTAAGACCCAGGTCTCCAACCCCTGCTCGGTACTTCCCAGCTGGCTTGCCTGCCTGCGTTTGTAGCGCAGCTCCTTCCTCGAGGTCATGAACTGGAGAGGAGAAGTGCACTGGCATCAGGCGTTTCCGAATCACCCCGGTGTGATGAGTTCTGGCTGTGAGCTCTTGGCCAATGTAACAGCCTTTGCTAAAACTGATGCCCTGCATGTAGACAAGATTTGATTCTAGTGGCAGTGCAACCCCAGGAGGAAGGTCCTTGACTCCTTCAGGAAGTCCTAGACAACAATGACAGCAGAACAAACAAAACTTGTCACAAAATATCATTCGCAAATGCTCAGACTAGGGCTGTCAAAAGATACATTTTCTTGCCTTCATCATCTCTCAGCAGAGCTGCACCTAAATGTATTCGTTTATTTAACTTCCTGACTAAGCAATCAATGAAGTACACATGGACAAAATTGTTGGTACCCTTCTGTTGAAGAAAAGAAAAACCCACAATGGTCACAGAAATAACTTGAAACTGACAAAAGTAATAATACGTGAAAATGTATTCAAAATTCATTTTGAATTATGGTTGAACAGAATTATTTTAAACAACAAAATAATGAAAATATTAATATTTTATTTCACAATATTTTGATGTAATCACTGAAATCAAGTGATTCCTGTAACTCTCACTGAGACTTCTGCACCTGTTTGAAAGGAATTTTCACCCATTCTTCGTGAGTAAACTGCTCCAGCTGTCTGAGGTTTGAAGAGTGTCTTCTCCACATTGCATGTTTGAGCTCCTTCCACAGATGTTCAATAGGATTTAAATCGGGGCTCATAGAAGGACGCCAGAATAGTTCAATGTTTTGTTCATAACCATTACTGGGTGTTTTTAACTGTGTGTTTTGGGTCATCATCCTGTTGGAGAACAGAGAGTGCGACTGAGACCAAGCTTTCCGACACTGGGCAGCACATTTCTCTCCAGAATGCCTTGATAGTCTTGAGATTTCATTGTACCCTGTACAGATTCAAGAAACCATGTGCGAGAAGCAGCAAAACAGCCCCAACACATAACCAAGCCTCCTCCATGTTTCACAGTAGGTTCAGTGTTCTTTTCTTTGTATGTTTCATTTTTGCGTCTGTGAACATAGAGCTGATGTAACTTGCTGAAAAGCTCCAGTTTTGTCTCATCTGTCCAAAGCACATTCTCCCGGAAGCTTTGTGGCTTGTCGTTATGCATTTTGGCAATTTCCAGTCTCGCTTTTTTATGATTTGCTTCCAACAGTGGTGTCCTCCTCAGTCGTCCACTTTGGCTCAAACAGTGACGGATGGTGCGATCTGACACTGATGTATCTTGACCTTGAAGATCACCTCTAATCTCTTAGGATATTGTTCTGGGCTATTTACAACTGTAGTCACAGGAACATCATGTCTCTTGGAGATGGTCTCATAGCCTTTACCTTTAACGTGCTTGTCTAGAATATATATTTTTTGATCTCCAAAGACAACTCTTTCCTTAATTTTCTGTGGTCCATATTCAGTTCAAATTATTTTCAATCTTTTCAAGGGGTACCACCATTTTTGTCCAGGCCAGTTTTATTGATGAACCATAACTCACAAGCAATGTCTGATTTTCATTAGTTAATTTCCATTACATTTTTATATATTATTATTACTTTTTGTCAGTGTCAAGGTATTTCAGTGACCATTGAGGTTTTTTTTTTCTTTAACGGGAGGGTACCAACAATTTTGTCCACATGTGTATGACACACAACAACCAACTCTCTCTCAGAGCAGCTCTGACACTCCACTGATGTGATTAATGCAATAAAAAATAATTAACAAAGTAAAAAAGATCTGCTTTTTGTCAATTATGTTTAACACGTAAATACTGACAGCCCTACTTCAGACAAATCCTTTTATTTAATTAAAGAGTAATGACTACGAACCAGTCTTACCTATTGCATAGCGATGTCTGTGATAGTCCTCTGTGTCACCTTTCTGACAAGATGAAATGATAACGCTGGGGTCCATGTGACTGTCCATCACCAATCTCCAGCCCATTTCCTGAATTCTGGGATCAGCTTCCCATACCAGAGCTTTTTCAGGGGAGGAAAGCTGAGGTTTACTCACCGCTTGGCCAGGGGTTTTTTGTGGGGGGAGCACCGCCCAAACAGAGAGTTCTGGACAGGGATTAATGCTGACATTTCTGCGAATCTTGTATACCTTCATGTGTCTTAAAATCAAGTCCTCAACGGCAGCATCACATTCAAGGAAAACGCCAGGTCCAGCATCAGCTTCTTTAAAACTGAAAGGAAAAACAAAAAGTTAAATGACTCAAATTACAATAAAACATAATACCATGCAAGGGGTTGCCCCCCAATTATTTTCACTGACTACTTCAACCTACAGTATGTGCCATTCATACATGATATCAGCAAAGTGTTTACATGTAAATTTTACAAAACCTGCAGTGTCACAAATCAGAATAGTATAAGATATATGGAAAAAAGTTATTTTGCATACAGTATACATCTAGTATTTTTTGTCAGGATGGCTTTAAATATTTTATGGTCTAAGCCACCAAAACTACTAAAAATAATTGTATTTATCTATTTCATAAGACAGGACTATAGAATATCTGACAATAGAATATTGTTTTGTTACTTTAAAAATAAAATACGAAGTTCTCTGATTTCAGATTCTTAAATGTGAATATTGTCTGGTTTCTTTTTAATTTATGCCAGTGAATTGCATATCTTTGAGGATGTTATTGCAAATGTAAACATTAGAGGATGTAATTTTGAGGTTCAGGAAACGGACACTACAGTTACCACCCTTTTCTGCACTTTCTGGAACAAATGACAAAAACAGGACACACTAAAGAGAGGACACACTTTGGAAGGCGATTATATAGAATTAGGAGGTCAACTTAATTGGATATCAAGAGTTTATACAATCGCCGTTTGTTTCAAACACGCGTTTCATTTGAGAACGCAACATGATCTGACAAAGTCAGTTTATTTTCTCTGTTCCACTGATTTTAGACTATATTCTACTTTTAAAAGGGAACTAATCTTGTGTAGTGCAGTCTTTGTAACCATGAAACCTCGCCACCAGTGCTGTGGGAACAGCTGCATTATAGAGATAAGCTGAGCATCCACGCCCTCGTGTTACTCATGATATGTACATGTATGTATATGCGTTGTGAAAAACACGATGACGTTTACTTTACCTGTACAGCATGATGTCATACAGTGTCCTCCCCTGAACGTTCAACATATGCGAGTACATGGCTCTAAGCGCAGGCTCCTCCAGTAACATCCTCATGTCATTGGTTATAATTCCCTGAAGAAAAGAGCAAGTGTCTTGGCCCTGGATTTTCAGCACGCTCCTGTGAGGGAGATGACAGCACACAAACTGTCCCGGGATATTTCTAGAGTCATTGCTGTACTTCTTGACACGGCTGCCCGCTGCTGCAGCTGGCACTTCAGAGAGAAATGTCACGCACAAACGACGACCGGCGCATTTCCTCGCGTAAACACCGAGACAGTCGCTGAACGCGAAAGCTCTTCTCGCGAGACACAACACGCGCATTTTGCACACTGTCCCGAGAGCGTGTTAAACTTGATATGAAGCGGTCACTGCGCGTATAAACATCAAAGGTCGGCTACGTTGCTAACACCTAGTTGTTGACATCAAATCCAACAGTTCCATTTTCTTCTTCTACACTTTCCGGCCGACTGCTGCCTGAATGCTGCCTCACACCGGTGTGGAGGCGGTACTTACACATTCAGTCACTGCAGGTCTATACCAGAAGAAAAAAGCTTTTTTCGTCTGAGAGCTACTTTGACAATATGAGAATGCCTTTTAACATTTATTCTCATAGCTTATTTCAAACCAAACAAACAGAATGAGCTTGTTTTGCCTGGACATTGACAAAATGTTGGTGGCCACAACTCACATTTTGCAATAAACATTAAAAAAAAATAAAAAATAGTCCTCAATTCACCCCATGTGCATTTTGTATTTCTGTATACATTACATTAATGCTGCCAAAACAAAACGTCAACATTTTTGGCTTATTCACTCCCCTTTATGCTGGAGTGTATCCACTTGGATTAACTCTTATGGAGTTATTTAAATGTTCATCTCAGAATCAGAATCAACTTTATTGGCCAAGTTTGTGCACACAAACAAGTCATTTGACTTGAACTTTTCAGTAGAAGATATACTATTAAAATATAAACCTAAAAAGTATAAGTTAGTGAGAATATGACAAGAATGTGTGAATGTGCGTAGTGCAGAGATGTCAATACGTTCAGTCAGATTGGACAAAAATATAAGCAGGTTCATGTTTGATTATTGAAACCTTTGGCGAGCTCATCGTTGGAGACCCCTGCACGTATGACATACGAAAATGTAGCACTTCATCATCTCCATCTCCCAAATTTTGAAAAGCGCTCTCTCATATGACAGTACATCATAGTGTACACCACAGACTCAAGTTCTCCACAGTGTTAACAGCAGCTTCCCTGTGCTTGCCTGTTATCCACTCATCAATCCACAGTGTCCCAGTCTGAGCCTTGTCAGGTTAATGTCATTTTGGCTTGACATTTTGACCCTGTTTTGATTGATGCAGTGATGCTTTGTATGTCCAGCAGGTGGCAGATTGCGCCACAAATTGCAAGGCTGTGAAAAGCCAGAACTGAAAAAATTAACACCGACAGTCTTGTGTAAAGTACCTAAAAGGGATACTTGAGTAAAAGTACAAGTATGTTACCAGAAAATGACTGTTACCAGAAGTTGAAGTCACTTTTTTTTATAACATTACTTAAGTAAAAGTCATACATGACATTTACTGTACTCAAGTATCAAAAGTCACATGTACCTAAGTTTTAGAAGTAAATGTATTAAAAAAGTGAGGATTGAGCCATGGGGGCTCAGTGGTAACCCCATGTTCATAAAATGACTACAGTATGTCTTTAGAGATTAAGGAAATATGTCAAATTAAAATGCTGCCTTCATGGATGTAATGGCACAGCCGGTATGTATTCATAATTTATGAAAGTTTTACATTTGTGGTCTTCAAATACTTGTTACTTTGGTGTTTAGGCCTGTAGTGCCACACTATAACACAGACTGTAGCATTTCTGTTGCCAGCAGAATTAGTCAAACACAAAGAGATGTGGTGGTCAAAAATGCGAAGCGTGGCTGAACCTAAAAGAGCTGTCAATGTCTCAAGACAGCTCTTTTAGGCTGAACCTAAAATAGCCCACATACAAACAAGGAGAACATGCAAACTCCCCAGGAAGGCCAGGACTGGAACATGAACCACAACCCTAAGGTGTGTTATTATTTGGGCACTGCCAAGATTTATTTGTTATCTCCAGGTCCCTTCTCCATACAAAGAAACATCCTCCAATGACATATACACAGTGAAAATCATTATGTTCACTTCAATTTTACATATTCAGGTTTTAATAAATTGGTGACTGAAGGAAGAATTTTATGACAACTTCTTTGGTCCTGAGATTGGCTCTGCAGTAAAGCGATTGCAGTGTAGCCTGGAATCCTTTGTTTATAGCATTCACCTGGAACTCATTATCTATAAATTAACATAGGAGAGAAAAAACACAACTGATGCTTTGCTCCAAAAGTCCATCTTTTACTACATGCACACACATAAACCTTACACGCCAATAAAAGGACGTTTTATTTTACCCTCATTTATTTAAATGTCTGCAGCTGATTCAGGGAAACTTGTACTTTCTCATTTTTATGGCATTTTCCCATATTTAAGACACAACAATAGTGCTTAGATTGTTAGGCTGTAAAACCTCTGCAACATCAGTTTATGACTTACTTACTGTAAGTGTTGTGTGTACTGCCCTATAAGCTTGGAACATTACTTTGGACAAATTTACATTGCTTAACTGATACATTTCTACAGGTCTCACAGCAGGTATGACTAAACTAAATTGGTATGTATTAAATATTTACAACATCTCAGGTTGTAGGAGACAAAGTATCTTTTTTTTTTTAAATATTGTTTTCTCGTTACACTTTTGCTGTAACAACATGCTTGTCCTCTCTTAATAATGCAAGTTTCCCCCAAGTAGATGACAAGACAGCTACTATAATACAAGGAAATCAGAGATTTCAAATCCATTTATTTCTTCATGAAAAAAATACCAGAACAGTCTTTAAAGTCTAAGGCACTTTGAAGTGTGACAATAATGAAGGCAGGATTAAATTTTTAATGACGATAGGAACTAAAATACACATCATCAATACCAACATGCCTGAACACAACTGGAACCTAACTTAACAGCAAAGGATGGGAGTTCTACTGTAGTCTAAATGTTCTGTATGTCCCCAGTTGTCTCCGGCATATGTCTGTATCTGTTTTGGATTGCATAAAACAAGTATTTACTTTGGGCAATAATCCGATTTCCTTTTAATTAATCTCTTTGCCTTTAGATGTGACACTGCTTTTCTTTGGAAAACACTGGATGGATAAAGGATTTGCACACAAAACTTCATCACACTAATCAAAGTACTCTTCCACCCCTTACCAAAATATTTCTCCTTTTATCTAATTCCAGCAACAGTCAAAACTACACTTTTCCAAAAACACCTCACCAAATATTAGTCATGCATCTTTCAAACAGCAATCATCATCGTCAAGTGCAAATTAGGATTTAGGGTACAATCACACACTTAGTTAAATTTCTTCAAATTAATCCAGTTCAGTGGCATTCAAGGGTAGATCAGATAAATAGATTTAAAAACACTCAGTTTAGACTTTGACATTTTAGCTGGAAATACAGATGTTCACTAAGTAAGCATGTGCTAATTAACTATGTCCGGACATTATGGCAAGCACAGAATGACACACAACAGAAACAAAAAAAGATTGGTGATTCTGGGCTTGATAATTGCTTCATGTGCGTTTCCTTGGGTGAGCTATAGGGTGATTGAAATTCTCAGTGTTATTGTTCAAAGTCACACATTATACTCACTCACACATCCTCCAGATGTGTTACAGTGCAGCCCTAGAGTCCTTAAGAGAACATTGATACCGTTAATGCATTAAATTAGATTTATCCTCTAGATCCAGACCGAGGTCTTCCCGTTTTTTACAATGGGTGCAGCCTTCTCTGTTGCTGATTTTGGTCTGGCTGCCTGTTTCTCCTGGACTGTATTAACTCGGTTTTGCTCTGCCATTGTGCCTCCAGATATTGGACTACTGGTTCTGGAGGTTTGCTGGTTGTTTTTGGTTTGATATGTCTGAAAGGCCATGTCAAGCTGCCCCTGGGCAACCCGTAGGTGTCGGTGCAGGCTTGCCAGTTCAGAGGGGATGTTCTCATCTGGGCTGGTGCACTGCTGCTCCTGGGCCACATTAGCCATGTTCTGCTCATGTGTGATGAGGCTGTTGGAGATCCTGCCAGGTTTGTCTGTCTTCATGACAAGGTTGTACCCTGGAGGAGAGCCTGGGATGTTGCGCGAAAACGGGTAGCCATAGGATGTTCCGCGGCCCCGGTTCCTCTTCATGCGAAGTGTATCCCGAAAAGTCCCAAGTCCCAGATGAAGCATCTCACACACATTAAGCACTAGACAAAGACAGCTTACCACATACATGATGAGAAGAAAGATTGTTTTCTCTGTGGGCCTAGAGATGAAACAGTCCACACTGTGTGGACAGGGAATCCTGCTACACACATAAGAAGGACTGACTCGAAAACCATAGAGGAGATACTGTCCCGCAAGGAAAGCAATTTCAAAAATAGCTCGTGACATGAGCTGAAGAACATAGATCCTCATCAGTCCTTCTTGCATTATTCTTCTGCGGCCATCGTATTTTGGTGGGGTTTTCTTCGTGATGCTTACTTGCTCAGGCTTTGCCTCCTGCACTTCCAGTGTATCAAAGATCATGGGCTCAGCATCATCATCTTCCTCCTGTTCCAAGACATCCTCAGGATGGTGGCTCTCTCTCCATCTCGAATGAGGAGGCAGCTTTTTGCGGAGCCTTTGGTGCTTCCTGCGCTCCTCCTCTGAAGTTCGGGCTATTTTGTGAATTGCATAGCCCATGTACATGATGGAAGGAGTGGATATCATGATGATCTGAAAGACCCAGAAGCGGACGTGCGAGAGGGGAGCAAAGGCATCATAACATACGTTGTCACAACCCGGCTGTTTGGTGTTACAGGTGAACTTGGTCTGCTCGTCCGAGTAGATGGACTCACCTCCGACTGCTGTGAGCACAATGCGGAAGATGATGAGCACAGTCAGCCACACTTTCCCCACGAAGGTGGAGTGGTTGTGAATCTCTTCCAGGAGACGGGTGAGGAAGCTCCAGCTCATGTTTGTCTTTTACGCTTTTCAACTAGAATCTGTAAGGCAATGAGAATGAATTAATGACGAGCTATGGGGGAGTTCAAAATGAAATCAAATGTTTTACTGAAGTGAACGACAAAGCTAGACAGCATTGCTGCCTATAGCTTATCAAGATATTGTCAAGATCAAGATTATCAAGATATTGCATCATGATAATCAGAATAAATGATTAATCATTTACAAACAAAGTCATGTACTGTTACTCTCTGCTCATCAGTTTGTCTTGAATCATGTACAATCCTACAGTTTCAAAAATGATTCATCAACAAAATTCCTAATTTCTAATTATTAGTCTCAATTGGACACAGATATTCTTGTCTAACTTTTAAATGAGCAATAAATATTTCAATCAATCTCAACATAAATTGTTTTTTTAATGTTGAGGAAACATCCATTTTCATTTTGATGCACATCCAAATGCAAGACAAAGGCTTGATTCATGTCAGCAAGTACAGTGATGTCATTCATTCATTCAATCCCAACACACCACACAACAGCCAATATTGTATTCTAGCTGATTTAAATAGTTTGTGAAAGGGCTTAAATGTAGGAAAGACACTGACAGAGCTGTGGTTGTATTAAAAGCATATTCATTTGTAGTCTACTTTGAGTGGCATCTCAGGAACATACTGCTTATGGCACACAAACACGGATGACGTGAAAAACCAGGCAGTCTCAATCTCGCCTCTCTGTCAGAGTCACTGCTGAATGCGTGATGAATGCAGTGAGGATATAGCATCATGCTTCTGTCCCCTTCGTTCATGGGACTGAGCCACAAAGTTCACGTTGATCTCATGCCTGTGACACCGTGCTCCCTGGTGTTGGATGTGCCATCTCCTCATCTGAATGAACAGGAGAGGCTTGTTGTTTTGCCAAAGAGGCCTCGCCTCCAGACCCAGAGCGGCCGATGCTGGGGAGCGGTACAACCACATGGAGACAGATGGCACCGATGTTGGGCTACTCATGTCTGCCTTTGGATGATGTGACAAGAGGCTCCTTCATTCAGGATTTACATTTAAATTCCAAAGAATGTGTTGCATGTTGTAGCAACAGCCACATGCTTACTAAAATATATGATAGGCAACCTTGAGGTGTCTTCCTGCTGCTTTTGGCTTTCTTGTGTTTTTCTGCTGTTGTGTTGAGCTTTTACTGCACAGTTGAGAGCTGCTGTCATTTTAACAAGGTCTTCTTGAAAAAGGACAGTTCCAATGTAAATATTTGCCTGTTTTCTTTAAAATAAAGAGTAGATTTAATTAAAGATAAATGATAAGACCTTCAGATTAATAGTATGCATATACTTGCTAGTCCACCTGTTAAAAACATGCAGCAATATCATAGGTTTTTTAATTCATGACGTTTAGCAAAAACATAGCTGTTAGGATGTCAATCGGTGCAACTCACTCCCAAATTATTGTATTTGAATCCAATATTTTAAAATGAAGTGAAAGTGACCATATTCTTTAAATCATTTAATATATTTATGTATTACAAAGGTGGCAGCAGATAATATTTACCGTGAATAGTGTCTTATAATGTTAACATCACATCATCATAGATTGTCATTTCATAAAACTCCAACAACATATTGATCATACTGATTTTTCCTTAGGAGAATATTATTATTAATTTTAGTATACAACAAAACAGATCAGATACATTACAAGACAGTCAGTTACTCACATAACCCACCTGGTAAAAGTATACAAGCATTTCCCATCCTGAAAGTCTCCTCTGCTCTCTCTTGATAAACCCTCAGTCTGATCCATGGATTTCCACTTCCATCTTAATGTCCTGGCACTAAACAAAACTTGCAAAATGTCCAAAAGAAAGTGGAAAAAAAAAGTCAAAATGTATTAGAGCAGACTTTCTTTTTTAATCCTGATTTTATCCTTACTGTGAAGAAGTGAGGTCTTGCCGCTGTGAATGCCTCACATTCTGGCTTGTGTCTGGTTTCTATTACACCAGCCTTCTGCCCAAGAAGGAAGTAAAAAAAAAAAAACAGTGAGGCAGGAACAAAAAAAATCTTCCTCTGGCAAGTGACCCTCATCCAAGGGTTCAGACATGAGGATATCGCACTGCAGACTGAAAGAAACACCCAACTGCAAACACGTTAATGACTATACAGTGAACACCCAGCACTCAAATATAACAATGTAACACAGCTGGTAAGGGTCTCTCTCTCTCTCTCTCTCTCTCTCTCTCTCTCTCTCTCTCTCTCACTCCCTCAGTTTTTCCTCTGTTACTCGTCTTGACCCCTCTTGTCTCCATCTATCTATCTCAGCTTCTTGCAGGTCAATGTCTTCATGCCCCCTGTCTATTCAAGCAGCAACAATAATGGTTCATTCTCAGGAAAATGGTGACATATAGTTATGGCATGCTTTATTCTTATTTGTAAAATTCCCCACACACATCAACAAATGTGGCAAAAAGTATAACCGTGAAGGAGGTAGTAACACGTAACACTTGCACAGTGGGGTGACAGTTACAAAAAATAACTCTGGGGGTGAGAAAGACAGGGAGTTTGAGGACAGAAGTGTCATGGAGACATAAGCCACCTTGCCTCAGTGCAGATCCGCTAGAATGTAACCAGCAGGTATGCTCAGTTATATTAAGTGTCATAATATTTGGATCTTCAATCCAGGCAGATGGCCAGATAACAGAGCACTGGACAGGTCGCACTGGACTCTACCGCTCCGACTGGTTGTTTACATTTCAAGTGTTCACCTCAGCCTGCAGACCTCAGTAGCACATGCTGTTTCTAAAGAGGGATTTTTCTCACATGACGCAAAAATCATTCTCTTGTGCTCTCTCTCTCTCCCTAACACATTCACATCATTTTTTAATGACAAAGGACAGTTGCAGAGGGGCTTCATGTTGGATTATTACCGGAAAAGAATTTCCCCATCACTCTATTCTATGTGCCAGTCCCTCCCGTCCAGTTTAGGAAGGGATCTAAAGTCAGGACAGATAAATGGGTGAGTGTCTGGTTTGCATTAATGAAATGAGTCTGGTCAGTGTCACAATGACCATATTATTATAATGCTACTTTCACAAGGCCCTCAATAACCCTTAATTATGCCCTGGGTGCAGCCATAAAGTGAAGACATACAACAGCATTAGTAAGTCAACCATCAATCAGATCCTTGATTCAACTCGGTTACTTGAATCCCTGTGTCATAATTCCTTCAGTAAATTTAAACTGTAAGATTATTTTTGGATTGGGAAACTGCGAAATTGAGATGGTCTTTGCATTTCGACTGCATTCTGTTTACATGGTGGTCCAAAGAAAAGCTTGCCTGCTGAACCCACCATCCAGAGGGCCTTGCCTTGAAAGCTTCCCTCTCTCTCCTCTTCTGACTGAGGAGATGTGGCAGAGCGAGCAGCCCTAGTGCAGCACTGAGGAGAAGAAGAGAGGGGATGCTGCCGGAGCATTTGGGGTTTGGACATGTGCTTTCCCTAAGGGACAGATAGGCACGTGTTTTTTAAGCTGCAATGCACTCCACTGCCTCCAAACTGCTCATCCAAGAGACACAGACGAAGATGACTGATACATGACTATTAGTGTGATTATAACGCAAAGTCAGGACAGGTATTGGAGCTTCCTGCCCATGGCTGTGGTTTATAATTCATACTTAATGACATTGCATATTTGATAGGAAATGTCGAAATGTCGAAATAAATTACGACATTTTTTAAGCTAACGTAATCATAATGTCCCATAAAGCAAATCCTTATGTCCTCCTCATCTTCACTACTTCTTTACTGGAGTGGAGGAAAATAAATGATCACTCCTTGCATTTCATTTGCATGTTTTAACCAAATATTATGCACATGAAACATTTGAACTCATAGCAAATTATTATAATACTGTCATTTCTACAAAAACGCATAATGAAACAATCAATTTGTTATGGAGACTGCATAAGATACTTGCTCATAGTTATTTGGCAAAAGCAAAAGAGCGCAAACTCCCAGAGTCAAACCAATGTCTGTCTAGACTTGAATAATGTCCTCGTCCTTGTCCTCGGACAAATCAGGCTGTTCTAGCTTTGGGAAACTGTAGTTCATGTTGATAAATATTGATTGGACTGCCCAGAGACAGAGAAACATTGCAGTATTCCCCTGCAAGACATTGTTTGACATTGCTCTTGTCACAAGGCAAGACTGGCATCCATCCCATGACGTGTTTAATATTTATCAGGTCAAAGTTATATTTAGTGTTGAACATAGACCTTTTTCTTTTGGTTGTTGTTTGTTTGTTTGATTTTAAATGACTATGATCATTTCAGCGATGTAGTATCTGTGAGGTTCAAAATAAAACATAAATAAATAAATAAAATCATGTTGCACAAGTGAACAAACTTCAATTGTAGGAATATTTAATTGGGATGGTGTTTTTGCCCCAGACATTTTCTGGGGTTTTCAGTGCAGCCAAGTGTTGCGAAGATTTCGACAACTCTCCTCGGCCACCACCGATGCCATCCCGTGAGTTTTATGCACATGGATTTGCTTAGCAAAGTTGATGCGAGTCGACTGGGGCCTGTGGAGGTCTGTATTTATGTAACAGATCAAGCTCCACCATGTGACTTGGATCCCCCATTCATTTGGACAGTCGGAACAAAATGTTATCTCTAACCCTTACCAAAACCAGTTCATGCCTACCCTTAACCTACCCACCCAAATTTAAGCCTTATTTATAGTTAACCAGATCCTTGGAAATTAGGTTCTGCCTCACAAGCACCAGGATTTGGTCTCCATGAGGACTACTGGTCCTGACAAGGTTAGTGTTTATGCCAGGAAAGGTCCTAAAGAAGAGAAGCAACTCATACACACACACACACACACACACACACATACATCCTCAACCCCTTAGAGAAGAGAGTAAGACAAGCCCACATGCAACTTTGTGCTTGGACTCCTCTCACCCATCTCTCCCACCACAATCATTAAAATGCTCTTACCAGCCTGTCGGGGAGTGTCCTATAGGCAGCCTGAGAGTGGTGGCAGTCCTGTCTCATTTGTTCATTTTTCCCGCAGTTTCTCAGCTGAGCATACCCTACCCCCGGGGTGAGTGTGTCCCATGCCAGTTTTACAAAGGATAGACTGGACTGAAGTGACTGAGATGAAAAGCCTTGAGGTGGATGCCAACAAGTTTCCTCAGCCGGTGCTCTGCGGCCCGCCACATATGAGCAATACAACTTGACTGTGCCATACACTGTTTTTAAGCTGCATGAACTTCGTTTTTTTTTATTATTAATCTTCTTTAAATCAGAGTTGTTACAACGTGTCTGTGCAAACCAACACAGTAAACTTGGAGTAAACTTGCTGAATATTTTATCCCATAAGATAAACGATAAAAGTGTATCTTAATGTCAAAACATACTTAGCGATGCAAATCCTTTACAAAATTACCTGAAGCACTCTCATCCAACTTTATTTAGAAAGTACTTTGAAAAACAACAACAGCTGAAACAAAGTGCTGTACGTCAGAGATAAATAAAACAAAATAAAAATATAAAAAGGTGTGACCTAATAGACTTAAGGACAAACAATAACACATTAAAATACTGTAAAAAGTGAAAACACAAATGAACAAGTCATAGAAATATGAAAAGGATAAAAACCAACGTATCATAATGGGTCGAAAGCCAAACAGTGAAAATAGGTTTTAAGATGTGTTTTAAAAGTGAAGGGGCGTGTCTAACACTGATTGCTCATTATTTAACCCTTCTATAAAATCGTGTAAGTTCAAGTATAACTGATTTGTTCAGTTTTCTTTCTTTCTTTTTTTTATATGTACAAGTACACAGAGAACTGTAAAAGCTGGGGGTCAAAGTCCTTACGTGTGTGTGCACTCATTCTCATGCACACACAAAACACTGAACCTCTACAATAATTCTAATGGTAAAGATTTGCTAATTAATATTAGCGCTAGAATTATCACAGGTGGAATAAGTCCATCAAATATCTTGTTTTCGGTTTCAAATGTTAATGTTGTCGAAATGTAAAACTTAATAGAAACATAGCTCTGCCTTACACCGACTGTTCTATCATAATTAAATGTCAGCCATTATCAAAACTAATTCCCTAAAGTGCAACTGAACTGTGAAAAGTAACAAGAGTGTCCTCATTCTGGACGAAAATACAGGTGTTAAAATAACATGTAAGGAAATAAATACAGATTTAGATTAGCTGGGTGAATCCTGAATCGCAGGAAGGTAAAAAACATAAACATAAATAATACTAATAATAATATGGAGAAAAAAAAGACACAGTTAATACCTCATAGGACTATATAACAAGATTGTCTGGATTTTGTTAAATGAATTGGGGAAAAACACACACACACACACACACAATGGTCACTTTACAGGCACTGTCTCCAAATAAGAGTTCACTAATTTAAATTACATAAAAAGTATTCAGTTCACAATATGCACCACTTTATATTGTGTTGTACCCCATCATTAGTTTTTGACTTTTTTTGAATACCAACCCACAAGAGCTTTGTTTACAGACCTGCAGGGCTTTAATCCCTGACCTTATCTTGTCTTAAGTGGCTATGTCTAATCTGAGGCAAGCCCAAAGGACCTGCAGACCAAGTCAAAAAGTATTTGGAAGGAGCTGCAGTGAGCACATCTCTGCTCGTACTGATGCCCTTCCCCAACTCCCTGAAGTCCAGACACTGGTAGCAACGCTGTGGGACCCCACTGATAACAGCAATACCGTATCTCTTTAGCACTTATGCAACGAAAGTTCACATCGAAATCATACACGTGAACATACTGATTGGTTTATCATGAACACAGCTTAGAAGTGATAAAGATTATGTAAGAAATTCATCTAGTAGTGACTGATTTATGTAACAACCTTCGAGGGTTCTCACTCGAAGGTTGTTACGGAATACATGTGCTGTACAAATCAATACATCTTTTTTTTGAAAACCAAAATGAGAGCTGCTGTTCTTTTCTCAGTGGAGATTATTCACCACTAGATGGCAATCACGCGTTTGAAAAACAACAACAACTCTATTCTGAACCTCAGTAAACTCTCATTTGTACAGGCACTCACTGAGGTGAATGGCCGGAAAACTGTTGTCACTGACCAAAAATAACAGTCGTGTTTTTGGGAAAAGGAACTATTCAGCATTTCCATGAAGAGTCAAAACAAAAACGTCACAGCTGTATAGTTATCTACGCAGAAAACAAGATATTTAACGTACCTTATCGTAAAAACTGAGGGGCGTAGAGACAAACCTGCAAAAAAAAAGAGATTGTGTCTTTATGTAAGGGCTTTGCTCGTTTGTCACAGTGAGCTGGCACACACCCACCATGTTCTACACATCCAAACAACTAAATATCCTGAGAAACACAAAAATCCACACGCCGACTTATACTTTATGTAACAACCCTATACTTAATGGCAGTCAACTCGAGCTGATCAGCATATATTTAAATAATTTAAATAATTTAAACGGCAACACTGTCATTCCATTTGCAACCTTTTTCCAACTTGTTGTATCCAATGAAAGGGTTTTAGATATTTGCTCATCCCTCCTCATATTATTTTCAAATCTCAGATCCTCATCGCTTAGAGGATTTTAAATGTAGAATAAAATAAAGTAGTTAACAGCAACTGCTTTAACTAACTCATAATGAATGTCCTGTATAAGAGATTTTAATCTCAACGTGACATCCAAGTTAAAATAGAGGTTAGATAAATAGAAGATATGTTGATGTGTCACCCTTTAAACCTATGTACCTTGCAAACCAGTCAACCCCCACTATTGCTTCACAGTGTGACAACTGTGTGCAGGTGGACTCGACACAAGTGTCACAGTTTTTAAGCGATCAAAGGTAGTTTTGGTACACGTGCAGTCAACCAAATCATGCAAAGGTACAAAAAAATAGGCCAGAGGGCGTACCTCTTAAATAACAATAAAAGTGGTTTATTCTCCTAAAAAAAGTATCTTTTATCTGAACAACAACAACAACAACAACCAAATTAGTGTAATTATAAGTCACTATCTTAAATGACCATATTGAACATGATCTTGGATTGACCTGGGCTGGACTAATACAGAGATAATATGTGTTTAGTGTCCCTGAGGTCTGTGCTTATGTTCTCTCAATAAAGCAGTTCAAAGTATATCTAAAGAGTCTAATTGTACCGTAGTACAACCACACATGCGTAGTACAACTTCAGCCTGCTATACACACACGCTACAGCAACTGATGGGTTGCATATTAAGATTGTTATGATTATAATACCAGCACTGCAGGTGAAACAGTGGAGACAGGAGTAGAGAAAACAAGTGCACAACAAAACATAACCACAAAATAAATAAATAAACACAACCCAGGCCATAACAGTACCCCGGCCCGGTGAACACCAGGATGACGGGCCAGCTTGGATGAGTGCCCCCACTGGAGCACTGGAGCCCTTGCAGTTGGTGGGGGGGGTCGCTCAGGGGGGGGCATCCATCTGGGGCTGGATGATCCTGGAGGGCCTCCTGAACTACCTGCTCCTCCTGCCACCTTACCACTACCACCACACAGGATGACGAGTGGATTGTTTCCATCACTGATTTTTCTTCTGCAGGGGCAAAAACTGGCGTGAGAGGGCATCTGGATTTAGGTTTTTGGGCCCTGGTCGAGTTCAGCCTGCGAGCTGAGCAGAGGTAAGAAGAGGATGAAACCACCATCAACTCTCGGGTCCCCACAAGGTAGTTTCTTTCCGTGTGGGTGAGGCGACGAGAGAAGAATGCAGATGGGTGTAGTTTTTTTGTCCGCAGGCAGGTACTGGGAGAGGACGGCCCCCACCCCTGAATCAGAGGCATCCACCTCAACCACAAACTGAAGACCAGGATCTGGGTGAATCAACACAGGTGCATTTATAAATATAAATGTCAGTTCATCAAAAGCATTCTGAGCAGCAGATGACAATTCAAAAGCTTGCTTTACAGAGGTTAACTGGAAGAAAGGAGCTCCTAATGAACCTTCAGTAGTAATTGGCAAAGTCCAAGAATCTCTGCAGCTGTTTATGTGTAGGAGGAGTTGGCCAATCCTCTACTGCTTTTACCTTAGCAAACATACTGTTGTGACATGAGGTTTACATTTTTCAACTTTGACAAACTTTTAAATGGCATCAAAATACACAAACAATACTCTGTTCAGTAGGTCTCGCAAAACATCGCTGACAGGTGCCTGAAAGACAGCAGGTGTGCAGCATTACCAGATACTCAAAATATCCCAGGTGTGTTGAATGCAGTTTTCCACTCGTCCCCCCTCTCTAATTCTAACAAAGGTGATCGGCATTTCTTAGGTCTAGTTTTGAAAAGATTTTTGCACTGTGAAGCGGTCCAAAGGCCAAGTCGATGAGAGGGAGTGGGTATTTTTACAGTTATTTAATTCAAACCTGCATAGGCTACACAAGGTCGGAAGATGTGGTCCTTTTTTCTCTACAAAGAAAAAACAAAGTATTTTAGTTGGGAGAGGGGAACGTTGGAGCAAGTCTATGGTGCAGTCATACGGTCTGTGAGGTGGAAGTGACAGGGCACAGCCTTTGCTGAATACATCTTGTAAGTCATGATATTCACGGGGAACGTTAGTTAAGTCAATGTCTACTTTGAATGGTTGATGTGGTCCAGTCTACTGTATGTTTGGGTTGTGTGTTTTCAGCCAAGGTAAACCAAGTGACAACGCCACCTGCAGGGAATTCTAAACTTTTAACGCTTAAGGGCAAGAGATGGTCTCAAATTAAGGAAATACTTTATTAAACAAAAATAAGTAATTTCCCATACACCAGTTACCCACAATAATAATAATAATAATCACATAAAATTAGCACCAATCAAGAATAAAAGTCAAGGGAAAGGGCTGGAGCTGGGCTGGTCCACTTAAAACACCCGTGACACTGCACTCACACATCAAAAAAAAAAAGGGACTCATGAAGGGAACCACCACCATGGACTGGACTGGAGCCTCTGGGCCACAGCACCTAACCAAAAACAGGAAATACATTAAAACATGCCAAAAGGTGCTACACAGGACCGGTAGGGAAGAAACCAAATGAATTAACAATACAAAAAAATACAAAAACGAAACACTAAATAATACAAAGGAATGAACTACGTAAAACACATGGAAAACAACAACAGTATGCCCCTTAAGCAATCAGTCGTATAATATTCACGTTCACTCAGGGCGGGACCTATTTTTTAATAGCCGACACGGCTATAGCACACGAGCTGAAGTCGTGACACTGACAGCGAGTCCGGAGCATCCACAAATTAAACGGAGCCAAAACAGCAGCGCAGATCCAGGGCACAGTGGCTGAATACGACCGCGGTCAAGCCAGCCGTGATTCGCGTTTGCCTGGTCAAATCAGCCGCACGTTTTTTTCTAGTGCGCGAATATACTAACATTTACGGTAATCGTAATGAAACGGCACTGAAGAGCTGGGAGTGACTGAGAGGAGTTCAAGATTCATACTGCTGGACTGAGTAGCATCCAGCTGCAGCCCCGGAGAGCAACAACCCGGCGTTATCGAAGTTATTTATTTATTTATTTATTTATTTAACTTTGTTGCACACCGAAACAGAGGATTCCGCCAGAAAACCCAAAGAAGAAGAAGAAAAAGCTTACAGTATTTTCCACAAGTAGTCCAAGATTCATACACTATTGAACTTAGTACTTCTCAGACTACATACATTCATAATAAGAAGTACTTTTACTGTGTACTTTTTGAGTAATCCAGTCAAAATCCTGACAAGAGGACTAGATTAAGTCTATTTTGCCCTACTTCGACATGGAATAAAAAGCTTATTTTCCACAAGTAGTCCAAGATTCATACACTATTGAACTACGTACTTCTCAGACTACACACATTCATAATAAGAAGTACTTTTACTGTGTACTTTTTGAGTAATCCAGTCAAAATCCTGACAAGAGGACAAGATTAAGTCTATTTTGCCCTACTTCGACATGGAATAAAAAGCTTATTTTCCACAAGTAGTACAAGATTCATACACTATTGAACTACGTACTTCTCAGACTACATACATTCATAATAAGAAGTACTTTTACTGTGTACTTTTTGAGTCAGTCAGAATCCTGACAAGAGGACAAGATTAAGTCTATTTTGCCCTACTTCTACATGGAATAAAAAGCTTATTTTCCACAAGTAGTCCAAGATTCATACACTATTGGACTACGTACTTCCCAGACTACCTGAATTGATAATATGAATAGTCTAGGAAGACTTAGTTCAGTAGTGTATGAACCTTCTACTACTTATGGAAAATAAGCTTTTTATTCCATGTCAAAGTTGGGAGAAATCCACTTTGTTCAGTGGTATATGAATCTTGAATTCCTCACAGTCACAGGTGTGTCTGCACCTCTCTATATAAGGACGCATTGCACTGTCCCTCAATCAGTATGCTCTGTGCATTGGCATAGTGCCATATACAGTAGTGGCAAGGAGGGAGACGACCTGTCACACAAGAAATATGGGATTCAACATGGATTGAATAGTCTATATAGTTCAATCTATCTATCCATCTATCTATCCATCTATCTATCTATCTATCTATCTATCTATCTATCTATCTACCTACCTATACAGTTTTAATTCAAAAGGAATCCTCAAGAAGAGAAAAAATATCATCACCTTGCCAGTTAAAATAAAGAAAAAGACACATGTTGCTGTTGCTGGTTCAGGGAGCATATCTCACCTGTTGGCAGAATAAAGTAATTAAAAAATATCCTTTAAAAAATTACTAACTGTGGACTGGGTAGTTTAAATGTGATGATAACCAATTATGCTGATTTAAGCTCACCAAGGATTTTTTTTATACAATAAACATTGGACTTACGACTCTAAATAGATGTTGGTCTTAAATCCAAAGATTTGAGCCCTGGGTATTAATGCAAACAATGAAGCAACATCAGCAAAGACCAACTCTTCACAAATTAACAGCTTTTCCCTACAGGTTCTCCCTTTGAGGAGTTTCAAACAACCACAAATAAAGTCATCAAACACTGCTGAAAATTAAAGATTTACACAGGTTTCAGGAGCAAACAGACTAAATGTGAACATATTTGAAGAAGATGTGGCCATTTGAATGTAGGCACTCCTCAAACTGCTTTAAGGAGAATTTTAGCCTCGAAGAGACAGAATCATCACTAACTATAACTACTACTAACTATAGACAATTAAGATGATAGTTCATTCAACTTTTAATGAACTGTGCAGCTTGTAGCAGCATTTCTGACATTTTTTAATGTGATAAATAACATGAAGGCACAACTCTGGCCTTTCAATTTTTTAGCTGTAAATGTTTAGTGCATTGTAAAATGGAGCCAAAAACTATGCACTATGAATATATATTATAAAACATTAGCGTTATCACAATTTCCTATTCAAACATGACATGACATTACAGCAAACACATAACATACATGTGCTAAGGCTAATGAAATTGTCATTGTTAATATTAACGTTTACAGCTATAAGTAAGTAGCTCACCGTTGATGCCAGTGTGACCTGACTTTGTTAATTGACATGATAATTCACTGATCAATGTATGTAATCTGTATGACAAATCTTACAGCACCTTGTGATTTTTTTTGGGATTTCAAATGGTATTGTATAACAACAATATTTCTTATTCTTATCACCATCAGACAACACTACTGTAGCTGTAGTTGAGATGGAAACAGGGTCGTCAGATAAAGAGGCACAGACATGTCAGGAGGATGCTGCTCTAATGGACAACACAGGTGGACAGCAGGGTGCCACACTGAAAATCACCAGGGGCCGCAGCCAACTGGATGCAAAAGATGTGGAACAGACCAGGAAACTAGCTCACGTCAGGATCCACGTGGAGTGAGTTATTGGTTCTATGTGCACCAAGTTTAAATTTTTTATTAAATGGGACCATGGGCCTGGGTGTTGTGGTCAAATATAAAGGCGAGGAAAAGACTTTACTTGATAAGATTGTGAACAGATGCTGGTCTAAAGTCCAAAGATTTGAGCCCCGGGTATTAATGCAAACAATGAAGCAACATCAGCAAAGACCAACACAGCAAACAAAGTATTCCTAAGTCAACTCACAAATTAACAGCTTTTCCCTACAGGTTCTCCCTTTGAGGAGTTTCAAACAACCACAAATAAAGTCATCAAACACTGCTGAAAATTAAATATTTACACAGGTTTACACAGGTGAGATTTATGACGAGCATTGTTTACATTAGGGGGAAGTGTCAGTTTAAAATGCTCTCATGATACATTTTGTTGGTCGTTGTGCAATATTTGAAAGTAATTAAAGTAAGTTTAAGTAAATAAATAAGACCTGTTTTTCTTGAACAGGTGTTTTTTGTAAATATTTATCACTAACATCTATTATACTATTAACAAGAGCAAGCTAGTACAACAGGCCTTTATTGCTTTTACAAACACATTTTGGAGGATTGCAAAATATTGCCAATTATCATTATTGGCAAAATCCCAAAACATATTGGGATATTGATTTTCATCAATACAGCACACCCCTGCTGGAAAGATATAATAATAATCTGAAGGACAACAATAGGGTTCCTCGCAGTCACTGCCGCTGTTCGTGGCTCGGGCCCAAACAAGCAGTCAGAGATGGCAGACTTCACCCCATTCAGCCGTTGGATATGGGATATGCGGCAGATCAGAAATGAGAGGGGTATGAAGGAGTCAATGACTGACAGGCTCATGTTCGTGCTTCTTTTTGCCTCTCAGGGCAACACAGGGCCCGCCTCCTTCTGGCTGCTCTTCTTTCTCATGAAACACCCAGAGGCCATGGCAGCAGTAAAGGAAGAAGTAGATAGGGTTGTGAAGGAATCAGGACAGGAAGTCCGACGTGGTGGTCCTTTAGTCGACCTGACCCACGAAATGCTGATGAAAACACCCATCCTGGACAGTGCTCTGGAAGAGAGTCTCCGACTCATTTCTGGAAATCTCCTCAACAGAGCTGTGCTTCAGGATATGACTCTCAAACTGGCAGATGGTCGTGAATATTTTGTACGCAAAGGTGACATGGTGGTAATGTTCCCTTACAGTGCAGTTCAAATGCACCCAGAGATCCCAGAGAGAAGTGTCAGTTTAAAATGCTCTCATGATACATTTTGTTGGTCGTTGTGCAATATTTGAAAGTAATTAAAGTAAGTTTAAGTAAATAAATAAGACCTGTTTTTCTTGAACAGGTGTTTTTTGTAAATATTTATCACTAACATCTATTATACTATTAACAAGAGCAAGCTAGTACAACAGGCCTTTATTGCTTTTACAAACACATTTTGGAGGATTGCAAAATATTGCCAATTATCATTATTGGCAAAATCCCAAAACATATTGGGATATTGATTTTCATCAATACAGCACACCCCTGCTGGAAAGATATAATAATAATCTGAAGGACAACAATAGGGTTCCTCGCAGTCACTGCCGCTGTTCGTGGCTCGGGCCCAAACAAGCAGTCAGAGATGGCAGACTTCACCCCATTCAAGCAACACGCCTCTGTCAGTCTCTGCTGTTAAAGTTAAATATTCTGGTGTTACGTTCCTTATTGTCTAGGGGAAACAGGAACAGCAAATTAACACTCTTGATTGATGGACTGAATGGCAGCAGTTTCTGAGATGCGACATGAGCAGAGATAATCCACAGCCAGACAAACACAGGACAGCAATAACTTACTCACTTTCAAATTAATCTAACTACAAGTTTTAAGGTTTAAAGTATTGATGTGATAAAATCGTAGCCTTGCGGAGAAACCAGTCTGTCCGTATTCCTTTTATGCAGACGACAGATTGAATCTTTGTTTAGACTCCTAACGCCAAAGTCAAATTCCATTCAGTTTGTTAATACACTAAAGCAGTCACAGATGATTCATGGAAGATGGGTCAAAAAATACCTTACAAAGTAAAGTCTATTGTGTTTCAATAATGTATTTATCACACACAGTTTTAGTCAGTTGCTATCACAGTTCTTTGTTCCTTAAGAAATACAATACTGACTGGCTGCTTCTTATCAAATCATGTTACTTGTGAGCTGCTGTTATGAAAGTACTTATTATTTGTAGTTCTCAGTTCAATGTCCAATTTACTTTGCTTTTACTTTTATTTATTTTATCCATTATTTATTATTGTATATAATCCAAGCAGAGTTGCACTGAAAAGAAATATTGTTAAAATGGCATTGAATTTTCTTCATTTGATGTGAATCCTTGACTTTACACAGTGCAGATATTGATACAACGACTATGCTACTTAATTGTATTAATACATTGATACTTAATATATAACTTAATTGTAATGTATAACTAAATTATGATGCATCTTAAACATGATGATGCTGCACACCTGTACATGAGGACATTGTCTCTAATTGACTAGCCCTGCTCTATACCTTCTTAATTTTTGAAGTGAAAAAGAAGAACTGTTACTGTCAATAAGAATGACTGAGAGGACTTTCAAACTTGTGTATAGCTGGTCTGACTGTGGTGCAGTGAAGAGTGATCTCCTACATTTGCATACGACAATATTTATTTTGTTTATGTTTGTTTATGTTTATTCTGTTTTCTCAACTGACTCATCCCACACAAAGGGGGGAGCATAAAGTGTATTTATAATGCAGGACATGGAGCTTTACGCCAGATAACTGTGTGGTCCTCAGAGTAATCAGTCATGGGACTCCTGCTCTCTATATTTATTGGCTTTCTTGCCTCTCTGATCGGAGGACTTTACCTTCTTGGGGTGTTTCGAAGGCGGCAGCCAGGAGAGCCCCCTTTGGATAAGGGGCTCATCCCATGGCTGGGTCATGTCTTGGAGTTTCGCAGGAACACACAGAAATTCATCGAGAGGATGACGCAAAAGCATGGCGATGTATTCACAGTACAGCTGGGAGGGTATTATATCACATTCCTTCAGGATCCTCTATCGTTTGGACCTTTGGTAAAAGAGAGCAAAGAAAAACTGGACTTTGTCGAGTATGCAGGGGATCTTGTACACAGAATATTTGGTTATAAAGGTGAAGAGGATGACCACCATAATCTCGTAGTCTACAGCAACAAGCATCTCAAGGGAGATGGCCTGAAGGTACTGACACAAGCTATGATGACTAATTTACAGAATCTGATGTTGCACAGAATCGATGGAGCTGCAGACAACAGCACCTGGACAGAGGATGAACTCTTTATGTACAGCTACAATATTATGTTTAGAGCCGGCTACTTGTCTCTGTTTGGCAATACACCACCTGAGTCAGAAGGAAGTGAAGAGAGATCGAAAGAGAAAGATAGAGCTGAGTCAGAAGCCTTATTCTCTGAGTTTCTTAAATATGACAAATTTGTCCCTAACATGGCCTACAGGGCGCTCACACCCAGCCAAACATTGGAGGTAAAGAGGCTGCTGGAAGTTTTCTGGAATGCTCTATCAATGCAGAAGATGAGGCTCAAGGACAACATCAGCCGTTGGATATGGGATATGCGGCAGATCAGAAATGAGAGGGGTATGAAGGAGTCAATGACTGACAGGCTCATGTTCGTGCTTCTTTTTGCCTCTCAGGGCAACACAGGGCCCGCCTCCTTCTGGCTGCTCTTCTTTCTCATGAAACACCCAGAGGCCATGGCAGCAGTAAAGGAAGAAGTAGATAGGGTTGTGAAGGAATCAGGACAGGAAGTCCGACGTGGTGGTCCTTTAGTCGACCTGACCCACGAAATGCTGATGAAAACACCCATCCTGGACAGTGCTCTGGAAGAGAGTCTCCGACTCATTTCTGGAAATCTCCTCAACAGAGCTGTGCTTCAGGATATGACTCTCAAACTGGCAGATGGTCGTGAATATTTTGTACGCAAAGGTGACATGGTGGTAATGTTCCCTTACAGTGCAGTTCAAATGCACCCAGAGATCCACCCTGACCCATGTTCATTCAAATATGACCGCTTTCTCAATCCAGACGGGAGCAAGAAAACAGATTTCTACATGCAGGGGAAGAAGGTGAAGTACTACAACATGCCCTGGGGTGCTGGGTCCTCAATGTGTCCTGGGCGTTTCTTTGCTGCCAATGAAATGAAGCAGCTTATTTTCCTCATGTTGCTCTACTTCGAGTTTGAGCTGAAGAACCGGTCCACTGAAATTAACTTTAAGAGATGGGGCTTTGGAGTCCTGCAGCCTGACAGAGATGTTCCGTTTCGGTACAGATTCAGAGATTAAACCAACTCCTTGATAACTGTGTGATCAGCACCTAATCGATGTGAGTTTCGTACTTTTTATGTTTTAACACAGGGAGCACGTGTCTGTATTAAAACATAAAAAGTTTGATTAGAGCTGAGTGTGCAGTTTTACATAAAACTAGATACCATTTACAAGGTTACATTTTTGGAAACACTCTTTTTGTCACCCTTTCACATGTGCTTTGTTTTAGGAAAAAGAAAAATGTTCATGTGCTGTCCTGTACCATTGAAATTATTCTCATCATCAACTGATGGGCAGTGTGAAATACAAAAAGTTACCACCTGGATTTAACTAAGCAAATAGGTAAGGGGTTGCTGCAGTTGGTCAGGTCTAGGTTCAGCAACATTATGTGCCCAAAGAATGAGGTCAGCTGACTACCTGAATATAATGAATGACCAGATTATTCCATCAATGCATTTTTTTCTTCCCTGATGACATGGGCATATTCCAAGATGACAATGCCGGGATTCATCAGGCTCAAATTGTGAAAGAGTGGTTCAGGGAGCATGAGACATCATTTTCACACATGGATTGGCCACCACAGAGTCCAGACCTTAACCCCATTGAGAATCTTTGGGATGTGCTGGAGAAGGCTTTGCTCAGTGGCCCGACTCTCCCATCATCAATACAAGATCTTGGTGAAAAATGAATGCAACACTGGACGGAAAATAAATCTTGTGACATTGCAGTAGCTTATGGAAACAATGCCACAGTGAATGAGTGCTGTAATCAAAGCTAAAGGCGGTCCAAGGATGTGACCCTTTTTTTTTTTAGGTGGCAACTTTTTTTTGGCCAGGCAGTGTATATTTATGATTATGTACTGGTGAACACAAGTCAAGCCTGCAGTCCCACAATCAGTGTTCACAACACTGCAACAGTTTGTGTGGTTTCTGTATAATATAAATGAATAAACAGATATACAATTAGAACAGCGACTATAAAGTTAGTGAATGTGGACAATTCAAACTCAAATAGTCTGTTTAACCAGAAACACAATGCCAATGCTGGAAATATCCAGTTACTACAACTTGGTAGCAATACACAACAAGGTCACTACAGACCACATAACACCTCATCACTTGACACTCATGGCAGCATTATGAACTCGATAATTGTAGACAATTTAACTATATCTCCGGTGTTGTTAAACCATCCTATAGTGTGTAAGGATGAGGATATATAATACATATTTGGTGACTGTAAATTATAACTGATCTTAAGCGTGTGCTTCAGTCTGTGGTGTTGGATTAAACAATATTTACAATTTATGTTGTAAATATGTAATGTATTTATATTTTTGGGGGAGGGGGAGGTACAAGTTTTAAAGGTATTTCCTGGAAATTTTTAACTGTGTAAATTTATTCTTATTTTATTCGTATTCTTGTAACTTTTTAATTTTATTCTTAGTTTTATTCTTACTTATTCTTATAGTTTTTAACTTTGTAATTTTCAAAAAATTGCTGCTATAAGATTCGTTTCTGCTACAACATTTGTTACCTTTGTACACTGGAGCGCTGTGACGAAAGAATTTCCCGCAAGGGATTAATAAAGTATATTCTATTCTATTCTATTCTATGTTTCATTTTTTAATGTGGGTTTTGGCAGGTATTTGATGCCTCACAAATAAAGTACAAATGCAAAGACATATCCAGATCCATAAACCCATTTGCTTGACAGGTCCTGTTGGATACTAAATGTAAAACTGAGAACACTGTATGAGCAGCCCAGTTCCTCCCCGTGCACAAGATTAAAGAATTAATCTCTGAAGCCCAAATAATTGTTTTATTTTGGTGGCTAAACATAATAGAAATTAAGAGTCACAACTGTAAACGGCTGGCAGACTACACAGTGGCTGAAAAAAGGGCTGATATTTTAGCTGATTTCGGTGCAGTGGGTGACCATTCTACTAACCTATAAATACATAAAACCACGTCAAAAGAATTGTAATTAGCATTGTTGAACAACACGCTAATAATGACACATTTCCACATCAAAGGGCACACAGTGGAATCAGTCAGAGATTGTGACATTGTGTCAATTTGGGGAGTCTGTTCTTGTGCCAAAATAGCACCAAAAACTAATTCTGGTCCACAGGAGTTTGCGTTCAGTCACTGTCACCTGTTGAAATACCTGTACCTGTGTGGTTGATTGGGCTATAAGCGTAGAGACAGAAATGTTATATTATGCACAAATTTGCTGTTGTTGCTATTTCTATTTGGGTCAGATAGTTTGTCATCTTTAAAATGTGGATCCCTGAGTAAAAAGGTTTGTCAAGTTGGGCTTCAAGAAATTCTTGCATTTTAGAGAATGGCTTATTGTGAAATGTAATATCAGGCATACTCCAAGCAGAGCAAGTGAATTTCAGTAAATAAACTGGTGTGATGGACCAGTAAGGTGCATCCTAGCAACTCTGAAAACTGACCCACCCAAAAAAATGTCATCAGCCACCACTTCATCTGTCTAATCCAATCTAACCAAATGAGCAACATACAAGAGTTATCTCAAATAAAAGTCTGCTTCTCCCCTTTTAACAGTAATATGCTTTAAATTAGCTATTAATCAATCATAGATTATACCACTTTGCTGTGCTCGTACACCTCTGTGATGTCACTTTATAGCCTCTGTAAAACTCCATGACTTAAAAATGTAGAATATAAAGATCCATACATGCCTACGTCCATGTCTCGAGGTATGTGGACAGTTTTATAGCATCTTTTTTTACGATTGTGGTCAATGGGAAAATTGCTTTTTGGGCTGCATGAGTATTTTGTGTTGCAGTACCACGAGTGGCCACCATGACAAAATTGTCGCTCTGAGCGAACTGAGCGCTCACGGTATCATTTCCAGGTCACTCACAGCAATTGACTGTGGCTTTTGTAAATTTGTTTCAGGATTTGTAAAAGTGTTTGGCATTTTGTAAATTTGTTTTAACTTTTGTTCATTTGTTTTGGTATTTGTAAATTTGTTTCGGAGTTTTGTAATACTGGTTTGCACTTCCAGGCCCCCGTACCGTACACATACAATCTGAAGTATGAGTTAGAGAGACTTTTAACAGCTATGTCAATTCATATTTGTGTGCTACACAGTAAATATACAAAATTAAGCATTAACAATCACATTTTTAAAAGTTCCTTTAATTATGAGGATAAATGTAATGCTTTGAAACCGTCATAAAAAGATACAAATACAAATAGAATACATCAAATTCAAACCATCATGATAACATTTGACACAAATGTATAAAACAATGCAAACACATTTTTGTTTTTTTTAGATGTTAAGAATAATTTTAGTTACACATTTCGTGACATGAACAACAGTAATCACTGTTTATCTTCCCTTATGAACAGATCATTGATAGTAGTGCATATTTGAACACATATTGAACATACAAAGTGCTATACCTCCACCCAATGTGTGCTGATCACACAGAAGTTGGTTTAATCTCTGAATCTGTACCGAAATGGAACATCTCTGACAGGCTGCATGGATCCAAAGCCCCATCTCCTGTAGTCAGTTTCAGGTATCTTCTCATCAGGATTCTTCAGCTCAAACTCAAAGTAGACCAGCATGAGGAAAACAAACTGCTTCATTTCGTTGGTGGCAAAGAAACGCCCAGGACACATTGAGACCCCAGCACCCCAAGGCATGTTGTAGTACTTCATCTTCTTCCCCTGCTTGTAGAAATCTGTTTTCTTGCTCCCGTCTGGATTGAGAAAGCGGTCATATTTGAATGAACATGGGTCAGGGTGGATCTCTGGGTCCATTTGAACTGCACTGTAAGGGAACATTGCCATTCTGTCACCTTTACGAATGAGATATTCACGACCATCTGCCATTTTGAGAGTCATATCCTGAAGCACAGCTCTGGTGAGGAGGGGTGCAGCAGTGAGTCGGAGACTCTCTTCCAGAGCACTGTCCAGGATGGGTGTTTTCATCAGCATTTCGTGGGTCAGGTCGACTAAAGGACCACCACGTCGGACTTCCTGTCCTGATTCCTTCACAACCCTATCTACCTCTTCCTTTACTGCTGCCATGGCCTCTGGGTGTTTCATGAGAAAGAGGAGCAGCCAGAAGGAGGCGGGCCCTGTGTTGCCCTGGGACGCCCAAAGAAGCACAAACATATACCTGTCAATCATTGACTCCTTCATACCCTTTTCATTTCTGAACTGCTGCATATCCCAAATCCAGTGGCTGATGTTGTCCTTGAGCCTCATCTTCTGCATTGATAGAACATTCCAGAAAAGTTCCATCAGCCTCTTTGCCTCAAATCTCTGCCTGGGTGTGAGCACCCCGTAGGCCAGGTTAGGGAAGAGTTGGTCATATTTACGAAATTCAGAGAATAAGGCTTCTGACTCAGCTCTATCTTTCTCTTTCGATCCCTCTTCACTTCCTTCTGACTCAGGTGGTGTATTGCCATACAGAGACAAGTAGCCGGCCCTAAAAAGAATATTGTAGCTGTACATAAAGAGTCCATCCTCTATCCAGGTGCTTTTGTCTGCAGCTCCATCGATTCTGTGCAACATCAGATTCTGTAAATTAGCCATCATAGCTTGTGTCAGTACCTTCAGGCCATCTCCCTTGAGATGCTTGTTGCTGGAGACTTGGAGAATGTGGTGCTCATCCTCTTCAGCTTCATAACCAAACACTCTGCGTACAAGATGCCTTGCAAACTTGTTAAAGTCTAGTTTTTCTCTGCTCTCTTTTACAAAAGGTCCAAACGATATAGGATCCTGAAGGAATGTGATATAAAACCCTCCCAGCTGTACTGTGAATACATCGCCATGCTTTTGCGTCATCCTCTCGATGAATTTCAGTGTGTTCCTGCGAAACTCCAAGACATGACCCAGCCAAGGGATGAGCCCCTTATCCAAAGGGGGCTCTCCTGGCTGCCGCCTTCGAAACACCCCAAGAAGGTAAAGTCCTCCGATCAGAGAGGCAAGAAAGCCAATAAATATAGAGAGCAGGAGTCCCATGACTGAATACTCTGAGGACCACACAGTTATGTGGCACAACGCTCCATGTCCTGCATTATAAATAGACTTTATGCTCCTCCCTTTGTGTGGGATGAGTAACAGGTTTCAGTGAAATCATTTAACTATTAAAAGAACTAAAAATGGTTTCATATGACAAGATGCATATGTAAGAGATCATTGCTCCCCTTACTGCACAACAGTCAGTATTTCCAACCCCTTGTTTATTGTAAAAAGATTGTTTTCACAGACAGACAAGGACACAGTTCTATTCAGTGTGTTTATCATGACATAATTTCTTGTAAAGTGCTGATAACACAGTACAAACAACTAAAGACTTTTGGTGGTGAATCAATGATTAATGAGAAAACTATGCTGGGTGATGGAATTGTTCTCTTTTTCCTCCATGTGGCAAGAACAAGAACAAAGTCAGTGCTGGTCAAGACATTTTATACTTCACAAGAAACTCGAGAAAGTGCAGAACTCCTGGGACATTATCCACACCCATTTCAAATGTCTGGCCAATCACACAGTAGTTATCAAACACCACACAAGCACACAAGCTGCAAGGACGCCCAAATGAGGGCTGCGAAGTAATGACGTCATTCTTGTCACAGCCCTGAGAGAGAGAGAACAGATTTCTCTGTTCTTGCAGAGCATGTACGTGCCTTTAGTTTTTTGTATTTTCACCTTTTATTTGGCTGTTTTTGTCTTTGACTTCATTATTTTTTTGCCAAGTTGAAGGTGATGGCGACCACTGACTCCACTTTCCTTTTAACTGTCTCTACTTGGACTGCATCGAGGAATGTCTCCAGATTTACGTGACCGTTGTGACCATTTCTGAATGTTTTCTCCAACTGCTTTGTGATCAGCATTCTCTTGTTGTCAGTAAATATAACCCTGATTTCTGAATTTCATTTTCCTAAATTTTTTTTCCCCAAAATAAATAGAGTCAAGTTGGAGGCACTCTGCAGAGAACATGAATGGACCAATGGAGAGCTACATAAAAACGTTGATAAAGAAAAAGATTAAAATGCTACTTGGGGATATGAGGCTTTCTAAGGTGGTGAAATGTCACGCAATCATTTATTTAAATCTAAATTTCACTTTGAATATTCCAATAGCAATTTTACTTCAAATGCCTATCCCTACTTTGAACTAAACTTGGATCTTTGAACTTAAATCTTCACCTCACTGTGTATGCTATGAGACAAACCAAAAATCCTATATATTGCATGCTTCACTATTCATTGACTGTAAAAATGTGAATAAAAATCAGCAGAAACATTTGAGCCGAGTCATGTTTGGGCTGTTTATTTCTTCTTACTGGGAGGACTATTTTTTACACATTTGGAGAATTATGTCTTTGAAATGAGTCAGTGCAAACAGCTGTATAGCTCATAAATGGTCTAAAATGACAGTATCGGAACTGATATCGGTATTGGTAGGAACATGAGTTTGAAAAAAAAAAGTGGTATGGTCTCATCTCTAGTATTAACACTCAATTCACCCTGCTGTTACGAGCCCAAGGTCATACTCTCTCCTCCAATGACTCTGTCCCCCTCTCTGTGCTTGTGGATGTGTGCGTGTGGGATTGTTGGCAGGTGTGCATGCATGTTTGAACGAGTTTTTTTTTTGCTTTTGAAAAATATATTTAAAAGGTATTTCAAACTTGACAAAACAGTCACAAAAGTCAATTAACATAAACAAATAAACAGTGAAAAGAAAAACAAAAATACAATAAAATAAGCATACATGATTCTGTCGTGTACCTATTGTGCTGGGTAACAATTCTCACACAATTCCATGTGTGAGTTTAGTCAAGATATGTGAGAATTTGCCCCCACATGAAAAACAACAACAACCCAAAACCAGCTCTGGATTTTCCTGTTAGTGGTGTAAGTTAATTTTTTCTACAGCTAAGTATCAGATACATTTTATAAACCAAAGTCTGACTGTTGTTGCTTCTGCCCTCTTCCAAGTAGGAGTAATCTATTTCTACTAATGTATAACTTGTGAGGCAGAAGTCCAAGATTAAACATCTGGGAAAATTAGTAATTGTGCAACAACGTTTCGGGGAAACTCAGCTTTCATTAATTGCATCAAGCTGTGATTCAGGCTGGATACAAAAACAGAATCACTTTCTGTGTAGCTCTCAGTTTAGAGGTGGAGCATTTTCATGTACTCAGTAATGGATGTGATTGAAAATGTAGTAAAGCACAATACTCAAGTAAAAGAACTGATTTGCACAAATAATTTAAAAAGAGTAAGCAAACAAAGAACTATTAAGTTACAACAATGACAGCCCTGTAATTTGTAGCTTTCCACATCTGCTTAAAAGAAATCATCACAATTATCTCCTGTCCCTTGACATACAGCCCCACCTACTGGTTCATACATGTCATTGGAAAACAAATGCACTAATAGCACCAATTGCACTGTTGTCTTCGCCTTTAAACTAAAGTAATGTTAAGGCAATATTTTATTAAACTAATTAAAACCCTGATGTCATTTAAGTTATCTGATAATGTATACATCAGAATTCAAGACAGTGGTAGTTGAACATTATTAGGTCATCGAATAGTGTGTACTATCATATGAACTAAACGATACAATCACAATGTTCTTACAGAATGTGACACGTCGCCCACACACATTTTAACTGCTTTACAAAACATATATACCATTTTTTTTTATTACTCGCCCAATTTAAACAGAAATCATTATTTGTATTCATAGATATTTTGCTTGTAATAGTGATGTGCTACGTGCAGATGTTCTTGTTGGGTGAAAGCACGTTACAGAAACGTGCAGTAGCTACGAGTCCTCGTGACAGGAGGCCATAAAACTACCACGATTTATGAGGCCCCCAGATACCGCAGAGATTAATGTGCGAATGAAGATAACTCACCTCCGGCCACTTCCGGTTTGGAAATGCCGTCGAAAAAAAGGGGCGTGTATAGCTCAGATAAAATCAAATAAAGGCACAACAACGTTGAAAATATGATATTTTATCCATAATCTGCGTAAATATGAAATAATTCAAACACTTACATGCATGTTTAACCATTTACGAGGACAATGGGGGCATTTCCGTTTTGCTGCGTAACAGTCAACGTCCTCAGAACCGGCTCACATGCATTTCGCCATTTTGGATTTCACGTAGGGGCTGGCAAATTGATGCTGCGTTCATGTCTCCTCGGATAACTAACACTGTATTTTTACAGCGTTTATTTTAATGCATTATTAATCATTATCTAATCACTTTCGCAACAGTTGTATATGTCCTTATTATTTTTAAGATGTCTTTTTTTCGAACTGTATGACATTTATGAATCTCTTGTTCCTCACCCCTGTTACTTTACACATCTTTCTTACTCCTTTCAGACACGGAACAATGCTGCTGTTTGTGATTATTGTTATGTTTTAGTTACGTTGAAATCTATTGTTGTTGATACGTCCCTGACAATAATCCTTATATTAGTACATATTTAACATTTTAACGCTTTCCTCATACGCCTAAGGCAAATATGAAAAAGCATGGCAGGTTTATATTTCCAATTTTTTCCTACAGTTGAAGGCAGCACACCCATGATTCTCCCTGCTTACGTCAGACCTACGTACAATTTCGTGATTACTTAATCCTTGGTAACAGCACGTAACCGGCTGTTTTACTTCCTTGCAGGAGTTCTTCAACGCAGCCAAAAACGCTCTCCTCTCCGGGTCATTTCTTATCAAACAGCGACAACATCATTAAACAGGTAAAAGGCAAGTTCAACCTTCTGTTGTGTAGTGGCTTGTATGGGTTGTTTAGTCGAATTCTCTCGCTCGAGCTTTATCTTCACCTGTTCTTAATAGTTTGCTTTTAGTATGATCGTAAGCAACGTTTATTGTTATTATTACATTACTATTTTCAGTCACTTGTTTCTTAACATGTACAACTGTACATGTACAGTTATTTAGGCCTTCATCGAGATTTGGCTCTCCTCTGCCCTTCATGTATAACCTCTGTGGAGTTCTTGTGGTGTTGACTCAGCTAGCCCACCTGTAATATGCTGGTTTTAAAATAAATTAGTTAATAAAATGTATAGTACTAAATGTGTAATATTGTAATTAGGTCTTATATATTAGCAAACTGTCATTGAGTTTAACTCGTACGACATGTGTAAGTAATGCTCAAACTTTTTTTGAATAAACTTGATGATGAGCCAGGCTCATGCTAAGACTTTGGGCAGATAAGATTTATGACTTTTGGCCTAAGGCTCAGTACTGTATACTAAATGTTCTCTTTATTGTTAGTCAGGATGTCTGCCTATGACCAGAATGATTCCAAGTTGATGCGGAAAGTGAAGGAGAATCCATTTGTTCCAGTTGGTGAGTAGACTTCGTGCCCTCATGACTGCATCAGTTTTAAAGATTTATTTGTCAAATAGAGCAATGAAACAAATTTGAAACTCCTGCAGGCTTATTAAAAAACAAAAAAACCCCATCTAAAACCAAATAATCAATTATCAAAATAGTTCAGTCAATTTAGTAATTAATGAAACGTTTTCTTTGGTAACATTGCCCAGTCCTAAACTAGATAAAGCAATTGGAAAGTGCAAACCAATCAACTCCAGAAAATGTCATCAAAATCTGTCCTCAAATGTCATGCTGCTGACAAAAACAAACAGGCAAATGTAGGCAAAAACATAATGTTCCTAGTTGAGGTAATAAAACAGAATTGTTTTGAGTCAACTGTCAATGTCAACGTTATTTATATAGCACATTTAAAACAACCTCAGAACTGTACAGGCACAACAAATACACATACAGAAATGGGTAAAACAAAGTCAAAAAGCAAACTACAAATAAACAAAGACATATGAGTAAGTGTAAACCTTGCACAACGTTTATAACACCTTGATTTTTGTTATAGTTATTAGTAGTTATTAGTTCAGGCTTGAACATTCTTTTTTTTTTTTGGCTTCTTGCAGGAATTGCAGGATTCTTTGCCATCGTTGGCTACAGACTGATGAAGATGAAGAGTCGCGGAGACACAAAGATGTCGGTGCACCTTATCCACATGCGTGTAGCTGCGCAAGGCTTTGTGGTTGGAGCCATGACAGTTGGTACGTAGTCACGTCTCTGATGAACACTTCGCTGTACAGTTTCACTTGGACCCAAACTACTTTGAAAATTAAAGTTAACATAAGGGCTGTCATGTGACTCATCACTCTGTTTCTGTGTTTTTCAGGTGTCCTTTATAAAATGTACAATGATTACATCGTAAAACCCCGAGAAGAACAGAAAGCGGCGCAAGACAAGTGAACCCAGCCTCTTCCACACTTGCTTTATGTCCCTCATACTAATGTATTATCTACACCAGAGGTCTCAAACTTGTGGCCCCCCAATCAATTCCCCGCGGCCCGCCACTTAATGTCAAGTTATGAGTTATTTCTGTATGAAAGAAGGACTTATTTTCACTCACTGACCAGCTACCGACCAAGCTAGACAGTCAGTGGCCCCCAGGTCATTTGAGTTTGAGACCTCTGATCTACACAGATGTATCATATTATTTGAACAGGCACAAATCTTTTTAGCAGCTCACCTCTTCTGTACATGGCTGTAATGTATTGATCATACTTCCACCATAGGGTCTAGCTGGTGTACCACTGATCCCAGCCACTGGACTCTCTGTGTGCCTGTGGTTATAAACCCTGCTGGTTTGATGTTCTGACATGACTCGACTCGAGTTTTGTTGTCCCTTTTTAAATGATCAATGGTAAGTCAGTGGAAGATAAAATGCACGATGTGTAGCATATTTAAAAACCGTGACCAACCTGGTCATTTAGTTTCAACCACCATCATGGCCACCGTATATTCTTGTATATATTATAGCCCCTTTTTATTTATTTATTTATTTTTAAAAAAGGGCCTCTGAATATAAGCAAGGAATACTTTGACAACTCTGGACTTACAGCTAGACCTGAGCTCTCAGAACACCAGAGATACCATTCTTTAAAAAAAAAAAAAAAATTAAATAATGATATGGAAATGAAAATAAAATAAAAGAAAACAGCTTAAAAAGGGCCTCATTTCTTTATTAGACCATATGAGCATATTGTACAATTACACTGGGCTTCATTTAAAAGATATTCCAATTGTTATCATCATGCTGTGATTTACAGGGATCCAGAATTTCACAAGCCCTCAACTGACCTCTAAACCTACAGACAGGTGTGCATAAAAACAACTGTGTTACCTGCTTCATGACGTATATGCCTTAATTTATAAACACAAAGCCAAGCTTTGGATGTTTTGTGCAAATGCAGAGCAGGGTATTTTAGAATATTTTTTGTTTTGTTTTGTTTTTCATTTGGAAATAAAAAGTGACAAGTATTTTCATTCTGAAATGCTGTTGTGTTTCTCTTGCACTAAAGAGTAAATCATCATACACTCGAATAACGTCAGTACTGATGGATAAACTGATTAAACAAAAATACAACGTTTAAGGAAACATCATCCACAATGAAAACAAAAACTGAACAAAGCTTTTTATGAAAGTAGGATTAAATGCAGATTTTTTTAATGTATTGTATCCAAAACCGCCAAATGATTGATCACAAAGGTTCAGCTGTGATCTCTATTTTTAACCTCCTAAAGGAACTTTTTTTGTGATCACTTACTGTTGTCCTACTAGGTGTCCCAAAAAAAAGTATCCAAACAATAAAACCATTGACTGTGTTTGAACCACTCCTTCCACTCCCATTAAATACAACTTCCCTGTTCTCGAAGCCCAATAGCAATGTTTTATGGTGTGACTTTTTTTTTTTTTTAAATTAAATAATTGTTTGAAAAAGTATTGAGGAAAAAGAAGCATTAATATGACTTGTGTGTGGCAGATGAAAAACAAAGCCTCCAGGAGTCGCAGCACCCTGAACTCAATCTGGGTGATGAACCAGGAACAAAGGGGACAACCTGGTTCTAAACCTGGGGGACATCTAGAAGTGACATCTGAGTTGATTATCACAATAAACAGAGCAGGTGACTCAAATGATTAAATTACCACAGCGCACATCAAAAGCCTTTACACTTTCCTGCGTATTGTAAAACGCTGTGTCATTGTGACTCTGTATTTCTAGTGATGGGCGTTACTATCGAAAGGATGAGGCTATGTGACACCCAGTAAGTACTGATGTGTACAACCTTGTTGTTGTAAATTACAGTGTCTTATTGTTGTCTGAAATTATTCCTCTTTTGTAAGTCACTTTGGATAAAAGTGTCTGCTTTTAAATGTATGTAAATGTAAAATGAAGGCACTGTTCGAGTAACCTGTCTGTTTTCCTAACATGAACATGAAGTTACATCCCCTTAATAATACACCTGAGGCTTTGCACCACAATGTTCTCCATCACTCATTTATACAGACAGTGGGAAAAACAAAATTTGGTGTGGGAGTTATTATTGTTAAATTACAAGGCTTAATTTACTTCCATTGCAACTGTGTTGTTAACCCCTGAGAAAGGCCTTTTTAGTGAAATGTATACATTTCAAATAAACTTGACCGTAGTCAAGATATTCTTTCTCTGTTTGTGTGTGAGTGTGTGTATACTTGTTTTTGTTGCTTCGTTAGGACCTTCTCTGGACATTTTTTAAGGATTATGCAGACCAAATCCCAGTCTCAACGAGATAGAACCTAATTCCTGAGGCTCTGGTTTAAGGTAGGATTAAGATGTGTATTGCGGTTACATTAAGGTTGGGGTAAGGCATTGACTAGTTAAGGTTAAGGCTTCAGAAGTCATTGCAGTGAATTAAAAATAACAACTAATCATGTAGCTGTTAACTCCTCATTTGTTTTTTACCAAATTGGCACCCTGAAAGATGTTATGGTTGCAACCCTGACCTCTCAACCTGCACTAAGCAATGACTATGGTGCTGCAGAGGTTTCATTTCAAAATGTACAGTGTCTATACCGTATTAATTCTATTCTTTTTCATTCATACAGTAGATGTGAAAAAGCATGCTTATTATTTATTACGTTTACCATGACTGTCTTTACTGCTGATTGATGGATGGAACAAGGAATTGATGGATTTTCCTGTTGACAGAGAATTTCCCGAAAACACTGACAAACATCAGCACTATGTCACAATACAAAGAGCCACAAACTACTGTGTGGAAAGCAAGTGTATTAAGTGTTATGACAAGATCAAAATATCCGGTATAATATGAAACATCTGCTATCAATGAATGCTGTACTTTCTCGGTGAAGACAAACTGTGTTACATTAGACACAAAGGCAAAGTAGTGTGTGTTTTTCAGAAACAATTTGTTGATTTATTGTGAATAGTTACTTTAATGTTTCTGATTTGTCGATTTATTGTGAATCGTACCTTGGATTTGTTGGATTTTTTTAAAAAAATTTTAGAGTTAGTTTTTGTTGCATGTATACATATCAATTCTGATTCTCATTCTCATTTGAATTTCACACATTTGTAATTTAAAGATCAGGAACGTTTGTCACATTAAAAATCAGTAAAACAAAAATTGTCATTTGAAAATCAGAGTACAAAGGTCTGCATAAAGGCACAGGTGAACCAAACATGAATCCTCACTCAAACGTTGTTATTGTTCTGCGTGAGACACTCCTAGAGACAGAAATTACAGATTTGAAGCCTACTAAAACATTTTAATCAGCACTGCTGTGTCACACTGTCCAGTGTGTTCACCTGCTGCCACTGGAAAAGACATCCCAGAATAATATTACTACGTGCCGGCAGTGAAATGGTGGAGATTTATTTCGTAGACCCGCCCCTAGCCTGCCTCTGATTAGGTAACGGAGAGCAGAGCCAATCATTTCGTTTGAGGACAAGCAGAGTCAATATAGGGGCGGATCTTCGTCCATCATTGGTGGAGGCGGGGTTAAAACAACAACAACAACAACAGAAAACCCCAACAACATTGACGACTGTACGCTTGCTCCCGCGAGATCTTGTTCCAAGTCTTTGGAGGGGCGTTGTCATGGATACAAAAGCGTCGCACTCAATGGGGGAAGCTGCAACACTTTCTTCAACTGCTGTACAAAATGAGGCAGCGCCAAAGCATTTGTTTCTTTGTACACGGAATGTGCGTGGATACATGACAGGTGAGACATTCGTAGTCTTGACAAGCTTGACAAGCTTGACACGGAACTTTAACGTGTCAAATCCCATGTAATGATTCACATAATCGTAAAAAGTGCTTGTGCGTTACCTAGCAAATGCTGCTGTTTTGCTAAGAGGACTCGAGTCAGTTTCAACCTGTTCTCTGTTGGGATCACGACTTACGCTAAATTCAGGCAACAGGCCACTTTAGCCTCTTTCTTTAAATCAACACAGACATTTAAATGACACATATTTGAAACGTAAAGTATTCAAACTTAATAGTAAGAATCCAAGAAGAAAAAAAAATGAAGCATAATAGTATTTCATTCTGAAAGCATAATTGTGTTAATTCTTATTTATATAATATGTATCAATTATTATGTTTTATTATTATTATTATTATTATTATTATTTATTATTATGTAACACACAACACACAAGTATTCAAAAGTTGTCGTCATGAAATTCACTTTTTCTTGTAGCCCCACAGGTCTAAATCACAGATCATGGATCACCAGGATGAGCTAAATGACCTGCGGCTTCAGTTTCAAACTCTACAAAAGCAGCAGGAGGAAAGAAAACTGGAGAGAAAAAAGAAGAAAGAACCAGATCCCCCTGATGCCAGTGTTACACCCGATAATTTGGATCTATTGAAACAAGGCATCCAGGCACATGACCTGCCTTCAAATGACAGGTGAGTTTTACAAAGGCTGAATCAAATGTTTACCTGCCATTTATTTAATATCTACCTGAATAGTTGTGTCTGAGAAATTAAACTACTCTTATTCTTAACTTATAATTATTGCTGTCCTATAGACACTTACAGAATGAGAATCAGAATTTGCTAGATCAGCTGAGAGAGCTGAAAGATGAACATGGCCGGCTCTTCAAACTTCTGGGTGAAAAGGATTTTGAAATTAATCACCTAAAGAAAACAAGGGAGGAAGAAAGACTGGCTTTCACAGGTATACATAGACTTCCATAACTTAAACTTAACGTGCACCACAATGATATTAGACAAGGTTATCGCTTCCTCATTTTCCACTCCTCCACTTAGGGACATCAAGCTTGGCCGGGGACGTGGCAGCCACCAAGATTGTCGAGCTGTCCAAGAAGAACAGAGAGCTAACGGCTGAAGTTGAGCGAGAGAGGACTAAGTCAAAGCAGAGAAGCAACAGGATCAAAGAGCTTGAAAAAGAGGTAACGCAAGGATACACAAGGCTCATTTCATAATACATCCCACAGAAAGCATTATGTTAAAGACAAGATAAGTTAAGATAAAATAAAACGGACAAATTCAAACAGAAAAAAAGGTAAGATAGAATGAATTAGATACACAGACAGGATGGCAGGCATGGCACCATTGAGCATCTAGAGCTGTTCTTCTGTACATCATAGTTGTAAATGCTACTCACTGGATACTTTCTATTTTTTGGACAATGCTCTATAAACTTAAGTGATCATTTTGTGTGTATCTCCCGTACATCAGCAGTTTCTGAAATACTAATAACCATGCTACGCTCATAGTCCCTTAAATCAACTTTCTCTCCCATTATATGCTCAGTTTGCACTTCCGCAGGTCACCTTGACCACGTGCACATGCCTAAATACTAAATACAGTGCGTTGCTACCATGCGAGTTGTCGCTTGGACATTTGCGTTAACAAGCAGTTGAATACATGCACCTATTAAAGTAACCAATGATGTTTATCATGTCAATTGTTGCGTCAAAGATTGAATAATTAAAGATATTATTGAAATGTGACGCGTGTCTACAGCTGCAGTCTGCCTTGGCCCAGTGTCCGACTGGACAACAGATGGACACAAAGTCACACAATGAAAAGAAGATACTCGATGACTGTGAGGTAATACATTGCTGACATACAGTAGGTGCAGGTCCATGGCTTCAGGGTTGTAATGGTGGCAACTCAATGTAAATCGTGCTTCTTCTTTTTCCATCTCTAAAGCAGGAAAACCCAGCAGTGAAATCCCTTCAGGAAAAATTAGCTGCTACACAACTGAAGGTGGCTGAGTATCGCAACCAGGTTCAAGCTGTCAAACAGGAGCTCAAAGTAGCTCAGAAGGTAGTATCTTGTTTTCCTGCTTAAGTCAAGCTCAAGAAGAACATCAAGTGTTCATATAGTGAAGAATCGGTGACATGGATTGAAATGCACAAACTGCTTTGGCTGTTGCAGGTTTTGATCAGTGAGGTTGGAGAGGAGGTCAACCTTCAGCATTTACAAAGCTGCCCAGGAAACTTTAGAGGTCGCTCTCAACAGATACTGGCTCTTCAGACGAGGGTGAAGTTCAATCATTTCAATTATACCTCGACTCATTATGTCTTCCTCAAATTCAAGCTATCCGGTCTATAGCGGAGCTAAAACCAACATAAGAAGCAAAAGAAATGTCAAATATCAAAATGAGATTAATGATCATGCAACAGGTGCGAGATCTTGAGCAGCAGCTGAACCAGTCAACACAGAGGAGACAGCCAAGTGTCCTGAGTGTAGAGGAGGAGTTTCTGGGCATGAGCGTTCTTCAGAGAACCCCTCCTCAAGACAGGAACCTCAGCTACATCCGCACCATGGAGAAGGAGAAGAAGGAGGCGTTTGAGGTGCGTATGCATATTCTGGATGATTGAATTTGAACTTAACTGAATGCATGAAGCCCTTGCTGCTTCCCTCCCAAACTGTACAGAGGATCTCAGTGGACTACGCAGCCCTGCATAAAGACTACGAAGAGGTGAAGAAAAAGCTGGAAGCCGTTAAAGCCAGGAACAAATCTCTGTCTGCTGAACTGAAAACTCTTAAGTTCCAGATTTCCACCCTGCTGGAGAAGGGAAAACATGACGATGAGCTTGTGGATGCTCTGCTGGTAAGCCATATGGAAAAAAAAAAAAATCTACTGTTTATGCACGTAATGTTCGGACAAATTGTAGCCTAATTTAATTTAGCAGTGCTGTCAGACTCAAAGAGCATGTTATAAGAACTGAAATACATTATATTGCACTGCAACATTGGGTTTAAAGTGCGGAAAAAGGTTTGAGATGGAATAAGAATTAAGTATGGTCGAATGTTTAACATAATGTATTTGAATATGCTCAATGAAAGGCACAGGATACTTGAGTTGTTTTTTGAATTTCAAATTTAATTTTATTTCACATACCAAATGGCAGCCATTTATATTACACTTATCAGGGCCCCAGAATGTAGACAGGGGGATCTCCTGTAGTGAGCCCAAACTTTACCAAAGTGTTGCTTACACCGTCTGCTTGTTATCCCCCCCCGTCTGACAGAAGCAGCAGACCCAGATGCAGGAGGTGCTGAGACAGCTCAGCCAACAGCAGAAGGATCAAGGCAAAGCGATCCAGCCGAGTCAGAGACAACAGCTGAGCAGCGAGCCTGCCGAGCACAACGCTCTCGTCCACAAGCTTAAGCAGACGGTTGCTGAGAAAGAGACAAAGATTAAAGAACTAATAGAGGAAATCCAGCAACTCTCCACCACGGTAAAAGAAAAAGAGAGAGAGAGACAGAAGAATGAACCTTTTAAAAAGAGACAACATGCAAACATTGACTAAAATAAATACAAATTGAAACACTTCAAAAAATAACTGGTAAAACTGAAAGGCAACAACAGGCATACATATTCTGTATATATTTTTTGGTTGTGAATGTACTTAAGTGCCTAATTATGCAGGGCTTTGTGTGTGTGAACGTTTTTTAATTCCAAATTTGATTCGGGGCCAGTGTCATGAAAAATAAGAAGGCTACTGTTCTAATGTGGTATTTGACTCTTTGGCCAGCCTTATTATCAATTCCAAAATAATGTCTTAAAATTCTGGCCAGTCATTGTCTGTGTGTTTACAGGAAGAGGGCAATGGAGGACAGTCCAGCATCAGGTCAAATCGCAGTTCAGGTTTTTCCCCTGAAGAGGGAGACATTCACAAGCGAATAACATCTTCAGGGTATGTTGGCTGATCATGGTGAATGATAACTGGGGTGTTTCGGTGGTTTGATTTCCCATATTATGCCACAGACTATAATGGATCTGGCATTTATATCTTGTGATTTCTTCTACTAACTGTTCATGATAGGACAGGGTTGTGAGACATCTTGTCCAGCACCAGCTGTTGTTAATTCCTCATGGCTCATGGGAGGTTCATTGATTTTGTTCGGTGCCTGACAGTGTTGTCAGTCTACGCCGCTGCCGTCTGTTAATACAAGTGTCTGTTTTTTCTTCCACAGTTCACTTAATAAATACGGTCATAAACTGGTGCTGCCTACTGTGAAAAACAGCATCGAATTAAAGTACGTGGTCTTTTTTTTTTTTTTTTATTACCACTATGAAATACATTGAAAGCAAAATGAATCAGTTCATGTTGTGTCCATTTGTTTGTAGGGGTTCAGGTCCTTCAAAATGTCCACAATGTTCAGCTGATGTGAGTGCACTCATGACTCAGAGTTATGAATACAAAGTCCTTTGTGTGGAGAAGGACAGACTTCTTGAGCTGGTGAATGTCCTACAAATAAGGTATTTTCTTTTTCAACACGTCTTTGTTCTCTAATTTAACACTATTCAGGTTTTTCGTACTGTCAGTGGTACGCACGTTGTGGAAATGCAGTGCCTGGTGGGTCGTATGAGTCTTTACTGATGTAAAGTCATATATTAATATTAGTGTAATAATATGTAAGCTCTTTCTCAGTGTTGGCCCTTTCATGTTCATGCACCTTTTGAAGCAGATAGTTCTTATTATTTATATTTTCTTTTCGTTGGTAAAAAAAACCCCAAAACAACCCACAGCCTTAAGGAAATTGTGCAATGTTACAGCAATGAAACACTCTCTTCATTAAATGTCTTTGTTTATTGCAAATACTTCAGAATATACAGTTAGTTGATTAGAAATAGAATATCTTTAACACAATGTTCTGAAAATGATAATTAAATAAGGTGTACAGACACTTGAGTAGTATCAATTTGTCAATATCAAAGCTTCATTCGCCATCAAGGGATGAATGCATCACTGTCATTTTAACTCGTGTGTTTGAATTTTCCAGTGATAAAGAGGTAAACCAGAGGTGTTTGGACGCAGAGCACAAGTATCAGGAGGAGCGCCGCAAGACAGTAATCCTGGAGCAGCAGCTGGAGAGGACTAAATTAGATTAGAAGTGAAGGCCGTGCAAACAGCAGGGCTCACTTACAGCAGCGTGTGACAGTGTCGAGCTGATTTTTGTTGAATTTTTGCTCATTTTGTTTATCAATGCTCACCGGTTGCTCTCTTGGCTGTCACCTCTGTCCCTCAGGAGCGGTGTCCCCCCTGCAAATGGATGACAGGACTGCGTAAAGCATTCACACACAGACAAACTAAAATTGACTGCGCATCAATTTGATTGGCATCTGTGCCGCATACGCTCCTGCCTGGTATACGGTCATCCCAACCCTCATGTTTGGGCGGCACAAATATGTTCACATTGCACGACAGAGGCCATGAAAGTGCCAAGGGCATCACCGAAGAGCACACTCCACAAGGACCTGTAGCTCTGAAGTGACGTGATGAGACAAGTCAAGCATGTATTCCTGCAGGCTCTGTGACGGCGGAGACAAGACACTAACCAGAGAAACTGGCTGATCCCTGCTCAACCTCACGTCCAGCTGAGCCCCACCTTCTCCCGTCACATGTGTCCAACAGCAGCCTTATGGGAAACAGACTCTTCTGTTATGCCGCACAAGCGTCACACAGAGCCTCTTCTTCTATATTGGAGCTGTCAATGACGGTCCGTGATGCTCCCTTTGTGCATTCAGGTGACCTCACTTAAACCATTTAAGAATCCTGAGTAGCAGTTTTCAACTTAACCTTAATGGCATCAGACAAGTGGTCTCACCCATTACAGAAATGTCTGGTGCTGATAGGATGTTTCCCCATGGTTTCATATTTTGTCAGTTTACAGTTTTATTAATGTCACTGTCACATTTTATTAAATCAGTGTATGTTTTTTTTTTTTTTTTTGCGCTGCTGGCAACCTTGAGTGCATTGCAGGTATAAAAAGCAATAATTGATGTTTTTAAAGTGTCTTGTAAACTAATGAGACATCCAACTGAATCAGTGAAAAGGAAGCCAAATCCTGTCCAGATGTTTTGAATACATTGTTTGCCTTCATGGCTGTTAACCTTCCTAGGGTTTTTAGTTGTTTTGGCTTCAGATGGTTGTACGTTAATGTGTGACAGGCCAATCCAAATAGTAAACACCTCAGTTAAGTTCCCAAAAGCATCAATATTCCTTTAAAAATATTAGTGTTAATAATTTCTGACTCGCTGACCAGCTGTGTTGGAGTAGTGGCTGAAAATGAATGCAGAGTCAAGCTACATAAACTCTCACTGTAGTGCTCCGTGCAATCCCCGGGCCATGTCACACATACTGTATGTACACTATGAGATGTTAAATTCTTAACTCAGTGGTTGTGTGGATATGCACAGCCTGGTGGGAGTGGCCCCTACATTCATACTTACATCCGAGTTATTTTCTTCCGATGTAGCCAAGAGGATTTCAGCAGAGACCCCCCCCCCCCCCCCCCCCACACACACACACATCACGCTTAATTTAAAACCATGGCTGAGTTAGTGTGCAGCTTCAAATACCGCACTATTTCTTCCAGGACCCTGTGGGAGATTGGCAGGTCCCCATTGGACTGAGTGAAAAAGTGCCACAAGACAAAAATATCAGCGTTTAGACATGATGAAGAAAGCCTTTATGCTCGGATTAACAAAAAACAGCTTGTTTTGAATGCCTCCTGGATAGAAGGTGTGGTTCCCTTTAATGTAGTAGCGTAAGGAGGAACAGATGAGATACCATGTGACTACGTGTCCTGCACAAATACAAGTTATATATGAAATAGTGCAGTGTGCACCAGAAAAGGTGTTGATGGAGCCAAACTTGTCACTGGTCCCAAACTGCATTCAACTCCAGGGAAAACCTTGAACTTAACACATTCATTTTTATTATCTTCTTTATATTTGCTGTAGCACACACTAATAGGGAAGTCAGTGTTTGTGAGCATGCGTAGTGTTTCATTTCCACTATGTGATACCGGATAGGAACACAACTATACAGAGCTCCGGTTTTAAATAATGCTTTCCGCTGTTCAATATTCTTTTCACTATAATTCCAGTAAAAGGAAATTGTTTAAAACAACAACTGCTGACTTCAGTCGTTTGAAAGTGTCATCACTTTCAAATAAATTAGACTTCATCCAACAGTTTTAATATTGTTTTATGCAGCTGTATTACGCAGAAAGGAGTAGATTTATTCCAAAATGCCCAATAACCCACCAAACCAAACACAAACTTATGTAAACACAGCATACGTAAACAGCCTCACCTATTTGTCATTCCAGGTTTGAATGACTCCTTTCTCCATCCTTCTCCTCAGAGGTATTCCCTCGTTCTGGACCAATGCTTCCTGCAGACCATTGACTGCATCCAGAAACTAAAGTAAATAGTGGAGCTGTGAACGCAGAGGTTAAAGTTAGCCATCAGTATATGAGGGATCTGTGAACTTAAGTCAGGCCAGAAAACGGTTTGTGCCTCTATGAGTCCATTCATGTACCAGTGCCTCTCATTTACATGTAATGGAAAGAAAATAAACAGCAGAGTCCTAATGTGCTCATTTACAGTAAGTAGAGATTAAATGATGAGCATTTATCTCACCCTCGAGGCAGCACTGAAACTATGATTTAACACTATTTCTTTTCGACAAGTGAAATGTTTGTGGAAGTCTTCAAGACGAGTAGAATTGCTGCTGACACTGTTTACGACAATTTAACAGATGCCTTTGATCTCTGCCTCTTGTTACGAACTCGCTCTTTAAACTCAAAGTTGTGAAATGCAGTTTGTTTTATTTGCACACACACACACACCAAACACAAATAGTGAATTTGACCTCTGCATTTAACCCATCCTTCTTACACACCAGTGAGCAGCATAATGTGCCTGGGGAGCAATGGGTGGTTTTTGTTCCTTGCTCAGGGCCACCACCCAAGACCTTGACCTGTCCTGGGATTTGAACCGGCAGCCCTCTGGTTAGCCCAGTTCCCTTCCACTTGGCAATGTGCTTGCTCATTTTCAAACTTTGGCTTTTTCTTGCACTTTGGTGCAGCGAGGTCTTCTGTTTATTTTCGGCACATCCAACATCACTATTTGGCGGTGTGGTTGATCACGCACTCTATATTAACTCATATTAGTTGTATTTCTGTCAGTTCTTCTGCAATGGTGCAATAAATGAACTAAACTTGCAGTATGCTTAATCGATGGTCTGTTCAATAACTATAGTACTTTTTAATTGCCCTTGTCATGTCATCATTGGACTATAAGCTATGTGATCTCCGCCTTTAAAGTAAATTAAAAATTTGGTAATTACAGAAATGGTACAATACTTACACTATTACAATAATAATACAATAGTTATATTCCTTACATTTTACTGTAAATTTTATTAAAACAGGCAAGTATAGAAACATGGATTACTCCATGTTTCTATATTGGTGGAGGCATTACTGCAGAGTACACCAGCTGTGTTGGGAAAGTGCAGAGAGAGAAAACTGACACTGAAATAAAGTGACTCTGAAATGGTGACAACCCTTCTTAGAAAATGTGTTCTCTTTTTGACAAACCATCTGTGCACTGAATGCCCAGACTGACGACCCACAACCTCCACTCTGCACTCATCGCTGTCTCATTTGCACAATAGTTATTAAACAATTTTTCCACACAAATCGAAGTTGTCTGTGTACATGGAAATAGATAATCTGTTTCCTCTGGAAAATAATCCAGGTCAAATGTGATGCCCCGGCAATAAGAGTTAAAACTAGATGTTTTGTTTTATTTTAGTTTCTAGCGCTCTGACATTGCTGACATTGTTGCATTTTTCAGCACAACTCAACTAAAGCCAAAATAATATAAAATACCATGCAATAGGTCTGGAAGTTTGAGTCACTGGCCGTGTCATGTGTTCCCATCATCAGTGGAGGAGATGTCCTCAGTGTTCCAGCTGACTGACACACATAGAGTCCTGGCCTGTGATGCTGAGTGTGGGTGTCCAAGCAGCAGACATGTGGAGAAAGGTCCCACAACAAACAAAACACAACAACAACATTCTTGTATTGCATGCTGACACAATGGTGTTGACTGTCTCTTCGCAGACACGGTTAAGGTGAACCTCCTTGCTCTGAGACACCTTTTGGAGATGTGTGCATAAGCACGGGTGATCACAAGCGGCTGCTGTTTGTAGTTGTACCTTTATTCGTTAGATAAAAATAATTGGAAAGACAAAAACGAGGATGGGATGTCAGCCGAGACACCACAACGCCCCAGGAGGCTGCCTCTTTCTCAGAGAAATTGTGTTTGTGTGTGTGTGTGTGTGCGCTTCAGGAATATAACTATATGAAGTCTTCTATGGTGAACAATGACATCTATATTAATCTTTAATTGGTCCTCCTTGTGTCGGCACTGGTACATACACACTTTATGTAAAAGATGGTAGATTCATTCAAATACTATCAGTTACTATCATAACAATAAGCATGATGCTCAGACATTTCAAGACAACTCTTTATAAGATACAGGTTCACATACACTCTATTTGAAATGACTGTACTTTTCTTTAGTACCTGATCACTCGTTAAAGATAATTATTAAGGTAAAGAGCAAATTACACATTTGACAAATATTTCACCTTACTCGTCCTCTACCCCAATAACAAGGCACCAATTCTTCCATGCGTGTTTCTTCTATCAGACACAATCCGACTCACCAAATGGACAGAGGAGGAAAATGTCAAACACTCAAAGGTTTCCCACTGGAGGAGACATTTTGACTCTCTGAATTACAGTCAGACAAGTCATTTCACTTACAGTGTATCATGGCATACCACACACACACACACACACACACACAGCCCTCAGGCTGAAGAACTTAAACTGTGCTTTTCTTTTCTGTTCGTGTAGTAGTATTTGCATTTTACTAGGTTTCCATATTATGTGTGTAGGATATAAAACACCTGCATGATGCCAGTATGTCTCTAGTGATGGTGTTTTTTGTAAAATAAACAATTAAATAAAGACATAAATAAAACTGGCACGGAACAGTTAGTAATAATTACACAATAGTGAGGTAATATTATGGTAATAACATCTTATTACAGTGCCTGCTTTGTATTGCAAAGCAAGCACCTATTGTTATTCTTCCGCGTTTCTTCTTCTTCTTAATATTATTCCTATCCTAACCCTAAAACTGCGAAGAATTTCCACATACACATGAATGGGAAAACAATTTCAACACAGTCCATTTTGGAATGTTGTCGTACTTTAACATAGAGACGTGGTTAAAACTATAAAAAAAAAAAAGGTGTCAATGACTTGACACCTTTTTTTTTTAAGTCAAAGTTTTTTATATCTATTACAGTTTTTAAACAGTGGGTTCTCTCCGGGTTCTCCGGCTTCCTCCCACAGTCCAAAAACATGCAATGTGGGGATAGGTAAATTGGACACTCTAAATTGACCATAGGAGTGAGTGTGAGAGTGAATGGTTGTTTGTCTCGTTCTATCTGTGTGTGGCCCTGCGATGGACTGGCGAACTGTCCAGGGTGTACCCCGCCTATCGCCCGATGTAGCTGAGATTGGCACAGCACCCCCCGCAACCCTCTGGTGGAGGATAAAGCGGTAGATGATGACTGACTGACAGTTTTTAAACAATCACAAAACAAACTGGAAGTACTTCTCTGTAAACAGAGCAACTTAATAGCAAATAATTTAGACAGCAGGCTTTCTATGTGACGAGTTTGGTGATTGCATTCTACAACTCTGACAAAAGCCAATCACTGCAAGCTATTCATGACAATAAAGTTGACGATAAGGGTTGTAATGATCACCAGAAATCATCAGGACGGCACTGTGGGTATCTAGAATACATTTGCTGTTAATTACCATCAGAGTACAGGGATTCAAGTGTGTTCTCTAAGTGTATGTAGTGATCAATACACATTCACCGTGCCTCGATTTTCCCTGGCGGTAGAAGAATATTTCCCTGCGTTTTCTGACAGACTGATCATAATTGCAGACCGAGACAAAGTGGAGTAAATGGATTCACTCTGAATGGCAGCATTTCTTACTGAAGATATAACTTTCTTTTAACTGAGATATAAGAGCGATGTGTGAACAACACCAGCATTTCTCCAGTGAATGTGGTCAAAAATCAAATGTGCACAGCAATAACATGGTAATACTTTTGTCACAGGGAGGTAATGTTGTTGGTAATAACATAGTACGGTCAATATTTTCAATTTTCATACAACGCAAAAGAACTTCTGAGAAGAGTAAGAGGAACGTCGTCCTGCGTATCTTAATACACTATAGTTTCATACCATACTGTTGAACACTATATAAGAAGACGGTGTATATAAATGTTAATACCAGACTACACTTAAAGCTGCAGTGCGTAACCTTTGCTGTTTTCTCCTGACGTTGTTATTCTGCCTCTGTGTGTCTGTATTTCACAAACAGTGAGTGCCGTGTCTTTCATCTTTTATCGGGTATTGCCTGATCCATAACTGAAGTTGTGATACCTCTCACGTCTTGTTTATGTAACGTTGTCAAAGCTCCGTCCGGAAAATATCCGATTTTTCCCCCCAGACATCTCGATTGATGGCTACTACATGAACAAAAGTAGTAATAAAAAAAGTTTTCCTCATCCACATCTCTGTCAATTAAAATACATTCTGCCTACAGCTTAGAAGAAAACAGCGGGAAACCTTTAGCCTGGAGCAGGAACAAAGTTTGCTATCTACAAGCATTTTACAGCTGTAACTGTGAATTACACTTATCTTGTTGATTGTATACAATTACCAGCATGTAAATACAAGTAAAACCCACCACATGGATATGGTGTATATATTTCACTCAGGCAAACTAATCATTTATATAAAAAAAAAGGTTTATATTGTGCGTCATCTTCCTGTGGTAATTGCATATTGTAGAGTTTTGGAGGGCAACAACACACTCGACACGTTTGCTAGTGATTAGCGCCTGCATTTTTGTGTTGAGATTTCACAAACAAAATATGAAATAAACAAAAGGAAAATGATCCGTTGGCACATTTGAAACCAGAAACAGTAATTTGTGATGGTGTTAGATGTGGCTACATATCCCAGACCATAACACTGAAACGTTTAGTGAAAGAAAATAATAAATCTATTTTTCTGAGGTTATTTAATGGTAGCGTTTCTTTGCTTTCACAGCAATTTGTCCCCCCCTCCCCTCACTGTGGCTTTTTTTTTTTAAAGGTAAAGAAGAACATAGTGTACAGAGCTGCAAAAACAAGTCAACAATGTTTTTACGCCTGTGCTGGGCACACAATTCATGTTGCTGACGTAATTCGACTCCGTCTTTGTTTTGTCTTACATATTAAAATTGCATTTCCTGTGTTGCAATACGCTAAGGATGTGAGGCTTCAAGATGATTTTACACTCCAGGCAATAAATATGATGACGCTCTCAGCCATTTGCTTCACTGTCCTGCACAGGTCAGCCTCATGGGTAATTGAAGTGCCCATCCCCCTACACTGTGTGAACTGCCTGTCCCCAGCAGGATGAGCTGGCTGTAAACCCACACCAGGTCTATTAATTAATTAATGTACCCTAACGGCGGGCTTGGCTCCCTCCATTGTAGAGGAGCCGTTTTCAGCTGGCTGCAGTGGTGACTGCCGGTTTTCTGTTCGGATAGTGTAGTAGTACAGAGGCAAGAGATAGCAAGGAGCAGGAGACAACTGTGTATGGGAGGAAGACATCAGCACCATTGTCTCCATTAATCACCCAGGGCCATTGTGGTCCTGTCCTGTACACGGCGCCAGTACAGGCAGGCAGGCAGACAGAGAGAAGAGAGGAAGAAGCAGAGGAAGAGGGAGAGAGAGGGGGGCAGGGTGGCTGCAGGGAGAAAGAGGGGCAGAGAATGGTTGGGGAACAGCCTGTATGTCCACCTCAGCTCCTACTGCGGGGCTGGGGAGCAGTGTTGCTGTCTCAGTGCTTGTCCTCCGTGTTCTCCCAGATCCCAGATCCCGAGGTAAGAGCCAGATGCATCTGTGTGTGTCCTCCACAGGTTCTGTTCAAGATGGAATATCCCGAGTGTTTCTCTGTGACAGGTGCTTCGCCATTTAAAATGTAGCTTTGCGTGATTGGTGGCCAGAGTTGATGCTTTTATTGACCGTCTGGGCTATGTGTGACTGACTATTCATTAAAAACACGAATAGTCATGTAAGGTCTTACATTGTCAGGTCTTACATGGACGGCAAGGGCACACATGTTTGAACGGGCGTAAACAGGAGGTTGGATAACATTCATCTCGACACAGAGAAGTTGTGTGTGTGCATTTGTGCGTAAGGGAACAAAAAAGGGTTACATTGAAAATGAATATGCCTCTGAAACAAATGCACTTTTATTTAAAATATGACTGAAAGTGCAACATATTATTAGCACGGAGAAGAAGATTTTAATTCTCAGTTGCAAGAAGCTACATTGTGAAAAAAATGATTAAAGCCAAAAATGGCTAAAAACCTGGGGAAAGTTTGGTTGATGAGAAACTAAGTTCTTGTGTAAAAGAAGGCTAAAGCATAATTGATGTTATTTATACACATGTGATGTTCACTTTTAGTGTGCAGTTAACACTTCTGGGCATCAGGCTATAGACTAAGGGTCTCCAACGAGTAGCTCCCAGTCCCTTTCCAAGTAGCTCGCCAAAGGTTTCAATAATGGAATGTAGCCTTGCTTCCATTTATTATCCAATCAAACTCAGAGGTGTCCCGCCCCTTCTAACACTAAATTATTATTTACCGATTAGTTTTCAGTTATGTGAGTTGTGGACATCAATGTTTTGTAAATGTTCAGGCAAAACAAGCTTTTCCAGTTTGTTTGGGTTGAAATAAAACACGAGTAGCTCTCTGCCATTTTCATTTTGTCAAAGTAGCTCTCAGGGTTAAAAAGGTTGGAGAAAGTACAAGGCGCTTCTTTAAACAGCCTTCAAGTGGCTGCTGGAGGCGGCGGAATTACAAAGTAATGGTTGATGTGATCCGTAAATACACGTTTAAACCCCAAAGTAAAAAACAAAGTAAAAATAATAATTAATAAAAACATATGGCCTCAGTAGTATTTATGCAATCTTAATAATCAACCAGTTGGCAAGGTTGTTAAAAAAACGTTTGCGCTACTTGTAGATCAACCGTAGCAAAACCAAATATGTTTAAATAATGTGATATATAAATGTGAGGTAACTCAAGGTCATGATTTTAAAATGTGTGTTGTTTGTTGCACCAGAATAAAACATGATGCTTATCGCGACTAATCCGGACTCATGGAATGCCCTGAAGAGCCTTGTTTAATATCCTCTTCAAGGCTAATCCTTCTGCAGGAGCTGCACAAATGCAGTGTAAATTCATTCAGACAACTTTCTTCTGAGCTTCTTTGTTTAGTTAGACCCACAGTTCCCGTTGTGTCCTCGATGCCTTGGAGACAAACAGTAGAAGACAGTGTGTAGTTGGCATGTTGCCTCGCTGAAACGTATCAGGTCCAGAAAACGACAACAACGGATCATTTTGCCCTGATTGATTAATTTTGATGCACATGGCAAAATAAACAAGAATGAATATTCTAATACGTAATGATGCTCTGCTCAAAATGAATCTGGCATCTGCTATTTTGGACGTGTGTTGTTAGATCGAGCTTTTTCATTCTTTACGTCTCAGCTTCTGTACAGTCTCAATCCTCGGTTTTAACCATGTTTCATTTTATTTTTAGAGTTACTTTCAGATGCCTCTATTTCAACACATATTGGGGCTAACAGCAACAATAAAAGTCAGTTTTCTAATCCACTGCTTTCTGCTCTGTGGGCTTAAAGTATAACGTTTCGAAAACCACTCAGTGTTCAATCGCGTTATTGATTTAGGGAGAAACCCTACACTTCTTCCCCCCTGGAGAGAGCAACTATGAAATGTGAAGTGTTTTTTTGTTTGTTTTGTAATGTTTAGTTTTTTTGACACTATCGACTGAACCTTTTTTTGGGGCACAAAAACACTGAGGTCATGCCACCAAAGCGTCTTCTTTTTCTTTCTATTCCTTTCAAAGAAAGCTGTTCTTTCAAAGACAGCTTTATGGTCAAATATTGGTCAGTATGCTAGTAAATGGATCGAAAGAAAACAATATGTTGAGTATATGAAATGATAACATCATGGCATCGACCCCCTACAAAGTTTGAAATGGCCAATGACTTTGATTGCGGAATTTCTGCTCTTTTGAGGACCTTGAATGCCTTTTTTCTTTTCTGAGTTGTGCCCTTGTATGACTGTAATGTGCAATATGTTAGATTCAAGAAGTTTGACTGAGCCGAGATCCTGTTTACCTTCTTGCATCTTGTGCTCAGGTGTAAAATATGTCAATTAAAATATATCTGTGGTGTCCAGATACTATCAAACACAACATGTTTCTCTTTTTAACAGCTTTTACCGACAGATCCCCCAAAGAAGCCAGACCCTGTGAACTCAGAGACCGTTGTTTTCTGGGGGCTGCGGTTATGGCAGGTCATCGGCATCTTTTCCATGTTTGCTTTGGCAGTTGGTCAGTATATACAGTATATATATATCTATATATCTATATATATATATATATATATATATAGTTCTTTCTTTTTCTTCAAAAAACAACACCATTTCATCAACATAACGTTACACCTGAGACACTGCTAATGTGTGAGATGACCAAATTATTTTATGGTTTTGACACTTTCTGCTTCTACCTCAATACACGATAAGTGAAGAGAATTTTATACTGGGAGTTAAAGTCTGCACTGTGCTTCTTGTTTTTATTTTCCAGATATACTATATATAGTCACTATATAATGTACCTTATTAGATTGTCAAACTAGCTCTTATCACAAATTGCAATTATTTCACAAGAAAGCAGTAAATAAAGGTCCAGTCAAATCATCTAAATTGTGTGGGACGAGAATGTCACCATACATGTTGTTAAAACATTTAATTTAACAGCGTAAACGTCAGTGAGATGGTTGAGGAAAAGACACACTTTCACCAAAGTCGTTAAGATCCATTAGCTTAGAGCCACAACTATGATGTGGTGAAATCTGAATGAATGAGTGAAAGGTTTGCAAAGACACTATCATCGAGGCAAAAAAGACATGTATAATCTGTATCCTGACCCTTTAAATCCCTTACATCCTATAAATGTGGCTAAGATGTTGTTAGACGTTAGATGTTATTGGTCTCATTATGTCTTGTGTGTTTTGTTTTTTTTGTCCCTCTCTCCTTCAGTTATCACTCTGTGTTGTATATTCAAATGCCGAATCCCAAGAACCAAAAAGGAAATCGAGGCACGGCATGCACAGAGGCAGGCTGCCAAGAAATATGCCAACACATTAGAGACAGTGCCACCTCTCAATGAGCTGACCGAGATCCCAGGATGTAAGTTCCCCACTGAAACATCTTTACAAACTTTTCATTTCAGGAGCTTGAATGCAAACAACTGTTTTATCACTCTGCTGCTGGGATTCTGTCTTGTGATTCCCCACAGAGCAAGTTCAGGTGCAAATTACAAAATGGGGGACAAAATTGGGGTAATTGTTTGGACTTTGCGTGGCACCGAGAGAGTTCTCTCGACACAATAACGCTGCTGGTTGCTCTTAAATCACAGACTACACACATATAAACCAAACTAAAACAGTCAGTGTTGTTTCCCCCAACCCAGCTCTGCTGTGTATGCAGCCGTCAGTCGCCTCCCACCAAGTCCAAGAATGAACTGCTTTTAAAGGGAGAGAGCATGATTCGTAAGCAGCTTCACCTGTGACTGCTTTCACATGTCATCTTCACACCTGCACTCCCACTTGCAGTGGACTGTCAATCACACCCACCTCAACACTTTTTCAAAGCTTTTTATGACTCTTGACTGTCATCTCTCACTTTATTATTACTAAGGAAACACCTGTCTTTCTATTTGACATCATATCAACTCTCAATTCTGTTCTATCTGTTTTATGCTCTTATTTCTTAAAATTTCCTTATACTAAAATTTCTCTTCTCTCCTCTTCTCTCCTCTTCTCTTCTCTTCGCTTCTCTTCGCTTCCCTCTCTCTCTCTTTCTCTCTTATCTTCCAGCTACACCTGACGCCTCTGCAGTACAGACTGTGTCTGAGCAGGTCCAACCTCAAAGTTCTGACAACAGCGAGGTCTCAGTAGTTAGGGGCAGCGAGGAGCAGCCCAGCTCCCACAGTTTACCAGAGACGACATAATTTTTCCCCACTCCCCTTTTCTCCCAATCTTATTTTCTGTCCCAATCCCTTGGCTCAGCCGCTGTAAAAAGATTCAGAATGTCCCATTCAAGCATCTGCCGTACAGTCTGGTTCAGTCCGGTTCTCCTTTAATGCCCAAATGTACAGAGAAAAGAGCACACGTTTTGCTTGCTAGTGCAGGAAGTTGCAGTAACTGTGTGTGTGTGCAGCAGGAAATTATACTGCTTTTAGGTTAGTTCCTCCGGAGCAGCAGGACTTTTGTAGTTTATACATTTGTATTTTCATGTTTTTAATATAAATGCACATATTTTGCTCATGCATATTTGCATGGAAACATATCAAGCTAATGAATTTGATAATTATGTGAGAATTCAGAGGAAATGGTAATGCATGCGGCATGTTTACGCTCTATGCTTGTCTCTTCATCCTTCCTGTTGTGTCTTCTTTCCCAAGATGTGCTTTGATTAAAGTAAATCATTCAAACCATCCACTGCTGCTGCTAATAAAAAGTGATGGTGGGAGTAAGAACAAGGTAATTACATACTCCTCTCTTTTATTCCCTACTCTCTCAGGAGTTCGGCGTGTTGGCTTATGTGTATCTGAGTCATCTCAGCCATCTTAGCAATGGCTTTTTCAAGTTATGAGTGATGACAAATAGGGACTGACATTGGTCCTGTCTTGTGCAGGTTATTACATTACATTACATTACATGTCATTTAGCAGACACTTTTATCCAAAGCGACTTACAATAAGTGCATTTAAACATTTGGGTCCAAATAAGAGCTAGAAGTAAGTAAGAGCTTCAAGTAAGCCAAACTATGAAGTGCTAGTCATAAGTGCGATGTATACTTTTTTTTTTTGTTGTTTTTTTTTGTCGTCATCTTAGTCGAGGTAGAGTCTGAAGAAATGTGTTTTTAGTCGGCGGCGGAAGATGTGGAGGCTTTCCGCTGTCCAGATGTCGATGGGGAGCTCGTTCCACCATTTGGGAGCTAGGACAGTGAACAGTCTCAAGTTCTGCGAATGCCTCTGCGATCCTCTAAGTGAGGGGGAAGTGAGCCGGTTTGCCGATGTAGAGCGGAGTGGGCAGGCTGGGGTGTAGGTTTTGATCATGTCCTGGATGTAGGCTGGACCGGATCCGTTTGTAGCATGGAATGCAAACACTAGAGTCTTGAAGCGGATGCGAGCAGCTACAGGAAGCCAGTGAAGGGAGCGGAGGAGCTGTGTAGTGTGGGAGAATTTTGGTAAGTTGAAGACCAGTCGAGCTGCTGCATTCTGGATGAGTTGCAGAGGTCGTATAGGAACACGCAGGGAGACCAGCCAGGAGGGAGTTGCAGTAGTCCAAGCTGGGGAGGCAAGAGCCTGGACCAGAACCTGTGCCGCCTTCTGGGTTAGAAGAGGTCGTATCCTTCTGATGTTGTGCAACATGTATCTGCAAGATCAACAGTTGCAGCAATGTTGGCAGTGAGGCAGAGATGATCATCAAGTGTCACAACCAGGTTCCTTGTGGTATGAGACGGAGTTACCACAGAGTTGTCAAGGGTGATGGTTAGATCTGTGGTGGGAGAGCCCTTTCCTGGGAGAAAAAGAAACTCGGTCTTGTCGAGATTGAGCTTCAGGTGATGGTCAGACATCCACTGAGAGATGTCGGTCAGACAAGCGGAGATCTGTTCTGCTACATGTGTGTCGGAGCTGGGAGAAGAGAGAATGAGTTAGGTGTCATCAGCATAGCTGTGAAAGGAAAAACCATGAGAGTGAATAACAGAACCAAGAGAGTTGGTGTATAGAGAGAAGAGGAGAGGGCCCAAGACAGAACCCTGAGGGACCCCAGTAGCTAGAGGACAGGGTTCCGACACAGATCCTCTCCAGGTTACTCTGTATGTTCGGTTTTGAAGACAGGATGAGAGTAGGGTAAGTGCAGAGCCTGAGACACCTAGTTCTTGAAGGGAGGAAGTAAGGATCTGGTGGTTAACTGTGTCAAACGCTGCAGAAAGGTCCACGAGGATGAGCACAGAGGAGAGAGAGGCAGCCCTGCCAGTGTGGAGTTGCTCAGTGACAGCAAGAAGTGCAGTTTCGGTCGAGTGACCTGCTTTAAAACCAGACTGAAGAGGATCGAGAAGGTTGTTTCCGGTGAAGGTAGGAAGAGAGTTCATTAAAGGTAGCACGCTCCAGAGTTTTGTAAAGAAAAGGAAGAAGAGAGACAGGTCTGTAGTAATTCACTTCAGACGGGTCAAGGGTGGGTTTTTTAAGGAGGGGGGTCACTCTGGCCTCTTTAAGAGAGTGACTGAAGAAGGTGAGAGGGGATAGGGTCCAGGGGGCAGAAGGTGGGGCGGGCAGAGGTTATTAGGGAAATAACTTGATCATGAGATAGAGGGGTGAAAGAGGATAGAGAAGGAGCTGAATTTGTGGTTGGTAGAGTGGTAAGATCAGGAGGTGGGGTTGAGAAAGAAGAGCGAATGTCATCTACTTTTTTTGTGAAGTAGTTGACAAAGTGAATTGGTAGAAGGGAGTGGGGGGGTCAAGGATGTTAGAGAAGATCGAGAAAAGTTTTTTGGGGTTAGAGAAAGAGGATTGAATTTTAGTTCAGATAGAAAGATTGTTTGGCTGCAAAGGTAGAGGAAGTGAAGGTGGGGAGGAGAGAATGATAGGAAAGCAGGTCGTCAGGGTGTTTTGATTTCCTCCATTTCCTTTCTGCTGCCCGTATCGGGGCTCTCTCAACACGCACTGAGTCAGACAACCACGGGGCTGGGGAGGATTTACAAACTCGCCGTGAAGTGAGAGGACAGAGAGAGTCAAGGTGGACGTTAGATGACAACAATGATTAGTTTTACTGGGTGAGTTACAGTTACAGCATGAAATTCAAACGACTGTGAAGAGAAGTGTGGCAGTGGGTAAAGAGTGAAAGTCCAGTTGGGGTTGATGAGCAGACCTGTCCCACCACCTGTTCCAGTGGATCTGGGTGTGTGGGAGAAAGAGTGGGCGGAGGAGAGAGCCGCAGGGGTGGCTGTGTTGGAGGGTGTTATCCAAGTCTCAGTGAGAGCAAGGAAGTCCAGGCATTGCTCAGTAGCAAAGCCAGAGATGAACTCAGTCTTGCGGGTAGCTGACTGGCAGTTCCACAGGCCCCCTGCAACAAGGTGTTGGATGTGTGAGGAGCGATAAATGAGGACAGATTACGGTGATGCTGCGATTGAATGTGAGGTTTGTGATACCCGTGAGAGGAAACATGAACAGGAATGGAAAAAGTGCACTTAACAATTGCAGGCAGGTACTAAGCCTCATTAGCCTCAAAGGAGTCTAAACTCCAGTTTGATATTTTGTCTGCTAGGTCAAAGAGAAAGTTGTTATTGTTGACCTAGTTTCTATTGAGTCATCACCATTGAAGTTTCATTGGCTACAGGGAGCTTTTTTAAAAGACACCTGATTAGGGGCTGATTGGTTACAGCAGTGTTGGCCACTCCCCTGTAGCCAATGAAACTTCACACTTGGTGATGGTGATGACTCAATAGAAACTAGGTCAACAATAACAACTTTCTCTTTGACCTAGCAAACAAAATATCAACAACAAACTTTCACCTTGACTAAACAGACAAGTCCAAAGTCAAGCAACCCAGCTAGATACAATAGCAATTAATGAAATAGCAACCAAATGAGAAAGACCTACTGAAGTGATACTTAGCTTAATTGCAGTAGTCCTATGAGATACCCAGAAAGTCCAAATGCACACTGTCCATATTCACATGATAAACCTAGTGTGGCAGGAGCATCAGTCTCTCTTCAATCTCTAGATTCACCACAGAGGGTTGATCTCGCGTATATTTTGGTAAATCCTGTTTTATGACTGTTCACTGTAGCTAATCAACCATGTGGCTGAGGAGAGGAGCTGAACTGCTGCAGCGATCATACATATTCAGGACAAGTATATTGTATAGTAGCTGCTCTCAACCATGAACTCCAAACAAACCTTGCACTGTAATTGGCTTCTGGGTTTAATGAAGGAGGAGAGCAACGTAACTTTGAGCTCAATAACATGCTAATTGCCACCTTTTTCCCAGTAATTACATCATGTTTCGGGCACAATTAGATGAATTAACAACTGGAGAATCCAAAAGACCACTTGCAATGAGTATTGTAAAAGTCTTAATATCAAACCAAATGTAAGTCTTTTTTTCATTCATCTAAAAGAAGCTGTAAACGTATGGATTGTGCTTCCCCAGCATTCTGGAAACAACACAGCGACATAGCAGCGACAAATGAGCACCAGAAATGCCTTTTCTTGTCTTTCGTGTTGATTTGCTCTTGAAGATAATCTTCAAACCCAAAGTAATTGTATGCAAAGTCTTGTGAAATTAGACTTTATGTGACAGGGAATAAAAAAAAACAGTGTATGTGTCTGATGTAAAACACAGGGAATGGTCATTTTCCATTAACATCCATTAACATTTTCTCTCTGCCGCCGTATAGCATGTTTCGCAAACTGTTAAAATCGGCTGGGGTAAAATATGAGGAAAAGTCATTAGTTTCCAGTTTTACAGTCTTATTTCCTGCAGCAAATCTTCAAGCACTCACACAATCCAATAATTCTCATCAGACCTGATTTGTCGAAGATAACAAAGTGTATAATTTCTGTTAGTCTAAAAATGAAGGCTATATCGTTGACTCCAGACTGTTGCACTTTCTGTTACAACTAAAAATCACAGCGCTGAATAAGAACTGAGGAGGAGGTTGTTTGAGGTTCAGTGACATGCAGAAAGAAATTTGGAGTTGCAGTTTCTTAATTGAACTGTGATATTAGTAAGATGAGCTCTGGCAGGAACCTTGCCTCAGTCAAACTGAACTTGTTTTTAAAAAATACCAACATGTTTTGTCAAATATGGTACCAGCTGTGTCTGTGCTGAACATTTGACATTTATTAATGTGTGAGGGTCAAGGCCTTTACTAGAGGGCAACATTCACCTTTAATTATTCCACTGCGGTGAACAGGATGAGGTAAACACCGAGACTGGGGGGGGGGGGGGAATACAAGCTGTCCAATTTTTAGCAACGCTTAAAACAATCCCTGAGTCATGTTTCATTAAAGTGTCTCACTTAGCCTTTCGATATCCTTGATTATAACGCACTGATTCATAAATCTCCACCATTTTGTCAACATCTGATAAAACAGGAAGAGGAAAAAAAGAGACAGTATGGATATAAGAGAGATGCATATGAGCAAAAGAGAGTTCATCACAGGTCCAGTTAAAACAAGGACTCACAGCATTATGATGGGTTGGTTGATCAGATTCAGTCGACTGGATTCATTCAGCACACGCAAACAACAAAATCCTTTCAGGTTTACTCTTGACCACCACTGGCAACCTATGACATTTGGTGTGTGTTTGTCATGGTCTTTGTATCCTGAGTCGCACAGAGACAACGTTTGCTATAGAAAAAAAAGATTTACAGAAGTTCCCTTTGTCCCCTGGAGTCTCCTATGAGCAATTCTCAGTTTTTTACACATCAGCTGCTCAAGTAAAAGATCACAACTGGTTGTGTAGCTCACCATCATGTGAAATGAGTGAACTATTGCCTGCAGCTGTTACATAATGTTCTCTTTTGGTTGGTCCCTGAAGCCAAACTCCAATGGGTTTAAATGTTTCCATGTTACCTTTGGTTTTTCTGAGTTTTTACCTTAAAAATGCATGACCTATTTTTGGTCCTCACTGCCCTGCGTGTTTTTCAATGTTTCCCTGCTCCAGCACACCTGACTCAAATGGGTCATTATCAGGCTTCTGCACAGCTTGATAACGAGCTGACCATTTGAATCAGGTGTGTTGGAGCAGAAGCAGTGAGTCCCCAGGACCAGGGTTGAGTTGTGGCAATCGCGAATGATTTGTTCAAGAGAAGAAATCGTTTGGGCAAACAAACTGAACTGAATCACTTTGTTCATCTCACAGTTCATGCTGAGCTGAGCTGCTCACTGACTATTCCCTGCAAAACAGTCCGTCACTCAGTGATGGAACCCCCGTGTGTCCCCCAAGCTAAACATTAACGCACATAAACGTCTAGTTCCCCAGTAAGCACAAACTTTTAGAATCTAATCATAATGTGAAATACTATATTTTTCAATTTCAAATACCTAAATGTTTTGTGCCTTTGTAGATCCATTGTGATCTGTGAAGTTTTTATGCACACGTGTAAATGGTAAACTTAGGCATAATACTGTTGATATTGCACTTATCTTATTTTTCCTTAAGAAATTTCAGGTTATTCATAATATGTTTCATTAAGTGTAAAAGAAAGGGAACATTTTGGAGTCCTTGTTGTTTATAGTTTATGTACTATTGTTATCTTACTGCTCCGGCCCATGAACTAAAATGAGTTTGACAGCCCTGGCTGGTGTAGAGACTCAGCAATGCTGAAGCTCAGCTGCCACTGCAATGAGAGGAGGAGGAGGAGGATGAGGAGAACGGACACTTTTAAACGACACGCAGGCCATTCAGAAACAAAGCGACAAATGTAGTTAAGTTGCTGTTTTTCCCAAGTCAATGCATAATGTAAAAAAAAGTGCTTAGTGTTACAAATACAGTACATAAATAAAGACAAACGTTTCAGTAATTATTTAGTGCAAGATTTAATTATTTTTCAAAGGATGTCGTCACCTTTCGTAGTTTCTGCTTCTGCAAACGTACAATAAAACAAAAACAGCCGACTGAGACCTGTCAGGTCCTCTCCCTGTGAGGAAACGGTATGTGTACTGACATAAAGTGCATGAGTCAGAAAACTAGTACACTGTACATGCGCCCTGAGTGATTCAGAAGCTTAAACTGTCAGAATCAGCCTCGGCAAAACCAAGAATAATGCCAAATTGTACAGTAGATCACGTTAAAAATATTTCCAATTCCCGAAAAATGTGCGTTCATCTCCGACATTTAAGCAAGGACATTTCTAAAATCTCATGATTTAACAGAGGAGTCTAGTGTATACTGAGCTGAATCACAACCCGTTCAGCTGAGTTTCAGTTCAGTGGAGTCTGCAATCTAAAATCTCAAGCTATTTTCCTGTGTTTCCTCTCTTTCTGCTATAATGGGCGTCAAATTTACTAGACACCATCTCTTGGTTCTTACTCTAGGTAAAAACACAAATAACATGGCCAAAACAAATCAAAGTGAGTTCATATGAATTCATTCATGCTCAATTTCATGTTATTTGCTTCATACCGAACCAAAGAGTCCAATATCTTTGGAAAAGATTTACATCTCCTTCAAGTATATCCTCATGATGACCTTTTTGAATAACAATGAGAAATTATCTCTGTCTGTGAAAATCTTTTCTCCATTTCTTGCCCGGAACGCACTTCAAGCAATCCCATTAAAAGAATAAGTAGATCATGCTTATTAGGACAGATAGAAACAGATGTGCCTTCATTACACGTAACCTACTTAGCATATTGAACTGGATTAAATTCTTCCTTCCAATTAACACATGAGGCCTGATGATACCTTTTGTTTATTCCCCCCCATCGCTTTGAATTGGCAGCTGCAAAAGCAGAAGAAAAAGAGGAGGTGACAACAGTTTCCGGGAAAGTGGATGGTGAAAAAGGAGAGAAGAAGACCAAGGAGGGTAAGAAAGAGGGCAAGGGTGCCAAAGAAGAGAAAGGAGACGAAAATGGCCCATCAACAAAGAAGAAGGGTGAGAAAGGTGAAAAGGGAGCACCCAAGAATGAAGACGGGGAAAGTAAAGGGAAGAAATCTGGAGAGAAAGGAGACAGAGGCGGAGCTAAAGGTGGAGCTAAAGGTGGAGCTAAAGGTGGAGCTAAAGGCGGAGCCAAGAAAAAATGAACTCTGCCTTCCACCGACAAACACTTAAAAAAAAGATAATTTCATATTTTTCACTGTATTTTGGGCACTTTTTTTTTCTTAAATGAAATTTATACTGATATTATATTTACAATAAATAAAAAAGTGAAATAAAATCATTGTTCTTTATGTCTGAAACCAGAATCAGAACGCACAAGTATGAGTACAGTAAAACCAAAGATTTATTGACATATATACACAATTCACTGATGGACATTAGAGACAAGGAACAATCTTACCATTTTTTTTTTCTTCAAAAGTTTACACTGAAATCTACAACATGCCTACATCAGTGATGAGAGGGTGAGACGTGTCCACACACTGTATCCAAGACATGAAGACAAATGGCAACTACGTTTCTGCACAAGATAAATAAAAGTTTTAATTTTTTTCTTTTTTCTTTTTCTTTTACTTCCATAAGAGGTATTTGAAAAGGACAAAAAACAACATTAGCTCTATGGTTATTGGCCTTATTGTACATTTGATTTCCAAAACATTTAGCACGATACAATCTTGAATAAAATACTGTATTATGGAGTATTAAAGTGCTCAAATATAATTTTCGGAATGTTCTTTTCGTTAACTATTTTCATTCTCTATTTTAATTCAAATTACAGCGGAAAGTCAGATATAAGAGAACTGTACATAATCCAACTGTGCTGGCAGTAACATTTAAAGTGATCGCTCACATACTTTGTCTTTTTCCATATGACCTTCAGCCACCTGTGTGTGATATTCTAGCCAAACCCCATCACAATCATGACCGATCCGCATGGAAATGTACAAGTTATGTGCAATTTGAATTTCTGATATCGTCGCATGATTTAATGTATAGTCTAGTTTCCTTATTGCCAATAAATGACACTAAAATATCAATACAGTAGCTGTTGCTGCCACTATTTTGTTTGACTATTTGATAATATTTCCTCTATCATCACTTTTAAATATAATTTAATATAATATAATATGATATACTAGTATTATATTATACTTATAATTACTTAAATTAATAGTGTAATTTCAAACAGCTGTAGCTTTTAGGGAACTTCAGTTTTTTGTGAATAAATATATTTGGTTAGTTATTAAAATACAATTTTTTTTTGTACAATTGACCCGGAATAAATTAAAGTTACCACAATTTTTGGGCTTCGTATTTCGCAAAGAGGGATTCACTACGTCAGCTAAATGCTGATTTTGGTATTTTCCTTGTTTGTTGGCAACACGAAAAAAAATACAGAATCTTATGAGATATATCGTTTAAACATTTGAAACAGCAGAAACAGTTCCTTCCTATTTTTGCACGTGTCTGCAGAATGAACTTAAGGGCAGTCCAAACTCTGCAGATGAGACTATGTGACCTTTCAAAACTGAATCAAAGTGCATGGATTATTGGACGGCATGGCAGTTGGGTAAAATGAGAGAATTTGGAGAATAATTCAGTCAGTCAGAAGAGGAACAAGAGCGCTTGACGAACAGTGGTCACCAAAAACACGATACAACACTGTGCACAACAGCAAACATTACCTTCAGTCATATAACGTTGAGATCTTAATGAGGTAAAAATCAATTCTGTATTTTAGTCAAATCAAATAAGGACTGAGACAAAAATCCCATCAGGGGATTTAATATTAATGTGCTCAGTCTACTCTAGCAAGCTGACAATTAGTATTTATCTAAAACAAAACTTAAATTCACACTGGGTCGAATTTTAAGACTCACTTTTCATATTTTCCTACATGAGCTACCATTGACACTGTTGTTTTTTCTTTCTTTTTCCTTTTCTTTTTGAGAGCGGGTGAATTTAAGACAGCTCTGGCAGCATTTCAGCATGCTGCCTTTTCTCTTTGGTATCATGCTCGTGGAATGCCGTGTTCAAACAGGAATGCCCTCTGTCACCTGTCAGTATATTCACCAGTTTTGTTTTGGTCTATGTACATTATCAAATACTGCAAACAATTTTTTTTTGTAAACAAACACGTAAAAGAAAATATATATATATACTGTATATATACACACTGACAAAATACGTATCCTTACACTTGACAATGATTTGCTCACAATTAGAATGTATTTCTGACCTATGTAAACATTGTGACTTGTGTGTGTGTGTATATATATATATACACATATATATATATACACACACACACATACATCAAAAAGCAGCAAAACACTGGACCATCTATAAAAGTTACTGTGTGTTATTCATGTCTGGCTTTTCCTTCATATCCGCCACAATTGTCCATCTTGGAATTCCAAGAGAATTTGGGATTCCTCATTTAATTAACATTCCACTTGAATATTTGACCATTTCCTGCATGCTGTGTTTTTTTCTCTCTCTTCTTTTGAAAAATAATACAAGAACACATGATATTCCTGTCAGATTTCCAAAATGTCCCTCTTCTCCTCGGCTCACTCTGAACACAAAGACAGTGACAGTCTTCAAAGAAATATTCTTACTTAGGCATCGTGTTGTGTGTTGTGTGGGTGTTTGTGTGTGTTACTATTTTTGGGGAGGAGAAAATTTGAAGATGAAACATTCATTTGAACTCTTCGGCATGTGTGTAGTAATTGGAAAGGAGACGAGTACTGGGTCTTTCTACAGCAGAGAGCATACAACTCTGTGAAAACAAGACTAGTTGATCCAGCTTTACATTAACTTATTCTCAATACAAATGCTGAACGGGCTAAAACAATGTTATAAATGAATAAAAATAGGTGTGCAACAACAGAGGACTTCCATTACCTGAGTACCTTACCTTTAACACTGAAGTGGATATACAGTAATTAGATGAAAAACAAAGGACATACCATGAACAGATGCCACAAAATAGCTGCGTCTATACAACAACTTGATCTGAAAATGCACCGACGCTACTGAGCCTCACAAATGCGTCACTGAATGCACACAAAATCCAACGGACCTCACACAGGCGGTGGTCATTAAGGCTGTTCCTGGATCAACGACTGCAACCTTTGATTTATGCACAAAAGTCGAGCACAAGACGTTTGAGGACGAGACAGAACAAACAGTTATGGCAGCAAAAAAAAAATGAAAATGAAAAAGGGCAGTTTCTGTTGTCCAGCCTTAAACACATTCACTGTGGCAGGTGGTGGTTGAAAGCGCAGAGAGTATTTGCCACAAAACTGAAGGTCATTTTTCCTTGGAAAAAGAATAAAAAGGTGTCACAGCTCTCAAAACTGACACACCCTCCTCTGCTTTGAGCCTCAGCAGTCTGTCATGTTTTCTTTTTGCTTGATTCACAGGAGGAAAATAAAACTGGCAGTGTTGATGAATTCAGACCATCCTGAGACTGTTATTATTTGTTGAGCCAGTTTTTATCTGTACACACACAGCGGCGGCCTGGAGGTCACATGACCGTCTCCCTCTCCTCCTCGACCACCGGTGAGGGTTTCTCCTTCTCGCAGGGCCTCATGTGAGAAGAATGCTCCTCTTCGGGAATGTGGAGCTCCTGCCCCGACGATGGTATAGAGTTTTCTGACACTGAGCCATTCTTCACGTACCCGGGCAGGTTCCTGTGTCCGTTCACAGGCACCGGTCCCAGCCTCGTTGTGAGGTGGAGAGCCAGCGGTCCTCTGGCAGTGACGTTGGTAACACTGGTGTGTGATACCATAGGTCCATAGCTGTAAGTGTTACTGCCACTCCGGGCTTTTCTTTTGAAGTCCAGTGCCAGGGTCCTCCTGCTCCAGGACTTTTTGATCTCAGCTTGTACCTGAGAAGAGAAGAGTTATGTGGTCACATCACAATGTGAATATTATTCAACAGTTTGTTTGTTTTTTTTTCTGTAAAAAGACCTTTGAGTTCTTACCTCTCCGTTGCAAAAACAGTATATAATTGCAACTAGAAAACCCTGAAAGAGAAAACAAGACTGGTTTTATTGACATCATCCATGGGTGTCCAGTTCATCTACCTTTGACATGCATTTTATCTGTAAAACATGCAGATTGGACAATCTAAATTGACCAAAGATGTGAGTGTGAGGATATGGAGGATAAAGCGACAGATGAACGAAAAACTGATATTTACTATGGCATTTTAAATCACCAGCCACCCTCACAACCTTTCTACCTCATCTTGATTAAGATCTACACAAAACCAAACACTTCAGCTATTCAATTATCAAACAATTGATCTCTCCATATGTTTTGGTGTTTCATGTAAACATGTGTAAAATCCCGACAAGGTCAATTTTCAGTTTGTTTATCTCAAATGGACCCATTAATATGCATGTGCGACCCTCGGTGCTAAATTATCATTTCTGTCAATTCTACCGCAGCGGCTTTACCTGGAAGGAATTAAACAGCATCTCATAATGCATCTGGATCAGCCAGGGAACTCCAGACACTTCTGTGTAAGGCATGGCATTGAAAATGATGTAGTGGACACCAAACAGTGGCATCAGCACCAGTGTGGACTTCAACAGTTTCCTGTAACAAAAAGGTCCCAAAATATTGCATCTTACAATGAGCACACGACAAAACTGAAACACTAAAATCAAAAACTCTGTGTCTCTGTTTTTTGACTCTTGCTGGTGATGTCTAGCTTCCCTCGTGACCATCATCGCACAACAGATGGCATTCAGTACCTGTACTGTTGTCTTGTGTCACACCTTCCCGCATTTGTTTCTCGCAGTTTCGTTGCCAACACTCTGATGATGTTCAGAAATAACATAAAATTAACCTGGAAAGAAAATAGAAGCACAATGATTTGAGAAGCATGATCAACTGTCACCTGTGTTACAGGTGCGGTGAAGCCCTGTCATTTTCTACACTGCAGGAAAAAAGGTTGAGTGTATACTCACCACCACAGCTGCCAGGATAGGCACTTGATAAATCCATTTCAAATTGCCCGCACTTAAGTCCCAACACCTGCAGCACACAAATAGCCACAAAACAGGGATCAGGAATACACTATTTAACATTTTACATTTAACATTTTAAACATTCACTATTTTAACAGGCAGTCAATTGTAAAGTAACTGCCAGACATTGAAAGTTATTCTGGAAAAATGGGTAAAAGCACTTAATTAGGACATTTTCTGGCTCTTTTATGGGCAAATAAGCAACAAAGTCGGACATTTTGAGGCTTAGGTGTTAAAGGATTGATGGCAAAAAATAAATCAATATATCACACTATGACCCCTCCTATCCATGTAAAAAAACTAACAAAAAACCCAGCTCCAACCACAAGTCATCAAAATATTAATTTAAAAGCACCAGCTTGTTAAAGTCTTACAGTCATTAAAGCGTTGCCTGATTACCCTATATTTCTGATCTGGCGTTCAAATAAAGCTGCCGTCATGTTTAACAGCTTTTGCAGTTGTGGGAAAACTTTCTTTTAATAGGCAAACGGCATAAATAGTGCTTTATGATGGTTACATTTTGAGCAATATGGCACACATTCAATAGCTTTTAGTCAAATGCCGACCATTACTTCTTGCTCCACACTACCAATTACTACAAAATGTGCAATGACAGAGTTGTGGATATTATCATTCTTGGTTTGTTTTCCTGACCAGTGAAGCCTAGGGTGAACGTGGACATGATCTACTGCTCTGCTGCTGAGGGAGAAGTGAAATATGTGGTTTAGTTCCACTGGACAGCTGCTGGATACCAGATTAGCCATAAGCTCTCAGCTCCTCACTCTTCACCACTGTACTGGACATTTGTGAAGACAGTAGACAGTTTGAAGACAGTTGTCTCCAAGCTCTGCTACAGTCAGAAGTGGAAGGTGAATCAACCCTTTCCTTAATCTTTACCACAGAAACAGAATTCAATTTCACTATTTAAAACTTGTTGGATATGTGTGAAATGTAGCCGTGCGTGTGTGTGTGTGTGCGTGCGTGTGTAAACTTCACAAAGGATTATTATTGACCCTGTTTGTACCCGCCCTCTTCGGCAAAAGAGATGTAATATTGTCATCACGTTTCTGCATTAAATTTTCACAAGAATAATGTCTGCATTATTTATAAGTATTACTCACTCCGTATCTGCAAACGTGGCTCTCACAGTTGCCCAGACTGTCACAAACATGGCTGGTACTCCTGCAAAAACAAAGGGCGAAAATGTTGCTTTGAAAAAAACATAAATGAAAAAACTAAACAATACACAAATATGTATAATTTGTTTTAGGCAGGTAGAACCTGGGTAGCACAGCATCCACATTGTATGCGCTGTGCTTGTGTAACTCATACGCACAGTGTGTACAATGCAGGAACTGTGAAGCCCATATTGATGCAAATGTGAGTTTACACAGTTTCCGTTGATTGTTGTTGATGCGTCTCTTGATTTAATTTATTGAGCAAACTAATTACACCATCAAAAGTAAATCATTTATATTAGATCTAATTGTGGTACTATTTATATGGGCATGCAAGCACATGATGCAAATGCAACTCACCCCAGCCAATCAGTGTGAATCCCCACAGATACTTTCTGTCTGAGAAGAAGGTCATAAAAATGAGGCTGTGGAGGTACAGACCCTCAACAAGGATCCAGTAGTAATTGGTTGCCAGAAAGTACATGAACAAGGTCACAACCACCTTGCAGCCAATCTATAAACAAACAGCACACAAGAGGAGGAAAAGGATCAATACACACCATGACAAATTGCCACAAACGTCACAAATCCAGCACAAACTTCGCAAAACACGTTTAGTTTGTCCTGTTTCTTTTTTGTGAATTAGCACAGTATCCAACACAAAACACACTCTTTAAAACATTTACATTCCAGTCACACGTCATGGAATGGTTGCAAGTTATAAATTAGGGTAGATTAGATTATCTGTGCTGGAATACTCCACTGTCGATGACTGGATAAATACACACCAATATAACCTGAAATACATAATAGATCAGGCAGAAATCAGGCAGCAGCAAACGATTCAGAGGGCAGGGTGGACGTCATATGTCTCACTCATAATTTGTGCTGAAATATCTATTAACTCCCCCTAATCTGAATAACCTGCAGAGAATCGGATATACCTTTTATTAAATATCTAATACAATTTATATATACACACATATGTATATATGTACATACATACATACATTCATATGTATGTATGTATATATATATGTATATATATATATATATATATACACACACACACACACACATACATACATACATATGAATGTATGTATGTATATGAATTGATGAGTACTATATACATAACAACAGGAAAAGCAAAATGGGGAATCTATGTTAAAAAAAAAACAAAAAAAAATGTATTTTGTTGATTAACTGTCTCAACTGGCCAGTTTGGGGAGAAAGGCATTTGCTTGGAGCAATCTCTTCTGGACAGAGATCCCAGATGTTGTTCCTGGAATCAGCTGGAGCCACTATCCCAGTTTTTTGGGGTCTTACAGCCCATAGTGTTCCTAGCCTATGTTCGTAGCTCCTCTTTCAGCCTTTGGTATTTCTCAAGCCTCTCGTGCTCCTTCTATTTGATGTTGCGGTCACTTGGGATCGCGCCACATCTATCATCACTACCCTCTTCTGCTGTTTATCGACGACCGCTATTTCCAGCTGATTAGCCACCACCAGTTTGTCTGCCTTGATCTGAAAGTCCCACAGGATCTTAGCCCTGTCATGTCACCGTCAGATATTCATTTATTTATTTTTTAATCTTGATTTTTTTTTTTTCCCCCAACGTCATTCAATCTATAACTCTTTCTTGGGGACCCATTTATTAAATGACATTAAAAAACATTAGCAAATACAATATTGTTGCTGCATCACATCTCATTGTTTTTCATTTGCATTTGAACAAAAGGAATTGCGTTGTTTTGTAGTGACCGCATGTGTGTGAGTCTCAGAAGCCCGTATTGATTAAAGCAGACATTGATTCAGCTTCAATTTGTCAACCCCCACATCATTATCCAGCTTCAGCCGTTGCCATAGTATAGTCATGCAATGACAATTCAACCTAGCTCTTCCTTCTGTGCACAGATATATCCATATTTTGTCATCAATTTGTATGTATAAATACGGGTTGAAAGGAAACCTTTTTAATTGTAATGCCAAATCCAGTGGCATTTTCTGACAGCCTATGACAGGGCGGATGTACAGTGCATAAACAGCCATTACCACTCAGGCTTGATCCACATGGACACAGAACCTTCCCTATATGATCTCTTTCTTTTCTGCGGAAAAAATTACAACAATAATCATAATAATGTTTTCCATAAACACAGCATTGTTTCAGGAAATGCCTTCCTACGCACACCTACACCCCCTCCCCCGAAAACAACTCTTAACACTGTAGTACATATGCCAGGCCTGTAAGTGGTGCTATAACGCTGCTACATCAAATACACCAAAATCGGAGGCGAAGACGTGGCGCGTGCACATAAAGCCTAATCTTGTGTATACATTACAATGTATACAATCATATGACAGAACGAGAACTAGGAGGTTCCAAGTGAGCTGAGCTGCTTCCTGTGTTGCTTCCTGTGCGACTTCAGACACAGGAATCAAACCGAACAATGCCGAACTGCAGATCAGTTGAAAAGACTTCCTCTAAACGTGTGTTAATCTTCAACATTTAGCAAATCTCAATATTTAACAGAGGAGTCGTGTATTTATAATCAGCACTGCCGAAAGAACTGCTTTGTTCATCAATAGTTTGTGTCGCGTTTAAATCAACACCACGGCGGTTTTGTGCAGCCGTGCTATGGCAAAGACTTAAAACGACGTGCCTGATACCAAACTGAGTAGAGTCTTATATATAAAGTTTTACACGGATTAGCACCTCTACCTCTGACTGAGATTAGAGAAATCTAGCAGTGGCTCTACTTCACATGTAACCAGAGCCACTGGTGGAGGTGACTGTGAGGCCTCCTTGAGACGGACATCTCTACATTTCTCAAAATATCCTCTCATTCAAAGGTTGTGCTTTTTGGAACGGTGTCCCCACCTTTAGTGAGAGATGTGCTGAAGCCCTGCAACACTTGAAAAGCAGCTGTGGTAATGTGTGTAATAATGTGTGATGGGGTTTGTGCAACAGGTTTATGTGCATTTCCACCAGAGTGCAATATAATAATCAAGCAAATATGCAATCAACCTGTCTTTAACATTAGCACTTTACTATCATCCAATGTCAGTGGCACTTTATTAACAGCTGTGCATGTATCTATATGTGTCCGAGTATGTATGTATATGTATTTCCTACTTTATGTTACTTTTGTTTTTCTGTGAGCTCTCATGTTCCTATATTTTTGTTTCCCTGAATGTATTTCCATTTTTATCCTTGATGACATCAACCTGCCAACTGGCTACAGGCGGGAATTAGTCTCAGGCTATAACCTGGCACGTAATAATAATAATAATACTTCATGCTAATTAAAACTGCTATACTGCTATCTTCTCGAGGGTTGTAAGGGGGCAGTGGATGACAGGGAAGTTATACACCCTGCAGAGCTCGCAGTCCATTATACATACAAAGTATATGTGCTTTAGAGGGATTCTCTCATTGATTGCCTCCCCTTGCAGATATGGTCGATTCTACACTGTGCAGTGGCAGCCCATAACGAATGACTAATCAAATAATTGACAGGGTGATTTTAATTAAATTAAATCACGACATCAGTGAAGATACACAGTCCTTATACAGTATATAGTCCATATGTATATATATATATATATATATATATATATATATATATATATAGGTATATAGCGCTCTTCTAGTCTAAAAGCTGCCCCTAAAAGCATATCACACGATGAATGCATTGTAAATGGACAGCTTTTATACAAATGCATTTGTTGTCTCAATGACCACTCAAACTGCTTTACATCATTCACCCATTTCTACATCTTAAGCTCCTCCTAAAATACATCCCATTGTCACACTGCAGAGCCATCAGGAGAAATGTGGGCTTCACTGACTTCTTGCCTAAGGACACTTAAAAATGTCCAGTGGAGGGACAAGAGATGAAGCCACTGACATTCTGAGTAACAGACAAACTACTCCACCTCCTGCTCTTTGTTTGTGTGGGTTTACGAAGACTAAAAAAATAATAAAGTTGTACCCTGTACTTTAACAAACAACCACTTTCAGTCCAGGGAGGCTGTGAACAGGATAAAAGTGTCGCACAAAATTGTTTGTTTGCACATGAACGCATGCATGAAATGTACACAGTCTTCCTTAATTTTTTAACCTTACTCAGAAAGTACTGAGCCAGAAAAAACTTGGCATCATGACAAACAGTACAATTTATTTGCTCCGGCATTGGAAAAGCAGGTGAGATGTCGCAAAATACCACTTCCTCTTTGGAAGGAAAAAGCTTTAACGCCCAACTGCACAACAAATCAACTTAACTGTGCATGTAATGCAATCAGAGACTGACTATTTTGACTATGATTTTGCCTGGAAAAAGAAAAGAAAAACAAAAACCCTGAGTAGTAAATTGAAGCACTTGGTCGTAGATGCTTTCAGAGTGAGTGAATGCAGATTATTAAATATAATATATAGTAATATAGATATAGTAAAAATGTAAAATATATGCGACATCAAGACAATAAACACCCAGCATTTCACTCGACTGCACATAGTGAGACATAGAGGTTTGACTGAATGAGTCAGGACAGGACATGAGCATGGTGGAGCATTTCACAGTGTCAGTGCATGTGAGACAACGTCACTCACTCACTCCGTCATGTACAGCTGTTCAACTGCTTTGATGCAAAACATGTAAATCAGCCAGTCACACGGCAGCAACACAATGCATTCAGGTCTGTCGACGTGGTCCAGACCACCTGTTGACGTTCAAAGCGAACATAAGAAAGACACTTAAAGTGTGGCATGGTTGTTAGTGTCGGAAACTATTTGAGAAGCGGCTGAAATGTTGGGATTTTTACACACAACCATCTCAAGAGTTCAGTGAGTGGTAGTTGATGCCAGAGGTCAGAGGAGAATAGAGGCTAGATAGGATGGAGATGATAGAAACTACCAGACTCAGTCACTGATTTGTTTTTTCCAAGGTACATTTTGGTCCGCTCTCTGTGTCGTTGTTAAACAGACATGTACTGGTAATGCTTTCTGCATTCTCAAAACTATCGTTCTCATTCTTCACCTGTTCCATTAAATGAGCTGCAGAGGGAGTTGAGACTTTATGACTTCATCTCACTAAATGCCTTTATTTTCAGAATGGACTTTTTCCGGCTTAAGGGAAGGTGAAATAAAAAAAGTCACTAATTTCAATGCACAAGGACAGCTCGGAACACACAGCATGCCAAACCTCGAAGCAGGTGGCGACCAGCAACACTCACTCACTCATCTTCTATCATTTTATCCTCCACATGAGGGCCGCGGGGGAGCGCTGGTGCCAATCCCAGCGGACATAGGGTGAAAGGCGGGGTACACCCTGGACAGTTCACCAGTCCATCACAGGGCGACATAGAGACAGACACCCATCCACTCTCACACCTAGGCTCAATTTTGAGTGACCGATCTACCTAAGCCCCAAATCTGCATGTTTTTGGACTATGGGAAACCGGAGAAAGCCAGAGAAAACCTGCCTACAGTGGCAGAAGACCGCATATCACCGGACATGTTATGTGAATCTATTACATATTATGTGAGCCAGTCAGTGTAGCAGATCAGTGCGGCTCTCATGTATATGTGGGGGGAGGGGAAGCACCTCAAATGATCCTAAACCTGCAAAGGTGATAAAAATGTGAAGTGAGAGGTCCTGCTGGAACCAGTCAACAGTGTGCAGCATTTGTTCTGACAGTTTGAACAGGGTCCAGAAATGATTTACTGAAGTGAGGTGGAAAAAGGTGACACCTTCTCACCCAGGAGGCTCCTTCAGATGTGGATCAGAAGTGAAATGTCTTTAATTATCTACAACTTAGGCTTTTAACCTTGTCTTTGACAAAACAGAACCTGCATGACTGTGATAAAACTTAACTATACTATGATTTCTCCAATAGAGATATAGCACTGAAAACTTCAACAACCAGCATAGGAAGGAATGTGATTTTATTCATTCAAGGACAGATCACTTGTTGATAATTTCAGTGTGTTGTCTTACTTACAAATTGCGTTTTGTTGGCTGGCGGTGTCTCGGTGATGGACTTAAGGTCTTCCACTGTGACCCTTTCCATGTTCTCCAAGGATGATCCAGAGTAAAGAACAATGTCCTTCACGAAAATACTGACAGCTCTGAGCATGTAGGACACAAATAGGTGCATGTGGATGTAGTTCCTGGTACAGTGTAGTCGTCTGGGGAGAAAACAAACATGAGACATGAGGTCAAAAGATCAATCCACTGAAAATGTCGTTTTTTTTGATGTGTTAGACGTGTTGTAAGTGTGCGTTTTTTCACACGCATACACTCACACACATTAATAATACTCAACCTAATGAGAACCAGCTGAAATCCGCACTGACCATAACACATTCCTGAGAATTAGGGGCTTGAGATGCACAAATACTGACATTCTCTGCTCAAAGTGAGCTTTAAAAATAAAATTGCAAGCAATTTGGGAAAAAACATGCAAATTTCCTTTCTGAAAAACATCCTGTCCGAGAGTTTACTGAGGAGTGGGCCTTAGAAGCTCAGTTACAGTTGGATCAATATCTGCAAAGGTTATTTCCTTAGAGAAACAAGTTAAAAAGTCGGTATGGCTTTTATCACTATGGCTTTTTTACTTCATTCCAATTAAAAACTCAAACTAGAACATTTAATAAATGTCAGAAATAAAATATTAAAACAATCCCTGACTATTCAAATGATTATTTTGTCTCCAATACTATCTATTGAAGGCTTGATAATGAACTGAATGTTTGACAAGCTGCCCAGCAAAAGACTATTGATTTTCACAAAAACTAATCTGGTGTACATTTCCCAAGTGCAAAATGCTCAACACAACTGCTAATGTGAAATATCGCTTTTCTCCCCCTAGAAAACATTTATGAGCTCTCCTGTCTAAAAGCTGACATGTTGAAGGGGAGACATGGTTGGAGTGCAGTGGAGCACAGTGCCAGAATGTCAGTTGGGCCCCTGGGATAACTTATTAAAGTCATTTGGCCCATAGATTTCCTGGTGCCAGTTGGGAGCTTTCCTAAAGCCTCCTGACTGCCTGCCTGTACAGTGAGTCACACTGGTGAGAGCATTAGTGAACAGCACCTTCCTGTCACTACCTGCTCTCAACTAAATATGCAAATAATTACCTGAATTAATCAGCCACAAAAGAAGAAGAAGAAACAAAAACATTTATTATTATTACTTATTTATCTATATGTTCCAGTAGGACATATAAACACAGCCTTTGTAGCTTAAGAAATGCAATTTTTTACGCTTGGTGGAATTACAAAATCAATATCCAAGCAAAAAAACTGAAATCAGCATGAACATACCGAGGTAACTAAATGCCAGGCAACAAGGCAAGTATTGCTCCAAGCCATAAGGCAGATTCCTTGTAAAATGTAGACATATCATAGTCTGTTTAAAACTCAAAGTAAAGGTCTATGGTCTGATACAGTTTTCATATTTCATGTTGCGTATTTCATGCCACGACACTGGAAATTGCACGACTTCATGATAAAGCCAGCTTTTTTTCCATTACGTCCTTGCATGCTGATGAAATAGGCGTTCATCCTGCATCGGTGTCCTTCTCTTGAGCGTTTTCAGTTTCAGTGTCTGATCACAAAAACCTAGTGACGGCATTCACTCACCGGAAATATCCCAAGATGATCACAGCCACCATGAGTGATCCTAGAGAAATGGAGTACCCCACTGTGTAGATGAGATACAGACGGTGAAACACCTCCTGTTGGAAGAAGATAAATCGGCTTGAAAATCTCCAACTGGTAACATAAACATTTAATATGTTATTCTCTTTTAAATATGCAGATTATTTGAAAAACTCATCAATAGGTTTGATCTCTCCAGGACAGTGCCCCCCCTCCCCCTCCACCAACTCAGCTGCTTTAACCACACGATTCCCCTGCACCAGTCTGTCCTTCAAACCTACCCAGGTGAGAAATGAGCTTAGGGAGATCAAGGTGAAGAAGGCTACGGGTCCCCACAACATTGACTCCAGACTCCTCAAATCCTTTGCTGACCAGCTGTGCAGGATTAGGAGGATCATCTTCAGCATGAGCCTGAAGCTGGGAAGAGTACCACAGCAGTGGAAGACATCCTGTGTGGTATTGGTGCTAAGGACACCTTCCCCTATGACCTCAGCAGCTACAGGCCGGTGGCACTAATACCCCACTAGATGAAAACCATGGAGCAACTGGTCCATTTTCACCCCGTGCACTGTGAAGATCATGTTGTCAGCACTTCTGAAGGACACAGTGGAGCACTTGAAAGTGGATCTACACCTCACATCCTGGATTTGGAACGTGGCCGTCTGCAGTACGGTAACAGTTTTTCTCCTACAGCTCTCCCTCCTGTCACCTGCAGAAGTTTTCTGGTGACTCGGCAATTGTCCACTTCTTTACAGAGGATGACAACAGGGAATTGATGCAGGATTTTTTGGAATGGCGTCTGCAAAAATTGCCTCCATATAAATGTGGGAAAAGCTAAAGAAGTGGTGGCAGATTTCCACAGGACTGAAGTCTTGTGGAGTGCAGGGGGTGCTCTTAAAGACCTTCTACGACTCTGTGGAGAAATCAGTCATCTTTTTTGTCTGCTAGTGCAGTGGCACCTCGACAGCAGACAGGATGAGGCTGGAAAGAAGCTGGTAAGAGAGGCCAGCTTGGTCCGAGGACGCCCACTAACTAAGTGGCCAGGGAGTTTTCCCTCAATATCCTCAGAATGATTGCTTATTAGTAGTAAGTAAGAAAGCTGTTGTATTTGAATTACAATCTCAACATGTTTTGCTTAGTATGGACTTTATAAGGTGGTACTAATGGACTAATTAAGAGCCAATATGTTACTAATTTGCATGCTAATAGGCAACTAATTAATGGTGAATGTGTTCCCTAATCTAAAGTGTTACCCTATTTTAAGTTACTTAATGTCTATATTATGTATGTACACACACACATATATATATATATATATATATATATATATATATTTTATTATATATATATATATTAATATATATATATATATATATATATATATATATATATTAACACACATATATATATATATATATACACACATATATATATATTACTTAATATTTACTACCTTTACCTTCACCATACATTTCTCAAAAGTGGGACTAATAAAGGACTACCTGATCTTATCTTATTTTACACAAAAGCACATGAGATCTGAAATAGTTACACTCCACTGCCCACTTCTCCCAAAGCATAGCTTCAAAATACATTAACCTCACTGAGTTTAAAAACAAATTAGCACCTGGTAGCAGAAATATCTCAAGTACTATAGGAAACAGTATTTGACATGGGTGATGGGCTAGTTTGGGATAGTTTGATCTACTATAGAGAACTATTAACTAAATCCACATTGATGAGGCCAAGAGTTCCCATGTGATGTAACCAAATACTGCACTGCTGTTATCATTTAGCACCGGGCTTCTGCGCCAGAAAAAAAAGGGGGTGTCTAAGATGTGGTGGTGGTCTGCGGTGTGGCAGTTGTGCTGTGTGGGGGCTTTCCTTCATGCATATGTCTTTGTCATTAACTGCGACCACTCTCTCAGAGGCCCATCAACATAACACAACTGAAAATAGAAAGAAACTGAAGGGCTCCACAAACGGGGTTGTGCCCTCATCATCCGTACCACATGTAAGGGGGAAGAGGAAAATGCATATTGGACATCTGATATCTGTAGCATTTCATGGAAAAAAAGTAGTGAAATCCAAACAATGACAGCTTTCACGGTCCTCGGCCAAACGTAGGGGTCACACTTAAAACACACTTAGTTGCATACACTGCGGTGTATTCAACAACAAAAAAGACGAGCAGAAGCCTGTGGATAAATCATTTAGTCAGGAAGTTTAAATACATGAAGGAAGACGCAGCTGCTGAGAGATAACAGATTCACTCTGCCTGAATCATTTTTGACCGTCCGCGTGTGCTAACAGCGCAGCCTTGTTCGTTCATCTGCCCAACACAAATGCACAGCCTGTCTGAAACAGAGAAGCCAACTCAACTGGAACTCAACTGCAAAGTGCAAATGATGACGTTGCATTAACATTTGTGAACAAGACATTGTTTGTTTCCCTCAGGCTCATTGCTCTACTTCAGATTTGAAATAATCACATCAATCTAAAAGGTCAAGTTCATAAAGTAACTTGCTTTATATTCATTTGATTCCTAATCAAGCTACACGGGTGAGACTTGTTTAACGTTGTCAATGTGAATTTATAAAACCGTTGTAAAAGTAATACTAATGCAGTTAATCAGGATGAATTATTGAACTTCTTGGGATTAATCTTGATTAAGAAAATAGTTATGTTTATATTGTTACAGTGTCCAACTGCTCCAAACGGCTGTTAAAATAAAAATAAAATAAATATTGTAGGCACATTCTTGCTGTTTTTGACCTTCTTACAATCCTCAGGAGTCCCATTCATCAAATCCCACACAATGATATAGAAATGCAAATGCAGCAGGGGTCACATCTACCTCGTTCAGTCAACTCCAAATGCTTGTAGTAAAAAGGCTGCTGTGCTTCATTTATATACAATTATCTCAACAGGCGCTGCACTGTAATGCCTATGTAAGCGCTTTGCTGTATTGGTGTTATTTGCTGTAAGATCCACAGCTTGACTCTCACATGCTGATTATGTTTGGATTTTATGTTACATGTGGTTAAGCTTTGTGAAAAAGTCGTGGCTTCAGAGTGTTCATACAGGAGTGGAGTTTCAGTTGGAGACATAGTGAAGTATGAATGAGCGGGGAACTGAGAATCATGTGAGGTTAATTATGCTTTTTTTTTTTTTTCTCCTCCACAAATCTCCTCCACAATGATTCCACAGTACGTTGCCTGTGCTAAGCTTCTGTTAATAGCAAATTATTTGACATGAGCAACCACTGCATTACACAATGCCACAGTACACAACAGCGGAGCAAGAGCTACTCGTGGGACATGTATGAACATTGGCTTTAACACTTTTGCAAAACACTTCATTCAAGATTTCATTCATCTGTCACAGCAAGTGACAAAAATAAGACGACATCACTTATTTTATTTTTTAACACGATGAGCTGCAGACAATTTGAGAATGTCAGATGAAAAATAAGACATATACTGTTAACCCCAAGGTACAGCAAACACTTGCAGCACACTACACAATTTATACCGTTACTTTCCATCTGGTTCCACTAAAAACGCACTAAAGTATAAATAGTTCACCAACCCAATTTTGGCCTCAGCAGAGGCAACATTTTGTGTTTCAGACTGTGACATTTCTGTCTGTCATCAAAGGAAGGGGAAAAATGTTTTTTTTGGTTGGTTTAAAAAAAAAAAAAACTTGCCCTGCAGTGCCCCAACTCAAACCAATCAAACACCAACAGGAGAAGTGGGATGAGTTGGAGCTTAAACGGCAAGCCAGGATTTATCAGATATTACCCATAACCCATTGCTCCTGTGGCTGGGTTGAGAGCAATGTCACACTTGATTGTGATGTTTTCATGTTCCCATTATTTTGGACACATAATGGTAATAATGTTGAAATGTACAAGTTTAAACTTGCAATATCCATCCCTGCAATCATTCTTAGTTCCCAGTGAGTGGAAGCTGGATTTGAACTTGAGCTCTCTCTACATTTTCACAAGCTGCTGTCTCCGTCTCGTAGCCCTAACATTGAATTAAATATAAGTGTATTTGCACATTTGTACAAGTCAAACATCACTTTCATTTACGAAAGTGACTGAAATTACGGGGTAACATGTTACAATAGTTGTCTAATAGGCTGAAACGTCTTAAGTGGCAATTGCTATTCATTATCATGGAAGAAGGCACAGTGAAGATGTCATTTAGCACGTAAATGGACATGAGACGATCTTACCTTTTCATGGCTGTGGTTGTAATGGTAGAGGAATTTTGCACATTCGTTATAATTGGCCCATGTCTTGTTGATTGAGGCCAGCTCCCATGTTCCATTGTTGTCACAACGACGATAAGCGAGTCCTGGACATCAAACAGAAATCTATCTTTAATCACAAAGAGTGCCCACTTACACATCATCAGCTTGTCTTTGATTTAAACTTGCATAATTGTATTCAAGATGTTCATGTATGCTTTCATACATGCTTCAGGGTTTCAACTGCTGCGTGCACTCAGGGCCAGACCTACCTCTGTGGTTGAAGTCATAGATATACTCTGGACAGGCGGTGGATACGAGCTTTCCCGGAGGCCCTTCTGGCCAACACACAATGCCATCCCATTCTGGTGAGCAGAAACCATCTGCGGAGACAAAAGCAGTGATGACATTTAAAAGAGCTCGTGGTTGGTGCCAGAATTACATTGCTATGGGAAGTTTAAGAAGCACAACTGCACAGAGCTGACCTTTTTCACATGAGTAACTCACTCACTTCCCAGGCAGTACATACTGTATTAGAGATACAACCGACTCAGTCAACATCAGTAAGTGGCAGGGCTGTCAAAGTTAAAATTATTATATATTTAACGATGTCGCCAACTCCAAGCACTGTGTTTAAAAAGACAGATACAATTAAACAATGGTGTCTCATTCATTTAGTCATCTAATCTTATGACAGCCCGAGTAAATAATGATAAAAATGGGAAAATCTTGCCACATTTCTCACTGAAGCAACTTAATCACAGACCAGTGGGGAAACAAACTAAAGAGCAGCCTTTCTTTTAAAACCTAGACTTTTAATTTCAACCCCTTTCAATCTAAACATCTCATCAAACTGAACTGAAACACATACACGACCATGACCTGCTGACGTAATAACACTCTCTCCGTCTCTTCTTGTTTTCACACCGGCGTTTCTCCTCATCCCTTTCATCTGTTAGGGTCACTATACAGACTCCAGTAAAACTACTATAAACTATTATATCCAGTGACCATAGATTATGTCATTATTATTATTATTACCATGGCGTTAATGGTAACCATGCCTTGTTTCATTTTATTAACGTTACATCATTGCATACTGTATATTAAGGTGTATGTGTATGTATTATTCGTATTACATATGTGAATAAACCTATAATGGAGGAGTTTTTACTGTACTTATATATCTGAGGCTTTAATGGTGGCTATAAATAAAACTATTATAACAAATTCTGCTGTCCTTTATAAACTAGGACAGTTGCATGAACTAAACCGTCTACATGTTAATAAGGTCTAAAGAGCAAAGCTTGTAATCTATGTCAAGACTGTAGATAAGAGCTATTTATCGGTTTTGTTTGAGAACATACATATTTATCCACTCCGCCTTCTATTATTGTGGGATCATTATGACTTGGTAATTTCCCAAAACTCTAATAAGAAGTCTTGTGTGTTTGTTGGCTTTTTCTTTCGTAGAGACGGATTCAATTATTCCCTGAGACATTGAGCGCATTGTAAAATCCTCAATAGTCTATTACAGAATTGTCCCGCCCTCTTTCTAAGACAATGTGGCTTTTGGAAATGGCCAATCGATCTTCAATTGGGATCATGCGTTTTAGGAAATGTCAAAAAAAATGAGGCGATTGTAACAAATACTAAAAGGCCACAGTACTACTGCTGCTAACTATTACTTTATTTTTATTATTATTATTATTATTATTATTATTATTATTATTATTATTAATAATAATAATAATAATAATAATAATAATAATAATGATAATCATAATGGCAACAGTAACACTTAATTCCATCTCCTCTGGAAAGACTAATCACAATCCAGATTTGAGGAAATTCGACTTTTAAAACACATTTTAACTTTTACTTCACACATTTTGTTTGCAGGATTGTCCAGCAAAAGAAAACTATTAAAGGAATTTTGATAAATCAATGAAAGACCAGAGGTTTTTTTAGACTGTGGTGACAAATATTTAAGTGTGTTTAAATGTTCGAGGAACTATTTTAACACAAACTTTTTTTCCTGTTACTTTCTACAGGTCCGCGCGATGACTGGTATGGGTTTTACGGAGCATCGCAAAAAGCTGTGACATCTATTTTCACTGAGGGAAGCACGGGATTCTGTAATAATGTGTCTATACTTAGTTCAGACAAAGAGCTGAAGGTTCAAAGGGAAAAGAAATCTGTTTCGGAGCACAGAAACCCTTAATTGTCAGCTAAACTGTGGATCTCAGTCTTGTGTTAGTGGGAGCAAAATCCCTTTCCACACAGATTCCTGGCAATAGTCGCTCTTATGGTTTTGGCATTTATATTGTATTATTGAAAACAGCTGCCCCACTTTGACCACTAATAAGTAGCTGAGGATAAAACTAAAACTATCCTCTCTTTGCAGTAGATCCATTATTTTCTCATTCCTGTAATCAAACTCACAAAGAAACATCTGAAGCAATGACGACATGCTTTTTATTTGCCTGTCACTCGGAGTAGAAAATTAAAGAGCAGACTGAGTGGAGCTGACTGATTCCTACAGAACTCTGTTGGGAGAAACACAACGTTTAGTTTTGAAAATCACACTGACCACACATCCTGGAAGTAAAGCAGAATTGCTGTTCACTTTTACCCTAGCTTTTATTACCATAGGACCACCTACAAACAGGCCTAAATTGAACAACGAAAACACACACATACGTATATATATATGAAATTTCCAGTAAATTGCTTGACCACGATTTAAATATAACTGTAACTATAAGGGGTTTTGGTTTAAGTGATGTCACTGGGGTTTTTAATATGGTTTTCATTCCCCCGACTCATTTTATTCTGACCTGCAGATGTCAAAACACATATTGCACTTTCTCCTGATACATGCAACCTTTTACAATGATTGCTGGTGTTATTCTACACCCAGACCACAGGCTTGAAGGCTGCGCTATTTTCACACTGCAAGGTCTGGGGCATCGAACCCACATCCCTCCACTGTCTTCTCCAGGCAAACCTCAGTGCTTCCCTCAAAGAAAACCTTGTCTCAGCCGCGTAATGGAGACATTTGTGTATTTAAAGCACAAATGAGAAATAAAAACAAATACATAAAATGCTGAATTGCAACCAAACCAAAGTCTCAGCCTCACACGGGACTCCCATCTTTTTTCAGTGAACCTGAAACTGCACGATCAATTTATTGTGCTGAGCAAATCCTACATTACACACTGGTGGGGTTTTAAAATAATCGTCCCTCTACATCTCCCATAATAGTTCAGGAAACCACAAGCTTACAGCGCCAGAAAAGAAAAAAACCCTCTGGGGGTGGTCAAGGCAGGACAGAGGCAAGACAAACACAGATGTAAAGCCAAAGCACCAAAAAAAATGCTCACTCGTAGCTATTCTCCGAGTTTACCTCAACCCACAGCTTCAGTGTTATACCACAACACACGATGATTTGAAAAAGAAAGAAAAAAAAAATTACACAAGAGTGGAATCTGTCCAAATCCTAACGACCACTTCAAGGAGCCATGCTTACACGGGTCATCGGGAGGCAAAAGGAATGCTCTTTGAACTTAATCTCAAATCTTGACAGTCTCCATAAATTTATTTTACATCACAGCGAAACCACTACACAGATTTTAAATGATCTCCACATCACTTAATTACAAACAAACAACCAGAAGAGAGGATGACGTTCCAATCAAGTTCCAATCAAGTGAAATCAAAGCACTGTATGTGCCATTATGTTAAAAAGAAAAGAAAAAAATGACTCTGATCAAGCCTGAGAAATGAGCACATATGTGCTTATCCAGGCATTCACAGCAACTGCACTGAAACCTTTTATTTAATAAGGTAATGTGCTTATTCTAATTCCTTCAACTGTAATGGGATGGAACCGACATGTGCAACCTTCCAAAAGAGGTCAGGAAAGCGTCACCACATGCAAGATGAGTCAAACTCAGGGTGTGACAGCGTCAGCAGGTCAGCTCCCATGTAACCCTCAAACAACACCTCAAGCCTCTCGCTGATTTGCCAGTCGCTCCTCCCTCAGTGGGTTTGCTCGTAGAGTCAGAAATGTCCTCAGAAATTCACCACGGAACAAATTATACAATTGTTCATTCAAAACATTTTCAATGGTCTATTTTGTGACTTCTGCACAATTATTGCTACTTTATATCACTACTAAATATTTGATATAAAATTAATCCTAACTTTGACTCAACAACACATAAGAAGACAAACCGCCCCCCAAGGATGTCCACATAAGGCGTTACGTATTATTCCCATGGCAATTTACCAAGGATGTGCCTGTGGCACAGATGCAGCGTGAGCACTCAGGGCTAAAGAATGAATAAAAGTAAGCAACATTTCAATTTCTAGGTGAGATAAGGTTAGTTCAACATTTAATTATGTAAAACAAGGAAAAAATAAACACGTTTGTAATAGTTTGTGCACATTTAACATCCATTCATATGTTATTGCATATGAATGGATTCAATTGGCGTTTTTTTTGTTTTTTTTTTAAATGATGTGCTCTTCATGTCTAAGTGTACTGAAGACTGAAATGACTAATTTGCATTAGTCAAAAAATCACTGTCTAAGCAATAAAATGAAAGAAAAAGGAAAAGGAAAGACAACTGCAGATGTGCTTGGAGGTGACTGCTGAAGTGTGACACAGTCACTGTGGCGTGTCAACGGTGATTAAGGTTGATGTGGTCAGATGAACAACACAGACTCATCTGAGAGAGAGCTAATGTATGAATGCCTGCTCTGCTTTTCATTAGTGTCCGTGACCACCGTGTAAAAAGTGCAGGGTTGTTATATAAATCCCGGGCATCTTACAGAAGCTGCTGTCCGGCGCCTGCACTTCTTAATAGTAGCAATTCTGTCAGTTTCTTAAATCCAGTTTGAGATTTGTGGATATATATCAAAACCATGAAAAGTTGGGGAAATACCACAATAGGACAAAGTAACTACAAGGGATGGTCAACAAAGGTTTCCTGTGTTCTGAGCCTGGAAGTAAACATTTTTAATTATGTGTTTCATTTACAAGGGGTATCGTTTGGAGGGTCGAGGAATTCAACGCGACCACAGCACACTGGGGTTAAAGAGAAAATAATACGATTGGTTTGACTACGGAATCCAAAATCCTCCTCTGAACAATCAACTGGGAAAATGACAGTAACCACAATGAGATAGAGTACATGCTGGCGTCTGCTGGAAAACTGGTGCTCTCAAGACACCCATAAATACACAAATACACCCCCAGGAACAGCTTAGATCCCGGCGTCTGGAAAGCCTCGGGGAGGACAAAGAAAACAAAGCAACATTTTCACATGTAACCACTTAAAACTACACATTCAGCTGAAAGAGTGGGCATACTCAGTCAAAAACATCATTTGTTTTCTTGAGTCCTAAGAAATCACATTCCAATCTATCACAATCAAGAACGAAGCTGCTGTCACAGTGTGAGACATTCTCACTTTCACTGTTGCGGTCACCGGCTTCTACAGCTGATTGTTGTGCTATTAACGCCGACACTTTCTGATAAACTCCTGTCTGTGTGTTGCCATGCTGGTAGTCAAGGTAACCCCTGCATTGTATATTACATGTATTTCAAATCTGAGCTATATGTAGCTCTGTTCTGTGCAGCCCTTCGGGTATTTATTGCAATCTCCACTGAACCTCTCCCTCTAGCTAGAATTCATCAGAGATCTTGCTATGGTTGAACACATAAAGTTATATTTTGGGGAAAAAAAGAAAATCCTACTACTGGAAACATAATCGATGTAATTGAAGTGGGACATTGCCTTTGTATGAGCCTGTATCTCAATCTCACGCATCCAGCAAAAGGGCTTTCATTCAGTTTTCATATTGCAGTCACCTCTCTAGGACCTGTACCTGTAGTAAATGAGGTTTTTTGGTCAGTAAACACAAACCATGATTGACAGGCTTATTGATTCCACTATCTGTTATCTGTCCAACAACACTGTCCTCATTCAGTCAGGAGATTTCCCTGGCAAACACCCATGTCTTTGTCAATCTATTATGGCATTACACATATTAAATTCTATCAGCCCTTGGGTGTAGATAATCCTTTTTGGCAAAAACATTGGATTAGCAGCAAAACAGCATGATAACATAGAAACACCTGTAATATTCTCTCACATTACTGAGGCTCTTTCAAAGACTTGTACAGAAATGGTTAGACAGTGGTTTTAACCCTCTTATGACCATCATGATAACCAGGCCACCTGGATTTATTTGGATTCAGTTAAATGCCAAATCCTGGCGGCGACATTGATGAGGCCCTGATATTTCTTCTAACGCCACCATGGATGTGGATAGTTGTGTAATTTGGCATAAGGCATCCACGTTTCGATTTCAACATATTATGAGTAGATACCTTTATCTGCTTAAGATATTCTTCATCCATTCATTGTCTACCACTTAATCCTCCACATGAGAATGGGTATAAAAGATTAGAAAAGCGCTATATAAATACAGACCATTTTAAGGATGCCAGGATTAGCATTGTGTTTGACTTTTGTTTTTGGACTTACCAGGGACCTTGTGCTTTGACTTAATGGAACCCTCGCACTTCTGTTTGGCTTTGAACAACAGGCCGATCTGTTCCTCTTTGGTGAGCACGTCATCTGCGTAAACCTGCGAAAAAGGAAACGATGACAGGGTTAGAGAAATCAGTGTAACCACATCTCTAATGCTAATGCTTTAACGATTACAACATCAACACGAGGGGTTTGTGATCCCTCCAAAGATGCACATTTGCAGACGCAACTGGATCTAAAGCAACTGTCCTGAATGCGAATAAGAGTGTGCATGAAATGAATCAGTTGGCTGATATCCAGCTGTTTCAAACACCCTCACCCTCTCTACATCCCTGGTCATGGCGCTGCAGACAGCACAATCTAAATCCCCCCCAGTAAAAATACTCCTAGAAACATACACAAGTGAGAATTTCTCAAATAGAATATGAATAAAAGTGACAGCGTGGCCTGGAAGGTATGTGTCTAGGAGGTCAGAATAGATTGTACTTTCAAAGTAACAGTTTCCCTGTCAAGTGTTTAAGAGCTAATATTTTTCTATGTCTTTAACCGAGCAAGCGTCACGATCATTTTCCTTGAATTAATCATATTCACTTGGTCATTGTTCCAGGTTGTATCCTTGTGGTACACGGCAAGTAATCAGACATGACAAGATTATAACATGAACCAAAACAACCGTTTATTTCCAATATTCCCTTACACTTAATATTTTCCCAGCTTTTGAACATTGTGTGTGAGTGTGGCGTGGTAGCTCAGGTGTGGTTTTCCAGTCAAGGAAACATTTTCCATTTCCATTCTAATAAGTCACACTGACTGGCCCGCTGTTTGCCTACGGATCACTTTTGGGCAATGACAAATATGACTGTATTAAAAATGACCACATTTATTTTTAACAGAGTGTGACAAGGAAAGTGGAAATAAAAACACACAAATTTGAGCTTTCATGGTGCTTTAAGGCATACTGCAATATGCATCTACAGACTGAAACACAAGCTACCATGTGTGCCTGGAGAGGTACGGCTAAAAAAAACAAAACAAATGTCCTGTCTTGTCTTTGTGGTTCAATGATGCAGCACAAATAGTACAAATGAAAGACAGACGTTCACTCCGAGCACTTGACTCCCTGACTGCAGCTGCAACTGTCTGCTTCAAACACAGATCACACAGCTGGATGTAAAAACAAATCTAATTCATGTCGCGGGCCTGTTTGGATTGTAATGGTAATTCTGGCAATATCAAAAACATGCACTGGGGAAACATGCAGAGAATAAAACATTAGACGGAGGACGATGGAGGTTCAATTTACACACAAGATACAAACAACAAAAAAAAAAGCTAAAGAAATGCACCACACCACACTAATTATTTGCCTCTGATTTGTCCACGTCTCCCTAATGAATCAGCCTCCAAAGCCAATTAGCAGGATTATTACTCCACTTATTAGTACTAATTATCTAGCAGCTGCAGACAGAGTAAATGACGGTAGGACAGCAACAAACAGTATTTATTCTGTCAAAAAAGTATTCACTCACTAGGAAGTTCCTGCTTATGTGAGTGTAGATGTGTACGCACACTACGCAGCATCCATTTCTGAAGTGGGTTATGCTAAAAAAGACACGAGTGCCACTGCTGCAAAGCAAATCCGGATAAGTATCTAAGAAAACATCTAAATCTGCATGTAGACACAAGAAGTTATTTGGGAACGAAGGCGTGTATACATTGTCTCTGGTGTGAGTGCGTAGTTCCGTGATCTTAAAATGAGACTGTAAATACCAAGCTGTCATGGCTTTGCGGCACACAAAACCATAATACCTCAATCCATCAATATTTTCACTACTCGCAGCCCTGAAATAAGGATGTCCAGTCTGGGAGCTGAAAAGGGTTACAGATTGGAGACGTTTATGGCTTTGCACAGTAAACAACCACAGATGGAACAACATTTGACCGCAGGTGAACAAGGATAGATACTACCTGTTTACTGTGCTAACTATGCCAATATAGAATATTCCACTGACAGCTCCAGCAGACGTTGACACTATTTTCATTGGTGTTACTTCAGGTGAAAGCTCAACCAACAGGAAACTATAGAGACAGTGAATCTGGATGCCCATGCTCCAAACTGGAATAGTCCACATTTTGTTTTCATTAGTGGATTTTCGCAGTTTAAAATTGAAATAAATTAGATAATAATATGTTATATGTGGCTATAAATCAAGGTCATTTCTTCATAGTGGTTTGAAATGTCAGCCAGTTGTGCCTCACTTCGAAACACTTTGTTCAGCTCGTTTCTACAGCACTGAGTGAGAACATTGTTCCATCACATTAAGAACAAATATCCTAACCTTTGCGGCACAAATCAAGCCACTGTGAAACATTAAACTAAAATGAGGCATGTAGATTCAGTTTTTTCTTCTTCTTCATCTACAGACCTCTGCTTGCAGACATGTAGAAGAGTATCATTTACAGTTTTGAGAAGAGAGTCTTGGGTAATAAGTGTGCCCCCTGATTATTTCTGAAAACTATTCCTCTTCCACTGGCCAACATCCAAACCTCCAACGTAAACACAAGCCTCACGGGGAGAAACATGGACATTCTTATTTACTGCATATCATTCAAAACACAGTGTTCTTTTTGTTAAATGCTTTTGAGCGTGAGCCAAAATGAAAATTAGAAAAATACACACCACGTAAATATGTGTGTTTTCATCACCGCTCGCTAGAACACAAACTCAATAAACCACAAGTTTCTATTTGTCTTTGCAAACTGTGGCTTGATGACTTAAACTGCAGCTCTCTGCGAGGATATAAGACCAATATTGAGAGAACTGTATTTAGGCTGCTGTGTCAAGACAGTGTGGAACCGCCGTGACTAAATACTGACACTATACACTATGAGAGTAAAAGCACCTTTACAACTTTGTTTTACTATTCTAATTCCAGCACTTGCACGTACACGAAATTATTTTAGGTAACCAAATGTTGTATTTAGTAATAAAAGATTAACTTGTCTAGTGCCACAGATGAATACAGTCAGTGTTCGTTTGTTGATTCTTACATTTCTTTTTTTTTTTCAATTAAAAAAGAAAAAAAAATTGTGCCAACTCATGTGGATAGACGCCATGCATACATTGAGTGGAGACAGAGGGTTTACGGTACATTACCAACAGTCTTGATTGTGGACAAAGTTATGCATTTCTTTTTTTTTTGTTTTTTTAATCAAGGAAGTTGTGGTTAACCAAAGTCATTTCCTGAAATGTTCTACAGTTAAATCAGAGAGTCGATTGCTGGAGCTTACAAGGTTGACTTTCATTAGAAAGCACAAAACATAAAAAAAATAGACCAATTCTGTGTAAATCTACAATAGAATTGGACTAAAAGTTAAGCCCAATATCCTTGAAAAATACGAAACGTTACATAATAACAATTCACCATCATGCTGGTTCCATCAAGGGCTGCAACGATTATTTGAATAATGAGGCTTTTTTCTAATTATTAAAACAAACTTCCTGATTTTTCAGCTTCTTAAATGTGAATATTTTCTGGTTTCTTTCCTCCATATAAGCAAAAAAAAATTATTAAAAGTGAGTGATTTTGGTTTGTGCACCAAAGAAGACATTTCAGAACATTATCATTTCCAGATTTGACCCAATTTTTCAACATTTTCTGGCATATTACAGACCAAACAACTGCTCAAATACTCAAGAAAATAATCGACAGATCTATCGATTATGAAAATAATCGTTACTTGCAGGCCTAGATCCAACTACCATGTCCAATTGGTAACATCTAAATGACTGCAGTTAATTCAAACTAATTTAAGACATGTGTCTTCCTATAACCTCCTAAATTTTCTCCTAAGTTTTAACAAAATGTATCAGCCATCTTCTAAACCACAAAAAGCAACCTTGTGACAACAGCCAAATAAAAAAAATGTTGTGCCATAATTAACATAATTTTAATATAAGAAACAATATCCCAAAAATCTCACTTATGACAGACTGCAGTTTAGACCAGGAAAAACTGAATCGGACAGGAATCCTTCCATAGGATGCTTTAAGTGACAGACAGGAAAAGTCTTTTAAATTGACCAAGGAAATCAAAAGTGCGATTTAATTATAGTGATGGGGGAAGTTATGATGTGCTTCACAGAGAGGTGGCCAGAGAACAACTGCCAGTTCACATGCAGCGTCTCAAGAGCTGACTCTGCTTTAGTCAGTCCACGCTGCTTTGTCAGTGTGTGTGTGTACGAGTGTCTGAAACATGAGTTTGGATTTCAACAGCATCATCTATCGTCATGTCAAATATGAACAATATGAGCATCATAAGTTCATTTAAACCAATAACACAGATTCAGATGTGATGCATGACTGTCACTGAGTAAAAGCAGCTGCTGCACTTCTGTTTGCATGCACCGTTTATAAAGGAAGCCTAATTCCATGTGTCTGTGATATAAATGCGGTGTCTTATGTCGTGAAATCTCCATGTGCATGATGTTAATGGGATGGAATCATCAGTTTTTATTGGAATTCAGGTTACGTTCCTCCCTCCATGAGATAGAAGAAGCGGTTTTCATCTCAGGATGAAACTATTTACACATTCAAGGTGAAGGGTCGAGCCGTGTGCGCCAAAGAAACACACACACAACCTCAAGTGAGTGTTCCGAGATGATTGATTGTCAACGTTAACCCCCTGATCTCAACTCCGCTTGTGCCTTTGCCTGGAAACACAAACACATATTCATTTATCTGTCATTTCAGAGTCATCCAATAATGCCGCCCTCTGTTCGCTGATCCGCGATCCAGCGAGGATGAGATTGCTCGGTAAATGGTTGTATAAAGTGAGACATTCCTTCCCAGGTCGCACTTCATCACATGGATGATAAATAATATACAATAATATTTAGTCAGGTCGCTGTAAAATGCCTCTATTATGGGAATACAGTAGAATGTTTGTTTTATGTACGTGTTTTGGTCATTTGCCATTCTTTACACCATAAGCTAACATTCACTTCCTTGTTGTTGGCATATATTCAAAATTTGATCCCAAGGGTTTTTTTTTTTCCTGTACGTTTTTTTCCTCCACAAAATGGGGGGGGGGGGGGGGTCTCGAAAATTATAACTCCGCTGAATCTTGTTTTTAATGGCCTGTCCTCTATCTGGAAAAAAACATGAATATGTTACTTTTGACATATTGCACCGCATGAATGTTTTAGCGGATGAGGTTCCTGGATATTATAAACTCTATGAGTCAGTGCCACTCCTCTTCAACTGTGCAATTTACATTTGATGATAAAAACCACAAACCACAAGACTGGTTGTCCTTTGGAAATGCTCGCAGACCACATTCTGACTTAAAGCAGCATTTAGTTCCTAATTATACCCTACTCCAGTCGTTAGCTTGAAGAACAGCACTTTTGTCCTTGATGGAAACATTGTGTGTGCTTTGAGAGGCGGCGCACTTCTTGTGGAGTCCCGATAGCCGTGAATGCATTGTTCTCTAAATTAATAGGGGCGATTTGTATCTTACGTAAGTCGCAGCGATTTAATACGTAGGAGTATGGGTTGTTATTTTAATAAAGCGATGTGAATGCATCATTTCAATTTTCATCAAAAGCTTAAGTGGTTACACAACAATCAAACACACTGCACATTTCATCTTTAATGGACGCCACAAAATTGTTAGCTAATGACACACGTGGCACACAGCTAGCAGGACAATGAGTCAGAGTAAATGTAAATATAGTGATTTGTTTCTATACACAGCTTATGAGGATTTCAGGTTCAAATATAGATATTAAAGTGGATTTGTAATCCATTAGAGCTTTTTTTTTTTTCCAGATGTGACGGATTGTGTGGTTTCATTACAACCACTGTAACATTAATGGCATATGATACACTCTTGGAAACATCGGCAGTAAGCCTCTAAATCACGGGAGCGGAGAATAAAATGCAGTACGAGATGATGTCAGTGTTTATATTAGCATTTATTCCTAATTGAGTCCATCACAATAATAAGAGACACAAACTGTCCAGGACGATTTGCCACTTTATACTTTCACATTTAATGTTAGAAAATAGACTTCAGCTCATGAAATACACAATTCCCTTTTTTCCCCCCATCGTACAATATCAGCTGTAATAATGAATGAGAAGTCAAATTTGTGGGTCAATCTAATTAAATGGATGCAAATGACCTTGACCTACAACACATGTGCAAGTGAAATAGATGAGGTCATGAAAATGTAGGGCTCTAAAATATTTATTAGGATGAGCAGCAGGTATTTTCTAATGGACTCATTCATTTTTAAAACAGGTTTTCACCAAAATACATACTGCTGACGGAAAAGTTTTTAAAAAAAGGATAAGCCTCAAGTCTGAAAGCTTGCCAAAGGTAACTTCTTACACAAAAAGGTTTCATGAATAAATGAGGACTGTTAGGTGAGGTGGACATGCTGTGGTGGTTCAGGTCAGGTAAATATAAATATAAGTCACCACTGCTACAAAGGCTTCTCCTTTTTATGGTAATGAATGCATTTAATTTGGAGAACCTCTGTTCTAGAACTGCTGTGCCGAATCTTATTGCCAGTATTATAAATGTTTGCCTTTAGGCTGGTTTTCATTTCAATACTACATTTCATGCTATAGCATCAAAGCCTTTGCCTCAACAGAGAAGCCATTTCACAAGTCAAAATAGAAGTGAGCATCAGCCGCCCTCGACCGACCATCAGTAATCTCAGCATTCACAACATTCGGCTCACTCAAGCCTGCCTCTTGTATGCGATATAGACACTGTCTATAGGATTATGTCTATATGTCTATAGATTATTGATACATGGTTGAACACATGATGCATGATTACATGATGCAAACCAACACTCCAATAAGGATCACCATATTGCAGTTGCCTCTGTGGTAATAACGGCTAGAAAAGTGTTGCAGAACCTTAAAATAACACACTGACATTTACTTTTTTTATTTTTTTCTAGGGATAATGTTGCATCGCTTCATGTTATTTGTCATTATTTTTTTTTTGCACATTATTGCTAAAAAAGTGTTTTATACAGTAAGGTCCTTTGATTATCACATTCCATTCAGTTCATCTGAGAGGACAAATATGTTTGTGCCCAATTAAAACAAACGGCTTCACTATGAAATATCTATATGCTACTGTCTCATAAGCTCCATGAATGTTGTTATTTTTTACAAATGGCTAAAAATGATATATTTAACAAAACCAAACTCCTTTCATTTATTCATTTATTACAGAAACATGCTTGATGAAATGAGCCAAATGAATTACATTTTCAAATGCATGGCAATGCACATTGAAACCAAGACATTCAGTTTTAATTGATGTTATTCAAATTCAAAAGCAGTTGATCAAATTGTTCAAATCAGGTTCAAATTAAGTGGTTCACATTCAGATATTAACAATTCAACTCTCAGATTTGAAACCATACAGGCGTTTTTTACTATACTTTCATGTAGTGATTGCATTACAGCATAAACTGAAGTCAGTGAACCAGAATATGAGAATATGTAGAATTGCCTGTCCAAAGATGCAACCCACACCCACACATGCACATACATAGAGAGAGAGAGAGAGAGAGAGAGAGAGAGAAATGCAGACACAGTGTGAGCTGCACAGGGTGCGAAGAATGAGGTCAGTGGCCTGAGAATGTTCGACTGAACTCTATGAAAAAAACACTCACTAGTCAAAAGCCAGAGACAGTTGTCCTTCTAACCTTGTAACCTAATGAAGAGTGTTACTTCGGCAGGAGCAGAGTGTAACACAGTAATCAGTGCACTGCTGCGGAAATTAAGAATGACTAATCATTTTTCCCACTTCACAAAAGGCTATTTTTGTGAAGTGAAGGCTCTCCTCTGGCTGGGGTCAACGTAATTTATCCATTCATCTTCTACACCTTTATCCTCCACATGAGGGTCGCGGTGCCAGTCCCAGCTGACATAGGGTGAAAGACGTGGTTCACCCTGGACAGGTCACCAGTCCATCGCAGGGCCACATAGAGACAACGTCCAATAAACAAGGAGCAATGGGGATTGGTACCTTGCTTAGGGGTACTCCAGCCCTTGGACCTGGAGTGGACTCTGAAAACAACAACTCTTTGCTCGAGAAGATTAACCTCGTATATCTATGCCTGCTTAATTCTTTAGAATATGTTTGCCACTTTATCAACTGTTAGAAGCCTTTTCTGGTACAGTGTTCTGTCATTATTATCTGGCAAGGACACAAGAATTTCTGGTTGACTGCTGCCACGTTTGGTTTTGTGTCACTTCGGTGATTCCAAAAGAAAAAGGATTTCAAACACCAAAGTCGCAAGATAACACATTTGAACCTCCTGGTGGCAAGAGTGGATCAGCACATTCTTTGGATTACAAATCTCAGTTTTCAGTCAGAAAAGCTGCCCCTTCTGTCCTCTTATCTGTGATCAGTTCAGCGCTAGAGTCCATGTCACAGGGTAACTGACAGCTCACTTGGCCACATGCTCTAAGAAGTCATTGTCTACGCCCCATAAAACCACACTAAGAAAAACTTGAACTGTCCCTCGAACATCCAAGTAAAGCAATCACACTGGAACAAAAGCGTAAGAGGACTAGAGTACAAAAGGTCACACATGCACAGGAGGTACACTTCATGCAATCAACCCTTTTTCCACAGGGTAACATGCAGCCTGCTGCCTGCCAGCAATTAGGACAAGGTCGTTAATATAACACCCGTAAGTGCAAATTTCCCAGAAAGCCTCAACATTGTGGACTTAATAGGCGCCACTTAATCAACCAAGGTGTATCTACCAGTGATTGCTTATATTCTACTTATCAAAGAGAATGAACCTTGTGCAGATGGTCACCTTGACTAAAATCCCTTTCACTCGAGCAAACGCAAAATAAAACCTAAAGCAAATGCAAAATCGCGTTGGTGCTCCCTAAAGATCTCAGCAAAGAGCACAAAGTACACTCATAAATGAAGAATCACGATATGCGGTATGTGTCTTTTTGCAAAAAAGGTTATTCATTAAAGAAATATCAGACATTCTTAATCAAGTCATTGATTCCTGGCATTTTGTGACACAAGGTGAAAGAAAAAAAATGTGCTTGGTTTTCTATAAAAAGCTGTTTTCCTACAAATCGTTTGCTACAAAGGCACTAAATGACATGCCGAGGTATTAATGGATTAGACATAGAGATATATACAGTGCATATATGTGGCATTAAGACTGCATTTAAAGGATAAAATACACATCAGTGTCACAAATGTTAATGCACACAGTTGAGGATGGAGAAGCTCAGACTGTCTGGTAAGTGAAAAAAAAAAAAATGCAAGCACACATGGACTCCACTGTTAAAGGTTTACTCCAACTGAGAGGCCTGCAACAGCCCTGTCAGCGTGATCGTTCCACTTAATACAAGGTCACTGGTGCTGGGCTCCTTGAACCAGGTTTTTATGTGACTGAAAAGGACCAGAATTCCTGGTTTAAAGGCAAAACTCCACAGCAAACAGCAAAAACAGTGTGCATGGACGGGAGCAGTTCAAGGCAATATCACACATTACACACACTGTCAACACTGTACAGCAAAGAGTTCATTTACTCTGCATCAGATACACTGGAATACAAAACCTTATTATGAAGTGTTTGAGGTGTTTTTTTTTCTGAATAATGAAATTGTGATAGCAATCTCATCTAACAGCAAGAATTTCTTATGTTTAAATTTAGATAAAACATTATCCATGGTCTAGAGGAGGGCTGAACTAAAGTAGAACTGATCCTTGGTACATGAAAGGATTGGGGCCAGGGTTTCTGAGCTTTACCACATCTGCATAGTTCTAACTAATCCATTTACATTTTCTCCACACTGCACAACTTCTGCCTCGCTACATACTGTAAATAAAACTGAAACCACTGCAACACAGATCAAAAACAGCCTCCCATTCTTTCAATGGGGGTTTAAAGCTGGGTGATATTTCAATCACAATAACATAATGTATTTTTCTCCAATAGCAATATTATAAATGTTCAATATAGTGTGTGTTATGTCCTGTCTATGAAGAGGTTTAAAACCACAATTAAGTCTTTTGCACAAAGGAATATTTATCTACAAGGAGGCATTTGAATTTCCTTTTGTGCAGCAAGCGGTGATAGTCTTCTTCTTTTTTTTATTCCATTCTTTCTTCTCCCTTGGAAAACCACAAAGCAACTTGGCCGCTGACAGCTTCAATTTAGGTGCCTCATGTAGAAGCAACTAATAGCCCGAGGCAGACATGAAGTGCAGATGACAGAGGTCTTGTAAGCTTCAAACTCCCTTTTTCAAGTCAGGGAAGTTTGCGTATACTGACGTACAAATGGATGCAGAAATAATGACGGCTTATTGAATCATTGAGTGTCCCAACACGAATGCATTGTATCGTTTGTGCCATGCACAAATCCACATACACCCATTTGTTGCCCAGCTTTATATATGAGATTTTAATTTTATTTAGAAAATTAACTAATATAACCCTCTATTCATTGATTTAATGCGATTCAGTTGGGTAATCCTGTGTTTTGCAAAAGTAATACAAATACTTGAATTAATCAATTGACATTAAGTTAGTACATTTCAGTCCCCATACAAGAATTAAAGCAGATTCACATGGAACAACTAGTTGCACTATAACTCCACAACTTTGCAACCACACTCAAAGTTTGTGCTCCCATTGGCCCGGGTATTAAATGCCATGGAGTTAAGCAAAGTCCAGCCAAACGTCGCACGGTTATCTGAATTCAAAACTGGCAGATTTCCACTCCACTGCAATGTGAGGATTTCTTACTTATTGCTGGAAAAACTGGAGCGGCGAAGTGCATACTTATAAACCCATAAGTCCCCGAGTTTTGCAATGAAACAAATAAAAGGTCCTTTTAAGAAACCCGGCCTCCTCTCAGCCGTAAGCCATGTGCCAAGGGAGTATTCCTGCCTGAAATTTGAGGGATTTCCAAATCACGTGAACAACTGGTGTGAACTGGTCTATTTTCCCTGCTCTTGATTATTTAGAGAATAGCCTTTAAACTGTCTACAAACCCAGTCCATGTATTTAGGGGAGTAGAATAAGTCTAAAAGGGTTTTGTATATTTAAAAACTTAGTCCCTTCAACGACAGTGGGGGTAGGGCTGAACAGAAACGTCCATCACTGGCAAAAAACGTCTACATTGCTGAGAGTTTTCACATGTCAACTCAACTGAGGGGCTGTGGGATTCCAATCATATTGCCTGCAAGGAAGTCGTCGGCACAATATAAATACAGCAGGTAGCTGCTGGAGAAAGACACACAAAGAAACAGACTCATCATAGTGTGTGCATTCTATCAGTGTGTCCCACATCTTTTTTCATTCTGTGCTGCTATTCTTCTGTCCAATAGGGCAACACACACTTTATATTGGACATGATGAGACGCCTGTCAGGGGGAAAGCCAGCTGAGCCTCTCTGAAATGTGTCAAATTTGAACAATTCTGAGATAAACCATGTCAGACACATCAGCTGACACACAGAAGATGACTCTTAAGAGAAGAAAAAAGAAAAAAAAAAATCACCGCTACATTTATGACATGTTGACAACGACGACGAGAAATAGTTTTACGCTTTCGTCGACGCATGATTTACTTCGTACCCATCAAGAAGGTGTCAAGATTACAAAATGTAAGGCACAAAAACGGGGAAACATATCCAAACAGCAACATATTTGCGAATGCCGAAGATCACCGGGAAGAGGCACATCATTAAAAATATCTGTCAGACGTGTAAGTTTTTCACCGAGGTGTGAAACTGGCATTGAGTTACACATACCGTCGCATTCTTCAAGTGGAAAAGTTAAGGGGGGAAAAAATAACAGGGGTCACGGTAAGTCAAGAAAACAAGCCTTTTCCTGAGTCAAACACTGCCACGGTATAACCTTACCATGCCAGTGAAACTGAGAACCTGCCTATTAACACACACACGTTACGAGTCTGACTCAAAAGGTCTTAACTGAGCAATGTGTCAGTCAACACACACACACACACACACACACACACACAGCCACGGCATGAGGATGTACACCATTTCTACAAAGCAGTTCAAGAATACAGATTGCTGTTGAGTTATCTTGGATTTCCCCGAGCGACTGTGAAGCTCTGTAGTGAAACACTGAACATATAGATCACTGCAAGCAAACATGTGAAGTGACCGTCGACGACAGCAACAACACATCTCTAGAAACGATGTGCTGCAAAATTAGATTACAAAACAGCGCGATCCAAATCGGCCCACACGTAACCTCATTACACCCCGACCGAGGTGGGCATTAACATCATCTGTGCGCTCTCGCAAACCCTGCCACTTTATACTCCACTGCTGATGTCCATGTCTTCACAGTCCCTGCTCCACGACATGACACCGAGAGCGAGAACACGTTGTTTTCGGTGTGTTTCCCTGACTCTGAGTGCAGCATCTGTGGATCATCTCCCCAGAGCTACACACTTCCTGTGGTGAACACACTCTACATAAGAAATACGCAGAGATGGAGCGAGAACAAGCCCAACTCTGGTGAGATGGATATATTTTTAATCACATTTCGTTTCAGTGCTTTCAACACGTGGCAGCTTACATGGAGTACTGTATTCCCCGTCAGCATTTTCATGACATCATACAGTAGTGTTTACTTGTTGTGTTACTATTTCCAGTATCTTGCCTTCTTTATAGGCATCATTAGACTGCAACCACCTCATAACAATGTGTTTAAGACTTTCTTAACAATTCATAGCGAGACCTGGTTATAAAGTAGTAGAGCCAGCCAGGGTGACATCATACAATACTCTTATCCTGTCTAACTAACAGAGGGAAATCTAAAAAGCACACTGTTGAGAAGACAGTCAAAATGGCACTCTCTCTATTTTTTAAATTGCAACTTGCACTTTCTTAGAATATCAATGAAACAACAATTGGAGAACAGAAGGGTAAACCTATAATTCCAGATTGTGCCAGTGAAAACTCCCATTTTGTAGGTTTTAATAGTAACAGCTTAGGGCTCATTTGAAGTGTTGATGTGACAATTTGCAAAGTAATAAAAAGTGTAAAAAAAAAAGTATTCAGTATGTTCAGAATTACCTCTTCGTCTACATTTAGGACCAGCATTGGAAAAGAAGAATTTCATTGCAGCAATAACATGACAATAAAACCTTTGAGAGTTGAATCCTTGAATTTCAAACTAAAACAAAAGTGAACTGAAGTTGAGCTACTACGCAATGTGGCAGAGGGTAGGACAATATGAAGCACAACCACTTTCTCATGTTGAGTGCATGGCATTACATTTTTATTCAACTTATTAAAGTTAAAGTTCCATATTATTCAACCTTGATAAATTGGAGGCACACATAATTAAACACATCACTGCATAATCACAATCAGTGCACTTCACTATATGGAGGAACAGTGTTGGTTCCCTGCTGGATGAAATTCATTAAGTCTAATCCTGATTAAAGCTGCAAGGGTTCATCCTTGCCCGGTTTGATGGATTAATATCAAATTTTAAATTGACAATATGTCACAACTAACCGCGTGTGTGCTGATCTGCGGCATCTCTGTCATCCACACTGGGCGCTAACTGTGTCTGCTGCTCACCTTGCTCACCTGCCACAGAGCTTCTGTGCAGCTCCTGCTACGTTTCACACAGAGTTTGCCTTTGGAAATCATTTAACATTCTTTTAAGTACTCAACTAAATGCCAAGACTCTTACTCTCAGTATGAAGCTGCATATTCATCAATGCTACAAATATTTCACAGAAAAAAAAAGTGCTTTTACTTTAAAACACAAACAGGACGCGTTGTTTTTGTGACCTATGCAATGGATGTAGACAGTGAGACTGGGGTGGAAAAATAACTTTTTTTGCAAATTTAAAAATAGGCCTTTGCCCCGAGTTTGCATGGATTTTCTTCGGATTGTCCAGTTTGAATGGTTGTTAGTCTCTATGTGATTGACTGGCAACCTGTTTGCAGGTTTACCCCGCCTTTCGCCCTATGTGTGCCTGCAGGAAAAGAGAGGTACATGCAAATGTGCCTATACTGTGTGAAAGGCCAAGGACCCCACAACTGGTGGAGAGATGGAGTCGGGACCCTCTACTATATACTGTATATTGTAGAAGACCTTTATTTGTATTAAACTGGGTGTAGTGTCATGTAATAACTGATACTGTTGATAATATCAATTTGTCAGTGGCATGCATACATGCTCAAACTGGTGTTTTTATTTTAAACATTAATGTGGAAACAAAAATAAGTGATGCCACTGTCGTGCATAAACATGCCTGTTACAATATGTTATTTGAAGACATTTCAATTTGTGGGGGGAAAACTTGGAAAAACGTCATATATATCACATATTACCATCACAGGACCATCAACCAATCATTCACCCACATTCACACCCATGGTCGATTTAGAGTGTCTAACTAACCTTGGCATGTTATTGGACAGGGAGAACATGCACACTCCGGGGTCTTTTTGCTATAAGGCAACATTTCTAGCCATGTGGCCTGCCTGTGTCAAATGAAAGTATTTTTTTGGTTCTTTTTCAATACACAGTTCCAGAACAACGTTTTTGTGTTGCATGTATGTTATATGTTAGATATGTTATAGATATTTAACATATCTAAGAACATTCACAGCTTTTGAATATATTCCTGTGACGCTTTCAAGTGGGGACATTGTTGAATTCACATGGCCGGATGGACAGTCTTCCCTTTGCTTAGTCTGTAACTTCCAGTCAGTTAATAACAATGAAATTGCTTCACAAATCCTCTGGTTGCTTAACTAGCTGAATAAAGTAAGAAAATAAAAAGTGTTGAGAGACTTGGAATTTCTTTATGTTTGTGGAGAAAGATTCAGCGGAGCATGAAAGCCCAGCACCAAGTGATAGATTAAATTGTTAGACTGGCCTTTTAAACCATGAAGGACACAAAAAGGGTCACGAAGGACGACAAAATTGAAATCACAAAGTTTTGTTATAGTCTGAAGGTTGTGTGGATGTCTTTGCCAAAAATGTACTTAATCATTTCTGACACACGTCCTGCTGCTTCTCTTCCCCTGTTGAGAGCAGTAAAGGTCACGATGTTAAGCCTGGTCTTACATCACACACACACACACACACACACGCACACACACACACACACGTTTGCATAGCATCCGTACTGAGGACACTCATAAACATGAAGCAATCCCTAACCAAAATTCTAACCCTCACCCTAAAATCAGGTCTTAACCCCCAAAAAGTCCTATAGAGCTTTGAGGACCAGCCAAAAATTCTTAGTTCTCGCAAAGCTAAAAACACACATTCTCAGCCCCTCCCACCACTAAAATGACCATTGAAACAATCTGAAAACAAACTGATGACATCTGTTGTGTAAGCATGGGCGGGGCCTTTTCCTTTCAAAGAAAAATGACAGAGACTTGACAGAAGTGCACTGTAAGAAGGAGCAAATTGGTCCTGACATGGCTTTGTTGTCCTTCTGTGTCTTAATGGAGTCTGGTCACAGAGAGAATGAAGATTACAGGGAGGTTTACAACTTGCTGAGTAAATAAATACATCATGAAATAATGGTTCCATCTGCCGGAGGTATAGGTATAAGACGTACCTTTTATTTTAATAGATGACTGAATGATTTACAAAATACCGAAAACACAATTCTACGGGAGACAAATTATATTTCCTACTGTTTCAGGCTTCAGGATCGATCCTCTTTTTGTGAATTGCCTTGTTACATTGGTCAGCTACGTCACATAGGGTCTTAATACAATAGGAGGCAATTATAACAAAGCTGCTCCTTTCATGTCACCTGCAATTTGGTTCATGAATGAGCGTTGCATAATGGATATTACACTGGACAGCAAACACATCTTTGTCCGAGTGCTTAATGAGACATTCCAATTGGAGGTGAACAATGTGTTGGGGGTTATTGCAGCAGGGTTGGCAAAATTTTTTCAAATTCCAGCTAAATCACAACATAATTAAATCGTTTTGAAATAAGAGCAAAAGCAGTTAATTATACGTGATGTCACTTTTCTACTGGCCTGATAACCTACATTTTCAGGAATGTGATAGCACCAGCCAACGTCTGTTTAATGACTCTGTTTGAAGCTGCAGACCAAGTGTGATTAGAAGAGGCGATCACAACAAAAGTCTCAGCAGTCTCTGCAACACAAACACAATTTGACAGCAATTATAACGGGATGTATTTGAATTCCATTAAATAGGCATGAAAAAAGCAATTTTAATATAAAAAAGATGACGTTACTACTAATTATGTGCTTGTTTGACAGATTTATCTCCTGTTGTGTGTGTTTGGATGTAGCTGCATGTGTTCATTCCTTCTGCTGTGGTTTGAAAATGATTTATTATCACGCCTATGGACATCAAATTAATGGTTATCTGCTGACACAACTAAACAGTCATTTTCAAACACATTTTTTAACAAATATTAACCTTGTGATACAGGGGAGTGCATTGACACTGTGAGTGGCCTTGGCTGAGGTTTGAACTCTCGGTTTGCAGTTTGACAATTGCATTTTCAACATGTCTGCCCCACTGAACAACCGAGCCACTCTCCTCGTCACGATTAAGTTGTCAACTTTGATTCAAGCTTAGTCAAAACTGCTCTTCCATTGACCTTCCACCGAGGATCCAGACACATGCAAGTTATCACCGAGGAAAACACACGGTCATGAGGTAGAAATTAAATCACTGTGAGGTTCCAGAAAGCAGTGCTTCCGCTGAACAAATGTAATAAGTGAGTGAGAGAGGAAAGCGGCCATGCAGTCACACTGAACAACATATCAGTTAGAGCTTTGTCTGTCACTGCAGCCTGGCTGCTGAAGTGTGAAAGAACATGGACTCATGAGTGAGATGTGCCACAGAGAATCATGAACTGTTCCATCAACGTGAGCTGGAGCAGAGCTTGGGTCAGAGAGATACACCAAGCCAAGCTTGAGCCAAACCAGACATGTTTACTGCTTTCTTTGTTTGTTTTGTTTTGCATCTCGCTCTGATGTAGTTAATATAAGCCGCTCCACATTTCCCCGATGTGCGGTTGCACAGTCAATGCAACAGATTCTAGATGCTGTTTGGTAGCCGTAATGAATTCATGGTCCCTGATGATATGGATTGAAATATGAAGACTTCCTAAACCTACTGATACAAAGACATAATCACACGCTGAGCCTCTGGAAAGTGGCACAACCCTGTATTTTGAAAATTGCATATCTTGTGTTAAAAAAAACCAACTTTCTTTCTATAAACAGAGACACAGATTTTCCACTCTTAGCTGTGGCTTTCAGTGAAATCAACGTCCAATTTGGTCACAGTTTGGGGGGGAAAAAAAGGGTTTCTTTTTTTGTGGAGAGGAAGACTGAGCAAACACCAAACTTGAAAACGGGTAAACACCATTCACAGACAGAGCCTTTTTTAATGACTGAATGTTGAATCAGCTATAAATACACAGCTATGCTATAATTGTTTTCCCCTGCCATCTAAACCAATGAGCCTAGAGGTCCACTGCGGTCCAGTGATGGACCACATCACTGGGAAAATGCACTGTACCTCAGAACCTGGGCAAACTGCCTGTTGAATGCAGACCAGCCTCAGCCAAAACACACAGAACCCACTTGCTGTGCAGTATATGTGTGTATGCGTGTGTGTGTGTGTGTGTGTGTGCATGCGCGTGTGTGGAAAAAAAAAAGCTATGGCAATATTTGAGAAATCACAATGTCAAACAAAAGTAAATCATTAGAGCAGTGACTTGCAGAGGTGAAAAGTGTTCAGGTGCTGCAGTTCAGTTATGAATTAAATATTTACTCTACATTCTGGCTGCAGCGATGCAGAGCAGTGAAACAATCCATAGTAAACAGGAGCTGGGTTGCAGACGCTGCATTACACAGACCCAGTGATATTGTATTCATTGTGACCACGGCAGAGAACAATCCCTAACATCAGGAAAATTGTTGTTGACACCTTTGTATTTATTCTCCTGCCACAAAACAGTCAATATGTGAGTCAATACACGACCATCTCTCTCACAAACAACCTGTTTGCATGTTAATTAGCTGACTGTCATTCAATTATTGTCCCCTCCTTGTCTCGTTCTACACATGTTAACAACCCAATGATCTTTCCAATCGAATCAGTCAGAATGGGCCAGACATTGTACTGATCGACAACTGAGAGCGAACTTGTGCAGATGCTGAAAGGCTGAAATGCTGAACATTTGTATATATATATACAAATGTACATAAAAAATGTATATAAAAAACCTTAATAATAAAACCTTAATAATATTATACTGTTTGTACATATGTATATACATATATACATATGTGTATATATATATACACACACACATATATATATACATACATACATATATATAAATATACATATGTAGAAACAGTATAATATTATTAAGGTTTGTTTCCAGTTATTTAAGCACAAACAGTCACATGTGAGTGTGCGGCTGCTCTCTGAAGTGCTGTCAATGATCTGTGGCTCATCACAGACCTTCAATGTGACAGTTTAATCATTAAGGAAAGAGCATGTAAAGAAAATGACTCACCAGACAAAAACAGCTGAGGAGTGAGATGAGAAGAAAGTCCAGGTTGTGGAGCAGCAGAGCGGATCCCATCCCTGACCTGAGGCAACTCTACCTCCAAGAGTCCTTGCAGACGCCGGTGATGCTCAGATGCAACTATCTGATTCGTGTTTAACTCTCCTCGAAGTAGAGATAGTTGTGTTTTCTCACTCCATCTGACCGCTCACTGCTAATGGCGGCTTGTGAAATCATAACTCTGTAATCGCCTCGCTCTGCCTTCGGTTTAATTTCCTATAATCTACTATATGCCCAGGCTCAGCGCGCTCTCTGTATTCCTCTGCATCTGTCTTTTTTCCTCTTCTGAAATTACATCCACATGTCAGAACTATTTATGTCGCTCTCGCTCTGCGGTGGGAAGTTCAAATGAGTCTTTGTAGGGGAAGAAACCAACGCTGTATTTTTAGGTCTTTTAAATTTCCCCTCAGACTAACTTAAACACTTCAGTATGAAGCTGTGCGCCTTATGGCTTCTTCCAGTCGTCTCGTCTAGGCGTCAGATCAGTGTTGGACAAAAATACAGCCCGGCATGTGTCACTCCATCACCAGTCTCTGTTAAATTACACTATTTGATTCCTTGTGACTCATGTCACCGTCAACGCGGTCATGTGCCATCGCGCAATGAACCAGCACGGTCCCAGGTGATTTCCTGTTATTTATTTGCCAATAAAATAAAACAACAAACAACGTGACAGAGCAGAGTGTAAAATTATTAACTTTTCATAGAATGAATCCCATTGATTGCAGTGCCGGCTGCTGCTGCGCTCCACTTTCTTCTCGCATCTTTCCTACTAGAAATGCCCATGCGTAATTTCCCCTGAACACAATCTAGCGTGGCAGCGGCCACACGTCAACCGAATGTATGAAACTCGGCTCTGTCTTACTACGGTGATGTCAAAGTCTGAGAAGAGAGTGTGAGAGAGAGAAAGAGAGAGAGAAGCGCCAGTAAACTTGGCTTCAAGAATCTCTTACTTACTATCGAGAGAAAGCCAAATTCAGCCTGACGCACAAACAGCGCGCAAAACCCCTTGTGTAAAGTGTTTGTGCGCGGCGGAAACGCAAACGTTGAAGTCAGATCGTGTTGGGAAGCGTGTCCAGATGAGGAAGGCTGCAGGTCGTGTTCAGTAGTGAGTATGTGGATGGAAAAGCGGGGGGCGGGCGCGGGGGGAGGGCGGAAAGGAGGCAGGTAGGGTGGAGCGTAAAAGCCTCTCATTGGTGCGCCTTCTCTTACGTTGGAATAAACCACGACTCCGAAATGACATATTTTCTCACCCCTCAAACAAACTCCACATTCAACAGATCGCAGGGCCTTTGCCAAACCACCGTTTTTTCCCCTGCACTTTCTCAAAAGTTGCATCTAGTAGGATTGGATTACCCAGACATAAAGCAGGAGGAGATGTCCGTTTTTATCTCAGGTACTGTTATTTCCTGACAGTTTATAAACGTGTCTCTATATGGAAGTCAAACACTGGATAATGTGGCATGAAGAAGTGAATGTATGAACAGTCTCAGCAAGAGAAGAAGAAAAAACAACCGATGTGTGTTTTGCTCACTTTAATGATTCTACTCTCTTTACGGAAAGACTATATATAGATATATGGAAATATAGGACATATAGAGTAGATGGTGTACCATAATTACAACCGACGGTTCATTTCCCTCACTCGTGTCATTGTATCCAATGATAGACTGAACAAACAACAGAACATGTTATGTCAACAGAACACTGTTGTTGCAACAAACAAGGAAAAATACGACACATTTAATAAGATTGCGATGCTATTTTGTTGAAGCTCAGTTATAGCTTAGTCTAACTCCTTATTCAGACCTCATACGCCCCCTCCCCTGTGTGTGTGTGTGTGTGTGGGGGGGGATTTTAAAAGGCTGTTATTTGAAACTTGCAAAATAAAATGTAAATGTCCTCGAAGAAGGATCTTCTCTTACAGGCAGTAGTAATAGCATTCATACACATATATGCACACAGCGCAGATCAAATGCAGACGGATCAATACGTTTAGCAGCACACACAGTGAGAGCATAAATCACAAAAAGGACGATAAGCCAGTATAGGAACAATGGTTCAGTCTGAATCTTTCACTGCTCCTATTGGGGAGATTAAACTGTCCTGGAGGAAGCGTCTGAAACTCAGCATATAAAGGATGCAGCTTCTGTGCTGAAGATCATCAAGTGTAATTGTCAACATGTACACCATTACGAATCTACATTACTTGTATCTACAATTCAGAGCAATTATCCATTCATCCATCCATCTTATCCTTTCTATTCCTCCTGTTTCTTTTACTAAAGTTTAAAACGTGCACTTGATGTTGCTGAAGCATTAAGTGTACCTGCTGCTCTGCTGGTTAATCAGTCTGACAGTCTTTCCACACCAACTCCAGTGCTAAGATGTCTTTTCTCAGGTTTCTAAATGGATCCTGCAGGTTTCCGTTGCACGTGTAATGCAAACCGTACAATGTGTGATGAACAAGCTCTCAATTGAGTCAACATGGGACGAGATGTGCCAATAAACAGGGAAGTAGCATGACGATGACGGTTCAATGGTGATTCATGTCTGAAACCACAGCCTCTGCTGTTTATGTCGCCCGCCATGAGATGTGAAAAACCTTGAAAATAGCTTTTGAGTAAAAGCTCCCACTGCTGACATGACTGATACACATATGGAGTACATGGATTATCCAATGAAAAAATAATGTTTCGGCCTCCAAGTCATTCACCGCTATTCATTACTGTCACACTGAGAGGGGAGATTTAATCTGAAGCGACTCCTCTGAAGTGTCATTTAACTTTATGTGGAATCTCATCACACGGTCTGACAATATCAATTTTTAACTCATGAACGTGTGCGTGTGCATGTGCAGCAGCGGATATACAGTGCATCTAGAAATATATGAATTTAGATCACAAGTCATTGAAAATGTGGTAACTGACATAATACAGTACACAGAACACTGTTGTTATGTAAACAAAACTGTACTGAATGAAGGAGCAACATTATAGGCCACACTCTGGGTATTCACGTGGACATAAATATGTCAATACGGTGCTCAGTCTTATGAAAATGTGTAGCACTGTGTATGAGCATTAAATTAGGTTCCCTCTTGACGTTTTTCATGGAACAACAACCTTAGTTCAAGGTTCACTGCTTGTGTGGGGATGTCAGCAACGGCGCACAGTGTCAGTCGCAGTCAGGAATAAAATGAAAAGGTGAAAATTATCTTTCACAAATTGGAAGACGTAAATTCAGGAAAGAACAAAAGGAAACTTAATGAGATTTTTCTTTTACTTTAATTATACATGGGGAGCAGTCAGTGACAGTGGTACTCGCCTCACCACTTTGTGCATTAACAGTGGGTTTGAATAATTTAATAATAATAATTTACTTTTTTTCCACTTCTTTTGTCCTTCCCTTTTTTTAATCTAAGCATACATATTTCTGAGATCATGGCATTTCTGTAACAATCCCCCTTAACCTTAATCAGGCTACGTGTCAGTATCCTTGTGGATAGGTTATTCCTGCGGTGAGAGATAATCAACAATATGAAAACTGTCATAAACAAACATTCAGCATTCACGCGTGTGACTACATATTTTCTCATTTACCGTGTAGAAAATTGCACCCCGGTGTGTCTCAGTGGGAAACTCAAAATACTGTAAATTGTGAAAGATTAACGGCCAAAGACTGTCAGGTTCTTTTCTTCTTCAGAGAAGAAAAATCCGGACAAACATTCTCTCATAGAGGTTACATTTAAATGAACCTTCACTCTATCTATGCCATTATCCCTATGTGACATTTATCCCTGGCTATTGGGATCTTCATTTCTTCGACTCTGTCCCGCAGCTTCTGCTTTCATGTTCGTCACGGGGATACAGTTGATCCTTGACATCCATCTGGAATGGTTAACATCCACCTGCGATAGCGTTTGGTAAATGCCATTCACAGTGTGCAGCAACAAAATGGATGAGACTTTGCTCAGATAAGACAAATAATCAGTGTCTTTGAAGGCACTGGAGTGCACAGACATTCCAGGGGGGCCGGGGCTCAATTGTTAAAGAAAGGACACCCCCACATAGTTATTGAAATCAGATATGTTTATTATTTCTTAGTTCAACAATAGGGGGGACTGGCAGTGTCACAGCAGTAGACATAAAAAAAGGTCAAGGTAATAAATCGTGATCATGCATTAAAATAAAAAAGAAACATAAAACAGAAGAAATAACAATATATATTGAATCATAAGAATTCATCATAAGATTTTTTTTAAATCATAACTTTACTGTACAAAATGACATATGTCATTTGATATGATATATCAAAAATGAACACTGAGCCAAAATCATTATTTTTTTCACTACAGTGGTTGAAAAAGAATCAGTTGAAATTAATTGAGGATTCCACTTTCTTTCGTCCCGTATTAACATTCATGGAATAATTACATTACGGCACGCGGACATCAGTATTGAACACTGAGCAAAATGCAAAGAAGGCAAACGGGCAGGTGTATTTTATCTATCTGTGCATGTCTATGTATATAGAAGCACTCATTTCCAGAGTCAATGATGCCAGCCAAGTATATAAAACAAGGGTGTCATTTTATCAGCCACATCCTCCTGCACATTTGTAAGTCAGTTTTTGATTTCTCATTTGCCTTGCATTCACACTCGTAGAATGCTGTCTTTGAAGGTGGATGAGACTGCTGTCGGAGCCCTATAGACACAGATACCTTGCAAGAAATCTATCAAATACGCAGGCTGGGCAAGAGGGACAGCTGACCTTTCTGTCATTAATTTTTTGACACTTTCAGATAAATTAGATAAATGTTTTATTGACTGGCCACATTCTTCGCAAAGTGTCAGGAAATACACTGAATTACCACCCTCAATCTGTACAAAAGACTTCAGGAATGGGGACATTGTAACACTATATCTGTGTGACGCATTCCCCTCGAAAACTGTAAAAACCCACATTTAAATGCGAAGCACATGTATGTTGTGGACACATGATGGTTTACATGTGTGGCCATTTCTTGGTCATTTTTGCACTACACTTATGGTCTCAAGTAGCACATATAATACTGCTTCAAATTGACAGTATATATATTATGAGATCTATTTATACTCTGTGTTTTATCTTTTCCACATGAATGTGTTTCCATGTTTCTACCCACACTCGGCTCTTTGGGTATCTCTGACAAATGCATATTTAATTTACACGTGAGCGCTTTCTGTGCAAGATGAGGAATTTCACAGCACTGACCCCCCCAAAAAAATAAAAAAAATAAAAATAAGACAATTTGATATTGAGTCACAGCCTTTTGTGTCATGTCTAATCGTTTCCATTCGCTATAGATGTGTGTGACGTCACGACTCAATCCACCCAGTAATCTTCCTCCTTCTCAAAACAATGGGTGAAATCCCCCACAGGAAGCTATTTCCACCTGGATCGTGGTCATGCTCATCTTCTCTGAAGTGACACTTGTGTTGACAGTGCACTCACTCAGGTCTCCCAAAGGTGTACCCCAAAAATAGAGTAAAGGCCCACATCGGGTCAGAGAAACTCTGTTCCTTACATGACACCCATGGGGTCACAGCACCGAGGTGGAGATCTGTAAACGTCATTCATCAACCTTAATGCCGAAAGACTTAGAGGCCACTTTGATCAATTTTACGGCTCAGAGAGATAAAGGAGCGTGACGTAAGCAGTGACTTTTACTGAACTCAGTCATGGATCGCAGCAGGATTGTGACAGACTGCGCTCAAAAACCACCTGGATGGATTTACATTTCATCACTGATTGTCACTTTGCTCTTGTTCAGTTAGTAGCAGCCTTGAAGCCAATGAATTATTTTTTCAATCAGATGGCTTTTCATCAGTTAAAGACACACTAAAGATCTTCAAATTTCCATTCCATTCCCCCCACTAGAACATTATTATTTTGAGTGAACTCAAAAGCCGAGGGGGGAAAATTATATCTTTCTACAGTGGTTGATGAAATGGAGATTCTGAGATTTAGAGGTTCACCAATTATAAGAAAGAAAATGCTTTGAAATAGACTCTAAATAGAAATGACTTTGAAATACTGTTTCATAAATGAGGAATAAACATTTGCTTTAATTTATTGAGCCAATAGTTCATTATAAGCATGTGCTTTGATGCTAGTTTCTCATTCATTCATTCATTCATGAGTTACACGCACTAGCATTTGTTAAGAAAATAACCGCAACAAGTAGAAAATTCCCCGACAAAATATTTATCGTGCCTGCTTCTTGGGACCAATGTTGCCTGGTGAACTTTTCAAACTTGAATTATTTACACAAAGTAGTATTTTGGTGGAATGTATCTTTAAAACTGGTAAACCAGCTTAGAGGCTCATTACCACCACCTATCTAACTGGAGTGCTGGTGTAGAGAAACATGTTAGTTTGGATTAGTTTTGTGATTTTTTAAAAGATTGTGCAATACACACACAATCAGAAAAGGGCAAACAAAAAAACAAAACAGCGATAGTTACCAAAACATGGATTTAACTGAAAACAGTTTAAAGTCTTGTGACCAGTTTCAACTACGTCTCTACATTAAAGTATGACAACACTGTGAAGCTCCAAAGTGGGCCGGGTTGTGATCATTTTCTTTTCATTCTTATGAGAACATTCTTTGCAGTTTTTCAAGAACTCGGAACAAAAAAGACACAGCAAACCGCTCCTATACAACACGCCTACAGACATAATTACAAGGTGTCAGCACTGTCTGAAAGGACTCATGGCACATTTTAGGAAATAGTTCATCGTGTTCTAATAAGTTCAGTTAAATTTCTCAACAAGCTGCATCACGGCAACAGGAAACATATGGCGATATAGTGGAAAAATACAGTACTTACATAGGAATAATTCACTCCCTCACAGTTCAGCTGTGAACCACAACCCCATACGGTGGGTGGACTGACAAGACTACAATTGAACTGATCAGTGACAAACCCCAGTGCTGCTGGTCAAGAGACTCACAGACACGGGTTTGTATCTTCAATGCTACTCACATCCCAGAGTCCAAATGATGCTGTTGTCTCACAGCACGGGCGTTCTGATCTGTGCATGAGAGTGAGTTATCACTGCCATTGCTGTGTTGAGCTTAGAAAATAACACTATGAGGATGGAGACATATAAATAACTAAATCAATAACTTGTTTTTCTTTTTATTTTATTGATCTGAAATGGAGAGAGCGGCACGGTAGGTGTAAGAGGACAGGTAGATAACAGTACAAGGACAAGGGCGCTTCAGACGAACAGGGTATTATCTATGCAATAAAGGAATACTTTTATATAAATTTTATCTCAGAAAATGTCAGAGAGATTCAGCAGAGCTCAGCAGCTTAAGGTTGTGTAAATCAATCAAACAGAGAATAGATAATACAACAAGAGGACAAGCCATGGAAGTGAGAGCATTCAGGCCCAACTAGTTACACTGTGACCAATGGAGGGTGCTGTGACTCAGCATATGGGTTTGCTGTCGCCGTCTGACAGCACAGATGCGGACTGTAACTCAGGCCTGTAGACGGACATGAATTATTCATCTTCGTCCTGCTAATCAAATGCTCTGTCACTGATTGAGGATTCACGCTAATGTTGTAAGTGTAAGTGTTGATTGTGAAGGAAACAGAGAAAACTAGGACTTACAGATTGCTTGTAGTACTCCGCATGGCAACACACACACACACACACACACTCATAAAACACCCAAACAGGAACAGCATAAACAAACTAAAATGTTTGTCGCAGAAATCCTGCTGTGATTCCCCAAAAAAAGAGTGCTTATATTATCGTCACTAAACAAGAAGTTCTGCCAAATAACATGCTTTCACAGTCTGTGTTGGAGCAAAGCCCGTGCAGCCTGGCACTGTCGCTGCCTCTGCACACTGAACTGGATACCACGCCGGATCCTTGTTGGACACAGGACAGTTTAATTACACGCTCACTCTCTTCACTGACTGCCTTGTGAATTTGATAATGAACACGTGACAGCTACCAGGAATCCAGCTGGTGTATCAACCACCTATTGGTATTAGCATTGGCTTGGGCACGCTATATCCTGAATGCTGGTAAATGACAGTGGGGCATGTGTCGCCGCAGCTCCGCAGAGAGGTAATAGAGAGCCATTGGGGAGTTTCAGTCTGTTGATGCAGCTACACACATTCGACACTGCTGTTTAAAGCAATCTAAGTGTAAATAAAAGGGCCAAGCCAAGACTGGAACCTGCTGCAAATGCACTGGGTTGCCAAAATGACTGACAGGTTTTAAATACAGAACATCTGTATCCGACCTATGGTCAGATTGCAGTAGTCAGATTTGTTTCATGCACCAGGAAATACCCAAATATCACCTGAGAAACACATGCATATACAGAGATTAAAACTGCACTGACTGACTAATATCAACAGATGTCTGTTCCATTAAAACTAGAGTCACATGAGTTCACACAGCGCTGATTAAGCCTATCAGCGCCACACGACTCTCTCTGTGTTTCTCAGTAGGGCAGTGTTTAGATCTTGTGGAACCTGGCGACGTTCCTGCACTGCACACAGGAAGTAATTTGTTTTATGTCAAGACAGACGGAGCCAACGGCAACATTGTGCTAGTAAAGTGAGACGACTGCAAACATGTTGGAGAACGACTGAAAACACAAAGAAGTGCCCATGAAAGGTTTCAGAGGTTAATTCTACCGCTGGCGCTGCTGCTGCTGTATACACACGAAAGCTCCTTCATTTTTTAGAGGAAGGATGAACAACAACCCACTAAAAGTTACGCACTGCAGCTTTGAATCCAAACTTTTTTTTTTAGATGTATGCATATGCCAAGGTAGTTCAAAGGCAAAGTTAATTTAGACATCATTTAAAATGAATTAAAAACCATTCCAAGATATCATATTTATTATATGATATCACTATCACTATATGATAACACTATATTATAGTGTGAAATCTCATCAAACACACTGACAGTTACACTTGCATGGACATCTAATTTAGTAAACATACTACTACATCAAAGTCAACATGCACATCCACATATAAAAATGAAGAAAAAAAAAAAAAGGATAGGTTTTGATAGGAATAATGCAAATATTGGAACTGCTTTATGGATCAAAGTGAGTATTCTGGTTTGTGAAAGCTATTGTTTGAATGATTTAACACGCTTAAGTGTTACATTTTCTTTCATGGCTTTTCTCCTGTTCATCATCTGCCTCCTCCACATCAAAATAATATTTTCCATGACAGGATTTTACACCTTTACAGCACAGTCTCATGTAAGTGACACTTTGGATGCCAAATCATCTCAACTGATGTCTTTTGTGTCTTTTTGTGCACATTCTCTATTGTTCCTGAATCGCACTACCATTTTTGGAAGAGTTCATTAAGAGTCTTGCTTTTATCCAGGCTATTAAAGCACAGTGTATTAAAAAAGAAAAGAAAAAAAAAAGCCCACAGCTTTACTGAAGGTCATATGATGGGCCCAAGTGACAATTGGCATTGTACTCTGATTGGAGCCTGTCCAAGGTACATAGCAGTGAGACAACAGACGAAGACCAAAATAGCAAACTGGACAGGTCCTGCATGTTTGGAGAGCTTGACTGTTTGACGTTGGTCATGTTGTAAACTGTTGCTGCAGCCTGTCATTGGCAATCACCTGGCGGGATCTGAACAAGTGGTGGATCTGAGCTATGTAGAGCTGAATCCATTTATAATCAGTCTGACATTCGCTGTTTCCGTCTGTGTCTCTATGTAGGCTACGGCGGCCAGACACTGACAACTTCACTTTGTGTTGTGTTTGAAAATAATGAGGAACAAATGACTTCTTATTCATGCAGCTCGCACTAATCTGCTGATTATTTTATGCTATGCTGTCCCATCATCTCTCTATCCAGGCCAGAGTGAGCACAAGCGGTGTCTTTTTTTTCCCTTTGTGTGTTTCTCTTAATGGTTTTGAAAGGATTAGCTTATTTTGATCTTCATTATCATTTAGTGTCCTCTCAGTGAACAGTGTTAATCTGTTATGACATCAAAAAGGTCTTCTAACAATCTTTAGAACATCTGGCTCCAAAACTTGTTTCTGGGAGCGTCGCATTTTACAGTTAGATTATTTGGTGGTTTAATTTTTATTTTTTAACATAAACAGGTTTCGTATCATGACGATTATTTATTATCATGCCATCTCAGACTAAAGCTTGTTCAAATTTTATGCTGACTTTAGAACGGGAAACTTTCAAACATATAATTGTCCAAAGACGGGCTGCACGGTTTCAATAGAAGTGGAATGTTTGTCACGCAGCTCTGCCAGCCCAACAGATCATGAGGACGGCCATTAAGGACGTTCCTTCCGACAATGGATTTGCCAAATCTCACCATTTGCCACTGACTTGTTTGGCTGACGCTTTTGTTACATGAGAGCCTCCGCTTTAAATACAAGCCCCTGACAGCTGTCCAGTAATATCTTTCAGTGTAAAGACAAAAGGATAAAATAAAATCCATGAGATTATACGTGACTGCAAATTGAACATCAGCGAAAGAAAATCAAGATAAACTACAAAATATGTGTATCAAATACAAAAATCTGTGCATGAAACTCTGTTTTAGTATCAGTGACTGTTCAGTTTTTCTTCATTTTTTTTTTTTTTTTTAACCCTTGTCCATTCATGGATAAGTCATCTTTCATCCCCACATTTCACAAGACAGATATAATCAAAACAGACTGCACTGTACTCAGGACATAAATCAAAATGCCCTTTTCAATCCGTACTCCCTTTAGCCCACCACCCACCCTCCAAAACAAAAATAACAACACTACCACAAAGCAGGCTGAGAAGTGCAACCCATCGAACTGAGTCTTTTCAGTCCTGCAGGACTGTGGGCTGAAAAAAGCACTTGTTTATCATGATAATGATAATTATGACTCCAGTCTTACATATTGTGAAGACATGTGAATGGGCGCCGTACTGTGATGAGATTAGCATCACCGTCTTCAGTATATTTTTGCACATTTTGTTGTTACACCACATGCTACCAGCACTTTCATGGCAAACAATATTCACTTGTCATCCCCAAAAGGCTTCTTCGTTCTTTAAGCAAACAAACAATGCATGTTCTACTCCCTCTATTGTCATATTTCTGGAGAGATGTGTTGGGTGTTGACCGTGGCAAATGCAATATGTGCGTGCAGATGTCCAAACAGATTAAAGGATTAAAGCTGTATATTATTGGAAACCAACGGCTTTTGAACAAAAATCTATAGGAAACTATATGTCAAAGCAAGACTGATTAAGTCCACTTAAAATTGATTTGCACATTCATTTGTTTGTTTTAGTTAGTTACACATCATGATGGTATATAACATATAACATACATAACATAGCCAACGCGAGAGACACTCCCCCGACTGCCACTATGTCTCCACCCAGCTGTGAGGATGGCTGCTTCACACAGTGGTACTTAGTGTCACCCATTGATTGCAAAATTGAATAATCATCAGGGATAATTGCAGTTCTTCACACGGCATTCTGACAGAATCAGAATTTAAACAACTTCACTGCACCTCTTGCCCAGCAATCACCATTCTATTTAGCCCCTCCTCACTAATAGCCACCACAGTTGAGTGAACAAGGTCATACACTTATGTTGATGGAAATAGCCTAATTAGCAGAAGGTCCCGGGCTCGGAATATCAGATGATATAGTTTGTATTGTGTGATGTATCGCTCACAAAAGTCTTTGTCTTAAATAGAAGCTCAAAGTCACATCCTTTTATAGTCTCCCCCTATTGTTGGCAGTCTGGTTGGGCATGGAAGGGGGCTGGGGTTGAAGATGACACCTGTGGACAGTGGATAAAGGGACCCAGCCTCTGAAGGGTCACCTTCAGCTGCAGTGTGCTGGATCCCTCTGCTCTGCCAGTCCACTCCTTCTGTCTCATCTCACAATGGCCCCTAAGAAGAAGGAAGAGCCCAAACCTGCAGCGCCAGTGGCCCCAAAACCACCAGAGCCCGAGCGTCCCAAGACCCCGCAGTTCGACCCCACAACAGTGACGGTAAACAGCAATTTTATGCCAAAATAACAAATTGTAAAATGTTTTAATCCTCTTTTTTTTTTCTTTCTTTTTTTGTACTGTTTAATTGCTTGTCATGTATTTAATGAATTATTCTAGGAGGGGTGATATAGATATGCACTGTTTAAAGATCATTAGAGACCCCATGTGACCTAAGCCTGTCAGTGCAAGCAAAAAAATGTGACTGGACATCCATTTGAATGGACTTCATTCATTCTGGCTGTTTGTACAACAGACTTACAGAATATCTGTTGTCCAAATGTGCAAAACAAGTTGTGATATCTAGCTCAGGAAGCAGTTCAGAGGCGAACAAGCTGATACCACATGTAGTGGAAAGATCTTCTGCTGACTTGGCCCCTTCTCCATGGATAAATGTTTTTTCTCGTCGGACGAGCCACCACGTTACAATGGAGAGCGGTTAAAGCCACAGGATATAATTTTCATCATGTCAGTGAATGGCAGACCACCCACGTTTTTCCTCTGAGGGTAAAAATGGTTGGAAAAACCGAGAGGAAGAAAAATACCGATAATTAGATTCCTAGTCATCCATCTTCAAGTGTGCTAAGATAAGTGTTTAGATAATATTTTTACAACGATTCGTAGTGGGGACGAGATTTGAAGACATCCAGACATCAGACAAAAAAAGAGGGCATTTCCTGATGGCGAGTCCAAGAAACACAGAGTATAAATAGTCAACATTTATCATGGGTGTTCAGAATAATGTGAATTATAGTTTTTAGACTTAGAATAACACATTAAATGGGAGTGCACTGCAGCTTGTACGACTAAATGAGCCGTCATACTAATACAATAACCTAAATCGTATGTAGCTCAATTAAAAATGAACAAAATAAATTTTGTGAGACTGTCGGTGCGCATTATTATAATTTATATTGAACACACGCCTATGCAAATCATCAGGTTGTGAGTTGCTGACCTCACTGGTATTTACAGTACCGTAGATTCTTGACACGTATTGTATCCAAAAATAAACACTAATGAATCTGACAGTAGCAGTAAGCCCGCGGATGTTTGATCCAAGGTCACTGATAAATAACGTATGAGAAGAACAGGCCCAGCCTGTCACTCGAACTTGCTGGTACTACGACGATGGAGGCAAAGTCAGGGTTCAATCATCAAGTCAATGCATTGATTCCCTCTTCTGTCAACTGTAATCATAATCCTCACAAGCTTCACAATTCCTGAGCGAGCAGCACCATCTAACTGCACTTTACGTTTGCTTTGTCTCTTTTCAGCTGGAATTCACCCCTGAGCAACTTGAGGGTAAGGTTGCCGTTGCCGGTATTGTTTTTTTTTTTTATCTTTTGCCTTGCACGGACGGCTGTTGTGCTATTTATAGTGGCAATAAATGATTTGTGTGATCATGCCTCCCATCAGTGCGTGAGCAATGTTCGACAACAGCTGATAATGACGTGTGGTTTAGGGATGTGCTTTTATGTTGAAGTTAACGCACCCATCGAAGTCACATTCTTAGAGTTTGTCTAAGGGCCTCAGATACAAGGCATATCAAGATGCAATATTACGATACAGGCAGCACACCTCAGGGGCCCCACCTCAAAGATCCTTCATGCCCAATTTAATGTCTAAGGAACACCCTGCTTTTGTTTTTCTTCACAGATTTCAAGGATGCTTTCCAGCTGTTTGACAGGACTCCAACCAGTGAGATGAAAATAACATACGCCCAATGTGGTGACCTTATCAGGGCTTTGGGCCAGAATCCTACCAATGCAGAGATCATGCAAGTCCTTGGAAAGCCCAAGCCTGAAGGTTAGTAGTAGGCACGTCAGCATACCGAGTCTCTGCCCCTTCATCTGCATGATATCAGTATCTTTTTAGAGTCAGACCGAGCCAAGGCAGGTTAAAAAAGTGGCTATATGGAGAAAGGTTGGAATAAATGTCAACACTGGTTTAAGGGTGGATATTTGTTCAGCTTTTCATCGTTTCCATTTCCACAGAAATGCAGACAAAGATGCTGGACTTTGAGCAGTTTCTTCCCATCCACCAACACATTTGCAGAGCCAAGGACCGTGGAACTTTTGAGGACTTTGTGGAGGGTCTGAGGGTATTTGACAAGGAAGGGAACGGCACAGTCATGGGAGCTGAGCTCAGGCACGTTCTGGCAACACTGGGTGAGTACGGCGACCTCAAATTGATTTTTACAAAGCTGCTGTGTGTAGGACTACAAATTGAACTGGTTTATTTTCTCATGGACCACAGGTGAGAAGATGAGGGAGGATGAGGTGGAGCAGCTGATGCAAAACCAAGAAGACGCTAACGGGTGCATTAACTATGAAGCTTTTGTAAAATACATTATGGCATCTTAATGTTTTTTTTGACCTTATTGTCATTCTGGTGCTACGTCACTACTGCCTCATATCAAATCAATGAAAATCAAGGTCCTGTATTTTTGACAGAAGAAAGTAGATTACTGTAAATCCCATTTTCCCCTATCTGTATATTTCTGATTTCCACTCTTCATGAAATTATTTATATAACTAATTAATATGTCACCCTGATGCAGTGCACACAGCACATCCTGGTGTTAGTTTTAGGTCATGCAAATGAATAAATAAATAAATAAATAAATAAATAAATAAATACAATTCATTAGATGGAGTTCTCTTTTTCATAAACAATGCTATTGGTTGCTTTGTTGGTCAGTTGTCTTCATGGGAAAGTGTTTGCAGTGATGCAGGAAAAAAGAAAAATAAGAGCACTTTCCATTAAATGTCATTGTGGCTCATGTAACTGCCAGAACACACTGCCACCGCAACTCAAGTTTGGACAAGCAGAAACAGCAAATGTGAGCGCTGCTTGATGGATGAAATAAGAAAACAATAAGGAAAGGCAAAAGTATCCTTGCAAAGTGGTACATGTAAAGGACATTTTTTTTGAATGTTATTATAAACATAAAAACCTACATCAATCGACTTTGATGTAGATTTACCTGCAATACACTATATTTCTTTATTGTATCACTTACTTTTTTAACATTCTTTTAAGTGGTTGAAGATGCTTTAAAGTGATTTTGTGATCCAGAGTTTATTATCCCATAAAGACATTTATGCAACTACCATGATTGGACTTTGTACTCTATGAACAATGGCATGAAATGTACAAAAACTCTGACCTCTGAGATTGCATTAAAAAAGCACTCAAGAGCATGAGAAAAAGATAATATTTCATACCATTTCCAGTCAATCACTATCTTTTTGCCGGAAGATGTATTTCCTCTCTTTGGCCAGCAGAGAGAGCTGTCACTCAAGTTATTCTACCATGTCATGACTGAATAAATGAAGAATCATTCTAGTGTGTTGTGGTGTTAGACCCACCCACTTACATTACTAAGAGTTCATTTTTTCTTCAATTTATATTGATAAATCAATATTTGGTGTGACCACCCTTTACCTTTAAATCAGGCAGGTAGGTTGTTCCAGACTTTTTGGGGAGAACTTCCATAGATGTAGGCTGGCTTAAATCCTTCTCTTCATGTAATCCCAGACAGACTAGGTGATGTTGAGATCAGGGCTCAGTGTGGTCCATACCATCACTTCCACGACTCTGCTTTTATTTTGAATGCTGATGATAGTTCTTAATGACGTTGGCTGCATTTTGTATTCCTCAGCATTAAGGACACCATTAATCCATTTGTAGAAAATGAATGAAGCCCCAAACTTGCAAGGAAACTCCACCATGCTTGAACGTTGTCATTATTATACTGCTCGGCAAATAAACTGCCTTCTCCAGTTCTTCTATTTTCGTACACAGTTGAGTCACTTGGCCTTGTCTTCTGGTCAGACATCTCCGGACAGTTGATTGGTTTACCTCGGTCCAGCAGGCTTGTGCCACTTCTGAGCAGATGGATTTCAAAGGGAAGTAAACGTGATGTATCTGTCATCTGCCGCACTCTTTGTGCTTCTTCAAAAGAGCTTGAAAAGCACTCATCGAAACCCCAGTCTGCTTTGAAATCTTTGCCTGGGAGAGAGTTGCCTGATAAAGTATAACTACCTTGTGTCTTGTTGCTGTCCTTAGTCTTATCGTGGCGCATGTCCTGTGACATGAAACTGTCTTCCACATCCTCACCTTTCCGGCAGAGTCTGGCTGCTCCTCAAACCTCCCACACAGCTGTTTCTGTTTCAGTTAATGACTATGTTTCAACCTACCTGTGAAAACGATGATCATTAGCACCTGTTTGGTAAAATGATTTAATCATACACTTGAATGTTAATCCTACAGAATCCCTGACAAGTGTCTGATTGTGATGGATTTGTTGTTGTTGTATGGCTCATTCAGAGTTTTAGAGACTCATTGAAAACGACTCCTGTTTGCTCAATTTATTTCCCCTCAAACAGGGTTTAGATCATCCTTTTCCACTAATGTGTACTTTATAATACCTTGTTCAAACTCTCCATTAGGCTACACGGAGGGAGGTTTACCCTGTAGAAACCATTCACCCAATATATTATACGCAAATTCCCATTTCATATCTCGAGGAGTACTTTTAAGCTGCACAGCATGACTTTATAATGACTGACCCACCAGCTTGTCAGAGGATAATTTGAAAACAATTTCACCAGGCCATTTTAATTCAAGAACACTAATATGACCTTCGCCTTCACCACAAATAGCTTTTTAAAGACCCTCTGCTTGGCTTGGCTGACCTTCATCGCACCTAATCTTTGTCAGTCAGCTCCCAACTTCCAGCCTGAGCTCCAGGCAATATATTCCGCCATTTGTTGTGCAACAGCCAATTTCCCAATGGCTTCGGTTGCTTGATATTTTGACTTGACTGCAGAGGTTCAGTAATTCAGTGAACCGACTGCATCGTAATGAAATCATTACCTTAGTATGATTCCAGGTAAAGAGTAGTGCCGTTTCTGTTTAAGTGCTCTTTAATATTCTACCACAGCTCAGAGTGATTTATTCTTATGGGAAATGAACTATAATGCTCAAATACAATGTCCTCCTTCTAAATTCTTTGCTTTGACTTGAATTATTTGATGAATCACACAGATGGTGTGTTCAGCATTTACTTTTCCTATCTATGTGGGACTAAAGACTAAGATAAGAACGATATTCCAGGTATGTTGGGCTGCCTAATGCAAGAAATTATTTTATTTACAAGCTAATTACACTGCACGTCAGAAAATATCCTTATGATACAGTGAGGGATAGACCGTCAATGCTGTTTGATAAAGTGTATATGAAACCACATAGCACCAAATAGTGCTATATCCTAAATTTTGAATGTTCTTATATGTCAACAGTCTAAAGTTAATGTGGAGACTTAAATCTCAAAACAAGCTGGATTCAAAGGGTGAGAGGAAACACCAGTGATTAATAAGATGATTAAAAACAAAAAAAAACTGTAAGTCATAATTCTGTAAATGCCTTCTTGTTGACAAGTTTATCCTTTCTGAAACACCTTGTGTTATGAAATGCACCTTCTCATTCTAAATTATATATAACAAAGCATTAGGACTACAGTGGTATAGCCTCAGGCTGTCATGGCAGTTATTTATTTTTAGCTGAAGTAATGGCTGGTGAAACACAGTTCTATAGACACACAGGGTCTCGGGGGCAAACAATCCGCGATAAAGAGCAGATGCTGCTTGCTCCTGGCATTGTGTACACTACACAACATCTCATCTACTGTAATTTCTCCTCCTCTAGTCACGGCAATAATTGTCACAACATGCCTTTATTAGGCTGCATCAAAGTCTTGGTTAATTGTTTGGGGATAAATAACTCATCGTGTCCCGGGGGTTCTTGGTACAGGCAGCAGTTTCTGCTCCACTTAACTCCTGAAATGGTATCTCCTTTCATATTATATAACAGAGGGCTACTCTCAGGACATCAGTCCTTGTATTGTTAAAAAAAACAAGTTAAGTAAGTTAATTACATGATTGAGTCATTGCTGTTTATATCATACAGTGTTTGAAGATGTAGATGAGAGGTTTAAATAGCAAATGATTCACCCAAACAAATCAGTTTATGGCAATGTGTAGCAAATGTCAAATTGCTCAGTGACAAACCTTTAAACAAAAAAGCCCAAAGAGCCAAAATGATGTTTTCTTTTTTTACTTGAAATCAATACATTTCCTTTCACATGTGCATGTACAAATATATATATCAATAACACAATGATACATTATTTACAGAGACATTAGATTTTTACAAATAAAATGCATTTCCTTTTGTAAGGCAACATGGCTCACTTAACGTTTTCAATAAAATCAGTTGGTCAAATGTATACGTACATACCATTGCATCAAATACATTTAACAATGTAGATTAAAGGGTGTAGAAAATAACATTGGCGCCATTTGCTCTACAGAGTGTAGTGAAAACAATATAAATATGCAAACATTAAAATGTACAGTAAGTGTTGTTAAGTGTGGTTTGTTTCTTTGGTGAGTTTAAAGAAATGATGTATAATTTGTTATGTATCAAAATATCCCACAATTAATCAGTGGCGTACTTTTTGGAATTATGATGGGGCCAGGGGGGTCCGCAGTGTTACAGCTGCATGAGCCATGACCCTGGAATAGGAAATTAAAATATGTACAATTTAAAACACATAAATCAACATTTACCATCAGTCCAAAGTTTACAAAATACAAATATGGAAAGTACATTTTTCAAACAAAGCCTGATGGAAAGTTTACAATGCTCTGTACAACACTTAAAAATACTTCACAGATCTCACAGAAACTCGACATATTTGATCAAAACAAACATCACCTAAAACGAGACTATTCATTTAAAAATGGCTCATTATTTTTGAGAAATATTTTATAATAATTTACATTCTCGACAAGAGTTACATGAGACGATACAGACTCCCGGAAATAAACGTATAATTTCACTTGTTGCATTTCCACATCCTAAAAATGTTTGAAAGTTTTTTTTTGGAAAATTGTTAAACCGGTTACACATTTTGTAAAGTGACATAGTACTCGAGTATTTGAGGCATAATTCAGACAGAGAATGAGAGTTCGGTGGTTCACCAAGCAGCAAAACACAGGTTGAGACCAAATGTCACAGTGTCACCCTGGCAAGTTTTAACACCGTCATCCTAACATGCTGTCTTAATGCTATGGCACGTTTCCGTTATTATAGATTTCATTTTGCAGTGTCATGAGGACATGGTCCTGGAGTTTTTTTCTTGCTTTTTTTCCCCACCAAGAAATACAGTGCTTTTGTGGATAATACAGTTTTTTTTTAAATTCTCTTTATTTTCTTTTGTAGAAATCAAAAGTCTTTTTGTTTGTCATTGGACAAGGAAGTTAATTCACCGTATTAGTGTATGAGCAGCCTGGGCAGATGTATGAGTTGGCATGTTGACCTGGTGAGTGATTGGTGTTTTCTGCATCAAGCAGCTTAGTTATGACACTGATTACTTAAGAATGCTGCAAGACTCTTAGATGACAACGCCACGCATGGCATACTGTATATCACATACGTATACTATAAAATAAATCTCTACTCATTTGGGCAAGAACTTCAATTTTTTTGAAGTGTTTTCAGCTTTCAACCTCAGGGAAGTGATAAATAACTGAATAACTTTTTTGTTGAGCATGTTTACCGTCTCTTGGGGACAAAATCGAACAAAGAAGTAGGAAAAATACAATACCTTTCAAATTAAATAATCAACAAGACTCCTCTGATATAATATATAAAGGATCCATTAGAATGACATATTTTGTACAAAATATTCAGTGCATATTAATTAAATGATGCACCTGTTTGGATTGTGTTTTGGTGAATACTGCAGAGAGCAATAACTCTTTTATGCCTTTTGATCTGTATGGATTGTTGTTTTACACACTATAACACAGGCAAACCATTTTCCCCTCATCAAAGCTTCTTTTCACACTGTTGCTCTCACTGGAATTTTAATGTTTATTGTACTAAACACTAATAGATGTGTTCATGACTGCATATAATAGCATATAGTCTCTTGCAAAACCTGTAGAGATCAACTTGTTCCACTAACACCCACCAGGCAGTAAAGTGACAATATAAAAACTGTAAAATCAGATTATATGACTTGTTGATGATTTGTCGCTTTTACCGCAGTTTGGTCTCCACTATTTGTCATCTTTACGGGAATCTCTAGAAAAATCAAATCAAAACTCAGGGGAAGCTATATGATCGCTTCATCTTACTTCGTGTGAAGTTAAAGTTATAATTTAGGTTCATATCCTGGAACTACGGCCATTTCAGTGAAATCAGTCTCTTCTCTAAATCCCGTCCGCATGTATACGTGCACTTCCCCCGTCACACGGCTGTGGTCTGTTTGATGCTGTGGAAGCTGATCCTGGTTGGAGATGTGGGGATGGACATTGCTCGTGCAACTCGCACTCTCAGCGCGTGGTTGTCTTGCCAGCGGTGCCACCGTTTCCTTACAGCTGAACGTACCTTAATAAACATTGAGAACTGTGTTAGTGTACTCACTGTTACTACATCATAAGGGTGTAATGCTACAACCTTTTGACATCGATAAACATGCTATTGATCGCTGTACCAGATGTAATGTATTAAACTTTAAAGACTGGAAATCTTGATCTTGGGAGAGAATCAAAAAAAAAAAAATACTAGAGAACACACAACACAACAATTTACTATCCTTTTTTAAAAACCTCTTCAGTCAAAGCAAGGCCAGAGAGACTTCACATTTGAAAACTCATTACATGTAAGCACTCAAAAAAATAGCATCAACCTCTCTCTTAGAACCACACAATCACTTTTACCAATTCAAATACGGAAATAGCCCTTTAACAAAAACACACGAGTACCGATTTAACTTTATGGTCCCACATCAAATTAAAGACCTCTTCTTCAGTGAGTTTCAATTACTAGAGGGCTGGGAGAGAAAGTCCTTCATTTTCACAGTCACAAACAAATGTGTAATCATTTAATGATACTGGTGATTTTCAAGCAACTGTATATCCAGCAATTAATTATGCTTCATTTTAATTAGAGGAAAAACACAGAGCTTCCTCTGGGATGTTTGGTCACATTGCAAAAGCCGACTCCAGAACGACGTGTGCGTTTTAATGAACACCCACTTTCAAATGCAGTTCTCCCTCTTCTTTTTCAAAGCTCCACGGCTAATAATTTAAACTTTAATTCTAACAGGGAGGTTAGTTGGGAGAACTTCAGCACTTACTGATCACCTACATTCATATTGGGTTTTATTGAGATCATATATCAAGAGATGCATTTGAGAGTTGAATGAAAATCATCAAACACCGATCGTCTTTTGCAAAACTCCCCTGACTTACCTCTCCGTTTAGAAAGCAATAAAACACTGACACGAAGAACCCCTGCAGAATAGATGCACAGAATAGGTTAGACGTAATAAATGTGGGTAATTGCACCTTAATTAGACTTAAGAGGATTCACATGGTAAATGGACTGTATTTATATAGCCCTTTACAAGTCTGTCTTCTACTTTACATGTGTGTGTTGACATTGACACACTGATGACACAGCATCAGGTGCAGTCTGGGTGTGGTGTTTAGCTCAGGGACACTTTACAGCACCGTGGGTAAGTTCAGGAATCAAACCAGCATCTTCCCAAGTCGTGCTCAAAACCCCTACATAATTATTCCTTCTTACAGCTAATCAGGCAAAGTACCATTCATAACTATTAGGAAACTCGTCCTGAAATCCACTTTTCCTCCTACTCCATTTTTCATATTAAGCAGCACATAGATAGAAAGATTAAAAAGTGGGTTGGGGGTTGCAGGGTTGCGGTGTTGCAGGGGGAGGCAGCAGTAAACATGCCCACATGCCTCTGTAAACCCTGACAGCTCAGAGCACTAAATATGAGGCAGGAGGGCCATCTAATGTGTGAGCACAGCCAGAGATACTAGTTCAAATACTCTTCCCACAGATAGCCTCACAACCTGCAAAGAAATGACATGACTCAGCAGTGGAACGAAATCAGTATGAAATCCGTATGATTCACACTGGTCACAATAACGACAGTGTGAGCACATTTTCTAGGCCAGCATCAAAGTGCATCATTATCCGTATTACCACCTGAAAAGACTGTAAAAAGGAGTTGAAATAGATGAAAATGATTTGCGAGATGTCGTCCTCCCCCGGATTCACAAAAAACAGCATGTAGGTGATGCCCAGCAGAGGAAGCAAGACCAGCGTTGCTTTCACCGCCTTTCTGTGAAGACAAGGAGAGAGGATTATTTATACAATGACTGATATAAGAACAGATTCTTACAGTTCTGTGTGCAATTTCTGACAGTAGTTAATTTACTGAACAGAATTTTTATTTATTAATTTGGCAATCGTTAGTTAACGGTCAAACCTTTTACATGTTATCCATCCCTTATCTACTACTTAGAATTTGAGGTTCATGGAGGACCTGGAGTCATTCCCAGCCAGAGGGGAAAGAGTAGTGAAATACTCAAGTAAAGGTAACACTATTTTGATACCAAGTTAAGGTAAAAAGTAGCTTGTTTAAAAGTTACTTAGTTACTTTTTTAACAAAGTTGGGGTTCTTCCTTGTGTCGTGCAAAGGTTTTAATTAAAGGCAAACCTTTACAAATTAAAGTGCCGACAAAATAAAATATGTAAACACATAATGTATCAGTCAAAATGGGTCAAAGGTCACTCAGGGTCCTTAATTAGCGCCAATTCATCTGTCATTCACTTCCAAAGTTTTCACCGGTGAATTTTAAATTTTTAAAAAGCCAACTACAGTAACTTTTTAAAAATGACTTTTTTAAAGTACACAAAAAACCCTACTGAATTACAGTAACACGAGTAAATGTAATTCATTACTTTCCACCTGATCGCAGTGGACAAAACAAGAAACAACACACACATTGCCAGCCATCAGGTTACATAAAACACACATTAGAATATACATTATATTTGACATCGTCTATCAACCTAATTCTATAATTCTGCAAAGGTGAAGTGGATCATTTTAGAATAAGCCAAATGACATCACACACTCCAGATTAAGCCTAAGAGCTCCACATAACGCAAGAACAGTGGCGTTTTGAACCTCGTGTAGCTTTGTGACGTTCCCACACTGCACACAGGAAGTGACTTGTTTGACATCCAGACTGATGGGAGGCAACAGTGACATTGTACTTGTAAGGCAAACTGCAGCAGGCATGAGTGCGACTGAAAATGTGGCTGTGAAAGGTTTCAGAAGCCGTTCTGCTTAGAGTTAAAACAAAGTTTTAATCATGTTTGTATTATGTTAGTACCCCATCTGTCTTTGTCAAATTCACTTCCTTGTTTTTCTCTCATTCATACAATTGTGCTCAAAACAGCAGCATTAAGAATGAACTATGGTTCCTTACTGTTTGAGACAACAATTTCTCACTTAATTAAATCTGTCACTCTCAGCATATCTGCCATCCAGCGACCATTCATCTTCTCTTTTCTAACCTGCTTTATCCAGCATTTCGGAGCACGCAGTTTGATTGAGAGGACGCCTTATAGATTCAGGCATATTTTGCTCTGCTGAGGAGGAGTCTAACTTACCACCCCCCCCCCCCCCCCCAACAACCATACGTCTGCCTCTATGGACCTAAATGCAGCTGTCTGAAGCGTGACGCTGTAAACACCACATAATCCCAAAATAATCCCTTAAGGAGAAAAACACGCTTAACACAGCTAATAAAAAGGCGAGAAATCAAACTCACAATTTTTGCGGCCAGATGCACAGCCCGACGACATAAAGTAGAACGAACGGCGCACCGCTCACCTCTCACAAGCACACAGCAAATGTCTGCCATTACTCAGTCCTGTCAGACACATGAGAGGTTTTCCACCTCTGAAGATTACTGGTGGCACTAAACGAAATGGCCTCTCGCATGCAAGCACTGTAACTATACCTTGTGCTCACTCAGACCAATTTGTTTGTCTAGACTTAGAGAAATTGTAGCACAGTAGCATTTTTTGTTTTTTTTGTTGAAGGTCCTTCAGTGTCTGCTTTGAAAGACGGCGAAACGCGATAAATCACTTAAGTGTTGACCTTTGATTTTGAAATAGAGTGCCACGCAACATTTGATGATTTGTCCATCTAACGAATTTGTGGGAAACAAACTGACACTGCAACTGAAAAATAAGTGGAAGAGACAAGTAAGGATTTAACGTTAATGTTATTATCCGCATTAAAGAAATAGGTGTTTTTCATACACAAGCAATAACTGCAAGTAGTTACTCTTCGTATGACACTACACACTAGCGATTCACTATTGGATTCTTTCATCCCCAAAATACTCTCTCTGGATACAAATATTTAAGGATTAAGATCATTGATTTGTATGCAATTAAGACAACATTTGAACTGTGACACCAATTATTAAGTATTGGATTAGTCTGATTCGAAAATGGTTTACTTTGATGCTAAAAATGCATCTTCTAAGTCGCTGCGTGTCGTTCTTTTTTTCACTCAAATTTTTTATTGAAAATTTTGTAAACATACAAATCCTTGTATAGACAGATTTACAATTCAGTTGAAGATCCGAGTCGGAAAGAGCTCCAAATAGAACCCTCGTGTACTAAAGTTGTAATGATATGTCATACAAATTAGGGTATTTATGTCCATGTTAAATTAAAGAACATTTATGCATGTCGTTCTTTGAAGGAGCAGACAGACAGAAAGACAGACGGTGTCACATGATCACGTACGATTCCACTCACCTGTACTGTATCGTTTCAGAAGTAGTCGAAGCTCTGAGTTTTGTCATAAGAATTCTTACTATGTTGAAGAGGAAAACAAAGTTTATCTGAAAAAAAAAAACAGAAACAATAATTAACTATCAACCCCTGGTTCAGTCATTTTCAGTGGAATACACCAAGAGCAAATTCCTCCTGAGAACGGTGGTTTGAATAAATGCTGAGAGAGAGAGACATCACAAGTCAGAGTCACCACCTTTCTCAGTGTCAGTGGAGCACACAATCTGAGCCGGTCACGGTACGACTACATGATAGTGTCCACATGAACCTCAGTAGATACATTTCACTGGCTACAGGTTGTTTTTATATTCAGAATGTACACGTGTAAAAGTCCTAACCCATCTGAAAGATTGATTCCATCTCTCAACCTGGTTGTAGGATGGAAGTGGGTTTCATTATAAAACCATTTTCATTTCAGGGCACAGGTTTGTATTTTTTTCCCCCATCAGTCCATATAAGCAGACATTTGTGATTAATCTGTATGATAGTATCAATAAAAGCTTCTGTTAGATAATGGGAAAATAATGGCCAGGGGTAAATGCACAGAGCGTCGCCCTTACCAGGAGTACAAGAATAACTGGTCCCTGATAAATATAATCCATATATTTCCCAGGCTCTTTGCCAAACCAACATCTGTTGACAGAAAGAAAATAAAGAATTGTTAGCTTCTAAATAGGAAAACGTAGGAACTTGGCCGTAGATTTGAATACATACTGTTCATTTTCATAATACAGCTTTCCAATGGCCCAGGCTACTATAATAGGGAAGGGGATACCTGTGAAGCAGAAAAAAAGCTAAATCAGGCAAGCCAGACAAAAACATGTTCCAAGTAACACCTTAAGCTATAAATTGGCCAATTTATAGTGTGTTCAGAACAAATGCAAAGTCAATTTTTTGCACATGGTTAAATAGACAGTTAATGCCAAGTGTCACATGGATGAGGAGACGTGCACAATTTTGCATAATTCACGACAGCCACTTAAGTTAAACGGTTTAAACTGCAGCGTGTAATGCGATATCATGAAAGCAAATCGGCACCGAGATTCAATAACCTCTGCGTCCGGCATCTTAATGCCGAGGCAGAAACGGAGGATACATGAGCTTTTTCTATACAGTTTGCTATTCATAGCATGACTGGGTGAAGGAAAGGGCTTCAGCCATGGATGACAACGGACACGAATTGTAAGGGGAAAACACAACTGATCCTGTACCCCCTTATTTGGACGAGAATGGCAAGTTGTCGTTTTCATGGAGAAGTATTGTGACACGAAAATTTGCTTTGAGTTTGGTCTGAACGCACCTTTAAATTGGGCCGTTCCCCCTGATTCCGTGACAGATTTTCCATTATTCTTTTCACGTTTCCATGCTCTGTTTTTGCAATTTGCCCTTTGTCTGCTCCTCATAATCTGCCTGTCTGCAAGGGACCACTGGCTATTCTCTTACTTAGCCTACTCGACCGTTTCCCTTTAACCTTGAATGTTTCATAATGTCATAATGAGCTTTGGGTCATTAGGTCACGTGGCTTGCTTTAGTGAGAAGAGGACCCCTCACTTGATTGTAGAGAGTGATCAATTGTGGTTTAAAAAAAAAAAAAAAAATGCATTAATATACAACGGATAGTTTTCACATTTGTGTGGTCTGCATTTCTGCATTGTTTAAAACACTGTCAGAGCCTTTCTGCTGCCCATCCAGACTGACAGAAGTTAAAAGGGTGAAGTGCTTTTGTAACGTCTCACAGCAATACCCGGGAGCACCGCAGTTCAAAGAACACCTTTAAAAGAAGTAGCTGTGCCTAGACTCTCCATCTTAGCAGTGTGCCGACAGCTAAATGACTTGTGACTAAAGTACACACACTGGATGAAGCGACAGATATGGTCAGCTTTCTGACACTTTACGTGCAATGTAACAATTCACACAGTTGACCTTTAAGAACACAGGTCTAAACCTGTTATGATTCCAGCCGTCACTTCTCTCGTGGAGGACTCAATCTCTACTCCTGTCATTATTTCTAAGTAAAGTCCAATCAACTGTTTCTCAGTCACAATACAATATCCATTTGAGTGCAGCAGTCATGTAAAAAAAAAAAAAAAAAGATTAAATTACATGCATGTAATTCATATTCTTCATCTGAGCTATAGTGCATTTTAAATTATCCCATGTTATTTCCTGTTTATTTAGCTGGAGTGATATATAAATTATAAACTACCTGTAACCAACGATACAATGTCATGCAAGGGTATAATATCCATGCCCTGGCATCTATAAAAATATATAAAATCCATCATTTATCATATAAATTATACCCCTGCATCACATCTTATCTTTTGTTCAAGGTAGATCATATTGTCTTATTTTTAGAGGGACTACAGCGAATAGCGTCGTATCGTATCGACTCTTATTTCATTCTTGTGTTCATGAAGGTCATTTGTCATTGTGGTAAAATAATATTTTTTGATGGCAAGCTTTGCTGCCTGAATATCTGTCACTCAAGCTTCCCCTAATATAACTGAGTTAGGAAGGGATTTTGATGTAGTCTGGATTAGACAGCTACTACATGGTCACAGCGTTTTTCTGTCTCTGCAAATTCAAGCACAGAAGTGACATTTTCTTTATTGCTGCTCTGTTTTCTCAGCATTAAAGTTATTGCTGAACAGCCATCACTTACATGCTGCCATCTGAGCACATGGGCAGTTTAAAATGACTGTTACGACAGGATTTTTCACAGTTAGTCTTTGTGACCAGTTTAGATGATTAATATCTAATTACAAATGTAGGAATCTGCCAAGTTCAAGCTTTGCAAGTGTATTCTGAAGACCTATAGAAGTACAAATAAGTTAAAAAATTGAGGCAGTCAGTTTTTGGATTTCATGAAAATCAAAGTCTTTGAGTTTATAAAAGTATTTTTTTAATTACTGTAAACATTTAAATGACTGATTAAGCAAACTCAAAAGTTGAATGTTACCAGAGCTTTGAGTTAGTGTTACATGTATGATTTTATTACAGTTAAATTAGAATTACTCACAGTAAAAGTCAACTCAAAGTGTTTAAGCTCTGGTATCACTAGACTTTTCAGTTGTCTTAATCAGTCAGTCATTCTAGTTAAATTGTATAAAGTTTTTTACAAAAAGTTTATAAGCTCTGATTTTATGAAGTCAAAAATATATTTGTTTATAAACTCAAAAAAAGAGTTCTGCCAACTTGCTCTGCTTTACACTACACTGCATGCTGCTGTATTTGATGTATTTGAACAAAATAATCAATTATTACAGGACAAATATGATTTAAAAGTTGGAGCCATATACAAGTGGAAGTATCTGGTGTCTAACATACAATATCTGTTATTAATATCATTCTACTTATGGAGATTAGATGATGCATAGATCAAATAAAATGTCTCTAATGTCAAATTAAAAAAAATATTAATCTCCAAAAGAGCTTCTAAATTGACCTCAGCATTCGCTTTTGACATTAATTTGAACTAAAGAGAATGAGAGATGAGTGTAACATTGGCAAGAACATACTCACACCACCCGATGAAAAGGAAGACCCACTTTCTGAGTTTATCGGTGGAATAAGTCATAACAATGGCCGTGTGAAGGTAACACCCTTCGACAAACATCCAAAAAAAGTTTGTCACCACAAAGTAATTGTATATTGTGGTAATTAATCGACACCAAGGCTGAAAATAGAAAGACAGGGACAAGAGGCAAAAGTCATTAAACAGAAACACGTCTACTTTACATAAGTTCATATCCATCATCTTTCTTTATTCTCACATTTCGACAGTGCATAGTACAGTACACGTGCGCCGTTACCTCGTTGCTCTCGTGAATGTTGTGGTCAATCAACTGAAGCAAAAACCACATGACGTTCCTCAGTATGAAGGTGGTGATCAAGTTCCAGTGGATGATGTTTCGAAGACACCGTATGCTCCTAAACAACAAGCCAAAGCGAGGGGACATTTCACCATCATTCACTCAATCAACAGTGGTCAGAGTGACCTGAGATTCTAAATGACTGACGCAAGCTCCGTGTTGTGCATAATAGAGTTAAACAACATTTTGTCGAATTCGCTAAAGCAGGGTTTCTCAATCCTGGTCTCAATCCCAATGTGAGTCATCATGTTATTTACATATGTAAACATGAAGTATCTACATCTAGTAATTGCTTATTTGGTTGATGTTAGAAAAACATTAACCCTTTAACACCTAACCGTCAAAATTTCAACCATAAAAAGGACCAGAAAATGTCCTGTAACTAAATGCTTTTGTGCCATTTTTTTCCAGAATTACTTCCAATATCTGGCAGTTATTTACAATGTACTCAATCAACAGTGGTCAGAGTGACCTGAGATTCTAAATGACTGACGCAAGCTCCGTGTTGTGCATAATAGAGTTAAACCACATTTTGTCGAATTCGCTAAAGCAGGGTTTCTCAATCCTGGTCCTGGGGACCAACTTCCCCGCATGCTTCTGCAGAGCTCGCTGATGAGCTGTCCATTTGAAATCAGGTGTGTTAGAGCCTGGAAACATCTAAAACATGCAGGACAGCAGTGGGTCCCCAGGACCAGCATTGAGAACCCCTGCTCTAAACTATTCCATTCCATTGAATAACAAGCAGATATAGTCTGTATAAAATTCACATGATGCTTGTAAGGGACGACGTGATAATTACACGTGTTTTCTTTCTCTTTTTCTGACAATGACCTGATGTTCATGATTAGGCGTTTGACTGTGTTTGACTTCTAACAGAAGACGAATGAAATAGAGGCGACGACAGAAAACTGCTAAGCTAAGGTCCGCAGTAGACAGACTGGGGGTGTTTATGGGGTTTGATTACTGCCTGCACTGAACATGCAGACGGTTCGCTCTCGTGCACACTGGAGTGACAAGAGAGGGCAGACGCTATGCTGAGGTTTCCCGTCTGCCAGTAAAAAGTTTCTCTATGTTTTGATGCCCACTGAGGCAGTGACGCGGCGTGAATCCTCCCAGTACTGCCGATGGCCAGTTTGACTGACAACTGGGTCAAAGTGTTGTGTATGAGAAGAACGAGAAAGAGAACGAAAGAGAGAGAGAGACATAGGGACTTTTGTACTTTGTTCACAGCAGTGCTGCAGGTTATGTCATGACATGTGAGTCATCATGTTATTTACATATGTAAACATGAAGTATCTACATCTAGTAATTGCTTATTTGGTTGATGTTAGAAAAACATTAACCCTTTAACACCTAACCGTCAAAATTTCAACCATAAAAAGGACCAGAAAATGTCCTGTAACTAAATGCTTTTGTGCCATTTCTTTCCAGAATTACTTCCAATATCTGTCAGTTATTTACAATTTAATGCATGTCAAAATATTGGTTTATTTAGAAAAACACTGTCGTTGTACATGAACAGATTTTGCATGTTATATTTGAAATTTGAACAGTGTAAAACATATTTACAATAATATTTCTTTGAGTCTCTCAATGTTTCTTTGCTTCAATGTGCAAAAACAGGCCAAAAATGGAAACTATGCACAGGTGTTCTTCCCACTCTCTATGATTCAAGTGAAATTGGCGTAATAACCACATGTTGGCATTGAAGTCGCGTAACTACAATAATGTGTCATCAGCGATACACTCGGAGTGACATGTCATCCAACTAAATGATGTTTCCCTCATGGGCATACTTAATATACTCTTCTTTGAAGAGCTATTTAAAAGTTACATAATTTAATTTGTCACTGTTTTGACAGATTTACGGTTGATTATCAGTCATTTTTCCATGCTGAAGAAAATAAACTAGCACAGGGGCAACTCAAGATAGATGTTGACTGTACCATAATATTTAAAGAAAATGAATTACTTTGGAGGTAAGAAAAAAATCAATGTTTGCTGTCAGAAGGGATATCAATGAAACCTTATTATACAGCACAGCTGAGGGAGGTCCTGCTGTCCTGTTACAGTGTATGTTAGTGTGCATGCGTGTGTGTAGTGTAATGTTAAAGCAGAACATTAAATTAGATATGAACTGTTGTGAAATACACATTATGCCCATCTCGGCTGAGCCATGCTGCAGATATCTAATCATTTGATGTAAGTGAGTTAATGATAAACAATCCAGAACTGTTAAGTGAATTTCCATGATTTTCCTCAAAGACTTCTCCGGCATACTGAACACATTTAGATTAGTACTATTTCCGTACTTGCCTTAAGCACAGGAAGAGAATGAAGGCCACAACCAGCGCTCCAACAGAGACACAGTGGCCTAGGTAGTTGATGATCAGCGCTATTTTATAATGCCCGGGATATTTCCTCTGGAAAGACAACACTTGAGTCACTTGGTGTACAGATGGAAAAGAGAACAAAGAAATGAGGCAAAGACAGCACAAATCTGCATGAAGACAAAAACCCATCGCCCCTATCAAGGCTGCGTTGTGTCGAGAGAGAAAGCGCATGTCTTTGACACACTTGTGTCTTAAAATGACCTGAGAAAATAGAGCGAGACCCAGAAATACACGTGATCAGGAGACATGATATGAGCTAATCAGGCTCAGACTCATTTCGCAATGCATCACTTTTCTACTCTGTGCCCTCAGGCTTTGTTAACAGGGGCACAAGCAAGACTGTACACTCGCGTGTATGTTAATTCATCTGGAAACAAACATTTACAGTGTCTAAAAAATGCATTGTGCAGTGATTGTGCCTTGCCTGTGTTGCCATTACAGTGCAACGAGAGTATGATGAGCCTTTATCTGGGATGATTAACGGATTGTGTAGAGAATAAAAAAAAAAACATGACAAGACTGCTCTCCTGCGTCGCCACACTAACCTTCTCCTCCAAAATAGGTTCACAATTGGAGTAATTGCTCTTCAACGCCCACATGCCATTTTCCAAGCATTCCCTATAAGCACTCCCTGTAAGACAAGAGATAGGAACAAGGCTGAAAAAAAGTGTATTGTACCATTGTTTAAAGCTTAAAAATACTTGCATACGAGTTGAGACATTTTTGCCATGTAGGTGCTGAGCTAAAACATCCATGCAATTTTATCCAGAGCTTATAGTTCAAAGCTAAGCACTATTTCTGCATGAGTCACGCACTGAATAACAATTTAGCAACAGCAATATTTTATTTTGTGGGGGAAATGCAAATCCTCCTACTCTGTCAGTTTACTTGCATATCTTTTAAAGCCCAATTTCCATAATCAACTTAGAACCAAACGTTTTCATTTTGCAGGTCCTGACAGTGCCTCAATGGCTCTTTGACGCTGGAAAAGAAGTTGACAACAATACGTCAGTGGTTATTTTCATCTCTTCTCTTGGTCACTCTGCTGTTAAGACATCATATATTTGGATTTTGTATTAGTAAGCTTACAGGAATAAAGTAAACTAATATTGCTATATTGTTATTTTAACAAACAATATTACCAGAGGTCAAAGGTTTTAGATGTGTACAACTCAATGTATGTCACATTATTGTATTCTGATTAAACCAAATGATCAGATTTGTTGATAAACTAACTGAAGTTAACTCAACTCCATATTCCGAAGGTTGCAACATCGGTCAAACATGTGTACATTGTTCTAAAATCCAACTGAGTGTTTGGATTATAGTCAGGTGTGGCACAGTATTCTGAACCTTGCTGTCGCCTGCTCCTGTTCAGATTTCAGAAAAACCTCCTGCTCCCAATACGTCAAAAAAAAAACATTGCCAAAATGACAGTGACTGTTCATGGAGGATACCAAGTCTGAGGGAACATGATGCATTCTGTGCACTTTCTTTTCTCCTTGCATTGCTGGTGCACAATAGCTGTTTAAGCAGATGTTTTGGGTCTAGTACTCACACATTACCTGGTATTAACGTCACATACATGCTGGTAATTCAGGAAAATAAGCAGCTATAAATTAAACAGCATATCAGGGAAACTCAGCACAGCTCATTAACTACATTAGATTTGTGCAAGTTCTCAAGTCAAGTAAGTCCATATTGCAGAAAGTCGGGCTGATTTTTCTGCTGTGTGTTTGGAGCTCGATGATCGGCTGGGACTGATGCATTTTGTTTTCTGGCTGACTGAACTGCTGTTGGATTGACAGGAGGAGATCCACTATGAGACTCTTGTTGTGCTTGAGTTGGAGTACTTCTTTTATTTTTGTGAAATCATCTGTTTCTTATCACGGCAAACTCACTGGCTGCTCACATCTCAGTGGCGGGGCTGAATCTCTGCACAATGAAGCCGATTTTACATTATAAAAGCATTTTTGTTGTTTTTTGTTTTTCTGAGCACAGACTGAGAATTCTGACTTTGACTGTGGGGTCACAACCCCAAGGTGGAGAATCAAGGTCTCTCCATATGTCAGACTTGCATATTTTCCTGCTTGAATTTGGAATTTTATTGTCAACATCATTCTTCCTCAACAGGATCCAGCCAAATTATTATCATTTCTATATTTATTTTATTTTATTTTTCAAATCTCACAAGTTTTGTGTTGGGTTCTGGGGGATCTCATGGGACCCAGTTCAGTTCTCTAGTTTGTACCAAATCAATTCCCTCAAGGACGATAGATAGATGGACTTTAAAAAAAAATTATTCCTTCACCCACAAGACTATGAACATAATACCAATGATTTCCCGTCTCAGTGTAAGGTTTGTATGCGAGAGCATCCATCCGCATCAGAAACGCCAGTGATTTGCAGAGAAAAGTCCTCTGCATTTAAATTAATATTACAGCAACACACTTAAACTATGCATTTGATTTAACTTACTGCAATAAGTAGCCCATTTTATTATGGCTGGAGTTGTGGTGAAGAGGAAAAACCCTAGTTATCAGGCATTTGAGTTGGAACAGTTTAGTAAACTGTAGAGCAGAGCAGAAATCGCTAGAGCATAATAACGAGTGCCAAGTATATCCCTTGAGACACAGTAAAACACTAAATTGCAATATACTCCAAAACACACAGTTTTCATCCATTCATTATCTACCACTTTGTCTACTTGAGTGTCGCAGGGGGTGCCAGAGCCAATCCCAGCTCAAAGCAACAAAGTAAGGGTACACACTGGTCAGGTTGCCAGTCCATTGCAGGGCCAAACGTATATAGCCGAAAAACCATTCTTTCTCACACTCGCGGTCGATTTAGAGTGTGCAATAAATCTCTGTATGTTTTTGAAATGTGGGCGGAAACCGGAGAACCCAGAGGAAACTCACACACACGCAAAGTCCAAACAGAAAGGCCCAAACCGGGATACGAACCAGGAATCTTCTTGCTGTGACCATTGTGTGGCCTGAAACACACAGTTTGTCTCGTATTTGGAAATATCTTGTGTAGTCCACTCTCCCACGTTAAGGCAGCTCATTGTGGTATGAACATTAACTCTGACAAATAAAGTCGAGAGTCACTGCACTCCACAGATTGTGCTGACAACAAGTAATGGATTTTCAAAGCCGGGCTCCTCACACAATATTTGATATAACTTTGATAAGGTGGTCGCATACAAGAACAGAACAAACTGCTCCCGATTCAAGCCTTCTTTGACACAATGATGGGTTTCATTAAAGGGATTTGGGATACATACAAGAGCTAATTAACTTACAAGGCACTGATATTAACAGCTTCTTGGATTGCCACATCTGTTACAAAAAAAAAAGGGGTTTTAATCAGTATGTCAATTTTGTCTGCTCTTCAATAAAATCCTGAAATCTCACCAGTTCTTTTAGAATAACTTTTGCCGGTTTTGTTTAAAAAGAAAGATTTTAAAACATCCGTATCCGCTATATAGCCAGTATTTATAAGTGCATTATGACAAAGTGTTGAATTCAAACAGATGTTTGGTGTGTGGTTTATTACTTGACAACGTTCATTTCAAGACCCCCATATTAATTCAGGGGTTATCGCCAAAGCATGCTCAGTGTCCACGTGTTTACCAAAAACAACCAGTTGTAAACAGCTGTGGGGAACCGAGCTGCATTGGCAGAGCTCTGTGCTTTCAGTGAGACTTGGAATTATTGATTATACCAAGAATACATAATGTTTATGTGACTCCTGCTTCATTGATCAGCAGTTCCTAGAAGAAGGTATGGAAAGTACTTTCTGGAGTACTGGAGTCCAGTAAACAGCAAGCCAAAAAGTCCCTGTAAAGCAAATTCACACATTCTATATGTTAGAAAATAGAGGCTGAGAACAAGTGAAAAAAATATAGGACCCAAGTGAAGGATGACTCAGGGGTGAATGCAAGCACAAATATGTTCAGTGTAGAAAACAAAGGCAGACCAAAGCAAAAAGAAAAGAAGAACAAAGCAAAACAAAAGGGCACAGAGGTAAAGTAAAAAGAAAAAAAAACACGGGGAAACAGGACACAAGGAACTAAACAGCAACCAGGTGAAAGCAACACAGGCAGCAACAGAGGCAGTAAAACAGACAATCTGACAGAGCACAAAGGGAAAAGGGTGAGTATATACACATACACACGGAAGGGAGAGGTGGAAACTAATTAGGCCGGGGCAGGTAATCTGAAAGGAAGGAAAGCAGACAAAGACCAGGGAGTGACGTGACAAGAGTATCAAAACGAAACAGGATGTGTCAAAATAAAATAGGAAATCCACGAAAAACCAACAAGACAACCAACAAAAACACCAGTAACTAAGACAAAAAATTAACTCAAACCAAATCAGGAAACTGAAAGTCCAAATGAAAGTCCAGATAAATCAAAACACTAAAAAATAAATCAGTGACAAGTTTCTCTCCAGTCTTCTGTTCAAGGCATGTGTAAAAAAAAAATATGGCTCGCTGATGCACTGGAGACATAGTTCACTTAACCCACCCGACTCCACCTGCACATGTTCTTACACAGAACAGCTCTGAACCTTTATTTAGAATTCCTAAAGGTGAGGAAATAACGTAGAGAAGAAGAATAGAAAGAATATGTTGCTGTGAGGCTGCAGGTACCACTGACAGGGGAAGAGGGATAGAAAGAGGGAGGAGGACTGTCCCTTAACTATCTCTGTGTAGTATGTGTCTCGAATGTCGTTAAACTGTCCATTCTCTGCATGGTTTTTTTTGTTTTTTTTTAACAATAAGTGAGCGTTTATGTTAATATTCTGTGCAAACACTGATGAACAGAGTTTATATGACTGTCTAACATTACCCGTTTTGGTTGGTTTGTGTTAATAGTCTGCACAAACACCGATGAGTATGAACGTTTGTGTGGTGGTGCATTAGGAGGAGAGGACAGAACAGAGCTCCTGCATTTATGTTTATATTCCGTACAAACACTGACAAACAGCATCATTTGTGGACTTTGGCCCCCACTAAAGCATGTAGGTGTGTGGACATCCTCAGCGTTTCAGAGGAGAGAAGATTGTGTGGAATTGTACATGATTTGGTGATTTTCTCGCGATGATTTATGTGGCGTGACAAAGTCTGAGGAGCTATTTCTCTTTGCTGTACATGCACTTGAACATCCATTTGGCAAGAGGGCAGCAATGGAAAGACATAAATACCCCTACACAACACACTAGGACTCAATTAACATATATTAACAAAATATGTGACAGCAAGTCAATCTGAATACTCCAAGAGTTCCTGACTACATCCAACTAACTGATCTAAAACTGCCCCTTTATGGAATGGGAGTTAATATTACTGTGGCGGCACAAGGTGTTTCCCTGATAATCTTCTCAGTCCCTCCAGGAAAATCTCACACTAGGTTTGTCAAACAGGCTGTGATGGTGCAGAAATGAGGAGGGGGAACATGTTGTGAGCTATTCCACTGAGGCAGGACTAATTCAAGTCACTGGTGGGGAGCAGATTCCCCGCTAACCATCTGTGCATTTATGCAAAGTGTAGCTATTCTTTCCTCATTTTCTCATTTTCCTCGCAAGGGTGTGTTAAATTCACGCGGTTAAAATAAAGAAGTAACTTGATGAATCAGTCTCTGTCAAGTATGGAAATGGGAGGACGTGCTAATAACGTTGTTGGCAAACTAACGCTGACCACACTCTGCTGGTGTAAATTGCACTTGAGGTGATGGAAAAATGTGCAATTCTCAGCTGGAACACTATGTGCCAACGTTGTTCACCTCCTCCACAGCCCGCACTGCCAATCCTCTTGTTTTTTTTGGAAACACAATCATGAACATGTAAACAATCCAAAGAAAATTAGTTCTCAGCTTACAATATTGGAGGCAAGTTTGTTGAAGAAAATAGTCAATTTAGAGCTTAGAGTTTTGTAAGCATGCCATTAAATGGTTGTAAATGTATAAAATGTGATTTGAGAAAATCAAGCTCCAGCTATTAATTGTGAAACAAATTAGTAATAAACTCTGCCGAGCTTGACCTTCTTCTTTTATTCCCGACTGTCGATGTGAGACCAACCACAGCAGACCAACCACAGAGGGTTGTGTAAGCCTGCCTTTCTTTCTCTGGTGCTCTATTGCTCTGTGCTTCAGCTTGGCATGGTTCTTTCTTACTTTTACACCAGAAGACTGGACGAGCTCGAAACCACAACAACAAAATAAACAGGATATGACATACCTTCGGACGACATCAAAGACTTTAATATCTCAGAGTCAAGTGATGGGAACAGCTCATGCATGTCGTACAGCTGAGGCAGCTGAAGCAGTGTTTCCTTCAGCGTGCATGAAATTGAATTTGAGCCACATGCAGACGGAGTAAAGTAGGCCACACCATTACAGCATCTCATTGCTCATTTCAGTTTGACATTTTATTTGGGCAGCAGGAACTAGAGCAAAGCTGCTAAATTATATATATATATATATATATATATATATATATATATATATATATATATATATATATATATATATATATATATATATATATATATATATATATATATATGGAACTCAGAGGGCACGCCAGGACATGAGGGCATGCAGGTGACAAGGGAACGCAGATTAAACATGACAACGCGAAGATTAGGATGCATAAATAATGACAACATTTTTGAAAGACATTACTGGAGGTAAAAATATCAACATTCTATTATTTTTAATGAGATATTTGACTTGATCACTGAACTTTCTTAAGATTAAGGAGTATTAATAAATGTTCTCTCTGTAAAAAAAACTAATGTCTTACCACTTTAAAAGCTTAAAAACTTCACATGTTTTGTTGACCACTTTTCATTAAATAAAATAAAATTAAATTAAATTAAGTAAGGGGCAGTTAAGGCATGTGTGACTGACAAATAGCCTCAGGTGATGTCACCATCCACTGGGGATAAAGACTATGTGTGTAGCCAGTTAATCCTATCCTGTGTCTGTCGTTTCCTGAAGCAACGTTAAAATGACCAGTCCATTTCACCACCCGAAAATAAAACACCTGAAGGTCGAATGTTTTCACTCAGATGACCAAAAACCTCAGACATCTGTCTCACCTCTGGACCTAAAGCATACAGTTAGACAGACACTTCAGAACTGATGGACAGCAAATACACAGAGTGAGCTCGAGTCTGACCAGCCATTTGTATTGACAACTGACAAATAAAGACCTTGTTTCTTCCAAAAAAATGAATAATGTCCTGAGATCGAGACTAGGGAGCTCATTGTCTGTGACATGAAGGATGCACTAGTCTTGGGGGTCTGAACAAATGGCTGACAAGACAAATGCACATGTGATGAAAGCCCTGAGTAACTAGACCCACCTGCTGTGCTTTATGCACATACTTTGTCTAGTTGAGGGTGCGTAATGCAAAATGGCCTACGGTTCTATGAAGATGTATAGTATATTATGTATGTTATCAAGATAAGAAGTCATTTTTTCCACTCTTGTAGGACCGACTTCATTATTATGAATCATGGCAAGATGTCAGAATATGAAATTCAAAATTACTGTCTCGATTGTTGATGCTAAGGAAACCGATTCAACAAAGACACTTAAAAAAAAAAAAAATCTAACTAATCTTGTCCCAAAATTGTATTATATGGAGGGACAGAAGAACATCAGGCTATTTGTCAACAGTCATTGAACATTGTCCTAAAAAGATCTGTTGCAGCAAAAATCACAGAAGCTAAAGAGCCATCTAAAAAAGAGGACATTTTATTAGTATGTGGCCTTCTTAAGAACTGTTTTTACCTGAGGCGAAAAGCAAGTTGGATCTGTGAGTGGTGTTAAGTGCACGAAGGAAAAAACACATTTTTTCCACTGGTAAAAACAAAAAAAAAAACAAATCAGCACACACATGCCAAAGGGCTACTCTCCAGCCTCATAAGGTGAGTTGGTCATTTTTTGAGATAGGTAGGTAATAATGATAATAATAAAAGTCAAAATGAGACGTAAAGTATTATTTCTCTTTTGTTCTTACCTCTGCAAAGAGAAATTAAGAAGGTGTCAAAGTGATGTTTCATGTTAGGATATTAAAGGAATACTTCACCGATTTGCATTTAGCTTTGTATTACTAGAATAGGGGTAGCATTTTTGAAAAATTGTGCATCCCAATCTCAGTTTCCCTGAGTATGAAAAATATCTTACGTGCCCACCAGTGATACTTGGTCCGAGGCTTGAAACTGCAACGCTAATTCTTCCTTTTAGACCCACTCGTAGGAGGACGGGACCTCATTCCCAGAATGTAAACAGTGTCCGCCATCTTTGCTAACAGTTACGCTAACAGGACCAAGTGTCACTGGTGGGCACGTAACAAAGAAAAGAATGAGGGTATTTCTCAACTCAGGGGAAACTGAGGTTGGGAAGCACCATTTTTCAAAAATACTACGGCTATTCTAGTAATATACAAAGCTAAATGCAAATAGGTGAAGTATTCCTTTAAGAAAGGAGCATGAATGATGTTATGGTATTGCAATGACTGCGACTATATCCGGGTCACAAGGTAGAACAGTGGCTAGCATTGTTGTTTCACAGAAAGAATGTCACCAGATCGAATCTCAGTTAGACCAAGTGCTGCGTGGATTCTGCATAATCTCCGTGTGTGTGGGTTCTCTCCGGTACTACGGCTTCCCCCCCCCGCAGTGTGATGGTGCTTCTCGCTCCAGCGCGCCCGCAACCAATAAAGTGGTAGACAATCAGTGAGCAGTCTCATTTCAGAATAAATTCCTACATTGTTTGATGTTTCAACAGTTTCTTCCTCATCATTCCAACATAATAACTATCTTTTTCTTTAATATAGAGACTTCTTCCACTTGTGTGTTCTTTACAATATACAAGTATTCTCATTTGCGTTCTGAGTACAGGGAAAGACTTGGACTGAGATGTATTGGCTGCTGATTACACCTTGCACTGTTCAACAAATGTATTTATTCATCTTAAGAATGAAAGGTGCTATTTTGTCTGTTTTCCACATTCGGCTTCACTTTAATTTAGTTTCACGATTTGTTTAGTACCTTAGGGAAGTGCCTAAAGTTTAGATGTATCCCATATTTACCCTGAAGCTGGTGAGAGCATTGAACCATGTATATTTGTCTGAAATACTATGTAACTGTTTGTTTTTCTAAATTGTCATGATGTTTCAAAACTACTTTTCTGCTGGCATCTTATTTCTGATTCTTTCCTTTTTATAATTTTTTTTGTGTGTAAGCCACTGCCCTTGCCCTTTCTGCCTTAGATGAAAACTTGTCCTTTTCAAAGGGCAAATGAAAACATTTTATTCTTCGCCAAACGTTTCCTCAAATTATGATTTGGCTGAAAGGGGGAGATGCCCTTAAACTACTATTGCCCACAATGTCAGGACACACCTTTGATAGATGCAGACTTAAATGACAAATATAGACCAGAAGATGCTCCCTCTGTACTGAAGAGAAACGATACAACTGACAACTCTTTCCAAAAAAAAACCCACACATATTCATGACCCAGATAACTAGTGGTTTCAATCATAAAACAGTCTCCAGTGAATCCAACCTGTCAACACCAATAAAAAGCTACTTTTTTTTCTCTTTAGCCCTGCTCAATTTTGATCAAATACAACATGGCAGCTAAACCACTGTCTTGTCCGTGTCACATTTGCTTGGTGATATGTTTTGTCAGTGGTGCTGATCCTTTCCAAGGCAGAATCAAGTGCAGCGCTCTCTGGTATATCACAAACTACACAGGCTTGTATTACCTCAAATACACTAATGAAAAATGCAAAAAAAAAAAAAAAGAAAGAAAAAATTAAGGGGATTTTCTGTACTTGAGGAAACACAATTATACAGGTGAGGCAGCAAGAACACTTTGTTTTATGATACATTAAACGGAAGATTCATCATGTAAACTTCATATTAAATTCCAGGCTCTGTCAAGTTATGAATAAACCAACGACCAAGCAGAACAAGCAATGCTGCCAAATTGCAGGGAGGCATCAATCACGCACACATTGATGTCTGCCCAGTTTCAAGTGCATGTGATCTCAAGACAGTCTGTATTGTTAAAATCCGTAGCAGGAGTATAATGATGGCGCCACACGAGTGGCAGTTCGCTGATGCAACAGCCTCCATTCTACGTTTAAGTCATTTTCTGTTAGTTTTTGCGTCTCTGACGACCTTGTGTAGAACTATGGATGCACAACTGTTGCTGCTAATTTGATACCTTTTACTGATTTTTTTGAGACTATCAGTAAAACCGTTCAGCCATGACTCGATAGTTTACACCCGCAATCAGCTGTTGGCACGGTGTCACATGGGGAAACTCCACGAGGGAAAACTGCAGATGCAGGCTCCGATAAGGAGGGAGTGGAGATTCAGAGCTTTGGTTCAGCTTCTTCAGTGGGATATGATGTGTCTTAAACATGTCAGTCTCTTACATGTAGAGATGATTCATGTACATTACCCCGCAGAAGCGAGACAGGGAATCAATGCGATTGGCAATTTCATTACTCTTGAGATGGTTCATTAAATTTCATAAATTATGTAATGTGTCCTAGCATAATGTATGTATGTGATGTGTTTTAATGCATATTTTAATGCATTACTCACTCAGGCCCCAAGGCCAAAATTGTACTAATGATGTTTGTGAATCAAATATGCTCTGGTTAAACATTAAAAACCTGAGATGAAAGTGTTTATTTTTCTTATATTTGCTGTAGGATAATTTAAAGGGATACATTTAAATGATGTTTGGATGTCTAGGGAATTGCTATTCCTACCGGCTTCCCTACTATTCCCTTTTAAGCAATGCTGTTTGAGGGGTCCATACAGTATGATGCTTTTGCCACACGATGTGTCCAATATTTGTCCGCGCAAAACAGATGAAGAAAATGAATTCATCATATCATATATGCTGAGATAGAGGCACAGCAAGACAGCATTCCTAATGTTCCTAATATTATGCTGCAATTAAATATGCAGCATATGCTCTGCATTTGTGTTTCAATATGGTTGATAAGTCTCAATTCCCACTTCAACAAAGGCACAGCTAATGTCACAAAACAATTATTTTCATTCCGTCAACATTTTTGAGTTTAATTAAGTGATCACAACATTTCGGGAAAACTAGCCCTCACCACTTCAGCTGACAGTCTGTTTGGAAACATGTGAAACTGGGAGAGTCTGTCAGTGTTGCTGCACACTTGTTTTTCAAAAACGTGTGAATATGAAGTCTGATTGTGAGCTTGAATGCTGTGCTTTTCAGTTATTTTGCAATCCTTCTTTGCATACTTTGTCTGAACTATACAAATTTGTACGCATTTTGTTTTAAATTGCTTGTTTTTAATAGTACTTAAAGCAACTTTAGAGATTTAGAAAAATACAGACTGTGAGTGTCACGGTGCTCAATGACAAGAGCATTTATGCAGCATAAGAAGCATTTATTTTACAGTTCTGAAATGCATCACACCATGAATTGCAATGATTGTGAGTCAAGGTAACGCTCAGTCCATCACCTCTTGTTAAGCAGGGACCAATGAACCTCTTTGTGCCTTGACAATGAGCACTGATGCAGACAGGCCAACAGAGCCAGAGGAAGAGATGCTGGGCGATCTTTTACCCACACCTGTGTCTCTTAATATGCCATGTTTGTGTTCATGCTCTCACAAACATACACAGACTCCTCATAAATAAAGCAATCCTGGTCTGTGAGTCTGCTTTTTCGATTTTCTCATCAGCCCCTCAACCAGTGAGCTTTGAAAGTGGCTTATCACAGCAGTTGCATGCAACAGATTATGCACGGTACCCTGAAGCAAAAGCGTCCCGGAGCACTTTGTTTGTGACGCATTAAGGATCAACCAGACATATATTGTGTTTCTATTTTATCTCCACCCGAGCATAATATGCTATATAAGAATTATTAACGGGGAGAGCAAGTGCTGCTGCCATATGTAACACCAAACCATGCATTATCTAACTTTGTTATTGCACGACTGTCTATAATATGCCGTGTGTGCTATGAAAAAATCGAAATAAACTTGTTAATCATGCCTTAGATTTTCCTCAATACTGAAAAATATAATAGCGTGTGATTTTCTTAAATGTTAAATTCAAACACTGAGTCTCCATTCCAAACACTTACGAGTTAAATGAAAGATAGACCATGATGTTGCATTAATTAATTACAGGCCTTCAATGATGTTTTACATGTAATACTATAATGTTCAGTTTTTATTGAATATGTATGAAAATGTTATTGATTTACTATAAATACATGTTTGGAGGCTGTCTCTTTCTCCACATGGAAACAGAACTACACCTATAGAGTAAAATCTTTCTCTTCACTTTTTTTTTTTTTTTAAAAATCATTTCAAGAACGCCTTCGTCCACACAACCCAACAGCCCAAAATTGACTCTAAACACTGTAGTAATATGCCAGGATGATGAGGGAAAGACAATAAAAGATAATCCTAAAGTGAATAGACAGCAAAATGAAAGAGGAAGAGAGAGCTGGGACTCTGATATCATCGTTTCCCCAAAGCAGCTTATCGGTACACGTAATGTACGTATCTTCACGAATATGAAAAGTGTGGCGTTATGTGATTCTGCTATTCTGGCAACTGAAATCCAAAAACAGTGTTTCAGTGCTCCCAAAACGCCTGTTCTGTGTAGATAAAAAGTCAACACAATTACAAAAAAAAAAATACTTTAGCGGATTTTCCTGAACTCGTCGTATATGTATATGGCCCCTGTGTTGTGTGGAGCTAATTAAAAGTGTTCTGAAGTATAATTAACTCTATACTGAAGTATAAAGCGATTAACACACTAGTAACACCTCTCAGTAGAAGCAAGTTCAACAGCAACACAAAATAATTATAGCCTATAATGGCTACAAAACTGGATTTATTGCAGGCCTGTTGCACACAGCACTTGTTTTTTACTAGATGTACCTAATTAAATGGCAAGTGAGTCACTGTTACATATCTGACATACTGTATTGGGTCTGTTATTAGATTTTCCAAACACAGCAGTGGGCACTGTACTCTTAAATACTGCTGTTGGTCATAAATGGATCTGTGCCAGTATGTGTGCTGTAAAACTCTCCCCTTACCCCACTGCTGTGGTCAAGTCAGTGGGTGAGATGAAATGAGCAAAAGGCAGTGTGCTACAAGTGGCTCTGGGAGAAATCCAATAGACCTGTGACGTTACACGAGTAAGAAACAAGCGCATGCGGTCAAACCTGAGAAACACTTAAAGCAGGTCACTGTGATAAAAAAATTCATTTGTATCAATTCCTGTGTCTGTTCCATGATTGCACCGCAGTGCAAAGCTCCCAGTCGAGCCAGGTGTACACACTCTGTGTAAATCCCACAGAGCAAGGCTCCAATAATCGATCATCGGCCCTCAATGTGTTGTAATGTGAAGCTTCGTTCTCCTCTCTCAGTCCTATCTCAGTTATGCAAACAACGTCAACGGCGGTACTGCACACACCGGTGCCCTAAGAGAGTCAGTTTGAATAAACCTTCACCGGTTTCTCTATTAAACCTGCCCTACACTAGAGAATAATTTGTCAGATTTCATTCCCAATCTGACCCTTCCAACAATCCCTCCAATTTCAGGATGATTTGAACAGATTATATGGCCAAATGATGAGGGATTAACAGACAGAGTCTTCCCAATCTCATATCGTAAGTATAACACACATTTGATATTTGTGACTGTACTTTTGTTTAGAACCATTACTTGCACAAGCCAAGTCAATTCCGTCTTCCCAGCCATGACTTAATCCAGTTTTTTTTTTTTGCATTTCTCAGCACTCAACATCGCGAACACAAGAGCTATTAACTGACAGTGACGACAGTCCAACTCCATGTCTGTTTCTATTCTGAAGTCACATTAAATCACACAAGTTTCTGTGCGATCCCAAATCCCTGGAATCTCCTCCCTTAAAGTGTGTGGACCTGCATCAAGATTAAAACCTTGAAAATTGGTCACGTTTGTTGTGTCACGTTTTTTTATTATCACATCAGATTTAAATATCCTCTAGTGTGGGGCAGGATTTAACACAAGACACTGATTGAATAAACAAGGCACATCAGCGCCTCAACACATCACTTCTCTACATGTCTTAAATAGGTCCGATACCAATTTGTTCACAATACTATTCTGTAAAAACCCTAACAGTGATGGTCACCTGCTGTGGCCCTGCTGTGACCGAGTTTGGCTCCTCCAGTGGAACATGCTCGCAGTGTTTCAGAAAAGAGAATGATTTGAAACATTTATTTTTTATTTTTTTTATTAACGCTTGAGAAAAAAATTAAGTGAGAGAAACCATTAACGCCTTACATGTGTGACGGCAAGTTAAATAACTACTCCAAGAGCTCCTGATTGTGATGAACTAATTGTGTGTATTATCTGGTGGCTTAACAAAGTGTGTGTCGAGCTATTGTGCTGCAGCTGAGTACAGCGTGTGTGGATGCTGAGGCAGTGGTGGTGAGTGCAGTCAGTGGAGGGTGGTGCTGATTGGATCCCCGGGGGAACTTGGTGTGCAGTGGCTAGTGAAATGTTTGCCACATGCTGACCTGAATTTGTTGACTGTCTAACCTCTTGCCTGGTCTTATGGAGACACGGATCAAAGGTCACACTGCAGGAGAGGTGCTTCACAACAGCACTTTCAATGCAATTGCTGGATTGAGTTTGAGGGGGTGGGGAGAAGCCAGATAAGCAATAAGAAGTGCATGCAGGACACACTGGACAAGGGATATTAGACATGAAAAAAGGGTATACTTTTGATATCAGAGAAGCCAGCTCACTTGATATTTTATCTTTTTACTCTAGCCTTCAAGTAGCTCCTTTTTATTCCACCCTGTGTTGTGTTTCATTTGTATTTTTAGTTTATTTTAAAGGTTAAAACAGTTAACCTATTGACTCCCATTTTTATTCCACCTTGTGTTGTATTTCACGGTTCTATTTACATATCTTGTTGTATTGCAAAGTTAGAAGAGGGTTTTATTTTCCTTTTATTGTGAAGCACTTTAAGCTGAAAGGTGCTATAGTTTATTATTATATATAAGCATTGACTCGCCATTATCACTGCTTTTTAGGGGCAATATATTATATTCTATATTAATCTTTAACTGGGGGAGCTTCCACGAGGCTGTGAATGTTAACTGACAAAGACACAAAGCAGTATTACACAAATTCAGACTTTGATTAAACGTCATTAGAAAACATTGAGTCATTAGAGTATGCTAATTGTACAGTGACAAGTGGAGAGATTTATTTTGCACTGCTTGGCTATAAATATCTCTATCATCTCCAGGCAGTTTGTCAATTCTACATTTGATCAATTTTACACAGGGCACATTTTGCTGTTTTTTAAACTCATATGACAGGATATTTTTCCTCATCATAAAAGTTCTAAAAAAGAAAAAGAAAAAAAAAAAAAAAGATGTTTGCTCAGGGAAAAGATCTTTCATGCAGGTGTTTGGGTCTTTTTGCCCCACACGTAGTCAAAAAGATGCAGACAGCTTCTTAAAAAGACTCACAATGCACTTCCTCTGCCGAATCGCTCTTTTTCATGCCTGCTTCCGTTGCTCATCTCGGATTTGAAATTAAGTGTCAAAGCAACATCTCCAATATGCAACCAGGCAGCAGCTATACCCTCTGCTCTCCTCCCTGCACCCTGATATAAATCACAGCACCGATAGGCCTCCGACTTTATTAATCCCGATAAGAGAATCAATACCCTCTGTTGTGCAAAAAAAGTAATCCTGACTTTGAGAAGTGTAAGCCAGCGTGCAAAGAGGATGTGTCCTCTGCAACAGTGACTGTGTACCAAACGAGGCGAGGGGAGTTTATCGAAGACGAGGCACGATTAACTGAATGATTACATTTACAGAGAGACCATTAATGTCGCCAAGGCTTGAGTTTGCAAAACTGATTCCCCACATTCATCTACTGCAGTGAACATCTTGTCCTACCCGAGGCTTTACAGAAAATACAAGACATGATTGTAATAAAGCAGAGACAAAGATTGATTTTGAGCCACACTCAAGAACTCTGTCCCAACTGTAGTGATGAGCATTTCATGTAAACCAGAGAAGTGAATAAATATATGGAAAAGGGGCACAGGAAGATTTAAAAATGCATAAACCTCTTAAGCCACTCCGTGCACACATTAATATTTATATAGGTTTGAAGAAATGGAAAAGAATTTATAGCCCTTTACCTAAGGTCTGTTTAGCCTGTAAAATCAATTAGAACTGCAAACATTTTTTGGAGATAAAATTGCAGTTTTTTTTAAAGGCACTACAGAAAACTTATGCAGTTAAACCAGATAATGAGTTTATGTCTCCCAGTGTTTATAAAGAAGGACAAGGGGTCGTCCTTTTATTGCAACAGTGGCCACCCATCCTGGCACATTCTTATCCAATATGCATGCCTGTGCAAAATGTGCAGCTCTAAGATCTACCAACAGGGAAAAGGAAAATAATCTGTTTGTGCCATTGATTTGACCCTATGTGACCAAAGCTAATAAAAAAAAAAAATATATAAATATAAATGTTTCACTAGGTTGTATTTTGTCATACAGTGTGCTGTAGCTTTACATGAATGCCTTCTCTAAAGTCTAATACCTGCACATGAGATACTCCAATTCTTAATCTAACCTATTTTGTAATGTTTTTCTTTTTTTCCCATTTAATTTATGTGGCTGCAGATGGGTGCTCACATTATGCGTCACCTCAGGAGCCAATGTCACTTATAATATATAATTAACATGTAATATGTATAATAACGTGCGGCATCCTGTGATTAAACACATCATTTGTGCAATTAAGAGTTCAAAAAACCCTATATTATACTAAATAATGTAAAACTCCACTTCAATTTAGTCCATTCCATAGACTGAATGCGATTTAAATTCAACAAGGACAAACTGATGTCATGATTAATAAAAAAGACAGACTCACAGTGTCCCAGTGCATATTATAATAAAAGGTCAACTGGACTTAATGGTGCATTGTAACCATAACATACATAAACATAGCACACAACACATATTGGAGGCACAATTCACAAGGACAGAATTAAATGGTCTTTGTGTGGCACAAACAAAACAAACAAAATTGTGAAACTAAAAACCGGAATATGAAAATGTAGTTGTGCTTTTTGAAAATCATTAGCGAGGTATGCCGCGTTGACACCACCCCTATCTGCTGAAGACAGTTTCTGCTGAAGACAGTTTCTTAACATAAAGTCTGGGAACGTGGCGGAACTGCAACCCTGGTGGGAGACGTCCTGGAGTGTGGATATAATGAGGAACAGTTAAAGGCTAGATGGAAAAAAGCTCACTTATTTTCTCCAACACCTCAAATCCTCACCCCCTTCTTTGACAGACATGAGCACACAATGCCACCACAGAGTTGTTGATGAAAACAAGCTGGCGTCTCTGTCCTTTAACCCGTCACTGTTCCTCATTATGTCAATCGCAAATGGCTTTTATTCAGTCATTTGTCCTTGTCGATGGTTAGCAGTCCATAGACGACTGTGGTTTGCAGATATGAACACGTGTTGGTGTACAAATATGTGTTTTATACATCATACACACCACAGTGGCTCTGATCCAATAACAAAAAGGCTATTAATGCCGTGGGTAACATATTTGATAAATTCATGTCTGAGACCTATCAATTCCAAAACCTGGTAGTATAGAATCTGATACTTGTCTTCTGCCCCCTGGTGGATACCTTTTGCACTACAATAATTCTGACATTATCACACAGTACAATCCAAAATGGCTGAATCCCATTATGGTTGCATCAAGGTTTAATGAAGACTTTATGGTGAGGTTTTCTTTTATATATTTACTAATAATTCAAAGCAACTTATAATTACTTTTTTTATATAACTATACTTAGTTTTGCATTTTCATTCATCGTAAAAACTGCACGTTTGTGCAGAGGAGATTAGTGGTAAATCCCGCAATTGTCATTGTACTTTTTTACCTAAAAGGCCAAAAAGATAACTTCAGATTCACAAAAAGTTGAATTTTCTGTCCATTATTTCTCAGGTCAGGCATTATTGGGTTAAGTCTGTGGGTTCCAGTTGCATGTGGTCAATGATAAACCAGCTGAAAGATTCATTCTATCCGACTGCAGAATGCAAAAATGGTCAAATGTTCTGCATTATCTAACAATACCAGTTGATTTTCTACAGTCTCTCATGTGAGTCACAGCAGCATTTGGAAGAAAATGCCACAGATAAAAAGTTAAAAGTCACGTTGCAAAAACAACACGGCATCACAGACTAGGTTATGATGCAGCAATGCTTTAGAAGAAGAAATGGTCAGTATTTATAACACTTTAAAAAGAGCTTTATGGCACAGTGCTTGCATTCACCCATTCACATTTATGAAACTTATACACGAGTGATCTTTAGCAATTTAAAAGAAAATGCTTTAATTATGATTATTTAGAAGCAAATTTGGAGTTCAAATTCCATGACAACAGAAAGTTGATTTAAAAACAAATAACAGACAGGATTCTACTTTGCCAGAGAATCCTGTTTTCATGAGTCAGTCAAATAGAGCTGTGCATCTTTATGCAAGGCATCTGTACATTAAATACAGCTTTTACCAGACTGTGTCATTTCACAATGAATACTAAGGCTTAAATAGTTATGCATTATATTCTGTTAATGAACAAAACAACACCTTTTAACCTCGTGTTTGTATGTTAGTTAGTGGAGGAACAATGGCAGTGCATCTTCTCTAAGCGCCGTTTGTAAATGTAGGATCTATGAATCTGTGGGAATCTATGAGAGAAGACATCAGGGCAGTTCATAGAGGGAGGGCACGGCTGCATTTGGACAATAATCGCGATAAACCATGTGTCAGCATTGATGAAGTATTGCAGAAATGGAGAGATAGCTTCAGGTCATTTGTCAAATCGGTCTGTGCTCATCATAGGCTCAGGACACAGCGTCACCGTCCTAAAACATGAGTATTTAATGACATTGTGTGCATTTATTAATGATCATAACTAGTCATTGTTGTCTGCTGCGTGTTCTGCCACCAAGTCTCTACCCCGACAAAAATTGCTGCGATTCCATGCTGCTTGATGACATCATCAAACCACTCCTCATATTGCTTTGTTATTGACAGCAGAAATTACATACTGTGCAGTGTATTGAGGATTTTCTTCTTTTTTTTTAAACCATGAATTTTTATTTCACATGAAGTTGTTGTACATTGAGTGCATTCAAACGTTTTAATATTATTTGGGATGCATGTCAGTGTGGGGTAATAGGCTGTCTTGTACAAGCAAAGCGACCGTACTTGAGGTCTGTTTGATATTAATTATCTTCTTTGCGCGTAACCACACTTAGTCTGCCGCACAGCACACTTGAGTTAATGGGTCACTGAAGTCCATTCATTTTAGAAGCAAAATCCATAATTTTACTCAGTAGACTCACAATTCTGCCACTTCGAAGATGGATGTGTCATTTTTAGTAACGACAGTCCAGGCTTTTTAAATAATCAACATCTCTCTGTGTTATTATCCTCCAGTGAAATCGAACTCCATCCAGCCTTCATTTCAAATATTTTTCCTTTCAGAAAATATCAGAAAATGGGACAACTGGTAAATATAAGTGCTGCGAGTGGATCGAGAAGCAAGGGAAATCAGTTGAACTTCCTAGACCCTGTGACGTACATGTTGTAATACTGGAGGTATTTGCTTTAAGAAGCAATTATCGGTTAAACAGCATCAGCAGCAAACAGCTGGTTAGAGAACTCAGGCTGAAGAGATGCACTTCATCTGTCTCATTCAGTCAAATTGCAATTAATACTTTGCTGACAGGGAATCATCCAACATTCAAGATGGCAATGGACTCTTCAGGGTATGACTCTGAACATGTTATTGTGCTCCTTTCATGACAAATGAGACATACATGTTTAGACTTACTGAAACGTGGCATGATGAACGCACACTTGTGAGTCAATTTTGTCAGGAAAGCCGCAGTTTCCATCTCATTTTTTCTAAAAAAAAAAAAAAGGCTCTTTGAGATTTTGTTTTATGTCTTTCATGTCCCACTAATCAGGACACATTCATAAAAGCCTCTAAATTGGCAAAAAAAAAAAAGGTTGTCAGAGCTGCCTTCCACAATTATGTCTCTGAAATGATGGATCTTATTACCCCCTATTAGTGAGCTGTATTAGAAGTCTGAGAGCTCAAAGTACTTATTATGATTGGTCATGTTTCTATGAACCACAAATATTCCATAATGAAAAATGATTGTCCAAAAAATTAAATCAAGAAATCCTGATTGATTTTTTTATAGCCCAGCCATCACACACCATCTGTTAAGACAAATTCATGGCATTGCCACTACTGTGTTCCCATGTGAGTGATGTCTGTAATTAAAATGGGAACGAACAAAAAAGAAAAGGACTGCTATTTTCTTTATCTTAATCGTGCGACTTCCTTAATGACTGATCAAGAAGAAGGCAATAAGAGGACAACTAAAAATGCAGCCAAAAAACTACTGTCTGCATACAGTGCCATTGCTGTACTACAATGTGACAAGACTCAGCTATAGATCAATTTTACCCAATTATTCATTTGCTGCAGTCCCATCACGTGTCATATCCCCTGTCTGTCAAAAAAAATATATTATTGATCCATATGTGTGTCAACAATTGATGGGAAGGTTTTGACATCAGCTGTCATTACAAATGACTGTGCTTTTCACACCAAAACCTGTCTGGCTCATACTTGGCAGCATCAGAGCAAAGGGTAAATCAATGCAGTAAGAGGTGACTAGGCAGGCAGCATGTGTGTGTGTGTCAGTTGATAATGACTCTGCACCTGAGTCCATTACAAAGATAACAGCCTCTGTGTGCACACACACACACACACACACAGTCATCCTGAAGCAGTTTACAGTGGAGAGCTCTTTTTTTGCCAAATGAATGATGCTATTCAGATTTCAGAGTGTGACAACAAGATTATCAGCCTGATGATTAACACATGGTGTTATGTAATACTGAAGGTGTTGCTGTGATCTGCTTTTCTCACCTTTTAGCAAAGGCTGATGGATGACACAGATTTCAGTCTCTCTCAAACCGTCAAAATAAAACCATTATGTTATCTCTTTTTTTATTGAAATCATCAGGGAGTAATAGGAACTGCAGAGCACAGCAGTGACTTCTAACTGCTGTTTTATATTAAGGGGGTGACGATGCTTTCTGTGATGACAGGTGTGGTTACGGTAAAGCTAAACTGGGCAGGACATCATACAAGTTATATTATTATTTTATTGTATGCAACTTTACTTTAAAGCTCATATTGACAGATTAATTATCTTTGAACTATGACATGAACTAACTAAACTATTGAGACCATCTCTGGATGTTTTATTACAAGCTATCTAAGAAGTAAAAGAAAATTGACACGGTCTGGTTGTTCAACCAAGTTTGGACAAATATGACAATAATATTAGAGGCAAATGAAAAAGGGGAAGAGTATTATAACATTTTAGATATCAGCTGCTATAAAAAAAAACACCAAGCAAGTTTGGCCCATACTCTACACATTATCACACAACAACCAGCCATCGCATCACAGGCAGCTGAGGTCTCTGTGTTAGCAGCACTTCATTTTTCACATTGTGTGAGCACATGGGCTCATTTTGAAGCAGCTGTTCCAGTGAAAAGCTGTGTAATAATATTGATGTTCACTGAAGTGAGTTAAAGGGACAAAAAGAACAAAAAAAAAACAATCCTCCATCTTACAATTAAAGTCTTTAAGTTTACCCTTATGAAATCACCAGTGCATGTATTACAACATGCTTCTTAAGAACAAACACATTTTGATTAAACAAAAAAGAAGAATAGGAACAAAGGATACAAACATGGATATTAATAATTAGAATAGCTTATTATCTTACTGGTTGTGTTGTACTTCACCCCGTTGATGTACTCAGGACAGGGTATCTCCACAATGCTCCCTGTGCTGCTCCGTGGCCAGCAGGTTCCAATCTCATCAGTCGTGGCATTACAATATACACCTTTAACACATGAAGTAAAAAAAACAACTTCGTATTAGGTTATCCACGAAGCAATAAAACACCTCTTAATGTCGTATAAGAATTAGGAGGGAAAGATTTCAGCTCTTCTTACCATCAGCGCTCACCAAAGATAATGAAGCGTTTTCCAAAAAAGTGTCCTGAAGCGCATCTATCAAAGTACAGTTTAGGTCCCCGAGCTCTCCAAGAATGATTTGATAGATGGTGGCGTCCATGGTGCCAGCGTTCAATGATAAGAGGATTATTTCCAAGTCTGAGAGGAGATGGACACAGCGCGCGCGGCTCCGCGGTGTTCATGCGCTTGTGAATCTGAGCGACAAGTCGAGAGCCCGGCGCTCCTGCTGGGAGCGCATGCCTGGCCAATCAGACATGCGCATCCGCTCATCCATCCACTGGCTGCAACCCCTGTGTGAATGACAGGCGACAAACCGGAGTGACAAGACAAAAGGGCTTTGTCAATCTGGTATTTCACACCTGCCATGATTGTTTGGGGGGGGGGGCATAAATATGAACTCAAAAAAAGTGCTGATAATAAACATCTGTTGGAAAGAAAACAACATTCACATGACTAGTCCAGGGAAAAAGGGAAAAATAAATTAATGTATCGGAAACTTTAGCAGTGAATAATGAGGACAAGACAAACCTGTGACTCAGGTGGTATTGTTATGCATTGGCAATAGTATACATATACATTTCACTGTTTAGTTAGCAAAACCTTAGTTAGCAAAACGATTGCTCACGTCCTGCCACTGAGTTGTAAAATATGGGCTAATGTAAACAATTTAGTAGCCTCACCTAATCTACACCGCATATATCACGATCCACAAAGATGGGGTGCAGACAACATAATCTTTCATTATTGATAACCTTTCAACGTAATATAAGTCAAAATGACTCCATAAGCTCCATTTTCAGCCTTGGGGAAATCTGGCCCATGTTGGGAGACCAATTGCACATGTCCCTTTGGAAACATTGCAATCTCAGCATTTGCAACTACTGCCTTTGTTGCAAGGCAAGGCAACCCACGTGTGTTGAGGGGCTGGAAATCAATTAAAGCTTGGTAAAGAGGCACAGACAACCAGCAGAATTACACCCTTAATGAAAATATTGTACTTTGAATATTCAAGAACAAGCCACACAGGAAGACACATTTCCAAAATGAATAGAATGCAAAGTGTGGGGAAGTCATATATCATGCCTTGCCTCCCGGCATGGCAACTCTCAGCTAAACAGTAGTGATGGGACGCACTGTGCCTATGCTTTGAAGCCTGCATAGAGAAATGTGTGCACCCCAGCATGATCTGCACCCTGCAAACAGGTTTTTTTCCAAAGCCGGAGAAGTCATTTCCAAAAAGAGGAATCTCTTAAACCCCAACACTGTTGACCAAATGCTGTTTTTAACCCCCCCACATCAGCTGCACAAGCATCTTCACCTTCATCTGCCTTGTTAACACTGCAACATTGAAAACATAATTGTTCCCCTGTCATAATATGACTTCATATTGGTAAAGGAGGAGGTCCACTTTGGTTATGGTACTACTACCAATTAATATATGTTAGCCAAGAAATACTTGTGCACACCACTCACAAACGAGCATAAGCACGTTAATAAGGGCACATTGTCTAAATGGGTTATGATCTTGTTTTCACAAAAGAAAAATGCATATTTAAATGAATAAATGAATGAATTTCTTGTTCCTGGCAGTCATTATCCCCATGCCCAAACTCTCACCATCACTACTAAACAGAAAACACATCAATACAAAACTAAAGCAAAAACCACCCAGCAACCCAGCTGATCAATCAAAAAAAAGCTAAATATAAAGCTAAACAAAGAGAAACTAAAACATGACAAACCATTTAATCATTGAAAAGCTAATTATAGCAAATAAACTCAAAAAGCAAATTTGACAAAAGCAGTTGAATATAATGGATTAAAGTAAAAGCAAATACAAATGGCAAAGTCATGAAACTCATTTAAGGAGGTTAAAAGGGCAAAACCATGGAATACAAGAGGGCAAAATATAAATGGGGCACAAAAGGTTCAAAGCAAGGAGACTTCTTGACAAAACAGCTAAACCTACCGCATATCCACAAAGATTCTGCAACAGACCATAAGTGAAAGAAACAAACTGCACAGGTGCATGATATATCACTAATCAGGTGGGAGGAGCCTGCCTCAGTGCTGCATTCAAGAGTGTTCTTCATCATATACCAAAGGACAGAGTCTGGAAAAAAAGAGGTGCACAACAACAGCAATCACAAGTGTCAAAAGCAGCAGAATGTGTCAGATATAAAGACATGAATTTACTGTCTCACATGATGCAAATGCGTCTGTCTGTACTTGTTTGGTAGCAGGGGCTAAGGACCAGAGTTGTGTTATATAAAAATAGTATTTAATGCAGTGGGGATGAGACTCTCACTATCACACAGTACTGACTGTGATGTTCTCGTGTTGCAACAGGGACGGAAAATGTGCCAGCTTTCCAAAGTCAAAAGGTGAAGCGCTGACTGGTTTATACGACCTGACACTGAGGTGAACAGGTGAAGTCAATAGCTTATAGTTTAAAAATGTCTTCATTCCAAAAAGATTTGTTCCGAATGGAAATTACAATTCCATCGTTTATATGGAGGCAAAAACAAATAATCCGATAGTGGTGTGCATACACATGCATCAAGTGTTCATGATCTTTTGACATGCGCATTGACTGCACTCGTTGAGTGTGTCCCATGTGCTATCGTTCTTCCTTTCCTACACTTGTCTGTGACTTTCGTGTCTGTTCATTATTCTTTTTTGGAATGGAAATACACCATAACTCTAACAGATCATCAGCTCAACGTGTACGTGGATCAGATAAATCAGGAAGTCATGATTGGATCAACTGTTTATATGAACACCGACCTGAATGACGCTCAGCATATACCTGGAATGAAATTTGTTTCAAAATGGGCTGTATTGGATCAGAGTCTTCAGAACATCACATATTTTTATTCCAACGACTTGTGTCCATGTAAACATTCACAGTACAATTATTGGATTGATTTAGTTATTTCTCTCTAAAATAACACAGCCTTTCACCTCTGAGATGGAGTTCAGTTATATTCAGACAAATACAACTAGGTTTTTTTAAGCAATGGGACTATTTTTAGATAAGTGCAGGTGCCGTTAATAAATTAGATTTTGCCAGAATACAGTGTGACTGCCTTAACTTGCAATGTTACACCTGCGTCTCTCTTTTTTTCTTTTTTTTTTTCCATCTGCAGCAAGGATGGATTTTAAACTTCAGTGGCTAAAGAATGGGAGTTCTCGAAATAGAGGGTGTTCACCTTTAACTCAACGGGCCTATTTGTGATTTAAAATGTGAAAATCATTACAACTTCATTGACCTTACTCCAGTACATCCAACACTTAACATTTTCTCAAAAAACAAAAAAACAAAACAAAAAACTACAAACCACATAGAGTGACTATCCTCTCTAACAGTTCACTTGAATGCAAGTAGAGCTTTGTGGGGAGATTGGTTTAGCAGTTTATCAAGTGACACATGAGAACCACTTTACAGTACAGTAGAATAAAAATTAACTACAAGGAATAGATAAGCACGGTCAATATGGCTGTTTGAGTCTGTCGGTAGATTTTGTAACATTAATGAAGTTACTTCTCTGAACAGAAAATGCAAAGTAACTTAGTAACAACTATTGGTGCAGTTGCATGCTGCAGCTGAATATTGCTCATTTCACCCTTCCCTTCCAAGAATGTAGGAGAACCTATCCCTAACCCTCAGCCAATCAGCAAAGGTTAGGGTTACAGGGTAACAGGGTTAGGGTTCCCTAACCCTAACACTAAAAAGAAATATTCCTTTCAGTTTATCTGTGTTTTTTACATATATATATACATATTTTAGAAAATGTTTTACCCTAGACATGCAAGTAACCATATATGCTAACTCACAAATGTAAATAAAGGCTATGGGGTTGCAAATGTGAATATCCAAGTGTTTCAATGACTGTCTGATAAAGGGTTTATCTTACGACCTGAACCTGGATCCAAGTATGACAATTACAAAACACAGAGAGTGCCTTTATTTGACACGCATCTCAGGAGGCTGAGGAGCCCAAGTCTGGCTGTTTACCGGATAAATTCAAGACATGACCTTTTCACAAGCCTCCACATGTAGCACTCCGTTTCAATTTACCACACTGTGCTTTCACATCATGTACAGACAGATCAGAGTCCAGCATCTGAATGTCGACTGTGATGAACAATGGATATAATTGCACCCCCCTCCCAACCACAAAGTAGCACACCAAAAAGTTAATGAATTCCCTCACAGCCTCCACTCTGTACCACACGGCTTTCAGTGTTTCAGGCCTGTTGTCATCCTCACTGATTGTGATTTGTCTAATTGACCACACGGAAATGACTGGCATAGGGAGAACAATTATTATTTGTGCATATAGTCAAATGCACTCCAATGAATCATGGAGCACTAAAAGGCCATTTTCATGATGTAACTTTTTTGTATACAGTTCAAAGGGAAAAAAAAAGACAGGATTTGAAAAAACCTCTCTAAAAACGTCCCAGCAACAATTACATGATTGGTTCCACTGTATCGTTGATTAAAGATTGAACAGATTATATGTGATGATTATGCTTGGACTCAATGGCGGAATATTATAATCAAGAGCCTTTGCCCTGAGCAACAGCTAGTTAAATCCCTCATGAGTCCAGATATTGGTGGAAATGACAGTCTGTGACTCGCTGAGGCTGATGAGGGGTGAAGATTGATGACACTGATTAATCGGTGAGGATTAAGTGGCGATGACAAGGTGGGTGGCGGCCGTAAAAGCAGGTTAATGAACTAAGAGAGAAAAGAACTGAATGTGTGTTGCAGCACTGAGACCAGCTGAATGAACGGCTGACAGCTGTTTAATAAGGCCTTGCGTTAGTTTATGCAGGACACTGTGGTCATACACTCCAGTTGTTATCAGCTGCCACTTTAACACAAGGTGGTCCATTTAAATAACACTCCCCCCTCAATTATTTCTTGCTGCCACCACCTCAGCCTCCGCCTAGATCTGAGTCTTAACAGGCTCAAAAGTTTAAAAATGTTTCTCAATGTCTTACTCGGGCTCTTACTTGTGCTTGTACTTTCCTGCACCGCACTCTCCGTTCTCACAGAGCATTTGCATTTCTTGCAATACATGGTTTTATTATGCCCAGAGTGTTCCTGACTGAAATAAAATAACCGTGATATCACCTGTGCCATCCGCTGAAACTGTTGACAAATAAGGCGACATTTCAGCTGGACTCCTCTGTCACTGCCCACGCTGCCTGTCAGACCCCTATGTCTGTTTAAGCTCTGTGAACTGTGTTCGGGTACATTTGAAATTCAAAGTGACTTTCCCTGCTTTGCATATATAAGGTCCAGAGAGGTTGGAAGACTGAGGAGAGCTAGATTAGTTGCAATTAATTCATCATTCTCCTGTGTAAGGCTTTAATACTTTTGCTACTTCAACTAAGTAATGGTGAATATTGTACTGATTAATATATACTCTCTGGAAAACTGTATAAACCTATTTTGAAACTGAACAATTGCACTGAAACTGAAAATGAATAATGTGTTTGATTAACCTATTGTGTGATCTACAGCTTAGTATACACTTGTTGGAAATAATGTCATACATTCCTCTATGAGACATTTCTATGAGACATGTCATGATACATGAAGTGCTCTACATGCTTTTAATCTATACTCTTTGTTTACTGCGATCATAATAGATGATTCACCAGAGCTTGAACCTCAGATCTTGGAGCCTGAGCATCCTGAGACCTCAGGGCATTTAAAGCAAATCCCACATAGAGTCAACTCAACCACAGTTGGTAATTGATTTTATGTGGGCTTCCTCGTGGTGATTCTGAACTGGTGCACAGTGACTCAGGGTTTTATTTAGAACTGTAAATTCAGGTTTCCTATAAAAAGCAAATATCTTCTAGGTGGGAATGACCGATAAGATACTCACAGAGAGAGAACATGTCACTTGTGAGTATCACTGCTCTTTATTTGCACTTTTAGAGGCGTTCAATATGATAACAGATCGAATGACTCACTTGTACTTCGTGTTAGTTTGTGTCCGTTATGTTGCCGCTAACACGATGAAAGCACTTTAAAGGAAATCGATTTACACTTTAATTCTTAGGCTTAGGTGGCGAACTGCCAGCGAAGTTAAGACAAATTGATTTGGCCCAAAATACAAAAATATCAGGATTGTCAGTTTGTGAGAAAAACGACACAATACACACACATTAATAAGCCAGGTTTGTACATGAGAACTGCTGTATTTGGGGAGGATTACGGTCTTTACAAGCCATGCATGTCACTACCACAGGTGAGGATTAAATTGAGCAAGGTGCTATGGCTGAAAGCAGCTGCAGGTATGACATCTGACATTAGATTTCTCGCCAAAGGAGGTGTTATAAAAATGGATATGGCTCCCCACCCCTGTTCTGTGAAACATAATTTCTGCAAAGTGAGCCGTTCTTCACTTTATTTTTTTGGCTGACAAAAGCCGAGCCCAACAACAAAGGAGAGTATCGGCAGGCTGGCTATGTGTCAGAGGATCATGGAGGAGTGGCTCAGAGCAAGGGCAGAGCAGGAAGAAACTTACTCGACAGACAACAGGAGGGGGTGGGACACAAATTGCACCTTGTGGCACCCAAAGTACCCTCTGGATTCAAAGCAATTCACTAAATGAGACACAACAAAATAAACCCATCAGCTAAATACAACGAAAGGTCACTTACGGTGATAACATATTGTGAAGAATACACAAAGCCACTATGCATTACATGTCACGGAGGACGGGATTTGATTAAGCACTAGCATGACTCCCTACAGGATAGAAGGACAAAATGATCTCATGAGTCAGCCGGAAATGCTTTGCATAACTGCATACAGGGTATAGTGTGAGCTACTTACTGCACTCAGAGGAATGACAGCTGCTGAATAAATATCCTCCTGCACCATGGCACAGGGAAGTGAGGTGACTTAATCAGACTTATACGCCATTTGACAGTGCAGCCCAGCAGTCACACACTGAGCTCTGCTCAGGTGGCACACGTGATAAGCCCAGCTCATTGTGTCCCAGTTCATTTGGCTGGGGACGTGAGCAGTTGACTCAAGTCAGTTCATGTCCTGCTGCTGCCGGGAGCAACCTATCCCTCACTGAGTCACTGTGCCAAAAACACTTGGAAATCATGCTGGACACATGCTTATTTGAGGAAAACCTTCGACCACTCCACTCAAATTGAGTGGTGCAGTGCTGGTTAAGCTCTCCAGTTCGCTGCACAGTTCAAAAAGACTCTCCTGCTAAAACACTGTCAATGGCCACACGTGATTTGCCAGCTGTATCTTTGTAAATCTGCCTCTGTGGCACTGTGGTGCGTTATCACAAGCAGAGAACTGTCCATGCATTATCATGAGTAAATGGGAATCCCACAATGTTTGCCAAGGCTTATCATTACAGAGGGCTGCGCTCACACTGCGATGTTTGTCCTGCTGTTGCAATGTAGATCATTTGTACCAGTAATGCTGGGGTTGTGTCTTCTATCATTGAGCGTATGGATACATTCTGTTACTAAAGATGTAAAAAGGCAAACAGGATTTAATCCACCTGATCTGTATAAGAAAGATAGGTGATAAACATAGGTAACATGTTGCAAGTAAAATAGGGGAATTCTATTTGTGTAAAACATGATGAAAAATACTAAACACACCAATAAGGTAAAGGAAATTAGCATATGTGTGGGGGTTGGGGGTTGGGGGTGGGGTGTTGGACATATTTAGCTCCCAATGCATTGACACAAACTCAAACCTTAACTTTAATCACAACTCATGTGTTTATGTGTGTCTATTCATGTGTAAATGTCTATCTTCGTCAGGACATTTTGACCTTGTGAGGCTATTTTGGCAAGTCCACACAAATATAACTTTAAAGGGCTTTTTGGGGGAGTAAGACCTGGTTTTAGGCTTAGGGTTAAGGTTAGAATTAGGTTTAGTGTAAGGTTTAGGGTTAGGCATTTAGCTGTGATGGTTAAGGTCATGGTAAGGGGTTTTGCATTCTTGGTCACTCATGGTATGAGTTTAGTAGAGCTTTGTTTAGTCTGTCTAAATGAATGGAAGTCAATGCAATGTCCTAAAAATAATAGTGTAACCCTGTGCATGTGTGCGTACTCTCATGAGTCTGGGTATATGAATTTCCTTGCATTTGTATTTGTGTGCATTTGTTTCTTTTCTGCTGCAAGGACAATGCAAGTGTTGTGTTTATAAAGTGGGGCTCAAGCAGATGATCTGAAATGGCTGTTGCTACTGACGCTTATTGACTCAATGGGACTCAAAGACAAAGGCACTTAATGAGCAAGTAGGGGCGAAGGAAAGATAAGGGGGAAGCCAGTAACGCAACCGTGGTGAATGCCAACTGCTACACAACACCAACAACAAACAAACAAGTGCAGTTTTGTCAAAGCCTTTGTCATGGAGGTTTAGACAGAGTATACATTACTGCATGGTGCAGTCTGAATAATCTTTATCCTGCTCTGTTTTATTCACTGTGAAATAAATCTTGTCACACTATCAGGCTTGTAGACGACACAGATTGCTATTTGAAATATCAGGCTCTGGTCTGAGCAAAAGGAGTGGTATTCAGGCATGTGCAGCATGTCTTCATTCATTCATTCATTCATCACTTTATCCTCCACATGAGGGTCGCGGGGGGGGAGGGGGGGTTCCAATCCCAGCTGACATAGGGCGAAAGGCAGGGTATGCCAGTCTATCACAGGACCAAACAGAGACATCCATCCACGGTCACGCTAAATTTCGAGTGTCCAATTTGCTTAATCTCCAAGTTTCCTGAAACTGCATGTCTTTGGACTGTGGGAGGAAACCAGTGAACGTGGGGAGAACATGCAAACTCAGTGCAGAAAGGTCCTTGTTCTGACAAGGTCACAAACCTGTTGCTCCACCAACCGTGTGGCCAAACACAATCTAATTATGTCAAACTTGTGTTTCAGGGATGACTTGTGAATATGTTGTTTGAAATATGTCATTAAGGACCTGGGGTTACAGAGCATCTCTGAAAATTATTCTGACTTTTTCTTTCTTTTTTTTTTTTTTTAGAAAGCTCTTTAGCCAGTGGCCCAGAGGAGGTATTTAGCATAGTGTTTTTGGTTTTAAATATCCCCTACAGCTCAGGCAGCATAGAAACTCAGACATAAAGACACGAGATAAAAAAAATGTACATTTTATGGGTAAAGTTCCATCATAAGTCATGCAAAAAAAACAAGGGTGGTGAAAAAGCAAATACAACTAGATGAATATGTTAAAACAGAAGTGAATCCAACAGCTTTCTGGAATTACAGTGGGGTTTATTCCCTGAGCCAATGACTGCTTTTTTAAAATGTTATTGTAATTAAAGCTGTAATGCATACATTTTACGTGCGTGTGTGTATGTGCTTGTACCAGCCTCATGTGTGCCTCCATTGTGGAAAGCATCCATTAAACACAACACTGAATGTCTCAAAGACTGCCCCCCCCCCCCCCCCCATGGGAGTTAATTTTGTGTATGAAATTATCACTTGATGTAGTTTAGAAAGCATAGCTAGCAGTGCAAATCAAGCTTTGTTTCATTCACAGAGTGCTTTCTAATCTCATAGCCATGTGCAATTTGTTGTTTTTGTAAAAGTCTCCTCTGTTTTTCTTTGAGGAGGTGCAGTGCCCTGCCAGGGAAGACATGAAAATATTCCCTTATCAAAAGGAATGTAATTTCTTAAACAATACCTCCCAGGCTGGAGTTGATGCTCTTCTGTTGGAATATTGCAAAATTAGAAAAGTGTCACTCCGAGCTGCTTCTGTGAACTAACACTCACTGTAGGAATACGTTGAGAGCAGCCACTTTATTTCCCAGAGGCTCATTCTTTTCATGAGCTCCATCAAAATATTGCCTGTTAGACTGACATTACCCCGATGCCTTTGTGAAATCACCTGAAAATGAGAGGTCACTGTTTTAACAAGATCATGCTGTTCCCCCATCCACACCAGCAACACCTTCAGTAAGTACACGGACGACACCACAGTGTTGGGATGCATCACAGGAGGTGATGAGTCTGCTTACCAGGATGAGGTGGAGCAGCTAAAGGTGAGGAGAACCTGACCTGGAACAGGAACACCACACAGTTGGTCAGGAAAGCACAACAAAGACTCCACTTTCTGAGAATCCTCAGAAGGAATAACATCAACCAGAGACAGTGTGTGTTCTTCTACCGCTCCACCATGGAGAGCATCCTCACCTACTGCCTCTGTGCATGGTTTTCCAGCTGCACAGTGGCTAACAGGAAGGAGCTCCAGAGGGTCTCCAAAATGGGCATTCACTGTTTGAGCCACTACCGTCAGGCAGACGGTACAGGGCCATCAAATTCAGGACAAATAGACTGAAAAACAGCTTATATCCATCCACTCTCACACTTACTGCCAATTTACGAACCCAGGGAAACCCAACGCACACACGGGGAGAACATGCAAACTCCATGCTGAAAGGCCCTTATTCTGACCGGTCACAAACCTGGGTCTTCTTTCTACAAAGGCAAGAGTGTTGCATTCATTTCAATGAAGTTCAAGTTTGTATCCAAAAGACCATAGCCATGTGGCGCTCACAAGTGTGAGCAAGCATGTAATTATGGCAATACATCATTATGAGTTCATAGCAGAGAAACTCCAGACAGCTCCCATGCAGACGGGGACACAGCTCAGGTTATCGTCTCAGCAGTTGTCAGTGGTTGTACATAATCAGCTCGCTTCATTTCTCTGCAGGGCAGTGTTTTGAACTGGAGAAATGGTTGCACAGTAGATTATGTTATCATTAGTGAACAGTGACTGGCAAACACAAGAAACCATGATGGATTAGACTTCTCTTCGTGTTTTCCCTTTAATAGATTTGCAATTGCATAACTAATGTACAATCATTCTCCTTTCTATTGAAAACCGTTTCTTGCTTTAACTTGAAACCAGTGACATCTACTTAAATCTATACGATGAATCGACTGAAACCAAATAAAACAATAAAAAAAGACAATTAGAACAATGAAGGGGTAAAAATGTTGTAATATAAAAATAAATAAGCTATATGCATGAAAAAAGAGGAGAATGAAGAGGTGTGACTGCATTTCTGTGGTATTGATAGTTATGACAAATATAAATTTCACTTGGGACGATATTGCACTTGTATGATATTGCACATGGTAAACGGAAAGATATTGCATTTTTAAAATATTGCACCTAGTAACAAAATAGATATATATTAATGGCATAATGGTACAGTGTCAGGTTTTATGCAACATGGGATACTCTCGTCAGCCACCAAACACCTCCTACACTTCCTCGACAGACCACATTTTAGTGTCGGCTCAGCTCGCTTGGAACCTCGCCAGAGCAGGTACCAAAAAAAGGACTAGGTACCAGGTACTATGCCTAATGGAAAAGCAAGCGAGTCAAATTGTGCTCGAACGGTATAATGCAAAAGTGCTATTTGTTGGAGAGAAGCTGGGAGCCATGATTATTCTGTCTTGGCTCTGTAATTTCAAGGCATACTTTCATTCTTGCTATAGATGAGTACATACACAAGTGGCTGGATGCTACAGTGACAAACTGCACGGTGATGGTAAGATGTATGTTTGTCTATTCCCTAAAAATAGGAGCAATGTTTCTGTAAATAAACAAAATGTTGTTTTTTTTTACACATTTTCATTCATTATTTATTAAAATAACCCATACAGCTTGGTCTGTCCCGGAGCCATAAATAAGTGCTTGCTCCTAAAGGGACTCTTTTACATGAACACCCTGCAGCACACAAAGGAAGAAGAGGTGAGTGTCAAATTTTAACATTAGTTAACTGCAGCACTAGCACATAATATTAAGGTAATCACAGAACCCAATGACTCACATCATTAATTCAATCATAAATAATCTGCACACATGTTGTTGTTTTCCATTCTTTTTCAGGAGGAGTTGAGTGGTCGACACAGCACCGGCCAAATGTCAATCCGTGCAAATATTTGATTGTTTTCCAGAAAATATGCAAATATGCAAAGTGCAAATGTGTTAAAAATGCAATAAAACCAAAACCCAAATTCAGCTAAAGTCATTGTTGATGTGAAGTTAATAATACATTTTGTGGTAATGTTTTTAACAATATAACATGAGAATTCAAAAGTAGCCATCTGGAAGATATTAAATAAGTAACTATGTGTGCACAAATAACATGTATAATGTATAAACATTTACAAAAATGTGTTCATATTACGTTATTAACCCATACATACATCGATACATTAGAACTGGCAAAGATAAGATGGCTTTTTTTTTATTGACTTGTCACAGTATTGTGTTGAGAGCTTACCACTTTCTATCACAAATGGATCAAAAATTCATTTACAAAACAAACATTCATTTTTTTCCTTCTCAGGGAGGAGCAGCCATTGATCTGGTAAGATAAGAGCCACAGGCGACAGGATGCCACCTCCACCTTTCACAGCGAGATAATGAACTTCTTTCAGTGTGACCTGCTGTTTGCAGACTCACGGCCTGCGCAGCATAAAATCAAAACACAGTTGGAAGATAATAGGAAAATGGCAATTTATTGCATTACTTTTTTTCCCCCACATTCAGAATCGACCAGCGGTATTGTGACTAAGGACATGTTGGTATGATATAAAAAAGAATAGGGATTGAGTGGATAATACTTGGCTTGTGCCATTATATGAATATGAAAATGGAATAACCTTTATCTATTTTATCATCTCTAGTAAATGATATTTTGAATCTCACTAACATAATCAATTTAGTGAAGACCCGAACCGCTCACTTGTATAAAAACAATTTTTTATTATTTTTTTTTGAAATACAGAAATGTAATCTCACTCTGCCTTGACTGGGACTCACATTTGACATCATCTGGATTTACTGCAGCATCCAAATGAAGAAGTGATTGAAAGAAGCTGAGGGATTCTCGCAATTTGAATCATAAGGGAGGTGGTGCTTGTGTCACAAACTGCCAGATGATGGGGAAAGCATGTCTGTATTCCCTGTACCTTTGGCTGGATGTCATTATCTGAGAGATTTCTCCCCCACACAGATTTTGAAGACATGGGACAAAGTCGTGCAAAATCCAGATAGGATTTCTGAGAGAAGCCACTTTTGACAGATCCTTTTTTTTTGACATAAACAGATCAGAGTTTAACACTTCACATCTACTCACATTAGTTCCATTGTCACCTACTGGCACTGGACACAGTAAAATTCATCCCTGCATTGTTTATTCTCGACTTATTTACTAAATAAGGGCTAAATTAGAGGCTAAATAAAACAACCTTTATTTTTCTTCTTTTAGTATTAAGTACTATTTTAATAAAACTTTGCACATGCAGTGCGACATGTTTTCAGAATATTATATACTGTAATCTGATCTGTAGTCAGATCCACGAGTCCTAAAGACATGTATGAAAACTGTGTGCTTCACATCTTAGACAACATTATGTTCAAGCACTGATGCATTTTTATAGTTACTGTAATACCGTTTTTATTATATTTCATATGGAATATTGGGTAGGAAAAAAACATGAGACTCAAATGCCATCTTTAGTCATCATTTTTGTTTGGTATTTTATCTGGGACTCAGTGTAATGTACAATATATCAGGATGGGATTTTCGTGGCATTTCATTGAAGCCCTGCATCTCTTATGGCTTATGATAGCTGCAGCATAGGACATTTTTCCTCCTGGTTTGTGTGGTTATATTGTATTTCTGAGCAAGATCAGACCAGAAAATATCAATGTGATTGAAGTCTGAGACCTGAGAATGAAAAAGTGTAAGTCATCTCCATCAGGTGCGACATTATAGTTAAGACAATTTAACAAGTCAGGAGTTAGATTTTTAACCATAAATACAGGCCATATGTTGGATTCAGATACTTGATGCCATCTGTCCTGTGCTGTTTAGAATGCACTGTAGGTACCACAGGAACAACATTTCTCAGTTTTCCCACTTAAGCTTCCCCTGAGATGTCAAGTTCATGTCAGAGAAAGAGGCTTTGTGAACAGATTGCAGAAAAGGACATATAGTGCTGAATCTTGTCCCTCAGGATGTGTAACATGCCCCCAACACAGACATTTCATACTGCAGTGAATCATGGTCCTTTTTTAACATGAACATGTCCTATTAATGGATTTTTGGCACAGAAGATAAGGTTGCTTTGGTTAGAGGGGGGGCAGAGCCAGAAAACATATACAGAAAACAAAGCCATTTATACAGAAAACAAAGCCATTTATAATAAGGTGTATGTTGTTTACCCTGGAACTAGTAGAGCATGAATCGGAAACTCACCTCTAGAATGGACATATGTGGAAAGGTTTTTCTTTTGTTCACTGATCTCATGTTATATGGCTGTATTAATGTTCAACAGGTTCAATTGTTCAATGACTCAGTCGGCATTTATCGATGCATGTATCAATAATGCATCCACTGAACATTTAGCCATATACTGACAAGCTCACAGGGTCCTGCATTGTTCAGGTCATTGATTATATTTGTAGGCATAGGTGAAGATCGTGGCAAAAGGTCCACAGAGATGATGGTGCCATGACTCTCCATGTTCAGCTGCTATTTATTGTGATCGCCACTGCAGGGAGGGATGCACATTCTGATTTTTGGCAACTGTAAATGTCAATCAATACCTGCAAGACTTTTACACACACATGCACACAGTATATACTGTATACTGTATCTATCTATCTGTAGATTTTCTTGAATTCCCGTTCTTTTCCAAGACTTCCTGTTGATTGATCCTTGTTTTGATATATGTATTGGTATATATTACAATGTTGTAAATCTGACCAAAAGAAACTGTGCATTGCAAAGCCTTCAACAGCTGGAACACAAGTTGTGCATTTCAAATCCAAACACTCCTCTGAATCACACATGAAAACCATGATGTGCCACTTTGAGCCATACTGGAGTTGTGGCAAATCATTCATTCAAGGGAAAGTGTTTGATATACAGTTTCATTAGTATGCACACATGCACACATCTGTAGGTGTAAGATATCTGGACTCATTAGATCCTCCTGGAACTCTTCCTCACATAACAGAAGCTGCTACCATTGTCTTAGAGGTGAACAATCACATTTTCACAGCATGATGTGACAGCAGGGAACGTCATAGCCTCATGCAGGTTTGCAGCACTTTGTGGTGACTTTCACAGCAGGCAAGCAGAGAAAGGACCACTGCAGTGTTGTTGGAAAAATATTGAATAGATTACTTGCATCGTAGTCTTCAACATATATATATATACTATACACTGACAACAAAACACACAGAAATGTACTCAAAGCTGCCCCACATTACAATAACTCCATCATCCTTTCATGTTGACAGTGATGAATGGTAATGAAATTGTGCATCAGTATCTGCAAATGTCCCACCTCTTAACACTAAAGAAGTCGTGTTGAACTAACTTACAGTAATAATGCACAATCAGAGTTTCCACACACACAAACAGTTTGACAAACTGTTTATCTTCTAGGCTCACTTTGAGCAAGTTTTATGGCAGTGATTCACCCCATCGTCTCTCTGGATCTTTGGTGATCCTGTAAAATGCTCTCGCCTACCTTGTCCCTGACGGTTTTGGCATCCGAAGGCACAACAGCTATAGGCGACACCGCCTTTCACTTTTTTATGAAAACAGTGGGCGAAGAGACGAGTTGCCTGAAATATTCCCGTCACGTTTCACAAAATTAGGACCCAAGTGAAGTGAGTTGCAAAATGAACAAAAGACTCTTTAATAATACAAAAACATGAAAAAGGCAAAAAACAATCCAGCAGTAGGGGATGGTTTGAAGCAAAACTCAAAGAGGAAAACACCGTTGAGCACAAGGCGCTGAAACACAAAGGGTAGAAACACATGGAGAAGAAATAAATTCAAACAGGACAAACTGAACGGATGCCAGGATGCACTGAACCAACAGAGTGAAAGGACATAATGAACCGCCAAAGACACTGAGCTCAGAGACTTAATACAGAGGGGAGGCAGGGATAATCAAACACAGGTGGAACTAATAAGACACAGGTGAATCAGGCAGAGCTGACTGGACAGGAAGTAAAACTTAACAAGGCACACACACACTAGGAAGAAGCACACAATAAAACAGGAGACAAGGAACGCAAATAACAACCCAGAAGTCATGACAATTGCCTTGTATAGGCTGTCAATTATTCATGTCTATGAATTTGAACAGTGAACAGTGCAGCTTTTCACCAACCCTGGAGGGGAAATTACTTGGAAGCGTGTCTTCAGATGAACGAACCTTCAGAGGTGACCGATCAAAGATCAAGGTCAACAAACTCCTCATATCTCCTCAAACAGTACAGTGAGAGAGACTTACGGCGCGACACGACACGATGCGGTTATCATTATCGATGAGGCGAGGTTCCAAGCGAGCTGAGTCGATACTATGCGTGACGTCGTCAGACTGCCATGCGCTGATTGGTCAGGGTATCGTCACAGAAAGAGTCACAAGAATCAAAGTAAACAATGCCGAACTGTAGATCAGTTAAAAACGTGGGTTAAGTCACGGCAGTTTCATGCAGCCGTGCAGTGATGACTCCGCCCACGTTGAGTCGGTACTATTTTGTAATGGAAAACCAACCAAACCGTGTAGAGTCGAGCCAAGGTGAGGCGGTACTGCAATTATAGCGGAAAAATGCCATGTATGACGTAAATAAATGCATCAATGCAATATTAGTCAAAGACCATTATTTCAAAAGATTATATGACACATGAACATATCACCTTGTTGCCTCACACAGACTGGCACAAACAAACAAACAAACAAACAAACAAACAAGGGCATAGAACGTACACGACAACATGAAGAGTTAATGAAGGCTGATGTGGGGAGTAGAAAAACATACCGAGAACCTTTACTCATTCTTTGGGCTCACAACTGTTACATCATGTGTTAAATACTAAGATGAACCCAGTTCCAAGAATTTCATGATAGGGAAGTCATCAAAGAGCAAAATATTTACTTCTTGGAATGACTGCACCTATGTGAAGAATGCTCTTCATCTTCCGTCTTATCATCGTCCCCTTCTTGCCTCTCCCTGCATTGCAACCACTGATTTATCTCCAGGACAGGAAACACAATCTTTGGCCCTCTGCTTGCATTTGTAATTGAGCAATCTCGCAACTGCAGTTCACAGCTGTGAGCAGCCATTGCAGCTGACTGGTAATTAAAATTGTGAATATTGGACAGCAGCACTTTCCAAGAGATTGCAGTAACGTGGTGCATCAGTGATTTAGTAATGAGCAAGACGGTTTTTTTCAACAAACATTGCATCTCATATGTTATTCAGACATGGATTAATGTGATTAATGTATGTGTATTCATGTTTTTTTATGTGTTAACTTTCTACTTTAATTTCCTGTTCTCCCATTTCTCGGAGATAAAGATAAAGCCACAGAGCTAATCCCTGATGCATTGTACATGTAGTATTTAGCATATAATGTAGGAAATTGAAGTGGGCCATGTTTTATACACTTTGTTATGTAATCATTTCATATAATTTTCCCTCCTGGATGCAAACGCATCACCTAACCTACGACCTATGCAATAAATCCTCCGTTAATCTACTTTCATCCTGCTCTGATTTCAAATGTCCGGTAATCAGACTGTATAAACACAGAACATTTGAAAGTATTTGTCTATTACCTCCACCGTAGTTCAAGGCTTGTGTGACTAAATTTCAATCATGATTATATTTGAATATTTAATTTGTACAAAATGGACTCAAGTGCTTAATTCCAATGAGCTTAATCTCCATGATATCCTTGTCATGAAATGAGCCCTTTGCATCTGCCACATGCCATTGTACAAAGTACTGAATGCCCCCAGTGAAAGTTCATGATCCAGTCACAAAGAGATTAGTATGAAAAATGAGCTATACATTTGAGACCGGAGATGATTGGAAAAAGTATATTATATTATATTATATTATATTATATTATATTATATTATATTATATTATATCATATCATATCATATCATATTATATTATATTATATTATATTATATTATATTATATTATATTATATCATATTATATTATATTATATTATACTAAACAAGCTGGTAAACAAAGCTTCAAAAGAGCCAGATCTTTGTCAAAGGAGCTTAACCAAACACAGCAAAATCAGTTATTGCACTATTATGACATCATTTATCAGGTGAGCAAGATATGACAAGTGTTCAGTGTATTTGTCATAAGCGTTTAAGGTAGTAAGATCGCATGTGGTGCTATCCATAATAAAGCACCACCTGTGTAATTCTCTGTCTGCAGATATTAGATGCTACACTGCTCATGACCACTGCTTACATGAGACCAAGCACTCCGGTGTTTCCCATTTCCCGCTGCGACACATCTTCTCGGCTTTGACATGCACAAAAGGATTTTGTTTTCCCAAAACATCAATTGTGTGTCACTCTCATCCTTAAAACTGTCCGTCTCCCTGCTTTCTCTCCCCTCTCTGGTTGAGCCTTGGTCCATTAGCACTCAGCTGCCATGCCTCTAATCTACCTCAGCACAAGTTGCATATGTCACTTCTCCTTGAGAAAAGTCTGTAGACGACATATAAAAGGGTCGATGATTAAACTCCACTTTGTCAGCAACTTGACGGTTTTTCACGGTCTTATCCCTTCAAAAACCTCCAATGCTTAACACCACGCTGAACCTGAAATATCCACTGGGATCTGTGGAGAGCAGCATAAAGAAAGATGTTCAATTTGCACCCACGGCTCCACTTCAGCCACATTGAATTAACTGAAGCTCCTTTAATAAAGCATACAAAGACTACACTGCAGAAAGAAAAAAAGTTTTAATTGGATATTTATCACACAGGTTTTCGTAATTTTCTTTCCTATGTCTACTAATAGACTTCTGTGACCGAGTAGGAAATGTTTATCTTTGAGTTAATCTGCTACATTAAATACTGAACTCCTAATTTATGTTACCCACTGCCCTTCCTGCCACGTTCTCCCATTTGTATGGGCTCTTTCAGACCTACATTTATCCGAGATTCAATCCTTGCATGCTGGAGGTGCTGACATTAACCTGGTTTCGGTAAATCTCATGGAAAGTCTCACCTTCCCCGTCTTCCTGCAAATCAAGAAGACACTCCAGTTTCTGAAGCAGAACAACGACTAAAACAGCAGTGTGTGGCAGAAAATAGTCCCAATATTGGTGTATACATGTTCAACTCCTGGATTAACAAACTGAGAAAAGTCGATGCATTTTTAATATGGGAATATTGGATTGATAGTGACAGAAAGAATATAGGAACTGGATTTTGCATAATTCATTTGGGGACATACTGGGGAAATGAATTGAACATAAAAAATAGGCAAAATGTTGTGTAGATGGAAGCAGCTTTGGCCGTAACAGGTCACAAAGGTGCCTGCAGAAAAATGAGGTGAAATGGCATTTAACTTTACAAATATGATGTATGGCAAAGGTTAAACGCCATGTTGCAGGACAATGTTGAGTGTGTTCACATTCAAAAACCTATAATTAGGGGCGAAATATTCTCTTCCAGCAAACTTCAGCACTGCCATTTCAACATTAGCCTGTGTTACAATGTGATAGAGTCGTCAGTGTTGATGCAGATGGATGTACATGTGGCATGAAATCCGAGTTACCAAACTGTAAATGTAACACTGCGAGTATTGTTCCCTTTAAACATACATTTTTTTACAATTTACCGTTTGCAGGTTTTTGCAGCTTCTGTTGTGTTTGTTCATTTAACTGGACTCTGAGACTGAAGGCACAGACTCAGATGGAGTTATGAAGCTTTCATTATCAGAATCAGAATCAGCTTTATTGGCCAAGTATGTAACACATACAAGGAATTCGACTCCGGTTTTTCAAACACACGCTGTACATGAAACATAGACATCAACATAACTTAACATACATTTGACAAGAGTGAATAAAAAAAAAAGGTTATAAAGGTTATCAATACAAACCAGCAGTCTGGGGTTCAGAGCATAGTCTGGAACCGAGGTAAGCAGGTTCAGTTGATTTGTTGGAGAGTGGGGTCAGGCAGACACTTACCCAGATTGTTTCTCCAAACAAGGCGAGCAGACAAAGACCTGGCTGGATGTGGCAGGATAATGTCTGAGGCAAACAGGTTCCCCTGAAACTCCCCCAGGTAATAAATCAAGGTCAGCAAACTGACTGGAAGGAACATTTAAAGAAATGTACCATTGCCAGAGTAGTGATTGAATGTCCTGGGCAAAGATGGGGGAGGGAGGCTTTTATTCTGTAGCTAGTGAGCGATGATTATGGGGATTGATGATGAGTCTTAAGTGTGTAGAAGATCTGGCAGCAGCAGGTAATCAGGAAGCCGTGTGCAGCTGTTGACGATTCAAACAAAAAAAAGTGTTTGTGTTTGTATGGAAATTGAATGGTACGAGACAAGAGGCAGTGAGAAAAGACAAGAGTCAATAATGCTTGTGGAGATCAGAAGGAAATTGTGCCACAATATGTGAAATCACAGAAGAAGAAAACAAATCGAACTGGAATACACTTTTTTTTTTCTTTTTTTCTTTAAAGATACATTTCCATTACTGTTTGCTATGTGGCTTTGTACGTCGTTCTGGACATTCTGCAAACAGATCACGTAAACATGACTGACTGACAAAATTGGCTTACTGGAATCCTTGTAAAACCTTTAATCACACCATACCACAAAACTAATTATTGTCTGTAATCAGAGCTGTGCAACAGCAGGATTTAATTTAAAAGTATTGATTCTCTTTACTAATTTAGGTTTTTACCTTTTCTGAGAGATGTGACATGCAGCCCTGCCTGATGTGTCTGACGATTGGGGCATGCTTTCTCTGCCAGTTGCCCCTCAACAAAGGGCAAGCTGCTATTTACACTTACCATATAGCTTGGCAAGCAGCCTTGTGTTTTTGGCACCGTTGTAGACAATGCTACAGAATCTACAGGGTTGAGCAGTAGGTGGATCGTTCCTCGCTTCCTTTTCTATACCAGCTCGCCACACTGATATGCTGAAGGCAACCTTCCACGGAGGAGTGGCCATGTGTTCTGCCCTGTTATCAGCTGAAAAGGAAACTTTGCACAAAAGTAAATCACACCGTTGAATAAATTCATGTGACGTTGTGTACAATGCAGAGACCATGTTTACCCTGTCATTTGTGTGATCATACGTGTTGGGATCATTCGTATTCAAATAAGGCACGTACGAGCATCGCCCTTGAAAATCTCCACGTCGAATTGTGTATGCAGAGTGGCATCTCGTGTTGGAAATTCAGTTAGGAGTGTACACTTAATCTACAAGTCTGGTATACAACAATCACAAGAGACTTGCTAATCAGCTTTTGTGTCATAAAGCGATGACGTGTTCATCTGATTCTTTTCTGTTAATTAAATTATCGGGAGGTTAGTCACGTGAAGTAGATCTGGCGCTAAAGCAGGAGGTGACTCTATAACACTAATCTTGTGCGCTTAAAGCTTTGCAAGAAATTTGGATTATAATCTAACCTGAGGCCAAGAGGAGAAGATTTTTACTGACTTATTCTGTGATGTGTTTTGAACGTGCATGCATTTTCTGAAAATCTGTTCTGTGGGGCTGGACGGAGGGAGCAGTTACATGCTCGGCTCGTTTTCTTTGATCTGAACCACTGAATATAAAGTGAAGACTCAAATTGACTTCACTTTTAGCTCCACTGTTTCAAACCCAGCAAACATGTACACAAAAAAGCACACAGAGAGGGAAAGATAAATATTCAATTGCTTCATAAAGAATTCCCAAAATGTGCCCTCAGGTACTTTCCACTCGTGACAGTGCAGGTATCACCACTTTCCGGATGCTGGAATTTCCTATTGTTTCAACTGCTTAAAATCCAATTTCCAAGCATTTGCAGGTGCTCTAATGACACATAGAACAGCAGGCTCCTCGTAATAAGAGCGCATTTGGAAATAAACAAAGGCTATATGCAGATGAGGAGTAAACGGCAGTAAATCACAGTTTCCAGGCGTGCTCAGGACATTTAGCTGAGACTGTGGAGAGGTGCTGTGTGTGAGAACTGAAGTGTCGCTGCATACATTTCATGGAATTGTTCCTCTCACCATCCCCCAAGTTGAGTTGTGTGAGAATACAGTGTGAAAAGACAATTTTCCAGACAGTATGCAGGCTTTATGTAAATGTTTAGCAGAGGGAATGATGTTGATGAGACAGTTTCAAATCTCTATTTGTCCACTGCTTGTTGGCTCAGTTTCATTGTCACAGCCAATATACCAGATGAGGCCATGAGGGAACAGGCATAATGAATTTCTCTTGTGATTGTCCTAAAGTACAATCTATGCAGATATCTAAAGAGAAAGTGAATATCCTTTCAACCCCTGGAGAAAAATGTTCAGAAGCAGTGCCTTTCACTTCTCTATCAGCTTCAGATCTAATTAATATGCTAATAAGCTTTGATAAGATCATCCGTTCACTGAATAGGTTGTAGTGGGAGGGGAAATGTTTAGGAAATCAGGACGTAATTTATGTCTTTTAAGGTTGAGTGATATCTGTGCCACAGGGGCTGGAAAAATGACAAGTCATCTGAAGAATCAACCTCATTAAACCCAAACTCACCACATTTTATCAACTCAATTATCTTAATATCATAACATAAATAAACCCATATGAACATGAGTTATCCTTAACTTAAATGAAACACATCAAGAACATCCCCTTAAACTGTGACCAGTGACACATCGTAATCAGTGTGAAACGATGGTGTAACACACATTAATGTAGTTTGAACTTGCAACACTTTTATATGTGTGGTATATCTATATAAAAAAATATTGTGTATTACATTTTACACCCAGTATCTGAAATTGATTTCATGTAGACTGACAAATCTGTACACATTTAGGAGAGTATAGCTTTGACATCGCAATTTGGAATGACTTTTTATTTTGAAGTACACAAATGCTGGTGATGCCTAATGAATGTGACAAGGATCAAGGTAGTGCATAAAAAAAATGGAAATATTCACATTATAGATTCTTTGACTGCACTTATTTGTCAACGCAGTTGTAAATTAGCATTTTTCTATGAAAAAATGTGTGCATCTATTCAAAAACAAAAAGATATCAACTATATCCACACTTGCACTTTGAAACTCATTCTATTTGGTTTACAAGGAAGAAAGTTTAAAAATAAAATAAATAAATGAAAGAAGGATTGGTTGATGTAGTAGCTACAGTCTGCAAATCTTTTGTATGACTTTTGTATGACTAAGTGCACAGTAGTCAAGTGAGTGACTATTCTACAAAAAAGCAAATGTGAAATGTGTTCAACCACTCACAACATGGCATTAATGCCGTCTATTTTCATCCACCTACAAAAGGAGATAAAACAAATGTGTGATCATAAAAAAAATGTGTAATCGTATAGCACATCATGCATGAATCCACACTAGCACTTGTGACGTTTATTAATATCTCTCATTCCCCTCCAGTTATTTTTGCCCTTGATTACTATCCGGTTATAAAACCTGCTGTTTGTGTAGTTGTGTAGTTGTGCCTTGTCTTCAACTCAGTACTCTGATGTTCTGATTTGACTGAAGATCATTTTCCCAGTTTATACACAAATGATGTGTGAAGCCCTCAATGGCCTTCAATGTTCACCTCTCAAAGCTTATATTGTGATTTATTTGTCTTTTTTTTTTAATTTACACTCTGGAGTTTGGTGTCATGCACCTCTTAAAACACTGTTGTCTATTTGAAACTTGCAGTTGAATGAACAGCAGTGAATGGACAAATGGAAGACTGACTGGTGTCAAGCAATTACAAATCCATTGTTATCGCACTCCTTCGAGAGAATGATGGTGTTTACGATGCATTTAATTATCTCCCTTTTCAAATCACTGGAAGGCAGCCACCTCTGACCATGTATAATCAGCTTGCATGTCTCACAAATGACCAATCACCAGAAGACTGCATTCCTTCTACTATACCCATGAGGGACCATGGTTTACAAATGTGGCTGAGGCTCTGACAACAGCGCTGTTCATCTGTCACATAATGCTGCTCTGTTAACCACAGAGCAGAGGTGAAGAGAGTGGAACAGATTATGAAAATGCACCCGCTTGACGCTGTAGGTTTAAGCTGGACCATTTCTGTATCTTAAACTCTGTGCATTGTGTTAATTGTCCAACTCTCTTGTAGACTCCTTCATTTCTTATGTTTCTATGCAGCACAGAAAGTTCTTGTTGGGGATCCTGCAACAAAGACGACCTGTATCCAGAGTAGGTGGAGAGGAACGCCCAGTACAATTCTCCCTGTGATTCTCACTGAACTGCACCAGGATCTGCTTAGTCGAACCTCGCCATTGATAAATAATGCCGACTGTACCTTGAAGTTCTTATAATGTCAGACTGACTTTATAAATAGTTTCATTGTACCACATTCAAACATTCTGATTTGAGGTTACAGTGCAGAAAGTGTGTTTATTTGTCAGCTGTCTAGTTTAAAAGAGCTGGCTTTGTTAACTTTTTTCTTGGATATCTGTTTTGATTGTGAGTAAAGCACCAACATGGCATTTCAGGTGCCGTATGTAACATTATTCATGTATTAATCATCTGTAACCTGTCCTTCTACAGTGCTAAAGTGCTGTACAGAAGGGGGCACAGGTTACATTCAAAAATATGTAAATACATAAATAGATGAGAATAAAAACAATACAATGACAGTAATCAGTAAAAAAAACAATAAATGTGGTCACTTTTCAGCATTTTGAATGAGCTGAAGGCAGTTGAGAGAGGATTGGTCCAAGCTAATGTACAGGGGGTTACAATAATCTAATCTGGATGTAACAAAGGCATGGGTGACCTTTACAAGGTCAAACAAGACCTGTAGTCTGACTTATATGAACTGCAAATGCAAAGGATGTGATGTCATGCATGCTAGTGTATGCCTCAGGTAAATATCAGCTGACTTCTGCCCACTGTTACTGAGCTAGTGTCAGATTTCTTCCTAATTTGGTGCTATACAAATAAAATTGAAAGGAAGGTATAGTAGACATACAGTAAACTCCACAACCACTTGGACACATACTCCTTGTCTTGGATTTCCTGTTGTTGTCCTAGATAGATGGATTATTGAGTGCAATAATCCATCTCTCCTCCATGTTGGCGTTAAATGTCAAACAGGACTAGAAGAGTATATAGACCCATTTTTGGATAAATGCGTTTTGACTGGCTTGTGCCAGTGCAAGAATGAGTGTAATGAGCAGTGTTTCTGTTGAAACATCAAGTGTGTATGTAGGAGTGATTCCCCTGACTCATTTACTCACCTGTTCATCATTCAGCAGTATGTCATCGTCTTAAAGTCCAAGTGTTGCTTCACATACTGTGGTTGTAAATGCTTCGGGCCTCTCCAGTGTCCTCGAGTTATAGTCCAAGTTAATTGTTATCTCTCTTCCCTGTGCTTAAGGATCAATAGTCATCAGCAAGCCAGACGGCCTGCTTGCTTACCAGCTCTCCCTTTTATGACCACCTACTTCCAGCCTGCCACAGCATCCGCACGCCCTGCCTCGTCTAACCCACGCAGTCGATGGAGCCATTCTTCACAGTCCCGCAGTCTCAGCCTCCCTGCTCTGTCTACCTCCATTTCCCAGTCACTCGTTCAGTAAATCCTCCATCCATGTTGGTACACATTGTAAATGAAAACAAAAATAAAAAAACAACCACAACAATTGCAATTCACTGTGTTGCTTGAGGCCGGCTGCTGGCAATGTTCAATGAATAATTTCTTGCATCTTGCCGCAGTGCATATGTTGCTGTGAATTAAACGGCTTCTTTTTCACTCTCTTGATGGAAACACATTTCAGTGATGATTGGATCTTCAAGTCCTGTATGAATTTAACCAGGTTATGCAATCCGCAGATAGCAGAAAGATGGAGAAAAGAATGGCAAAATGTATCTTAACTAAACTGTATGTTGGTGATTTGAATATCTTTATTCGACGTAAAAGAACGTCTAGATGGCATACTGTACATCTCTCTCCAAGGGCCTTGGAGAGTGATTGGAGAGGAAATCACAGATAATGATAATGATGGTGACCGAGCACCAAGTGTAGCATAGTCCGTGAGAAAGTAAGCTCATCAGCTGTGCTTTGTGTGCACATGTTTTCCATTTAAGAAACACAAAATACAAAACATATTTGTAAAGAGCAAAAACTGAGGAGAAAGTAATGAGACACCCAACCTATCAAGATGACGCTAAGCCTAACTAGTCTTCAATGACTTGCCAAGCTCGAGGCGACTTTAAACGCTGAACTCAGTGCATCACTGGAGACCAGGCGTAGTCAACAGCAACACTCTGAAGCGCGCCCCCACTCAGGATTACCACCAAAAATAAGAAAGGCAAAATAACAAAGTGGCAAGGTTGTAACACCTGCCCGGTGCTCAAAATATAACACCACCACAGTCAAATAAAAAGTCACTAACCGTACACACTTAATTCACCTCATGGATGTTCAGATCTGGACCAATCCCGGACGAGCCCCCAATTGTTAGGACCAGGCCTAGGGGAAAACCTGATCACAACACGAGTAATCAGACTCCCTCTTCCCAACTCCCAAGAAACAGCTAGCAACAATTACAACAAGTTAAAATCAAGTACAAAATGTCTGCTGGCAGTCTAGCTTTGAATGTTTGAGGTCCACTGTAGCTGGGATGTTCAGGCCTCTTATTCAGATTCCTCCTGTGCAGGACCAATCAGCTCCCAGGATCCACCAGGACTCACTCACACATTTCATTCACTCAAACATGCACACGTGCAACCCATCTCACACTCACATGCAGACACATACACACAGGGAAAATGCAGTCACGAGCCTAGCACATACCATCCAAATGAGTACGATGCTGAAATATGCCCTGCCTGGCAAAAAATTAAGGAAAATGATAAAAAAAAAAATGATGGCTCAAGCTCGTAAGAACAGAAAGTGTGATGGATCGATTCAGGTGAAACTTTCAGGAGTGAAAAAGGCAAATGTCGCTAATTGAAATATCCTGTTTTAGTGAACCCACACTGTGGCACAAAGATGAACAACTTTCCTTCTTTCTTTTGTTTACTACCTCCTCCTGGCACTCATGGTGAAAACTACATCAAACAACTTCTTCTTACTTCTTCAGCTGCTATTTTCACAGGTTCAGAAATACATTAGTGCACGCTCCCCCTCACCGTTAATGAGGGTGAAAACTTCCCATGTGTTTCACACTCCCCCCCCCCACACTGTTATATTTTCACAATGCAGATAATTATTGTGCCCTGCAAGCTGCTAAAAATGCTCTCCAAATAGAAAGTATGGAAATATGCAAAGATGACACAAAATGTATAGTCTTTTTAAGCAATTCAAGCTTTTTAGAGCCTGTTTCCTACTACGCCACTGCGGCTCGATGTGTCAGAGAATGATTAGAAACAATACTGATATCTGTCTATACGCTCTGGTTTGCTGGTTTAGTATCACCGCCTTAAAAATAATATAACAGTTTTAATGCAGATCTGTTGTATTCAACTGCTTTCTCTTGGTGCAAACTGTCTTGTTTGTAACAATGATGATAATAATAATAGTAATAAATAACACATCATACACTTAGTTCATTATTACACGTTCAGAAAAGTGGTTGCATTTGGTATGAAAGACTTCTTCTGAATGCTGACGCTGCAGCTCTGTATTCTTTGTGCTTTGCGTTTCCCCTGCCTTTCATGGATTCATCCCAATTGCTTCAGACCTTACCCTGCAATTTTACTGGCCATGGTTGGAATTGGCCACAGTCTATTTTTGTTCTTCAGTCCCAGATGATGCCAGGAGCACATATTAAACATTAAAACAAAGTTTCTAAAAATGTCCTTTCTTACGCCATGTGAATTATCTCACACTGACCCCGTCTGTGTCATTATTATTATAAAGTGAAGTCATTCAATATTGAAGATGATCAGATTGCTCCGTCTAGGCCTCTGGGTGTGGAGCTGCTGAGGGGGACCAAAAAAAATCCAATATTCACAGAACTGCCAATGCAGCTACATTTTGAAAAGTAAGTTTAACCCTTTAACACCTAACCCAATGTCCAAACTGTCCGTCTGGACTCTTTATCTTTAGCTTATTTTTACCATAAAAGGGCCAGAAAATGTCCTGTGACTGAGTGCCTTTGCCTATTTTTCACTGCAGTTGTACCTGAACACAGACTGTGCACGTTAACTTTGAAATTTGAACAATATAACGCATATTTACAATAACATTTGTCTCAGTTTTGCAAAAAAAAACTGTGCCTCTGTGGAGACAAAGACTCTGATTCTCCAGCTTCTCGAAACAGCACGATTGAAACTACCGTAATAACCACATGTTTCCGATAGCACAAACCGTTGCGTCACTGCAAAGTGCTCTTGTGCCAACGTGTCTTCAGCGGTACGTTCCGTTTTAATGGGTTAATAATGCTATCGTATCCTTTCCTTCATTAGGAATCAACGTGCCTGTCTGCTACCAAGACACACTATAGAGCCTTGTTTAGACAGCACACACACACTATAGGAGAAGCCTAGAGGTTTATGGTCGGCGTGACGCATGATAATATGCTCAGCATCCACACTTTGGTAACATGCGAGCTGGACTGGAGTAATGTGCTGCTACCAGAGTTGCTGTGCTGGCCGCTCTTCACTGGCTCCCTGTCCAGACCAGGGCTGATTTCAAAGTGCTACTCTGCAGTTATAAAATTTTACAACAGTCTCGCACCCTCATGTTTGTCGGACATAATATGTGTTTATGTGCCCACACAGTTATCAATCTCGGGACAGTGGCCGACTGGCAGTCCCAATAGTCAGAGAGAAGGCGGTTGGTGAGCGTGACTTTTCTTTCCAGTCTCTTCCTCTTGATATCAGGCAGGCCAGCTCTATCGAGGTTTTTAAATCAAAGCTGAAGATGCACTTGTTCACTGTGGTTTATCAGTCTTAAGTGGTTTGCTTTTACTTACTGTAAAGCACTTTGATGGAAAGCGCTGTACAAATAAAAATGTATGTATGTACGTACGTGTCTCAAACAGTGTTCGATACAATCATGCATGCGCCTCTTTTCCTCGTGTTGCTTCACGAATTACTTCCATAAAAAACCCCACAACCATGTGATATCATCCCTCCAGTCTGAACAGCTGCTCACGAAGACAAATCTACTCGGCCAGTTTTCGCCCGCAAGCATCATCATTGTGCACACGGTGCGCGGACAGCATGAGCAGCGAGTATGAACCAGCCCACGAGAACCCTGCACCGACATAAACCTCTAGCTCTGGCTCTTCCTTCCTTTGTAGTTTGTAGTGTCAGTCTCACTTTACATTTGTCCTTCTTGTCTCTAGGATCAGCGGCCTGTCTGACCGTCAGCCAGTTCACTGTTCAGAAATAAAAGACTTGTTTATTTAACTTCACGTTTGACGTATTCCTTGGCTCATTATTGTGTATTCCCTCTATTATCTGTGTACCAGTGTGGAAAAGGCTTGTGTATATAGTATCATATAGTATCTGATCTTTGTGGGTGACAATATACTTCCAGGCTGGTCTGCTTTTCCCTGACCAAACAACATAGCATGCACTTATCAGCGTTTGACCTACATTCCATTCCAACTTTATTTATAAAGCACTTTAAAAACATCAGAGATGAATAAAACAAATCAAATATAAAAACTTAATAGACCGAAGAACAAACAGTAAAACATACAATACAACAATAAAATACTGAAAGAAAGTCATGCAATAAAACTGTTAAAACAAAAACAAAAAAAAAACAATGTCTCATTCTGGGTCGAAAGCCAAAGAGTAAAAATGAGTTTTAAGATGTGTTTTAAAAGTGGACAGTGAAGGTCCACAATCTCAGCTCAAGCTCTGTCCCCTCTGAGCTTCAGTTTAGATTTTGGTGTCTGTAGGAGCAGCTGATCAGCCGACCTCAGGGCAGGAGGGGCAAGGATTTAAAAACAAATAAAAGAATTTTAAAATTAACTCTAAAGCATCCAGTGAAGCTAAAATTTGTGTCATGTGTTCCCTCTCACATGCTCCAGTTAAATGACTAGGGTTAGCAGGGTTAGCAGGGTTAGGTCATGGAGACATGAGAGGGACATCTGACTGACAAACAATGGACTTCACATGAAATCAACAATTTGAGTTTACATTCTGAAATAACAACTTACATATGCAAGAATCACTTTCCTCCCTCGCTCAACCAGCGTGTTGATATTTGACTGAGCGATTAAGTGACTGAGTCATTTTAGCCACTCTGATGCCATTTTCCCAAATGTTGTGAGTGAGGAACTTTTCATGCATCTATTTGGTGCCACTGAATCACCGTTTACTGACTGATGGAAGTGCCTTTATGGAGATTTATAGTGCACGATGACGCGTACGAAGGCAACAAGCGCTGGATCCCAGTAGTGTAATGCCACATAAAACATGGGGCATAGTTTTGCATATTGCATGTTGTAATAACACCTCTCACCCGATGACTGAGATAATGGATGGGTGGAAATTTGAATGGGCAAATGATTACCCTAACATTTCCTAAAAATGTGTTGTGAATCATTTGTTTTTCTCTCTATGTGAACACATTTTTTTGTGAAAACATTCACAGTCCTCAGATGATTGAATGTACTGACTTGTCATCTACCAACACAATATCTGTAACATATGGGGTGGAGTGTAGCCTAATAAAATATGCTTCACACTGTCAGTGTAAAGTTAATTTCCACATTTACAATTTTGGTGCGTTTTTAAATCAGAGAGAGACTGGATTTGAAAAGATTTATATTCCTTATAAATGGAATATAGTCAGTGCTTAAAGTACCTACATAGAAATTTTGCAATACTTTTGCTGGCACTAGAAATTATGTTTTTAATCAATTTTATTGTTTTGCTGTACAGACACCAAGAACCTATTGTACGCGTGGGACAGACAGTGAAGAACACATCTGCCTCACAAAGGTGTTTTGTCAAATCTGGCACTGTTTCATGATCATGTGAAATTGTTGGTTGGTGAATTGAAAAATAAAAGTGCTGATTCCCTGCTGTTTTGTCCAAAGATGTGTTGTGTGTGTGTTTGTCCTTCTCCAGACACTGTTAAAAAAAGAAAAGGTATTGTGGCTATTGTAAGTGACTGTGCATGCATGGCACGTGTTGTGATTGTGTAAGTTTTTGTTACCACTTTAGAACTTGTTCTGGCATAAATGTTGACCTTGTCAGGACCAGTAGTCTTCATGGAGACCAGAACCTGGTCTTAATGAGGCAGAACCTCTTTCAGAGGAACTGGTTAAGGGATAAGATTTGAATTGTGGTTAAGATTAAGATAAGGGATAATGCTTTCAGTGCAGTCTCCTACAACGAATAGCTGCACAAACATGGAGAAGGAGAAACAGATGAAAATCCATCTGTTCGACGTGCAGTACTATTGTTTAGTTATGGCAGCGTGTTGGATTAGCATGATACGCAGATCATCCAATCACCATCAGACAGCTTGGTTTCCAATCTGCACAAAGAAGAGGCTTAGTCTCTTTACTTAAATAGAGTAAGGGATCAGATCTGTGAGAGGCTAAAACACCAAAATACTGCTTATCCACCTGACGCCCGTTAATATTTAATTAATTTTTAGGGTTCGAGCAACAAGGTTGCAAGAACCCTATTGAAACTGGAAGGATTATTAGGGACCGAGCACTCACACAGTGTGCGAGGACCTATTGTAATTCTAGCAACATAAACCGCGCACTCACACAGCAGTGTGCAAGGACCTAGGACCGTGCACAAACACAGTAGTGTGCAAGGACCGAGGACCAAGCACTCACACAGTGCGCGTAGGGTCCGAGCCCACGCAGTGGGCGAGGACATATTGTTATTCTAGGAATTATTATTAGGGACCGAGCACTCACACAGTGTGCGAGGACCTATTGTAATTCGAGCAACATAAACCGCGCACTCACACAGCAGTGTGCAAGGACCTAGGACTGTGCACAAACACAGTAGTGTGCAAGGACCGAGGACCGGGCACGCACACAGTGCGCGGAGGGTCCGAGCCCAAGCAGTGGGCGAGGACATATTGTTATTCTAGGAATTATTATTATTATTATTAGGGACCGAGCACTCACACAGTGTGCGAGGACCTATTGTAATTCGAGCAACATAAACCGCGCACTCACACAGCATTGTGCAAGGATCTAGGACTGTGCACAAACACAGTAGTGTGCAAGGACCGAGGACCAAGCACTCACACAGTGCGCGTAGGGTCCGAGCCCACGCAGTGGGCGAGGACATATTGTTATTCTAGGAATTATTATTAGGGACCGAGCACTCACACAGTGTGCGAGGACCTATTGTAATTCGAGCAACATAAACCGCGCACTCACACAGCAGTGTGCAAGGACCTAGGACTGTGCACAAACACAGTAGTGTGCAAGGACCGAGGACCGAGCACTCACACAGTGCGCGGAGGGTCCGAGCCCACGCAGTGGGCGAGGACATATTGTTATTCTAGGAATTATTATTAGGGACCGAGCACTCACACAGTGTGCGAGGACCTATTGTAATTCGAGCAACATGGACCAAGCACTAACAAAGCAGTGTGCAAGGACCTAGGACCGAGCACTAACACAGTAGTGTGCAAGGACCGAGGACCAAGCACTCACACAGTGCGCGGAGGGTCCGAGCCCACGCAGTGGGCGAGGACATATTGTTATTCTAGGAATTATTATTATTATTATTATTATTATTATTTTCTTTCTCTCCACGGGATCTTGAATTTGACCCGCTGAACCTGCGTGAAAACGGACGAAAATTGGCACGCACATCAGAACTGCCGAAAAATTCGATAAAATAGTGGAATTGCGAAAAAACTATGCAAAATGGCTCAGTAGCGCCCCCACAGGTCACGTGCCTATGGAGCAGGCAAAATTTAGTTTCACCGAATTTCCCCAAATTTGGAGGGGCGATTGTTCGGCGCAAGCCGAACAAAAAATCCTTTTGACACCATGACCTCGACTCAACAGGAAGTCGGCCATCTTGGATTTGGCGTCCATCTTGGCGTTTTACAAGTTTCGTAACTGAACGAACTTGTCTGAGGGCGTTCATCGTAGCGACGCGGAAAACGCGTCAAATTGTTCCAGACCCATCCAAGATCTAAAGTTATAGAAAACTTTCGCAGATTCAAAGGGGCGTGGCCACGGCAGCCATCGGAATTTTGGCGAATTTCGGCGGCTCGCCACGAAACAACACGTGTGCTATAACTTCGCCATACTTTGGCCTATCCACACGAAACTTCATACGTGACTCGAGACCCCGCCCCTGAACACGTCTACGAATGCGAACTTGACCCCAACGCCATGTCGGCCATTTTGATTATCGCGTTTCGCCGCTAAACAGGAAGTGCCCTGTAACTCGCCCAAAAATTTCCCGATTGACCCAAAACTTGATATGTGAGACCATGTGCCCGCCCTGAACACATATGCAAGACATCACCTGCACACAGGAAGTAAATCCTCTGAAACAGGAAGTGCCCTTTAACTTCACCAAACATTGACCAATCAACCCGTAACTTGATACGTGGTACCAAGGGCCCGCCCTGAACACGTCTGTAAGACATCACCTGCACACAGGAAGTAGGGTGCCTGAAACAGGAAGTGCCCTGTCATTTGCCCATACATTGACCAATCGGCTCCAAAATTGATACGTGGTACCAAGGACCTGCCCTGAACACATCTGCAAGACACCACCTGCACACAGGAAGTAGGTCGCCCGAAACAGGAAGTGCCCTTTAACTCCGCCAAACATTGACCAATCAGCCCGAAACTTGATACGTGGTACCAAGGGCCCGCCCTGAACACGTCTGTAAGACATCACCTGCACACAGGAAGTAGGGTGCCTGAAACAGGAAGTGCCCTGTCATTTGCCCATACATTGACCAATCGGCTCCAAAATTGATACGTGGTACCAAGGACCTGCCCTGAACACATCTGGAAGACACCACCTGCACACAGGAAGTAGGTCGCCCGAAACAGGAAGTGCCCTTTAACTCCGCCAAACATTGACCAATCGGCCCAAAACTTGATATGTGAGACCAAGGGCCCGCCCTTAACATGTTTGCAAACCATAACCTGCATACAGGAAGTAGGTCTTCCCAGACAGGAAGTGACCCGTAACATTGCCATACGTCGACCAATCTGCACTGAACTTCACATGCGAGATAAGTAACCCGGCCAGAGCCCACGTTATACATGTCATGCCGGTAGAGGGTGGCGGCCGCGAGGTCCCGTACAACGCTGCTTGCAGCTTTAATTATTATTATTATTATTATTTTTCTCTCCACGGGATCTTGAATTTGACCCCCTGAACCAGCGTGAAAACGGACGAAAATTGGCACGCACACCAGAACTGCCGAAAAATTCGATAAAATAGTGGAATTGCGAAAAAACAATGCAAAGTGGCTCAGTAGCGCCCCCACAGGTCACTGCCTATGGAGCAGGCAAAATTTAGTTTCACCGAATTTCCCGAAACTCGGAGGGGTGATTGTTCGGCATAAGCCGAACAAAAAATCCTTTTGACACCATGACCTCGACTCAACAGGAAGTCGGCCATCTTGGATTTGGCGTCCATCTTGGCGTTTTACAAGTTTCGTAACTGAACGAACTTGTCTGAGGGCGTTCATCGTAGCAACGCGCAAAACGCGTCAAATTGTTCCAAACCCATCCAAGATCAAAAGTTATAGAAAACGTTCGCAGATTCAAAGGGGCGTGGCCACGGCAGCCATCGGAATTTTGGCGAATTTCGGCGTCTCGCCACGAAACAACACGTGTGCTATAACTTCGCCATACTTTGTCCTATCCGCACGAAACTTCATACATGACACGAGACCCCGCCCCTGAACACGTCTACGAATGCGAACTTGACCCCAACGCCATGTCGGCCATTTTGATTTACGCGTTTCGCCGCTAAACAGGAAGTGCCCTGTAACTCGCCCAAAAATTGACCGATTGGCTCCAAACTTGATATGTGAGACCATGGGCCCGCCCTGAACACATCTGCAAGACATCACCTGCACACAGGAAGTAGATCGTCTGAAACAGGAAGTGCCCTTTAACTTCACCAAACATTGACCAATCGGCCCGAAACTTGATACGTGGTATCAAGGGCCCGCCCTGAACACGTCTGCAAGACATCACCTGCACACAGGAAGTAGGGTGCCTGAAACAGGAAGTGCCCTGTCATTTGCCCATACATTGACCAATCGGCTCCAAAATTGATACGTGGTACCAAGGACCTGCCCTGAACACATCTGCAAGACACCACCTGCACACAGGAAGTAGGTCGCCCGAAACAGGAAGTGCCCTGTCTTTTGCCAAACATTGACCAATCGGCCCGAAACTTGACATGTGAGACCAAGGGCCCGCCCTGAACACGTCTGCAAGACATGACCTGCACACAGGAAGTAGGTCTCCCTAAACAGGAAGTGCCCTGTCATTTGCCCGTACATTGACCAATCGACCTGAAACTTGATATGTGAGATCATGGGCCCTCCCTGAACACATCTGCAAGACATCACCTGCACACAGGAAGTAGGTCGCCCAAAACAGGAAGTGCCCTTTAACTCCGCCAAACATTGACCAATCGGCCCAAAACTTGATATGTGAGACCAAGGGCCCGCCCTGAACATGTTTGCAAACCATGACCTGCACACAGGAAGTAGGTCTCCCAGACAGGAAGTGACCCGTAACATTGCCATACGTCGACCAATCTGCACTAAACTTCACATGCGAGATAAGGAACCCGGCCAGAGCCCACGTTATACATGACATGCCGGTAGAGGGTGGCGGCCGCGAGGTCCCGTACAACGCTGCTTGCAGCTTTAATTATTATTATTATTATTTTCTTTCTCTCCACGGGATCTTGAATTTGACCCCCTGAACCTGCGTGAAAACGGACGAAAATTGGCACGCACATCAGAACTGCCGAAAATTTCGATAAAATTGTGGAATTGCGAAAAACCAATGCAAAATGGCTCAGTAGCGCCCCCACAGGTCATGTCTATGGAGCAGGCAAAATTTAGTTTCACCGCATTTCCCGAAACTCGGTAGGGCGATTGTTCGGCGCAAGCCGAACAAAAAATCCTTTTGACACCATGACCTCGACTCAACAGGAAGTCGGCCATCTTGGATTTGGCGTCCATCTTGGCGTTTTACAAGTTTCGTAACTGAACGAACTTGTCTGAGGGCGTTCATCGTAGCAACGCGGAAAACGCGTCATATTGTTCCAGACCCATCCAAGATCAAAAGTTATAGAAAACTTTTGCAGATTCAAAGGGGCGTGGCCACGGCAGCCATCGGAATTTTGGCGAATTTCGGCGGCTCGCCATGAAACAACACGTGTGCTATAACTTTGCCATCCTTTGGCCTATCCACACGAAACTTCATACGTGACACGAGACCCCGCCCCTGAACACGTCTACGAATGCGAACTTGACCCCAACGCCATGTCGGCCATTTTGATTTACGCGTTTCGCCGCTAAACAGGAAGTGCCCTGTAACTCGCCCAAAAATTGACCGATTGGCTCCAAACTTGATATGTGAGACCATGGGCCCGCCCTGAACACATCTGCAAGACATCACCTGCACACAGGAAGTAGATCGTCTGAAACAGGAAGTGCCCTTTAACTTCACCAAACATTGACCAATCGGCCCGAAACTTCATATGTGACACCAAGGGCCCGCCCTGAACACGTCTGTAAGACATCACCTGCACACAGGAAGTAGGTCGCCCAAAACAGGAAGTGACCTGTAACATTGCCAAACATTGACCAATCGGCCCAAAACTTGATATGTGAGACCAAGGGCCCATCCTGAACAAATCTGCAAGACATCACCTGCACACAGGAAGTAGTTCCTCTGAAACAGGAAGTGCCCTTTAACTTCTCCAAACATTGACCAACCGGCCCGAAACTTGATATGTGAGACCAAGGGCCCGCCCTGAACACGTCTGCAAGACATCACCTGCACACAGGAAGTAGACTGTCTGAAACAGGAAGTGCTCTTTAACGTCACCAAACATTGACCAATTGGCTCGAAACTTTATATGTGAGACTAAGGGCCTGCCCTGAACACGTCTGTAAGACATCACCTGCACACAGGAAGTAGTTCCTCTAAAACAGGAAGTGCCCTTTAACTTCTCCAAACATTGATCAACCGGCCCAAAACTTGATATGTGAGACCAAGGGCCCGCCCTCAACATGTTTGCAAACCATGACCTGCACACAGGAAGTAGGTCTTCCCAGACAGGAAGTGACCCGTAACATTGCCATACGTCAACCAATCTGCATTAAATTTCACATGCGAGATAAGTAACCCGGCCAGAGCCCACGTTATGCATGACATGCCGGTAGAGAGTGGCGGCCGCGAGGTCCCGTACAACGCTGCTTGCAGCTTTAATTATTATTATTATTTTTCTCCGCATGGAATCTCGAATTTGACCCCCTGAACCAGCGTGAAAACGGACGAAAATTGGCACGCACATCAGAACTGCCGAAAAATTCGATAAATTTGTGGAATTGCGAAAAACCAATGCAAAATGGCTCACTAGCGCCCCCACAGGTCACTGCCTATGGAGCAGGCAAAATTTAGATTTACCGAATTTCCCGAAACTCGGAGGGGTGATTGTTCGGCGCAAGCCGAACAAAAAATCCTTTTGACACCATGACCTCGACTCAACAGGAAGTCGGCCATCTTGGATTTGGCGTCCATCTTGGCGTTTTACAAGTTTCGTAACTGAACGAACTTGTCTGAGGGCGTTCATCGTAGCAACGCGCAAAACGCGTCAAATTGTTCCAAACCCATCCAAGATCAAAAGTTATAGAAAACTTTCGCAGATTCTAAGGGGCGTGGCCACGGCAGCCATCGGAATTTTGGCGAATTTCGGCGTCTCGCCACGAAACAACACGTGTGCTATAACTTCGCCATACTTTGTCCTATCCGCACCAAACTTCATACGTGACACCAGACCCCGCCCCTGAACACGTCTACGAATGCAAACTTGACCCCAACGCGATGTCGGCCATTTTGATTATCGCGTTTCGCCGCTAAACAGGAAGTGCCCTGTAACTCGCCCAAAAATTTTCCCATTGACCCAAAACTTGATATGTGAGACCATGGGCCCACCCTGAACACATCTGCAAGACATCACCTGCACACAGGAAGTAGATCCTCTGAAACAGGAAGTGCCCTTTAACTTCACCAAACATTGACCAATCGGCCCGAAACTTAATATGTGGTACCAAGCGCCCGCCCTGAACACGTCTGCAAGACATCACCTGCACACAGGAAGTAGATTGTCTGAAACAGGAAGTGCTCTTTAACGTCGCCAAACATTGACCAATCGGCTCTAAACTTTATATGTGAGATGAAGGGCCTGCCCTGAACACGTCTGTAAGACATCACCTGCACACAGGAAGTAGGTCGCCCAAAACAGGAAGTGCCCATTAACTTCACCAAACATTGACCAATCGGCCCGAAACTTGATATGTGGTACCAAGGGCCCGTCCTGAACACATCTGCAAGACATCACCTGCACACAGGAAGTAGATCCTCTGAAACAGGAAGTGCCCTTTAACTTCACCAAACATTGACCAATCGGTCCGAAACTTAATATGTGGTACCAAGCGCCCGCCCTGAACACGTCTGCAAGACATCACCTGCACACAGGAAGTAGATTGTCTGAAACAGGAAGTGCTCTTTAACGTCGCCAAACATTGACCAATCGGCCCAAAACTTGATATGTGAGACCAAGGGCCCGCCCTGAACACTTCTGCAAAGTATGACCTGCACACAGGAAGTAGGTCGCCCGAAACAGGAAGTGCCCTGTCATTTGCCAAACATTGACCAATCGGCCCGAAACTTGATATGTGGTACCAAGGGCCCACCCTGAACACGTCTGCAAGACATCACCTGCTGACAGGAAGTAGATTGTCTGAAACAGGAAGTGCTCTTTAACGTCGCCAAACATTGACCAATCGGCTCGAAACTTTATATGTGAGACGAAGGGCCTGCCCTGAACACGTCTGTAAGACATCACCTGCACACAGGAAGTAGGTCGCCCAAAACAGGAAGTGCCCTGTCATTTGCCCGTACATTGACCAATCGGCTCCAAACTTGATATGTGGTACCAAGGGCCCGTCCAGAACATATCTGCAAGACATCACCTGCACACAGGAAGTAGGTCGCCCAAAACAGGAAGTGCCCTGTCATTTGGCCATACATTGACCAATCGGCTCCAAAATTGATATGTGGTACCAAGGGCCCACCCTGAACATGTTTGCAAAACATGACCTGCATGCAGGAAGTAGGTCTCCTCAGACAGGAAGTGACCCATAACATTGCCATACGTTGACCAATCTGCACTAAACTTCACATGCGAGATAAGGAACCCGGCCAGAGCCCACGTTATACATGACATGCCGGTAGAGGATGGCGGCCGCGAGGTCCCGTACAACGCTGCTTGCAGCTTTAATTATTATTATTATTATTATTATTCTTATTATTCCTTAAAGTAAATCGCCTTTTTGAAGCCTTTCCCATACCCCAAAACTCACAGATTTTTGTGACCGCATCAATCGTGGTGTAAATTTACGTCTGAAAAAGGTTCGGGGAATGTGCGTCAAAAATTGAATGTGGGAGGGGCCAATAAGTGCGGCGCCACCTGTCCAAATTCACCATGACCAACACAATTATCGCACATGCCCGAAATTCGGTACACATGTGTAGAAGGTCGGGATGAAGAAAAAATTACATTATGACCATGATCCAAACCCAACAGGAAATCCGCCATCTTGGGTTGATTGGACATTTTTGGGCGATTTTGGCGAATTCGCAGCAATGGTATTTGAACTAACTCCTCCTAGAGTTTTCGTGCGATCACCTTCAAACTTGGTGAGGTCCCTGTGGACCAGTTGAGGAGCTCACGGTATCAAAAGTTTTTTCAAATGTCGCATGGCGCACGAGATAGGGGGCGGCAAAGTTCGTGATGATTCTGATGTTTCGCATCAGAAAAAAAAAACTCTTATAACTTTGCGATGGAAGGTCCGATCCGAACCAAACTTGCTATGATTGATGATGGGCCATGGCTGAAGACGTCTATGAAAAAACGGTGAAGTTTGAAAACAGCGCCTCCTTGTGGTGAAAGAAAATACACAAAAAAAAAGTTTTTTTACGATTTCGGGAATAACTTTTACACAGATAATCGTACCGCACTCAAAATTGGTGACAACAGTCAAAACACATGGTAGATGATGCGTGATCAATATGACGACAAATCGTTTAACGGTGTTGCCATGGCAACGACGCAAAGTCGGATTTTTGGGACAAAAAATCAAACTGCTACAACTTCGTGAATCCTGGTCCGATCTGAACCAAACTTGCTAGGATTGATGATAGTCCGGCCCTAAAGACGTCTATATGAAAATATTAAATTTCGAAAACAGCGCCCCCTGGTGACAGCAGACAATATGACAGCTTGTATTTCAATTATCTCCTCCTAGAGCTTTTGTGCGATCACCTTCAAACTTGGTGAGATCAATGTGGACGAGTTGAGCATCAAAAGTTATCGAAAGCTTTTTAAAATATTGTATGGCGTACGAGATAGGGGGCGCCAAAATTGGAGATAATAATAATTTTTCATAACAGACAATGAAACTCTTATAACTTCGCGATGGAAGGTCTGATCCCAACCAAACTTGCTATAGTTGATGATGGTTAGTTGCTGAAGACGACTATGTTGCTGAAACGGTACATTTTGAAAACAGCGCCTCCTGGTGGTGGTAGAAAATTCTAAAAAAACAAACTGTTACAACTTTGCCAATCCTGGTCCGATCTGAACCAAACTTGCAAGGATTGATGACAGTCCGGCCCTGAACACGTCTATATGAAAATATTCATTTTCAAATACAGCGCCCCCTGGTGACAGCAGACAGAATTACATTTATAGTTTTTGATGCTGCTCCAACAGGGATTGTTGTATCCACTTGAAACTTAGTATGTGGGACCCCAGACCCTTCCTCAACATGTCCGTAAAAGGTCACCTCCCTACAGGAAGTGGAACGCCCGAAACAGGAAGTAAAGTCTTACATTGTCCGATTGACACGAAACTAGATATGTGAGTTACGGGACCTTCCCTGAATATGTTTACGGAGACGCCGTTGACCGAACAGGAAGTCGGCCATTTTAAACAGGAAGTGCCTTCTAACTTTGCCGTACATTGTCCGATCTGCACAAAACCTTATATGTGACACCAGGGACCTGTCCTGAGCATGTCCGTAAAAGGTCACCTCCCTAGAGGAAGTGGAACGCCCGAAACAGGAAGTAAAGTCTTACATTGTCCGATTGACACAAAACTAGATATGTGAGTTATGGGACCTTCCCTGAACATGTTTCCAGAGACGAACAGGAAGTTGGCCATTTTAAACAGGAAGTGCCCTCTAACTTTGCCGTACGTTGTCCGATTTGCACGAAACCTTATATGTGACACCAGGGACCTGTCCTGAGCATGTCTGCAAAAGATGACCTCCCAACAGGAAGTGGAATGCCCGAAACAGGAAGTAAACTCTAAGATTGTCCGAGCTGCACAAAACTTGATATGTAAGACAAGGGAAGTTCCCTGAACACGTTTACGGACACGCACTTGACCGAACAGGAAGTCTGCCATTTTAAACAGGAAGTGCCCTATAACTTTGCCATACATTGCCCGATCCCCCTCGAAATTTGGAACGACATGCGCGGGGACGCCGCTGAAAATAACTAGTACTGAAAATAACTAGTACCGCGCGCGGTGAATGAACGGGTGAGAGCGCGAGGCACGCGGGGAGCCGTGGCACACGGCGACCCGCGTGGGTCGGCTCGTTTTATTTTGTTTTTATCTTTTTTAATTATTAAGATCAAATATAACACAAATGCCACTTTGTCACTTTAAATGATGAAATGAAAATGTAAATGAATGAAAATGACACCATATATCACGTGCACATCTAAACAATGTACCCATTGTGATGGATGGATGGTTGGAAGGCACAGTGATCATAGCTTATTAGTTCTTTATTTTAACAATAAAGACAATAAATAATATTAATATAGCTGATGTGAAGTATTTCTTTCTGCATTCGCCCAGAGTCTTACAATAACACCTGTGAAACCTACTGAATAAAACTGTTGTACCAGTGCATGGTAATCTATGCAGGGAAGCCAATCCTTTTGCTAAAAAATCTAGTTTTGGGAGTTCTACATCCCTTGGGGTGTGGGGGGGGGGGGGGGGGGTAACACTAGTAATCTAACCTTTATTTAAAACAGGCAAGTCGACTAAAAACTCATTTATAGTCATGCTAAAGGTCAAGGAAGAATAGTGATGGAAAGTGAGCGTTTGTGTGTGTGTGTGTGTGTGATTTGTCTGCAAACGAGGCAGGGGATACACACAGAGATGTACAGATGACATGATCACTTTAAGCTTTTTTAACATGGAGCAGAAAATATCATATAAGACATGTTTAAAACAAGCAGTATGAGTATGAGAGACTTTTTTGAATGGTGTGAGAAATATATACACAAAACAATGTCAATCCATTATTGCCCTCTGGTGGACAGTGGCCTTAATGCCAGTGAGAAGCAAAACAGAGGGAGAGAGAGAGAGATGAAAAGAGAGAGATTACAGTGAAATAATAATGACAACATTTACTGGTGTCTGCGATGAACAGTGTTTTAAACAGTGCACATATGTGTCTTAAAAAACCTTTCCATAATAACAACACCAGCAGGATGATATAGATTTGTTTGTCTCAACCACTGATTGTGTTGCCGTTGCTTCCTTGATTTCTGGCTTTCAACACTCTTGTGTCTCATTACAAGTGTAGGCGACTTAAGAGCCCAGTCACTTGGACTCTATGCAGACAGCCTTAAGTCGAGTGAAATCAATTTCACCGTGAGCCCACACAAAACACTCCCGCTGGAATGATTCAGCTAAATTTGCAGCGGTTAAATAAAGTCAGAGAGAGACGTGCAGAGATGCACAGGGAGATAAACAACTTTTCTCTGTCACAATGGCTAATTTTATTATGTCGGAATAATGTAATAACAGTGTCAGCAGCGGGAGAAGATGAGAGAGAAACGTTTCAACAGAAGATATTCATAATTAATATTTTACAAGCTGTTAACTTGTTATTATGAATGGGAACACTATTGATAGAAAAATGAAATGAAGTGAAACAGTTCTATAAACATTATAGTGGGAAAATCAGTAAATCACTGTGTGTTTGAACTCCATGTGACACTAGTAATGTTACTTTGTGTAGTACTTAGTAGTGTTTGAAGGTTCACTTCTGAAGCAAACTCTTGTTCACTTTCCATTTCTTATATTTGTTCTTTTTTAATCTGGAAAATGTGCCTTTTCAGATGAACCCTGTCAACATTGTGGCCAGGTTTATAATTGGTTTGGTATCTGTTTATTTGACTATTTGTTGCTGCGACTTAACAGGGCTTTTGATTCCAGTAAAAATAAAAAATGCACCTTGAATAAACTGATTAAATCTCAGTAGATGGCAATCGTGAAGTTAGGAAATTAGTTTCAGAGAAATTACCCCAGAAGTTTAAGTGAAGTGTTGCAGGGTGTACACATTTTCTTTTTATTTTGGTATTCTGACGTGCAGTCCTACTGGAATGAAAGACACTTGGATGAAAATCAGGGAGTTGTGAGATTCCTGGTTTATCCTAATCTAAAAAAAAAAAAAAAGGTTTGCTAGGAAACATCTTTGGCCATGTTTTGAAGTCAGATGCATTCAAATGGTGTAATCCAGAGGAAGTCCAAGCGCTCGGCTCTATTTAAAGTTTTTGTTTGCACCACAGTAAACAATAGACCTATTCAGGGGGAAATTGTTTGGGGCATTACGTTGATTTCAGAGGTGATGGTCAATCTGACCTGTGTCACGTGGAGTTAGCACTGTACGGCATGTTGGATCCAAGCAACCCCCCCACCACCACCACCACCACCCTGTTGCTATAAATGTCACCATGGACTTCAATGGTTACACCATCTGGTGGAGGGGGGCGGAAAATCACTTATTCCCCAGTTGGTCATTTAGGAAGGTCAAGGGGGAGTCCCTTAGATTAGAAGAAAAGCAGGTATGTTATACATAATTTATCTTTTCCCCATTGAGGATATGTGGAGGTCCTGGCAAAATATACATACCACACACAACTCCCACGGGAATACAATCGAGCACAGTCTCAGGCCAATTCTTGAGTCATCAGTAAGTCAGCGTTAGCAATTTATACCGCCAGACATTATCTAGAAACAAGAGAGTTCTGTCAGGCTGGTCTGACCACCCGAGAGATATATTCAGAGATAGAGAGAGGGGAGGGGGAAAGCAGTTTTTGACCCCGGGGAGGCATCTTTGAAAGCATAAATAAAAAACAGACTCATTTCATTAGTGATGGACCCACACTCCCACGAGACCAAGGCAGCCCATGTTTGATAGAAGAACATCCAACAATGTGTGGAATTAAGGAGGTCCACAGAGTTTTAGCTACATAGTAAATACAGAAGTGCTGTCATTTGTCACAATGAATCATGTCAGGAAGCATGCAGTGAAAGTTTCTCCTGTCTAATCCTTTTTTCTTTTTTTTCTTCCTTGAAATTCAACTGTCGAGGATCTGGTGCAGTATCATTTTGATCAGTTCTCAGGGTGAGGAAAGATGTTGGCTTCTCCGTCTTCCTTCGTCAGCTATCATAAACATGATCTTTTCCATTACTGTGGACATGTTAACAGCAAAGAAAAAAGAAGAAAAAAAAGAACTAACTGTCTCGGCCTCTGCTCGGATGCAACATCGAAGCTTATCATGGACCAGAAATAACAGGAGGGTGATGACTGAGCTTTTCCATTTCACTTTACAACTTTTAAACATTCTTGCTATGCAACTTCTTTACACTGACGGGGGGGGGGGGGGGGCTCTGTGTGTGGCATACGTGAATGCAAGGTATGTCCTGATAGCAGCAGAGATAAAGCGATTTCTATACAGACCCCCCTGACCTGTGAGGCCATAGTCTCCTCTGAATGTGGATGTATGTAAAAGCATACAGGTTTACCAAGCTTAGATTTACGTGACGCTGTCAGCCATCAAAAAAGTGCCTTTCCCCCCCATCACACCATCACATTTATCAAAGATTACAAAGCCCAGCTTCTCTCTTGTGATCTGTGGGGGGCAATTGGGTATCACTATGTATTTAAATCATGACTTGTAATTCGACACAGTGCCTTCCTCATCCCACCCCACCTCACAATGGCAGGATACCGAGTTGAAATAACACGCAGCCCATACCTTCCTTATTTTGAGTTCAGCAGAGTGTTATCCTAATATTTGCACAAATACTTTGTCAATAGAGGTGTTTCCTGTCCTCCCGTTTCGCTTCACCATGAGAGACCTGCCGTGCCAAATGTGGACGCTGCACTTTCACTTCACGCAGGAACCATGAGTGGTCACTTAAGTTGGTTAAGAAATGATGGTTAATCCTTTCTTTTGTTTCACGTGTTTCTCTTTGGACGGCTAGGAAAAAACAGCAGAAGGAGGCAGCGAAGGAGGGAAGGAGGGTTCGGCAGTTTAGAGTGGCAGTCTAGACCACTTCACTTCGCACAAGTTTAAAAACAAACACGTCACTCCTCGTATCTGGTTAGGCATCTGGTTGGATAAAAGTCAAGCCTAGACATCACACCAGAAATCATTCTGGTGATTCACACAATCAAATCAATCGCTATTTTACAAAGTATAGATGATGGAGATATCATTTCCACACATACTGCTGCCACTACACTTAAATTCTATTTACCTCTCAGCCCAGTGGCATCTGTTCATCAGTGATAATTCAAGTGGTCACCTACATCTGTTCTTGTTCCAGGACAGATTTAGGAAATACTGCTTTCACTATCAATACAGCACTGTCTTGGAATCTCGATTACAGACGTTCTCTGCCTTTATTTAATCACCCACGATCAGCCTGCAACTGTTTTAAATTATAAAGCCGTGGTTTTTCATGATTAAGTTTTGTTTTGCCCTGATGTTGCTTGAAAATGATGGTCTCCCCTGAGTTAATGAATATAATGTTATATGAATATAATAGTATCATCGTATTAGTCTATAATTGCATATCCGCTTCTGTGGCCACAATAGTTCAATCACAATTACCCATACTGTGTTGGTATGATTGCTCAAGGCTCTGTGTTTTTTCTGAAGCACAATAAGTCCAGTCTTCGCACACTGATTTCTCGTTACATGTGGAATACGAATGTGTGTGTAAAGCAAACTCATTGTAAGTCAGGGTTCCACAAACGGAGCAGACTGATCTCAAGTGGGCCAGACGTGTAAAATAAACACATAATAACCTACAAACAACAAGAACTGATTTGCATTGAATGAATCTTTCCACAAAACATATTGTGAGTTAAGTTAAGTTACACATGTGCATTGCAACTTACAGATCACAGTGGATCTACAAAGGCACATAACATTTAGCCAATTTCTAGTATTTCACATACGATCTAGAAATTATTTGTACTGCATCTCTATGTATAGTATTCGTGAAACTAAAGTGGGAGCTAATAAAATTGAGGAATTACTGCATGTAGAACTACATAATTGTAGTTGACTATCTTTAATGTAGTGTTAATTTTCCTGCTCTGCTTCTGGACAGTGGTAGGAGAAGCACAGGGGAGATATTACCTCCGGGGCGGTAATGACTTTTATTTGAAGGACAGTTCAAAGACGGCACAGTCGTGTAAACTTGCTAAACAGATGAGCACAAATGACATAGAACAATCCAGCAGCGAGTGCATGCTGGAGAGGAGTATATATACTGGAGTGATTAGTGATCAGGTGCAGCTGTGGTGAACAGGTGAGTGGAGTTGAGCTGATGAGGAGGGAGTGGCCAGTAGGTGAAGAGAAGGAGGAGGAGAAGTACTGAGAGGGGGAACCATGACACTACAGATAGGGGATGAAAAGGCGGACACTCGGGTGATCTGGAAGAGTCTGAGCGTTTGTTTCTCTCAACAGGCTCGGAACACAACATATATTTACCCCACTACGTTTGACACCCCTGGGAAGCGCCTATGCATCAGTGAGGCTGTGATTCAAGTTCATGCTCCTTCAGGCAGTTTGTGTTCATTCTTTCCACACTGACCTGCAGACGACTGTTTCCCTGCTCTAAATGAATAGAACTCAAACTCAGCTGTGACAGTCGCTTCGGCTTCTCTGTGGTCGAATTTTACACTCGCATTTATATTTCAATCACTTTGTTGTTGGATGTCACATTGCATAATAACACAACTCCAAGACAAGGAACATTTATTTGTATAGCGCTATTCATACACAGGGCAACTCAAAGAAGTGCTTTGCAAGGATATAGAATTACATATCAGAGAATAAAAGCAAGCTACTTAAAAGTATGATTTGCCAATCAAAAAAAAGTGCATTTAAAAGACGAGAATTAATTGATAACTAAGACGACATGTGAGTTGTGCATTGACATCATACACAGTAAACTAGTGCTGATTGTACATTTAAACATGTTGATGCCTCTGGCTCTAGAACCGCTGATCCAGACTCTTGAGTGTCTTCTGCCTCAGACTGCATTGAACCAAGCTGATTCATACATGAAAGGGTCCTTCCCTGCCAGGCTGCACCAATGAGGCAGGGAGGCTGAATAGGTGACCTGCCACCTTTTGCTCCATCATTGTGAGAGAACCACTTTCATCTTCCAGCAAATGGCTCAACGGATACTGTGCCTCTCCCTGTTGGTGGCCTCCTGAACTTATACAATGATAATTCATCTACATTTTCGTTATATAACTCGGCATTTTGGCTGCTTTATTTGACATTACTATTTGTTAAACTGTACAGTGTACACAGAGGCTACAGGAATGTGCAATATAGATTGTCTTATATCCTTTTTTTCAGCGCAACCTATTGGCAATCATTTCACCAACTACTGTATATAAATACAGCTGAGCAAAAAGTCCTCAAAATGTTTAAAATCTGACTGAATTGACAAAATTGGAAATAAGTCACAGTTCAAAGTTCACTTGGCTCATTTTTATGAACAAAAACAAAAGAAAAACGGTATATTTTGTGACTTCTGCACAATTATTGCTACGTTATATCACTACTAAAAATATAAACATATAAACATATAAACATAAGATGAAAAAAATGCATTTTTTTTAAAGCCTGAATATGTGACCTATAAACACACACCCCAAAATTTCCACATAACAACGGCAAATAACCATGGGTGCACCTCCGTGCTGTGAGCACTAAGAGTTAAAAACAACCACTCCTAAAGGGCCATATCATCAACACAGCTCTCTATTGCAAAACAAACTAATCTCTCAGTATCATCAGCATATACAGAAGACAGCAATTCCCTCATAAGAAAAAGGCTAATTTTAATTTCATTAAAGTTTGAAATTAGGCCAACATGTTGAACATAATGCAGGAAATGAATGTAGTGTGAATATTGTGATTCATTGTCTTTTTCAGTTTTGAGACATACAGTTGTTTTATTCATTCAAACATTCATGGTCGACCGCTGTATCCTCCACATGAGGGCCGTGGGGCCGCTGGTGTCAATCCCAGCTGACACATGGGTGACAGGCAGGGTACACCCAGGACAGGTCGCCAGTCCATCACAGAGACAAACAACAGTGACATCCACTCTCACACTCACACCTACAGTCAATTTAGAGTGTCCAAAATAACCACTGCATGTTTTTGGACTGTTGGAGGAAGCCGTAGAACCTGGAGAAAATCAAGTTCAATGATAAGGGGGTGATGAAAATGTGTTGACGTTTGAGCAGAGACTGATTCTTCTGTGTGAAACCTGCCACATTATGTGATGTGAGTGGATTGTGGTTTGTTTGGGTCTGTTATGTTATGGTTGGCATGCTCCTATATTGTTACATAAGAAAACACGACAATGTTTTATCTGTTGCCTGGACACAAAAGAACAAAATCAGTTTGTGAACGTGCTCAGGATTGAAACCCTCCCTAAGTTTTTGATAGATTTAGTGATATCATTCAGCCATTTTGGAAGGAGTTGAATATGTTTTTTTTATTATTTTTGTTAGGCAGGAATGACTTAAACTATTTGGTTTTTCTCCACACACTAAAACATCTGCAAACTAGAAAAAGGACTCCAGGGGGGACAAACCCTGTTTCCCACTGTGAATTTGTCTTGTTTTTAATCTGCATCTGTAGCCAACTTTGAACCAAAATCTAGTCATTTCTTTACTGGACCATCAACATCTCCAGAAAATGCCACCAGAAACTGTCTTTTACCTTTTTTTGAGTTATGCTTTTCACAGACAAATAGACTTGGTGGAAGTAAATACAGAAGTGACAACATGCATGATGGTGGACGGAGCGAGAAAACAAGCCAATCAGTCCAGTCTTGGAGGCGTGTTTTAAACTTGGCAAAAGTCTGTCACAATGATTGGCCGCATGCCTGATAGGCTGTGATTTGTAGACGACAGCTGCTTAACCCACAGCACAAAATGTTCCAAGGAGCAAGAGCGTGCACGTCCACATCTACACTACAGGCATAATGTGTATAATTTTATCATTAGAGATCGAGATTCGGGTTTTGCCATTGACTGACTTTGTCCGTGAGAGCTTTCTCGTTCCTTTCAGACCTTTTGTGTAACTTCAAGTGAACCCTTTCAATGAGATTTTTTTTAATCAAAGCTGTCATGTCTACAAAGATTACACGGAAAGCCCCTCTTTGCATTTTTTTTCTAGTAAGAGTGACCACTTGCTTTCTTAATGGCATGGTTTGATTATGACATACTGTCATTAATGAAATGTGATTAAGAAAAGCTTTTTCACTTGAGAGAAAGGTGCTTGATTTCAAAAGCCCTTTGTGTGGCTGAAAAACTCTCATGCACTAATTATGTGAAATTGCAAAAAGTGGTCGTTTCTGGGAGGTGAATGACAAATGTTTATGGATTAAGGTTTCAGTCTGCATATTCAAACTCTGAGCTGCTTGGCAGCGCTCTCTCTCTTTCATTAGCATAGAGGTCTGGAGAAGCCTTCTGCTCACACATTTGATCCCTTTTTATTCAAGGGGCCTTACACCCAAGTTGCCTCAATAGCTTTTATTCCTCACAATAGGGGGGTTGCTTGGAAATCGCACAAAAAAAAAGATGGTTGCAGGTTCTTTCAGCGCTGTGAGTCGAGAAAGACCCAGCATCCCTTCAGTGGTTTCAATGTGAAATCAAGAATTGACCTTTTCAAATATCAGGGATTTTGTAATAACACATTGTGATATTTATATTCTGACCTGTGCTCATTCACAGAGGTAAAGGTGGACCAAAGCAATCAGAGTATTTTATCTCCATGCCAACTGCATTTTTCTAACCTTGTGCTCCGCAACTTGAAATTAGTAAACGCTCATTTGGCAAATGAGTGCCGCTGTGATGACATGAGAGGCTGTACATCTGATCTGCATCGAGTGGTGTGCCCTTTAAACTAATTGCTTGACAACTGCACCCCTGTAACCCCATTAAGCCTTTGGGCAAAGATTGCATTTGGACTATCTGGAGAGAGAGAGTGCATGTGTGAGGCTCTCTGTTGTTTCTTGTATTTATTTATTTACTTGTTTATTTATTTAAGTTTCCATTGCACTTTATATACAGTTTAAAGTAGATTACAAACTACAACAACACAGGCCTCTGGGGCAAATGAAGTGCAGAGAGGGGGCAGTGCCAAGAAAAACAAAATTACACACAGCAGTGTGCAACTAGGGCCAACAGGCACATAAGCCCACACACATAAACTAGTAGATCAGCTAAACCACTAACTACACTCTCACCACTCTAAATTCTGAAAAAAATCCTACCTCAATACAGTTGAACTCTTTGGTTTGGGGTAAAGTGATCATTGATCTTCAGTGAACGGGGCAGGGAAGTCGTCACAAGGAGGCAACCCCTCTGTCTGCGACTTTTTGTTGGAAAACGTCTGGGAAAATTGTGTCTGGAACCTTTTCATGAGCCTGTGATTCACATGTGATGAATGCAGCAGGAGATTGTCTGGGTTGTGTGTTGTACAGCAGCAGTAACATTTCTACAGCATCCAGGCGAGGAGCAGCATCTGGCTCAAGGATGCAGTCGGACACTCATCCACTCAATCACTGTGAAATATCCTGCTGTTTTCTCACATGGACTAATTCAGACGTTATCTGGAAAGTGAATTAGGAGCTGGCAGGAGAGAAATCCCAGAAAATGTCCAGCGGAATTTTTTGACATTTCAAACATTCTCACCTACAGCCCCTCAGAACAATTTAACGTGTTCAACGTCCCTGGCTTTCGCCCTGTGTCAAATGAGATTGGCACAGCTCCCCCCGTGACCCTCATGTGGAGGATAAAGCGGAAGATGGATGGATGAATGGATGGATGTTTGGGCATGGGTGCACATCTTAAAGCAGGGATAAGGATACTGCAGGGTGTCTGCAAGGCAGAGGGCAAGTGTTCAGCCACCTGCATCTGGATATGATATTTTCAAACAAGTTCATGTCTAAAAACAGTGTAGAGAAAAGGATTTGAGAACATGCATGACATAGGGTAACAAGTCTTGTGACACAAGGTTTGTCTTGTTCATGTTATGTTGACCACAATGTGAATTTGGTAATGGCTGCTAAGGCTAAGTTTTACCAAACAAATGCTCAATTTAAACCATGACCTGCATAAATGAGTATGGACACATGATGCTGATTGGCTCGTTTGCTAACATAACACTGGAGAATATTGGGAGGTCTTGGCGAGATGATAAAGGTATCAACAAAAGAGTGGCTTTAAAATAGCATCACTACAGTTTGAGAAATCTAAGGGCATCATGAAGTTATTTAGTCCTCTGATAAATTCCCACAAAGAGTCCTCTGGCTGATTGGCTGAATTTGGAGTAAGTGTCAAGCTTTCAAGTCACTGAATGCCTTTTAGCCAAGCTGCTTTGTAACTGGATGTCATTAACAGGAGGACATTAATAAGGTCCTCATCATTCAACCTTTTAACAATTCCCCCTTAGGTCTTTGTAAAGTGTGGTTCTCCAAGTAAGTTCAACTATTGAAACATCCAACTGTTCTCATGCTTGAATAATATATCTATGGACCAGGAGGTGTAGTAGTGTGGCAATATGATATCTTGTGATATTCGTTCTGGTAAAAACCTGCCAGGGTTTTGTTAATAGGGAAGCCCACGGTGCAGTTATCCATTCAATAAATGATAAAAGAAAATCCTCTGTTCCTCTACCAAGTTGGCATAGACTTTATTTGGCACTAATGTTTGCCAGAGAAAGTGAAAGGACAGTCTTCTTGCTATGCAGTGACACAACTCAGCTGTTAAATGGATTTCAGTTGGCAGGACAATCACTTATCGTTAGGGGATTTAAAAGAAAGAAAAAAAAAAATCACCCGGGATACAAGAGTGGCAACAACCTGTGGCATAATCTCACAGGTTCCTCCTTCCTGTTTGTTTCCTATGAGCTGATATTCCTCAAAAGCACAAATAAACTGTCTTTGTGACGTCCCCTAAGCATCTCACTCCTGCTGACTAATACAGCCTCCTCTCACTAGAGGGAACAATAACACAATGTGGGGAAGCAGCTCCCAGATTACTTCCTTCCCTTGATAAGCAGCAGCTACTACACATTTGGAGTCCTTTTTGCACCCTCGGGAGCAGCACTGTGTGAGAAGATCCTGTGGATCTGGAGCCAACACCTGCCCTGTTGCCACCCTTGCACTCCCACTCCAGTTCCCTGTTGACCCTCACTGATTATCAGCGCTCGATGATTTCCACCACGGTGCAGACAATGCTTTGTATGGAAGATTTAATGCTGACATTCAGGCAATAAGGAAATGCTTTCAATGTGGTATAATTATCTGTCTGTGGATTGAGGAGGAATACACAGTACGTGATTGTGCCGTGGGTATTCCTGGGTTTTTTTTTGTTGTTTTTTCTGAATGGTCGTCTGGTAATCCCCGAGGTTGAGTTAAGTGAACTAATTTGAATTACATAATAGAGCAATTCAGTTTTTGTTTTGCTTTTTTTGCCATTTTCTATTTACAAAATCATGTAGTTGATTAATTGAAAAGGTTTTCTATTACTCTTTTAGCATTCCTTCACATGGGTTCCGAATAGCAAAAAGAAAGAAATATAAAAGGTAAAACTAACATTTCTACTATTTCAACTTTAAGCAGGTGACAAAACTCCATGTGTGAATATATGCACAAGAGGTACAGTGGATTAACTTAAAATAAATCAAAAAAAGCTTCAGGGTGTTTTATTAACTCGTGTAGGTACACCCTCCACCTGTCCTTGTGGTAACCCTTGTTTAAAGTCACTTGATCAATTCAGACACTGGTCAACACAGATGCTTCTGCTTCTTTGTGGTTCAAGAGACAGTTTTTCTGACTACAAGGCCACTCAGAGGAAGCTAAATCCCAAATCTCTTCCTCACCCAGCGGCTTCTGCTCAGGATATACGGCACTGCCATTGCTCATTACGAAGAAACTGGTAGACAGCATGGAGACCAAACATTTCCCTCCGTGCTGTTCTCGCTGCTGATTTAACAACATCAAAGACGTCGACATCTGTCACCAATGATCCTGACAGAGACAGGATTTGTAGGAGCTCCTGGTGTGCATGGGAAGGGAAAGAGCACTGCTTTCTCATTTTCCAGCTGGCAAAATTGTCAGCGTAGGTAGGAAAAAGTGAACGGCGTCACGCAGACAATGGCTGATTTTATCGCATGCATGTGTAGAAACAAGTGGAGATAAACACCTCATTTAAAAGCGCACAAAATGCAATGTTCACCAAAGGGAGTCACACAAAGTGAGATTTAGCCAAGTTAAATCTGCGCCCTGGCTGACATTTCTGAGTATCTCAATCCGTGTTTGTCATGTAGACAGAGAACATTCTTTTGACTGTTTAGTGTGTTGTTTTTGGATGAGCCGCCTTCAAAAGGAATGGGATTCTCGTGCATTTTAAACACTGTGCCTTCAAACTGCAGCATGAATAAAACAAAATTCTATTCTCTTTAAACTGCAATTTGGACAAAGTACTGAAATTTGTGCAACACCTGACGAGATTTTTGATTATCCGACAGCTAAGTGGAACCTTCTCTCTGGTCTGATTTGTATTTCGCGTGCACTGGCAGCAATCCTAAATTCCCTTCATTGAAAAAGAAAGAAAAATCATGGGATAAACACTGACGCATTTCTCTATTGTGCAGTCTGATCTCTCTGCATCACAAAGACCTCAGATTGCGTATATCTGCATTCCAATTCCTTGCATTGTCTTTTAATCAGGAAGAGTGGGAGGGTCTCTTCAACAATGGTTAAAACAGACTAAAAGCTGCTGTGGTAACATATTCCAACCTCCTCTTCAAGTCTGAAACACGAAGGTGATTATTTACATGTTTATTTTTACGGACACAAAGGTTTACATTTATAAACTTTACGTTTTTAAAGGAACCACACTAAGTTTTCTTGGCCAACCAAAGGGAGTCGATGGCCCTCAGTGTTGCCTGATCCTTTGTGCTTCTTCAAAAGAGCTTGAACATGACATCTAAAAACCACAGTCATCTTTAAAAACTAGTGCCAGTTTTAAGCCTGGGTCTTAACTGAAACAGCTGTTTCTGTTTCACTTAATGACTGTGTTTCCCTAACCACATGTGAAAATGATGATCATCACCACACGTTTGTTTTCCTTGGTTAATCATACACCTGACTATAATCCCGCTAAATCCCTGGCTTTGTACAAGTGTACCTGCAGTAATTGGTGCTGGTTTGAAGGCAAATGATCGTCACACGGAATATTGATTTGATTTTTTTATTTAGCCAGGAAGGTCCATTTGAGATATATGATATTTTCTTCCAGGGAGTTCTTGATTTAGATTTCTTTCTGTTAACAATTGGAATTTAGGTGTTTGAAAGCACTTTTACTTTCCACTCGAAAAACCTTGTAAAAGAAGATTATCCGTTTGCTTGGTTTTAAAAGAAACAACAATGGTGAAAGAATATGAAGACCAAACAATGAAGTGAAACCATTGTCTCCATGTCTGTCCATCCAGACTAAAATGCCACCAAAATGGAGGCAGCAGTGCTTTTCACACTTCTGTGTTTGCAGCACAATGATTCATCCAGGTAGTCTGAAAAGCAGGCATAGATAGAGTAAAATTTATGGGGGGTTAATGAAAAAAGCATAATGTTGATGTAGCCTGAGGATGCGCTCTTTCATCAATATGATGTGATATCATATCTTGATGCATTTGCTAGTGATGCAGAACTTCAAAAATGCATATAAAACAACTGCTTTTGTGACACAATACGGTTGATTGATGCAGTGATACAATTGAATGTGACACAATTTGATTCAACACAATGCATTTCAAAGTAACACTATTTAAAGCAAAGCAAACAACACCAACCAAAAGGCTTATTTCACATACTAACTCAGTATGCTTCTAATTTATGGTGCTTCTTTTTGACTGATAAAAAAGGACTTGGCCCTTTCACAAACATGCCTTTTCACACAAGACCTTTGTAGTGTCGCCTATAAAAACGGTCTCAGGCAACAACAAAAAAAAGAAGAAAAAAACAGCCAGGTTTGGACGTCGCCTTAAAGCAGACCCTTGTTCCTGCTCTCTGTCTCTAGTGACATTGTTATCATATGAAAACAGGTTGACGCAGCAGATATGTGTCCTCTATCTTATGGCGTCATGGCATGTTTTGCAAATGGCATGCATCCATGCGTCTGTCTTCACAAACAAGTCTGGGGTTTCGCCAAACATGTGATTCACCTTAAAGTGTGTATTGTAGCTGACAAGGCATATAACCGACACATATGTGTTTGTTACAAATTCAGTATTCGGCAAAAATGCACCATAATTTATGATATGCTGCTTTAATTAAGTCACTTTTGCAATGGTTTACTTAAAGGTCAAAGAATAAATCAAATTATCATCCCATAGAGATGGCTTCCAGAGAGCAGAATTCAATTATGCGATGTGCTGAGGCGCATCAATATGATAGTGTACTAAAGATACAGTGTTCATTTACTGCGGTATTATCTTTTGTGTAACACCCATATGGCTGGTATTGATCTGTGCTCATCCTTGAACGCCCCATTTCCTGTAGATGCATTATGTAATAACACTGCATTATGTAATACTGTAATACATTTGCATTCCATTATGTAATAACTGCCACATTTTGTAATAATCTGCCACATTATGTAGTAAAATGCTTAAAGGCAATATGTAATAAATGTTGCCGCATTATGTAATACGTTATTACATATTTCGGTGGTTATATCATAATGCGGGTGTTGCAATTTTTGGTTCATTACGTAATAACCAACCAAAATTTAAATTTTCATTAATAAAAACTGCATAATAATGTGTATTTTATTCGAAATTAATACTTAAGAGGACAATATGTCAAACTATTACTCAGCTTACATTGTAACAATCGACCTTTTAACTTTGGTTGCTTTCATTTAAATGCACAAAGGGTTCTTTTCAATGAATAACGACATTTGCACAGTCAGATTAGTCGTGAGATCAAGTTTGGAGGTGAGTGCTTCTGATAGTTAACCAAATTATAGAATTGTCAACTAAATCTCTGTCTTTGCTCAACCAGCAGTGAAGAAAATATGTACAGCACCAAATAATTAAACATGGGTTGTGCACAGCAGCACCACGTAGTCTAGCCTGTTCAATAAATTTAATGTCCCATGTAACCTTAACATTCCTTCATAATGCATATTTCCATTATGTAGTAACAACCGCAATATGTAATAACTTATTACATAATGCGGCAAAATTAATAACATATTGCGTTCAAGAAGTTTATTACATAATGTGGCAGATTATTACATAATGTGGCAGATTATTACAAAATGCGGCAGTTATTACATAATGGCGTGCAAATTTATTGCATTATTACATAATGCGGTGTTATTACACGATGTGTCGTTACATGCCCTGGTCATGTTGTCCTGCTCTTCCATGCTTCTACTGCTGCTCTAAAGGACTCCCATGTGTCCTTTAGCATTAGATATAATCTGCCTTTGCTCACACTGTAACTGGTTTTTGCTTGACCTTGTGTTTATTGCCTCTTTCTTCTTTTGTTTTAATTTTCAAGGTGTTGCATTAGCCGTTGATTCTCTTTTTCTGTTGTTGTCAAAGCATATAAGTGTGTGTGTGTGTGTGTGTGTACTAGATTTAGATCATATATCGCCATAGACCTTTGATTTATAGAAATGAGTTCACTGAGAGAGTTTTGCCAATTTTGCACGCACCTTGGGGTAAAAAAACTGAAACACAGGAGCAGCATGCATGAATCTTGGCAACATAATTTAACTACATCAAAGAGAAGTTGTGGAAACAGATATGGTGACAGATCAGTTTTACTTTTAACCAAAAATAAAGGTGAAAAGCGTGCACAGAAGGTAAAGCGAACAATCACATTCAAGTACATCTATTTTCCCATCAACCTGATTACCTGCTCCATACAATGTGATACCCAATTGTCCTTCCAGATTATATGTTTTCAGCTCATTCATACATCATGAAGCTTTGTCTGCCTTTGTCTGCCTGCCTACTTACCAAACCTTTATCTGCGTTAAAGCCTGATACTTGGAGTTGTGCCTTTGGATCTGGCTTTTTTGTCTCGGCTTGTTACACACTGACACTAGTCAAAGACAAGACACTGTGCCGTAAACGTCTGACCTATTTCCTAGAGGACGACACAGGAGAGATTAGTGCTCATAATCCCAGAAGTAGATGTGGAAAGGGATTGTGAAAGATTTCATCAAGCACTTGAAACCAACAAAAATTACACAACAAATATCCTTAAAGGTTTCATTTTTTTCATGGTTTGGCCACCACTTTCAATTAGACATTAATGAGTGTCTAATGAAAATATGAAATACAAAAAAATATCCATAATTGTACACATACTTGCAAAATGACAAAAAAGGACAAGAGGAGGCATTTAGGTGAAATAAGCACTGCAAGATTTGTGATAATCTGTAAATCAATGTTAGAGACGAGTTGAAGACAGCATGCATTTGGAGACGGCAGGAAAGCAGTGAGTGAGAGTAAAAAGAGCTGAACTTGTCTGCGTACAGCTCATGAAAAAGAGAATCCAACCACATCTCAACAGTTCCTCGGGGACCCCTGATCTGCATGTTTTAGGTGTGTCCTTGCTCCAACACACCTGATTCAAATGAATGGGTCATTGAGGGCAGGGACACACCTAAAACATGCAGATCAGGGGTCCCCGATGACCAGGATTGAGTCAAAAAACACTGGATTAGAGAGATTTAATTAAGACAAGTGAATGGTGACCTGCAGCCTTAGCAAAATCTACAAATCACTGATTGACCAACAGACAGACTTGTGTAATGAGATAGCAGATTCAGAGACTGCAACTCCTTATAGTTAGGGACAATTAAATAGAGTTATTGTTAATCTCATGGAGTATCCGCAGTTAAACAGTCCAAGGGAGACAGATGTAGGAATAAGGGCGTAATTAAGGGTCAGTTGGCAATAAACACAGGAGTTAAAAGACTAGACTTTCTGATCATGATACTCACTGAATGAATTGTGATAACAGTAATGATAAGAGAAGATAAAAGAAGATCATCACTGATCCATTTTCAGGTATTTAAAGCCATTAATGACAAGATTATTGGGACCTATTGTTTGGAGATAATTGATTGGAATGCAGCAGGTATGTTACCTGGGTGAGCATGCAGGAGATTCACCATCTCACCGGCTGAGTTTTTCCTGCCGCATTCTCAGGTGGGCTTATACTGCACTTGGATATTATGTGGAGGTTTGACAAGGAAGCTGGCAGAAGTTCCACAGAATGTCAAGTCATTTTTTGCAGACTTTTTCATTCTCACATGATGCCCCCTCTAGAACATTTCACAGTTCGGGGGTTGTTTACACACCACATGTCTTCAAGGTAAAACAACATTTGCATGTCAGAGATGAGGTAACACAAACTCTGTGTAGGTACCATGAATATGAACTACATCATGCTTCTGTTGGGTTCTGACAAACAAAGAAAAAAAACAAAACAAAAACAGGCTCAGGTCATATTCTCTCAGGCTTTAGGTCATTATGTCACGCAAGAATCTGAACTCTCATTTTGAAGCCATCAAAATAGCAATTTAGCTGGTACCATGCATACATATTGCAAAAAGAAGTTCAGCGTTGTCACCTGCAACCATTGTGTCTACATGGGAACATAGTTTGACGTCATGTTCTTTGGAGGAGACAGAAGAAGTTATTGAGACAATTATCTCCTCGGGAAAAGGTTCACTATAAATCAAATGGGAAGTAGAATCATTTTCCCATAGAATTCCATTCAAAGGGAGTTGTTTTGGCAACCAGTGGAGTCTCCCCCTGGTGCCTACTCAGTATATTGTTATTTCCTGGTTGGCTTCAGGAGGAACTCAGAAGACTTGACATGCATGTTTATATTGGGTCTACGCTCAAGTCCTACTCTTTTGTTGGACATACACAGGGAGCAAAATGCTGTCATTTCTCTAGACTGTTCACCAGCACTGCTTAACATAAATCTCTGCCAGGAAAAAAAATGTCATCAATCATTAACATCATAACAGTATGTGAAATCTCCCGCTGGATTTAGAGGGAGTTTCATCAGACAGCCGCAAAGTGTCACATGGGAGGATTTTGTTTTCATTTTGGGAACCACAATAACACGCAATTTATGGATGCACTGTGTCGGGTGGGACTGACAGACTGAATTATTATTATGAAATTTGAAAGATATTTGAGGACACATTATGAACTGCATGCTGACCAAACTTCTTCCAATTTTAATTAAATCTTGATCTGATGTAAAGTATGTGTACATAGTGTAAAATAGCAGGTATGTGTACATGTATATGTCCTTTATTAGAAGTATAATAAGTGGGGGTCTATTATAGTATCTCTTTTCCTATTTTTCCCTAGTTCCTAGTTGAATGTGTTTGAGGCAGTGTCGCTTCATTGTTTCCCTCCCAGTATAAAAACAGATGACCTTACACACCCATACACGCTCTCACACCCACTCTCCTGTGTATCCCCACATTCTAAACAGACTCGCTCCACGTGTACCGGAGTTGAACTTAATGACCGTGGTCAGAAAACTGCTTGAATTTGTTTCTTCTCAAAGTAAAAGCTTATCGGTCTGGATCATACAAATACACTTTGCTTACACCTGTTCTACTGCTTGGGAATGCAAATATCTAATCAGCCAATCACGTAGGTGATTTTAGTGATTTTTGAACGTGGCGTGGTCGTCTGGTATGAATATTTCAAAAACTGCCAATGTGGTTGGATTTTTATGCACAACCATCTCTATTGTTTACAGCAGGGTTTCTAAATCCTGGTCCTGGGGACCCACTGCCCTGCATGTTTTAGATGTTTCTTTGCGCCAACACACCTGATTTAAATGGTCAGCTCATCAGCAAGCACTGCAGAAGACTGATAATGACCACATTTATTTGAATCAGGTGTGGTGGAGCAAGGAAACTTCTGAAACATGCAGGGCAGTGAGTCCCCAGGACAGGGATAGAGAAGCCCTGGTTTACAGAGAATGGCCTCAAAAGGTGAAAATATTGAGTGAGCAGCAGTTCTCTGTGCAAAAAAGTGTCTTGTTAATGCCAGAGGTCAAGGCAGAATGGCCAGACTGCTTTCAAAACAATAGAAAGGCAACAGTAACTTAAACAAACACTGGTTACAGCCAAGGTATGCAGAAGAACATCTCTGAATGCCAAACAATGGAACCTTGAAGCAGATGGGCTACAGCAGCACCGAATGCCCCCATTAGACACAGAGGACACCTAATAAAGTAGTCATTGAGTGACATTTTAAGTTTGTTTATACAAGACTATTGGTCTGAAAATTGGGATTAAATGTGCAAAGTCTCTAATGTGTGTGTTAATGTGTTAGCCAGAGGAGCTTGTGAGGCACAGATGACTGACTCACAAAAAATTCTAAAGGCATTTCTGTTGACTGGCTGAGACTCCCAGAACAGTAGGAGTTTCAGTAACAGGGACATTTACATCACAAAGCCCAGTGTGTAAACCTCCCATGACAAGAAATGTCCACCCTAATGTCGAGAAACCACTATTTATCAAGCATTCAAATTTAAAGATCTGGTTGATTTAAAAAAAAAACACTATGAGCTATGAAATCATTTCATAGAAATGTCCAAAATGAACAGATCTGTTTTTAATACTATTATTTGTATGTGTTCCCTGATTTGTTTGTATAACGTGATCAAATCAGTCAGGAAGTTTGAAAATTATGGAATAAAGTTAAGTTTAAAGACACAATGTAAAGAATTGGTATAGGGCTCAACAAGTTCATATTTCTTTACTAGTCGTTGCTAACACAGCACAAAACGGTGTTATTTCTCTGTAATAATATACATGCATTGACATTTTATTAGGAGGCACCCAGCCTGAACAAATGACCACATATTGTTTTTCACCTGAGTGAGTATGCCTGTAACATTAGGATTAGATATGTAAAGGATGATTATTTGATTACTTCTGCATGGAGTGAGATAAATCAGCAGATATACGGGTGCCATCTGTTTCTCCACAGTCTTATCTCAAACACTTAAAGTGTCCATTTGAAATAATGCATGGCAAATAATATATGTGTTACATCACTGCTGTGATTTACTGCGGCATAGTGTATGAAGAATAATATTCTGTGGGGAAAGACCTTTCCACAATTTACAATGTAAGCAGTCAGGAATTTTACAATGAGATTACATTCAAACTGTGAAATATTTCTTATATAGACTGCATTAAATGGCAAATTCCTCTTTATGGGTTGTACGTATGCATGTCTGCACTGTCTGAAAGTGGTCCGGCCTGGGGATGTGTGGTCCATATTTGCACAAAAGGAGATGTGTAAGATTTTCTACCCATGTAATTTTGATTTTTTGGAGTTGGTTGAGACCAAAACAAAGCAAAAAAAAAGGCACTTGAACACACACTAAGGTCTAGTTTTTATCAGGAAGCAGAATGGGATCATGGGAACTTTTACCTTGTTGTCTTGTTTGGTTCATCTGTGCTTAGAGCTTCAGCCGAAGAACGTGCAGCAAACGGCAGTTAGTCGTCGTGATCTGCACACACTGGATGGCACACACACATAATGAAATGAAAAAACAAAAGACAACACAATGGTTAACTAGTAGAACAGAATATTTTCTTCCTCACGCTGAATATTTGGAGGGGCTTGAGGATGTCCTTACAAAACGGCCAAAATGAAACACAGTCTGTTATCTTGAATAGAAATGTGGATTTCTATGGATTTAAAGTGTGGGGAGACATGTTTGGCTCATGTAAGTACATTGCTCAACAACATAAATAGCATTAGTCTTACATCTTCTTTTCGGATATTTTAATGCCTATATGTTATCTATATTATATCTTTAAGAAAACAACAGTTCGATTAGGGGCCTTGTGGTTAACATCACTTTGAGTTACAATGCATGCATGCTCATAAAGTTGACACATACAATAACAAGCCACATTTGTATACAGTGCTCCGTCTCTGCAATACATCTCAGTAAAAGTGTCTCATAAACTGGCAGCATTTACCTGCTACCTCGAAGAGAGGGTGCTCTTGAGCCAATACAGAATGAAAAATATATATATATGTATAATATACTTTGTCACAATAATAGTTTCTTTTTATGTTCTAAATTCATGATATATTGACATATTTGGGCTTTAATGGTCAAATGAAGAATAAACTTAAAATCATTGCGATGCTGCTGTGTTTGTTTAGTTCACGTTCTATTTGAGTCTGATTAGATTTGATTTGACTCATAAAACTTGACAGGAAGACAGTGAAGAGCAGTGTAGGGCTTTTATTTTCTTTGAAGGAAGTGACTTTGACGTCGACTGTTTGTCAATGTTATACATTTTTTGACAATCCCAACTTCCTCCCAACACTGACTGATGATCGAAAAGCACATTTATCTCTGGAAATTAGTAAAAAACTGTATATTTTTTGGGTGAAGTGGCCCTTTAATCAGGAGACATGAAATGGAGTTCTCACTTACTCACTCATTGACTCTCACATTCACACCTACAATTGATTTAGAGTGTCCAGTTAACCTCAGTGGAAGGACACCGGAGTACCCGGAGAAAAGGGTCCTCAGTCCAACCGTGATTTGAACCAGCTACCTTCTTGCTGTGAGACCTTCCTGAGTTTAAGTTAAGGATAATGGTATATCATTATCCATCCTGGAAAATCCAAAGATGAGCCGCTGACAGTGTGAAGTCCATCCTTATCAGATGGCACTTAGCATTTTATTATTTTATAAACGTGTTTCATGCAGCACAGTTAACAGAAGTGGCAGCTCACCATAAAGACCTTATAAAGTTTAGCGTTATTTGCGGGAGAAGAAAGGGTTTCGTTAGGGGTCATTGGCTCTATACACAGCATTACTATGTCTACGTAAAATAAACACCTCAAATATAGTAATCCATAGCTTGCTTTCATACAGTGCAGCGACCAACAATTGCTCTTTAAAACATATCACCTTTCATGATTTGTGCTTTCACAAATGCAGTGATCATTTTCATCTCACAGTTGTCCTGATGGCAGCTACCAGCAAAGAGCCACTGAACTGCTAATGCGCTTCGTCAGCAAGGTCACCTTGGTGATCTCGCCACAGAGATGCATAAAAAAAAAAGATGATATGGTCTCTGAAGCGCGAGGAAGTCTATAATGTCGGGGCTGTTGTCATGACACCGCAGACCCCCAACCAAGCCTTTCACAAAATGTTTCTGTATAGGTTTTGTAGAGTTGGGGGGCACGCAAGCAAAGGGCTTTACAATGGTCATTAAATAGGCAAAGAACCATGCGTCACATGCAACAATTGAGGGGAACTGAAACTTCTAATAAAAGACCCCCCACCCACCACATGTGTTTGCAAGCCCCCCATTCTCAAGAGAACACACAGAGTTGAAATATCAGTGTATCTCAGGGTTTCTCAATCCTGGTCCTGGAGACCCACAGCCCTGCAAACAGTCGGCTCATCAACAAGCACTGCAGAAGCCAGATTACGACTCATTTATTTGAATCAGGTGTGTTGGAGCGGGACATGTCTAAAACATGCGGGGCAGTGAGTCCCCAGGACCAGGACTTGGAAACCCTGGTTTACAGAGAATGGCCTGAAAAGGTGAAAATATCGAGTGAGCAGCAATTCTCTGCACACAAAAAAATGTCTAGTTAATGCCAGAGGTCAAGGCAGAATGGCCAGACTGGTTTCAAAACAATAGAAAGGCAACAGTAACTCAAACAAACACTGGTTACAGCCAAGGTATGGGTTTTAACCAGGTTACAACCAGACCCAGGATTGAGAAACCCTGGTCTAGCTTACTCAAGATGGACTAATATCAGCATCAACCTGGGATCAAATTGTTGAGTCTCGTTCACTGCAACCTATAAATCAAACGTTGTCTTTTGACAGATCACCTTAAGAGTCTGTGTTCCATTTAGCGAGCATAAAACCATCTTAGAGACTCATCAGTTAATGTTTAAATGTTTATGAACCCACCACAGATAAGACACTTTGAAGCTGTTACAAGCAACTATTGTAGAGGCGCAGGTGTTAGAATGATCATTTGTTCCACACAGAGTACATGAAAACAAGCCAGGATTCATCAGGAGTTATAATGCATTAACTTATACAAGTAGCTGTTACACCAACATTCATTTTACGAACAGACGGTCAACACGGTTGGCTTTAGAACAGAATCACATAAAGAAAACATGCCAAAATCCCTGATTAATGGCGTGGAGGGGGTCATACAAATGTACTACTCTTCCTCAGCTGTGAGACACATGCAGAATAAGAGGATATCCCATAATGGCTCTTGCAAAAATAAACAGTTTCACGTTATAACTCACTAATTACACCCCCACTGTGGAAGTCAGATAAGCCAAAAGACCATTAAAGCAGCATTAGACCATGCTAATGTTTCCTATCCTGAAAGAGCCAACCCAGGCGTTACACCTTGGATATTTTATAAACAAATAAAGGAGGTCGCAGAAGCAGTAGGACATTTGTGGGTTGTCATGCTTCACCTGTCCCTGTTCACAATATCTGGACTCAAGGATATTTCATCACGTTGGTCAAACTGATCAATCATGAGACAAACAAATATACTCAAAATCTTTAACCCTTTAAGCCTCAAAATGTCCGTCTGGATTTTTTTTGTGCTTCTTGTAAGCCTAAAAGGGCCAGAAAATGTCCTGTGAGTAAGTGCTTTTGCCCATTTTTCGGGCAGTTATTTACAATTTACTGCATGTTAAAAATAATGTATTAACTATTTAAAATGAAGAAAAACATTAAAAGTTGTATTTAGAAAACCAAAAATGTACAGACGTTTTTCCAACTCTCTTCTCTCGGGCGACAAAGACGCCGGTTCTCCGGCTTCGTGGAACACTGAAGGGAAATTACCATAATAACCACATGTTGGCTTTGACGTTCAACATCTCAGCTTTCAGAAACCATTGGAATTTTTCCAATAGCACAATCTGAGAGAACAATGAGATCAATGATAGGCTAATTTGGGCCAGACCTCTATTTTGAGATGCTCCATAACATAAATGGATAGATCCAGTCTGGAGCAGCTCAATAGCACTAACCTGAACTCTGTATGCAGCATTAGTCTTGTGACTGTGATTTGCCAGCTGATGCTTCTGTGTCCCGAGGTTAAATAAAAGCCTTTGATGGAAGCTGCTCGCCGGTAGTCATATCAGTATAAGTGTGTGTGTGTGTGTGTGTGTGCATAAACATTGACCTTGTCAGGACCAGTAGTCCTCATGGAGACCAAAACCTTGTCCTAATTAATGAGAAACTGGTTGTGGGCTCAGATTTGAATTGTGGTTAGGTTAAGATTATGGTTTGGTATTAAGTGGTTATGGTTAATGGTAGTTAGTTAGGCTGTCCAAATGAATGAAAGTCAATGAGAGTCCTTAAAAGGATAGCTGCATAATGACAATCTAACACATGGTTAAGGAATCTGAGCCCTGGCAAACCATATGATTGGTCATTTTGGCTCCTTTGTCTCTGTCTATTTTCACACGCTCGTGGCTGAATTCCTCTTCTTGTCAATGTGAGGTCAGTGTGAAGAATGACCTCCCTTTATCCCGGCAATCAAAACATCAGGAACGGAGTCATCAGACTTTCCTCTTAAGTGATTTGTGCTTTGAGTTTTCCATCGTGTTCATGACACATGGAATAATGTTTCCTTACAGAGTTGCTGTGGAGAATGTCTTCTCTTTCAAAATACCTCGTGACCAATCTGTAATTAGATAAGTTTGAGCAATTAGTAAAAATGAGTTCCTAACTGTCACAGGCTGTTTCACGGGTCACTGGATTTCTGTGTTGTCCATGCTGCTCAACCTTTAACCTATTGCTTTGTTTGTTCCACCACCAGCACACAGTATTCCCGGCAAACACTCAGTCTAATTTTTCAGTGCATTTTACCACTTTGAATTAATTAGCCAGAAAGTATAATGACTTTTCCGTTTTAGTACTCATCATGGCCAATTATAATCATTAAGTCAGCCATTTCTCTTGATTGTCTTTTGAGCCTGGAAAAGCACACACCTGCTCACGGTCTCCCAGTATTTAAACCTGCCTGTTCCACCTGTTCACATCTTATCACATTTCACTGTGTTGTCCTTCATGCTGTGGACTCTCATTCGCGCTACCTGTTACCTGCACGCTTGTGCGTTTGTTTTTATAATGTAGATTTGCCATTTGTGACCGATAACAATTTAGAGTTCGATCAATTTTCTCCCAGTGTTTTCAGAGTATCTCGGCATATTTAGAATATGTCGGTTAACACTTATTCACGTAGCATTCCTATGTTTTTGTCTTAGTACAAGAATACTTGTGTAATAAGCAGTGTTGTACAGTATCAAAGTAGAAATACTTAGTTACTGTACAACATTCACATATCTGTACTTTACTTTATGTATATGTCTAGCTTACTTTTACTCCACTACATTTCCAAAATACATTTTTACTATAATGATCACAATAAAATGTTTGAATGTATGTATGTAGTCATAAACTGGTTCGTTCGGGCCTGTGGACAGAAAGTTTAGTGGCATAACTTACATAAAGTATTGTTTCCGGGTGAAAGTTGAAGAATCAATTAATTTGTTTATTAGTATTATGGACAGTTGCACTTTTTCTTGTTCTTTCTGTGGAAGAACACGTGAAACACATTAGGGGCGGGGCAGACAAAAATCAAAAGGGAACACAGGACAGGAAGCAAAACTCAACAAGAACATTTTCAAAATAAAACCACGAATAGGAGACAGTAATCTAGACACACAGAACTAAAAACCCAAGGTAAAGAATACAGAGGGAACAACAAGTGTCTGAACAAGGAGTCTGCAGATAATTTAGTGGTGGTGACAGAAAACAACACTTCAAGAAAGTTTGCAGTGCATAGATATAGATACTTTGAACAAGTCACCACTATATTTGAATAAGCCTCAGTTCTATAAAGGAAAAGAACTTTTTGCCCCATGGTTAGAGAGGGTCTCAGTGTGCAGGCATGGATGACTCACACGCATGATTGGATATGGTACAGATCCCACCTTTGAACTCAAATACTAAACAAACCTCTCATGTGATAATCAAGCCCACCATGACCTTCACCTCCCATTGACATTTGCTTTCCGTCGCTAATGTAGCAGTCAGTTCTATTAGCTGGAAATGTTAGTGGTTTTCAGAGCATTTATTTAATCTCTCACATAAATCACTCACACATGTGTTTATACGTTGTGTGTTTTTAAGCATTCTCCGCATTCCTTTAAATAGTAGCCCAAGCAGCTCACAATGCAGTCTGAGATGGCGTCACCACAGGCGTGTGTGTGTGTTTTCTTTTTTGAAAATGTAATCACGGGCAAAGCTGAGAGTGGTTTGAAAGTCTGATAAGATATGGATGCACTGTCAACTGTGAAAGAGTAAGTGAGACACTTACCGTAACTGAGGTCAAAATAGGCCACACCTGATGTTTGATGATGCAACAAATAATTCACATGATATTTCTATGTTTTTGATTCATCCTGGAGGTCAGATTAAATTCAAGAAGTCTATAATACTCGCTTTTACTGTTGCGATCACACTACATACTGCTTAATATACTTGATTTTTTGACTTTTTCCATCGGAAACTTCCATCCTTAGTCTGTCACACTGTCATCAATGCTCAGTGTTTACAACGTGGCTGGTTTTTCATTTACAAATCAGCTGCAAATTCATTCTATTGTACTGTCATATTTCCAGATGATAGTATACAAAATTCACCACATGATTGGTTCTTCTGTCAGCGATCAAATCATTTCATTTAAATGACGCTTGAAAGTCATAGCCTCCCCGCTGCCCTGTTGTCATTTCACTCTGTGACAGGGACTGTGTTGCACCAAGAGGAGCTGGAAGTGATGCCATTGAATTCTGTGGTTCCAAAAACCAATCTCATTCCACGAGCATGCCAAACCTTCACCGCACACATTACTCAACGTTTCCATACTTGTACCTATCGTCCCCATGCATGGCACACCATTGCTGGAACCCCGGGGGGAAATGTGCACATGCCAAGTAAAGTCTGCTCTGAAAAATGTCCCTCTATGTGTCACATTCATGACATGTGGTTTTCAATCTAAGATGAAGCAGAGGTGTTTTTGAAGAGAATTTGGGAGGCCGGACAAAAGGGACCAGGAGGATCCTACCATTACACACTCACACAGCGTCTCTGTCCATAGACCCTCACATCGAGTGCTGTACAGACTGTAAAGCCCTTTATGGCAAATTGTGTTTGTGATGTTGGGCTATATAAATTCAATTGAATTGAAAATAGTAATCACATATTTAATTAACCTATGTATGTATACATATATATATTTATATGTATACATACATACATACATATATAGCATACAAAAGTTGATAGAAATGTATGGAATCTTGTCAGTTTTTTGCAATTTTTATTTAACTAAATAAATGTATGAAACCTTTTGAGGCTTATATGAAAACCACACCCAGAAGAATATACACAAGACAAAAAATATTAAAAAAAAAAAGTTTCATACCTTTTTCGTGAATGTGCAAGAGCCCAAAATGTGTTCACTTTTGGAGAAGGTGAACAATTGCAGGAAAGGTCTTCACAACACTCGTCGCCAGGCCCTTGCTATAGAATGATGAAAGGTACAGGGATAAAAGGCAAAGCAAAAAATGAGAATGCAACATTGTGGAGGACAATGATCATAAAATACCACCAATAAAAAAAGAAGAAAGAAGAAAAGATTCATGTTATGTTTTAAAGGGATTCTGTATGTAAGAAGCTATCTCCCCAGGTATGTCATCACTGCTGACCTTTACAATAGAGCCACAATATTATTTATGCAGTACAGTGCACTGGTCTTGTTCCCCAATAATGTGTATTTGATTTTACATTACATCAGCACTGCAGTTATCTACACAAGGTAGTGACAACACTTATAGCATCAAGTAGCACTGATACTGTTTTACAGAGCTACCTGATAACAGCAGTAGACCTGAAGTTCAACTCACTTGACCGCCACAGTCTAAAGTTACTTTGTGGATTAAGATTTTTATGATTAAAAAAAACATCCGACACATGAGTTTTCAGATTTAAGATACAATAAAAAAACATAAAATGTTTGTTAGAAATTAGAAGTGTTAAATTTTAAATTACTTTTTTCTTGATAAAACTTCAGACCTTTTACTTTTTGATGGTAGTAATATTAAGCAAATTACTGGATGCCTTGTGTAAATGACAAATGACGATAATAATGTTTAAAACGCGTCAATTAGAAAAAAAAGAGATCCTGTTTTGAAGAATTTCCACAAGCAGAGAAGTCATGCCACACGACCAACGGTACAGTGAGCGTCACAAGAGCAACAGCCTTGCAGTGTTAGTCATTGTATTTTAAGAGCATGGTTTCGCAACTTATTCTTAAGCAATATTTTCATCCGTGGGCATCATGTGTCCACATTCCGGTCACCATCAGGAATGTGCCAAACTTGTAATTGTACAAGATGGCACAGTTAATCATTAAAAGGTTATAAATTTGATGGTAGGACAGGACACTCAGCCTCATCTGCTTTCGATGCTGCTGCTGCTGCTCTGTTTATCACACGTCGCAGCGACAACACAACTGTTTCCATTCACAAGTTTGCAGACGCACACGTCTCCACGTTTGTTTACAACTGAGTCAGTGCATTTTTGTCATCAACAGCAGAGGGGGAATTATTGCCTTTGAATAACACACATGTGCTTAGTTTAATTTGAATCAAACGAGACACTTGAATGTCAAAGATGAACTTACTCATGTACGGAGAGAACACACTCGTACGTGCCAACACTTTACCGTAAACTCTCTGACAGATTTCACAGTGGCCTGCGTGCTGTTTGTTTGTTGTCACGCCCCACTGAGTTGGGGACCAGGTGTAACAGGCAGCTCAGTTCTCAGAGTTGATGTTTTACCCTGCGTCCAACTCTTTGCCCTACAGTACACCTAATAATTATTCATTTTACATCCCTTGAGTTTATGAGTTATTTTGGCGAAAGAAATGTGTTCTCTTTTGGACTACACGTTTTATTTCGTAGATGAAAAACCAGAATGCAAACTGTTTAAACACTTTTTATTAGCTTGTCACCTTGGCAGGATTATCCTGTTCAGACATGGAATAACGTCATTTGGGTGGACTTGTAAAATACTGAATACCTTTTCTGTGTCAGAAAGGGTTAGACCTTAAAATGATTGCTTGGGAGTCATCTGGCTTCTCTCTGACTCTCCCTTATGTGCTCTAGTAGTACATAAACACAGGAGTAAAAGAAATAGTTATGACATGTTGTTTGTTTGTTTTGTTGCTTTTTTTTGTTTCAGCTAATGCTCAATTAGGACAAACTAGATTCAAAAGGAAATCAATGTATGTGGATTACAACATATACATTGAAAGTGAAAACATTTAGAAGCTATGCAGGTCAATAATACAAAATGCACTTTTGGTTACAGCTCTTTTAGGACTCATTACTATAACTCACAAAAGTCCAAAGACCAGAAAGTGGTGATCAGGGAGGCTCTGGGAGTGGGGGCTGGAGGACAGAGAGGGGAGGAGGGAGGGTGAGGGAACAGAGGGAGGGAGGGAAGCAAGAGGCCAGTCTTTTGGATTTCTCATTAATTCAGTGTGGCCCTCTCTTTCAGGTTCCAAAATGCCCGCCTACTCGCCATTATCAGTGCGGGCCATATATATGCATCTTGCTGCTGTGGTTCAGCTCAGAAACTTCAGAGACAGCCCACAGCCACAGCTGAACAGCCACTCTGCCACCAGGATGAGAGAGTTCAAGAGCAAAGACTTCTGGAGGGCTGTTCTGGCCGAATTCGTTGGCATGACCTTTTTTATTTTCCTCAGCATCGCGGCAGCCATTGGGAACACAAACAACACTGCCCCCGACCAGGAGGTGAAGGTGTCACTGGCCTTTGGACTGGCCATCGCCACGCTGGCCCAGAGTTTAGGCCACATCAGTGGAGCCCACCTGAATCCTGCAGTTACCATAGGGATGCTTGTCAGCTGCCAGATCAGCATATTCAAGGCCGTCATGTACATAATTGCTCAGATGCTGGGTTCAGCGCTGGCCAGTGGCATTGTGTATGGAGCACGTCCAAGTCAGTCTTCAGCACTGGGGCTCAACACTGTGAGTAAAACCTTTCATAATATTGCTGTTGACAGAAGAAGTGATAATCAGCAGTTTGAGATTGAGAGCTCTAAAATATCCCTCACTTCCAAGAAACATGAAGCAACTGTATGTAAAGTTCCTACTTAGTGTGGAGTCAACCTCACACTGAAAACTTTATGACTGAATTAGCACAAAATTGTGCGTGTTCTTCTTTGGACATTCTGTCATTGCTTGTAATTGAACAGTGATGACACATGATTTTAACACACCGCACTGCACCTTGAAGAATTTGCAGGTAAAACATCAAGTGTCAACAGGCTGACATTTCTCCTCAGTAGTTGCTTGGTAAATTGGATGTTTTGCATATTATTTTTCTAATGCTACACTTTTCTTTAAGCAGGGTTGTAAAAGATAATATCAGCTGTTTTTTTTGCTGTTGGCCTCACTATCCTCTCACTGTGGTTAAACAGTTCTGGTGTGTACACAGCACACTTCAGCTAAATACCCAATAACCTTTTCTTTTTTTGCAAAGTAGCCCTCTTTGCAAAATTACTGTCACACTTTCACTCAGCGGTTATGACAGGAAGCGATTCATGTGAGTGACACGCTGACAAACTTGTTGTTTTTGTTATTTCTCTTTAACTATCACAGCTCAATGGTGTTACTCCAGCCCAAGGCGTGGGCATTGAGCTTCTGGCAACGTTCCAGCTGGTGCTGTGTGTCATTGCAGTCACTGATAAAAGGCGGCGTGATGTCACCGGCTCAGCACCCTTGGCCATTGGCCTCTCGGTCTGCCTAGGACACCTGGCAGCTGTAAGTTTCAGCTCACAGTCACTCTCAAATGCAGTGTGCAAAGTACATTTTTTGGGCAGCAAACATGATAAGCGCTCTTTGATTAGAAGAATTTCATTCATTATTATTGTTGTAGCTAATCCCCCTCTGCAAGTCTGCTTAGACCATGTAGCTGAAGATCCTCTTATGTTGTCTCTTTATTGTTGATTACAGATCAGCTACACAGGCTGTGGAATCAATCCCGCTCGCTCCTTTGGTCCAGCTTTGATCCTTAACAATTTCGATAACCACTGGGTAAGTCTGACAAGTGCTTTACGCATGCTTCGCATTCTTCTGTATGCAAATTCTACCAAGTCATGCTTAAATAATTCCATAAGAGACCTCTGAAAGTTAATCAGTTATAATATTCCTATTGTTTTGATTAGCCCGACTGAAATATTGGTAAAGGAAAACCTTTTGAACCAGACTGGAATGTGTCTCATCGATGACAATGGTTCGTGCTTGACTCATGTCAACAAAGATCCATCCAAAGATTGATCTGTGTTTCTCAATCCAGGTGTACTGGGTGGGGCCAATCTGTGGCGGTATCGCAGCAGCACTCATTTACGATTTCCTGCTCTCTCCCAAATTTGATGACTTCCCCGAACGCATGAGAGTGCTGGTCAGCGGCCCAGTGGACGACTATGACGTTAACGGGGACAATGGTGCTACAACTGTGGAGATGTCGTCAAAGTAGCAGCACTGTGCAGTCACAACCACTTAGTGTCATTGTAAATGTGTGCACTCCTGTAAAAAACATTGCTCTGGACTTTAGTGTCAAGGACAGTCAGTGTTTCTGTGCTTTTTTTATACCAATGAGAACGTGAAAAGTGTCATGTTCTCATTCACATCTCTGTTTGACCCAAGCACACCATTTTTTTATTCTAACTGATTCTAAAACACAAAAGATAGGGAATACTGTTGCCCAAATTGCCTTCGGTGACAAAACTCTATAAAGCAATTTACAAAAATAGAACCTTACAATGACAGAATGAACATTTTAAAGACCTATACATTTTTATATAGTAAGAAGGTTGTGGAGTCTTGACAGGGCAATGTGCAGATTTTATTTCCCTTATCAGTATTCTATGTTGAGCCATTGTTGTTATTTTTTGTATACATATTTCTATTTGCTTGTATCACTTTTTATTTCTGTTGAATAATGTATTTTCTGAACACTATGGAAATGTCTCACTTTTTTAAATAAAACACTTATTATTGATAGTTGTTTCATCTATTATTTGTTCTTTTTTTTATTGGTAGAATAACAAGCATGGGGATTATCTGGCATTAGAGAAAGATGTTTATTCCCTGTGGAATCATCTTATAAAACCATTATTTTGTTATAAATAGAAATGATATTACAACAAAATTACAATGGAGCACAATACACTCAATTTGAGAAACTTGTGTTTTATATTTCAAAATCAAGTGCACACAGAGAAATACTATCTAATTACTAGTAGCCCTTGAATTACTGTGTGTTATTTCTCTAAATTTATCTCAAATTATGAAAATGCAATGGGTCGGTAAATGTGGATGAGTTTACACGATAATTTACTGCCCAAATGAGTGCAAATTCTGTAGCAAATTAGCAGGTAATCAAATAACCAAATCCCCTCTGACATGTTGGCTGGGGTGTTTAAAACTTAAAGCATGAATCATTTGGTAATCCAGCCTTGACATTGTCCAATAAAAAAATAAATATACGGAGGTGTCCTGTGTAATGTGAGCCAAATCATCAATGTTTCTCAGCCTTCACATTTTATTTTATCTCTGGTCTGCACACCAGGACAAAAATATGAGCAAAGCTGTGTTAAACTGCCGCTCATGGTGGATGAAGGTTTGGCTGGTAAACATCAGATTACATTTTAAATTTAAAATGTTCTAAAACATTTGAACATTAGCCTCTGATACACATGACAAGATATTAAGTATCAGAAATACAGACATTTACAAAAACAGTTTGAAGCGTAAACATCTCTGCAATATAAACGGGAAGATATCATGTCAACTTTATACCTCAGCAGTATAAATCCTCTTGTGTAGCCCTGCATTTTAATTTAATTGCTCACTTTTTGTTTTTCTAAAACTGCCCACCTGTCACTGCTGACTGATGAATACCGTCTCCCACTTGTGCTTTCAACAGGGGAAGCGTCCAGTGGCAGGTTGCCAGGTTGGCGAGTGTTCTTTCAGCAGCCAGGAAACTGTAAATACACAAGATATCTCTTACTCACCATTTCTCTCCTTCTTACTCACTCCCTTGTTGGTCAGCTGGTCCGATTATGGCCATGTGCCAGTGAGAGAAGAAGAAAGTGTTGTTGACCCTGCAGTGTTTTTGTTATATGAAAAGTGAATCCTTAAAGGTAGGGCATGTTGCCCAGGTTGCTGGTTTGCGAAATTATCTTTTTAAATGAAAGTTTATGGGGAAATGAGCCTACTTCTTACTTGATTTATAACAGTAATGAATATTTTTCTGAGGAGTTAATGGTCTCAACCACTGGTTTCTTGTCTTCTTTAAAAGAACATGATGTCAAATTCATAAATTATGTTCCCCATTTAGGAGTAGACACGGTGATTGACAGCTCGTACCATCTGGTTAGAGGCGACATCTGTAAAAGTGTTTAAAAAGTTTAAAATAGAGACTACATAATATGCAATTCATTTTTGTGGGAGAAAACTACAGTAAAGTGTTCTTGGCTAATTTAGTGGGTCTTTTAGTGGGTGAACAATTGTTGTTGAACCACTGATATACCAGAGCTCATACAAGCGTTAAGGGGCCCCAAGCAGACATTTGATTAGATCCTCCTTATCACCAGTACTATTGTAAATGCTCACGCATTCAGTACATGACATAACATTAAAAAAACAATTCATTGTTGTGTTGGTCAACAAAACGGACGTTTAAAATACATGTAAACTTGTTAGTCAAACTGCAATTGTACCAAATTGTACTAAAGTCAGACTAATACACCCAACAAATAAAATAACTGCTGCATGTATTCTTTGAGTCGGACTCAAGTTGGCCTGGTTTGATTGACAAGGAGACAGACATTATGCTCTGCTGGATAAAAGAGATCTAACTCTTTTAAAGTATGTGGATATTAGATTATGGCACTTACAACTAGCCGCATGCTAGGCTAGAAACTACCTAACTGCCTTGTTGTAGTGGACTCATAAGCAGAACTCTCAGACACAGGTTAAAGAAAACTATATTTGTTGTTGACATAGGGAAAAAAAGGTTCAGTACACAGACAGACTGTTAGAAAAGGCACCAAAATCACACAGAATCAACACTAGAAGGAGAATGAACAGACAAACCTTGACTTTATACTGCAGCTGTGGCTAATTCAACACAGGTGAAAGTAATGAGGATGGGATAGTAATCAAGCTGGTGGGTGGGGAATCACGACAGGAAGTACATTGATCTGTAAATAGAAAAGAATGTTGGATTTCAAAATAAAACAGGAAATGGCACAGAATGAACACACGTTATTGTTCCTGCTATTCCTGCTCACGTTTGTGCACTGGGACGAGGACAGCAGTTTCATTAAACAGCCTTAGCACAACATAACTGTGCATGGAAACGTACTGACTGTATGATGGCAGTTGCCAGCAGGAATTGATTGTTGATTTATTTTGTTATTTTTACTTTTTTGTAGTAACCTCTGACAACAAGTAATATTTTAAGTTAAGTGCCACAAAAACCCTGCTACGCTTTGGGCCAGCCCTGGATACCACTAATTCTTTTGAAGGTAACAGAGGAGCAGCTGAAGCCAGTCCCAGCTGACACTGGATAAGAGGCAAAGTTCACTGTATAGCTTTCATAAGGATGAAGCTCATTCAGCCTGTATCTACTTTTAACTCTGTTTGTCCGTTGTCTGCCTTTTAGAATGAAGCAAGGATATTGGGATGTTTGCCCTAGAATATCTTTAAAGGTTTGCACTGGCACTCAGCCTATTTTCAAGATAGCAGCAGTTTTCAAAGAATCCCTATTGCAAGAAATGTCCAGGGCACTGCTCCTCTCTTCTCCACAATGCCCCTTTTAAACTAATGCCAAATGATTGAAGAAAAATATATATAACTAGTGTGATCTTGCAAATAAACACTGTACAGTTTATGCACATGTTGTGTTGATTTAGCTTATGGTCTTTGCTTATGGTCTACTGTATAATTTACCAACAGATGATGCCACTGTGTGTTGAAACAGTTCAAAAAATCATTTGAAGTTGTAAGTAACAGTTCACTGCTTAACATTGCAGTACAAATATTGATTATATACATGCTTCAACTTCTGCATGATTAAATGCTCAGTGTTCGGCCTATAATTTCTTGAGTTTTAGTTAAAACCTCCTAACAGGCACCCGCATTCTGATGTCATCTGATGGCTCGGGAATAGTAGATTCCATGAGTGAATCACGTTTGTATGGTATTTACATATGAAAGCTGTGGGGGCATCATGGGTGAGTGGAGAGCATTCACGTGATGAGGTGTTCGTACTGGCACGAGAACAAGGGAGATTCTGGTGGAATCTCAGATTGTCCTCAACCGGAGGCGACCGCTTTCCCTCTGAAAGCCACTGGTGAGAAGGAGGACATATTTGCTGGATATATATATATATATATATATATCAGGATATAGGACTTTTGGATTGTATCAGATTTTACATTTTTATCTATCCGATCCAGTGATTTTGTATCATATTGGTTCATCCCTAAAATCATTCAAACAACAATACATACAGTACATTCAGATTATTGTACATTCAACAAATAAAGAAGTCGATACATACATAGAATAAAATAAATCAGTTCAACTATTGCACGTAAATCTTACACACTGGCCATTTAAGTAACTTAACAATGATTTCCTCACACTTTAATATGTTACAGCCAAAATAAAACATGAAAGTAAAATAGCAGGCTCATGACTATTGTCACACAACACAAAAGACCAAATGGTCCTGCAACAAGAGCGTGAAAACATTTAGCTTATTTAATTCAATGTTATTAAATTCATTTCTTTTGTATGTATTTGAGTATTTCTTCGTAGATTATAATCGGACAGAATTCTAATGTCTTGCTCAGTCTGCTAGTATCATTGTTGCTGACTGTAGGGGCAGAGTTATGAAATGCTCTACAGTCAGCAGAGTAGGACAGTGACTGTTGGCATGTACCAGTGCGAGGGAAAAAAAGGGATTTTCCTTTTAACAAATCAAGTGTTAGTTGACAGTTCGCTGTGGTGCAATTGTGGACTTATCCACAAAGCAGAAACCACAACCTTTGTCCTTGCTGGCAGTTTTCCACATCATTACTCCTCCATCCTCTGCTCCTCTAACATAAGGAATCCTGTATCCTTCACTGTCCTGCAAAGGCTCATGTATGCAAGGGTTACAGGGTACATATTCAATATTGTAATGTGGTTTTAAATGCATGGAAATGATCTAATTCAAAGAGATTAAACAAACAGCAATTAGACATGAATTTTAAACTGAACTGAAGAAGAAAAAAGGCGACTTGACACTCACAACTTTAGACTTGGATAAAATTACTCAAAATGACTTGACTTATGGAGTAGTTACATTATTAACTTTACAATTTGTTTTTGAAACACGGAAAACATTGTCTGCTTTTGCGGCCATGCGTACAAACCTTTTTCTTTTTTAATCTAACGCTAGTTAGCGTCTTGGTGGGTCAAAAACTGGTTAAGATAAGCTTGTGAAATTGAAAACATTGAATTTGAAATGCATTTGCCTAATGTCAGTATTTTTATCAATGTTAATTATATCTTTTTTTATAAAAAATGTTTCTGTTACTGATAAAACTCAAAAGGTTTTATCAGTACTTCTTTTTTAGCAGATTTAAATGTGGAATATCTGGGAAATCATCGTCATCTTCTTTAGTCATACAACTTGTAACTTCATTTAAAGCAGGGACGCAACTAGACTTGACTAGTTGACTAATGACTTTGGACTTGCTTGAGACTTGAAGGTTAAGATTTGAGACTTGCTTGTGACATGCCTATGTGGGACTTTCTCCCATCATCTGGCGTGATTTGATGAGACCAAAGTGTGGCCAAAGTCAAAGGTTATCCTTTGACAAGTTTCTTTCTTTTTTTCCTGACCAAGGCGACAAGAAGCACGGTGACCCTTTAACCTGTCAATTCTCTCACACAGAAAAGCAGAATGAGAGGCCCATTTCCTTGTCATGAATTCAAAAGGTCCCCTTTCCTTCCTACAATTTGGCATGACAGATGTTAACTTCAATGCGGCCGGCCCTGCATGACACAAGCTCAGAATAGGATCAGTAAACGGAAGGATAGGAAAACCATTTCTATCCTTCTCTACTAAAACGCTCGGGCGTCATTAATGTCCTTCACACAGCTACCATCTCATGAGTCTTTGTAAACTTGAATTTTAAATTTTACCTTAGAGCAATAATGAAAGAACCATGAAATACATGACAAAAAAAAGTACTCGCATCATTTAACACAGTCTGCACTTGACTGCATCACTTCACTTTAACACTTTAGTGTCCAGGATGTGAATATGAGTAAAAGCAGTAGTGCCCTCTGTTAGACCAGAGGAAAAACAATGTGGAGGTCATTGTGACTGCTGAAACACAAATCTCTCAGCTGTTTCTAATCAGGCCTGATTCTCCAAAGCCACACACCATATGAATGCTGCTGAGTGTTTGCCTATTATGTTTTCAGTCAGGCTGCTGCTCCTGCTCCTGCTCGTGCCACTCAACTACTGCCCAAAGTTTGTTTTCTGAGCATGAGGTTATAGGCACGAAGCCATGTCTGAAATTAAAACGTGGGCTTTCTGGAGGGCATTCCTCGCCGAGTCTCTCGGAATGATGATCTTTGTCTTCATCGGCCTCTCAGCTGCAATTGGGGACAGGAATAATACTTACCCTGACCAGGAGATAAAAGTGGCATTGGCCTTTGGCTTGGCCATCGCTACATTAGCCCAGAGTATAGGTCACATCAGCGGTGCCCACCTGAATCCTGCCATCACCCTCGGCCTCCTTGCCAGCTGCCAGATGAGTATCCTCCGAGCCCTTTTCTACGTAATCGCTCAGATTTTGGGAGCAGTGGCTGGCAGTGCCTTTGTGAACGCTATCAGGCCAGAAATCATTGATTCACTCGGTGTTAACAAGGTAAGGTTGCACTTCCAATGTTTCTCAACGATGACAACAACCATGAATCACTAACATTTGGCACTCTGGTTAAGCAGTATTTGGGGAATTGGCCGCAGCCTAATCTAGTTTTCTGCGAGGGCCAGACACTTGGCGTCTGAAATTTTATGTCCTCATCTTTTTTGATTGTCCTCATTTGCTAACTGCAGCTCTATTGGTTCAGTTGTGATGTCAGATTTCAATGATCAGTGATTTGTTGGCGTTGCGCAACAAAGACATGTCTCAGCTGTGTTTATGGGAAAGCTTGTGGTGTCGTCGGTAATTCGAGCACTGAATAATTAAAGAGAGTAAATACTTAAGGCATAGTTCTGCTTTTTAGCTGATCGTGTAAGAGTTTCATAAATGGAAGATTAAAAAAAAAAAAAAAAAAAAAAAAAAACCTCCTCACCATAACCGTTAACCTTTGGACAATGGAGGTGAGCCAACAGAAGTGTTTTCCTCTCTGCAGCTAAATGGAGTCAGCCCAAGTCAAGGTTTCGCTATAGAGTTCCTGCTCACCTTCCAGCTGGTGCTGTGTGTGCTCGCAGTCACTGACAAACGACGTGATGTAGCTGGATTTGCACCTCTGGCTATCGGACTCTCTGTAGCGTTGGGACACCTCGCCGGGGTAAGTGCATCAAGACATTCCTTGACATCCCCCCCCTCATTAATTTCCATCCTCAGATGGATTGTTTCTCCATCTTACTGTGGCCTGATACAATGGATTTGCGTAAGTTGAACTGGCAGTAAATCAGACTTGCATGTAATTTGCTGATGTACAGCCAGAGAGGCGAGCGGTGTTTTCCTCTGATATGGTTTACAGATCCGCTACACAGGATGCGGCATCAACCCAGCTCGATCCTTTGGGCCTGCAATTATACTGCAGTCATTTGATGACCATTGGGTATGTATATCATGAGTTGTAAATCTGATTATGTTGTATTTGTGAGTCATTTCTTATAAAACAGGGACTCGTGTGTGTGTGTGCTGTTTCTGTTTGTCAGGTATACTGGGCAGGACCGATGAGTGCCGGTGTGGTGGCCGCTCTTCTGTATAATTATGTACTGACGTCCAGTCACGAGTCCTTCAGAGAAAAAACAAGAGCCTTGTTCTGCGGAGGCTCCTCGCCAGAAAGTGAGAATCGGGAACCTCTGCTGGAGCATGTTGAAGATGTGAAATGGTTAAAAGAGCCAGGAGTCTAAGTGGAAAATAGGACATTTTGTTTAATTGTATCCTATAAAATAAATGTTTTCCTAACCTAAGGAGCTTCATATCCTGTGTGACCTGCAGCCCCCCCGCCCCCTTTCTGCACATAAACCTGTTCATCATAAACACTGAGGCACAATTTTACACAAGTTACAACTTCAAAAAGAGCATTTCATGTTTCTGTAAGCCACTTCACATTTACTCTAATTCCAAAACATTTCTGCCAGTAGTTCCAATTGTTGAGTCAATTACCAGCTCATGTGGCTGTAGGACAAGGCTTTGTCATTCCTTGTCACCCTTCACCTGGTTCTGTGTGTGTGTGTGTGTGTGTGTGATAGAATTACTGATGAGTGACAGTGATGTTAAAGGCTAAACTCTGCTGGCTATGGAGCTTTTAATGGGAGTTCTGGACTTCCAAGTCAGTCACAGTGTTATAATTGTCATGTTTTGAGTTTTACAATAAAGGAAATCACAGTTATTAAGGCTCAGAATAAATTATCCTGCTATTTAGTTTTTCATGAAACCTTACAGACTGAGGTAATATCCTGACATTATAAAATATATGTATACAGGAGACATTTCCTGATCTGTTTCTCTTTGCTATGTTTGGAATGCTCATAATTCATGTTCTTTACCTTCTGGGTTCATTACATCATTTGTTTTGAGTTTTACAGTAAAGGAAATCACAGTTATTTAGGGTCAGAATAAATGATCCTGCTATTTAGTTTTTCATGAAACCTTACAGACTGCGCTAATATACTGACATTATAAAATATATGTATAGAGGAGACATTTCCTGATCTGTTTCTCTTTGCTATGTTTGGAATGCTCATAATTCATATTCTTTACCTGCTGGGTTCATTACATCATTTATTTGCAGTTCATGAAGCAGCTGCACAGGTGTGAAATGGAACTGGTGTCTTTCATAGACTTTTATAGCTGTGTGACTGTCAGCAGTTTGTCCAGTAAATGTCACATGAGACAACATATCTAAAAGCCTTTGTTTGCCTTTTATGTTCATTTTTTCCACCACTACTGGCTCATTTTTTCACACAAGTCACTGTGGCGAGGAGCCAAAATATGGAAAGCAAAGCAGGAATAAACGCAAGGGAATGCTGTGATGCTAAAACATGCATCACACCATAGCAGGAACACGGGGGACGGTAAGATAATGATGCACACGAGTGAGAGCAATTACACGCAGGTGTGATACAATGAGGAAAACATAGGGGCAGGATGTGAATGTAAACGGACGCACAGGGAGGAAACACGACAAAAATAAAACAAGAAGTGAAATGGATAAGAATTTCAACGTAAAATCCAGTATTCATGACATGTTTACAGTCCCAAACAAAGAACAAAATATGGACTTACTATGGCTTTAGTCTGTACATGTTTCTTCAGTTGCCTTCTGCACTCTGAACACCAAAACTCAGTGATGTACTGTTTTGTGATTTTATAAGATGAAATATATGTCGCTGAAATGACAGAGTGCATAGCCGGGCTGGAGTGGCTCAGTGGTTAAGACTGGTACCCTGTGTGCAAAAGACTTCATGCTCGCAAATTCAACTCCACCCCTGGCAGGTTTTACTCAATTCCCTTGGATAAAAAGTCTGCTAAATGTAATAGCCAAGTCAATGAAGAGGGGTTTAAGCATTTCTGTACGTTGATCATTTTAAACGTTGCATTGAGTGCTTTAAAGATTGTCTTTATGTGTCTGCTGTCTGTTATTATTTCAAACAATTTTCCAAATGGTTCAAATTTCAAGTAAACATACAGTATATCCTTGTTTGTATTGTACAATAACCAGACACAGACACAATGACCTTGCCATTATCTTCTAAATAATGTGCAGCCTACTGTGCACCGTAGTATTCTATTCAAGATGTTTGGCAACGCTCCCAATAACGTCTACACTAAAACAACAAGGATGTGGATCACATAATTACGCATGTAAGAACTTTGAATTCTTCATATAAGAAAAAAAATGCATGAATAGACATGATGTGGCTGTTGTGGAGGTTTCCTGTTTGGCTCTGTCACAAGAATGTCCTTTTCCCATCTACGCACATGGCCCCTCTCACATCCCGTTTTATGGCGTATGAGTATTTGATGGTCCCCACACCCCGGGCTAATCATTGAATAACCATCAAATGACTTTAAACTCAACAACCAAACATTTCCCAACAGAGATGCTGCAGGCTGAGAGCAATCCAGCCAAGGTTGTGTAAGTAGATGCAAGTTAACGTTACCCAATCAGAGGCTGAGTAGCTGCTGAGGTTGGATGCACATCCCCTTGTTCTCCATTGCCATTATTCTGCTCTGTGTGGGATGATCATTAACAAAATGTCAGTTACCCAAATAATTTACAGGTGTTTTCCTTTATTGTCAGGTCCAACTTCCACGTATTGCCACACTGCTGTGGCAGTGAAATCGGTGATGGGAAATCACTCCGATTGTCCGTAACTTAAAAGCAACATCGAGCATAAATTCAACAGATGGAAGCTGTGATGGCGTCAGTGAGGAATGGGTGGTCTAAAAACATGAAAAAATCTGCATAGAATGTCATAACATATTGCAATCGTTGAAACAATCAGATAAAAAAACATTTATCTACGTTCTGTTTATTCCTCTTCCTCCATTTCTCCTCCCATTAGGGAGCAATGTTTGATCGCTCTGGTGTAAGTTACCCCCACTGTTAAGGATCCTGCTTACGTGCACTGTGCATAAATGCATCCATGACGGATGGCTTTGCTGATGGGATTATCTCACTTATAGGACATGGCACTTCTTCGTTTTTCTTTTTTTTTATGGTGGAATCTCAGAGGTCGGTCATGTGACAGCAGCCAATCAAAACCCCCCCCTGTTTGTGTGCTTAACCTCAGAGGGCAAAGCATTGTGTTTAGCCTCTTGTTTTGAAGTCTGTCCTCAACAACATGGACAATGCTCTTTTTGTTGCTGCTCACTGGTTTTGTCTGAGAGTGTCCTTATTATTTGGCTCTCATGTTGAACTTGATTATTCCATGATTTGTCATGGGAGAGTGTCCAGTAGTCCCCTCATTATATTTGTTCAGACAAAATAGACAATTGAATAAGGCGGACAAGGATGAGGATTTTATTGACATATTAACAATAACATTTTAACTCAACTAGGTCCTCCTTCACTATAAGCATTTTAGTATATTTATAATGTCAACACATCTTATGAAAAGACCATACAAAGAAAGCTTGATATGCTGTCCATTCCCCCAGGTCCTAGACATTATTCATTCATCCATTCATTCATTCACTGTCTACATCCCGGACAGGGGGCCAGTCCATCGCAGGGCAAGCACACAGAGATGTACAACCATTCCCACTCGCATTCACACCTATGGTCAGTTAACCTTTGCATGTTTTGGGACTGTGGGAGGAAACCGGAGAACCCAGAGAAAACACACGTGCGCACACAGGGAGAACATGCACACTCTGCAACAGTGCTAGCCACTATTCCACCGTGTGGTCCCCCCAATGTTGTCCAATAACACTCAAGTAGCTCCCACTAAATGATACGTTCAGTACAGTTAGTAAAGGTATTGTAGTTTTGTTTTGGGAGGATTTTGCCTTTATTTGGGCAACAGGAGACGAGGAGGGGACATGCAGTAGAGATCCATCCCTCTAGGAATTGCTTCTCTGCGTTTATCGATTGCCCATGAGGTGAAGACACCCTAACCATAGGCTGTAAAGTAGTCTTCTGAATTGCCAGGTGAAGCTTAATCAGGAAGTAAGAGTATATTGAATGGCCACCAGGGGGCGGATTTGCTGCTTGCAAAAGAAACTCCATTTGAATGACAGTTAGGTTCAACTTCTCACTTGATTTACAACATCAGTAAACATTTCCTGAGGAGTTAATGGTCTTCATCACTAGTTTCAAGTCTTCTGGTACAAGTACCACGGTTTGAGAACCATGGACATACACAATCAAGCACTGTTCTTATGATTAAACACCAGTGTGATTAACAGCTGGTGTCTACGAATGTGTTCCCGCAAAATGATTGACATGGTGCCAGGCTGCCAAATCCTGAATCTCGAGGAATCAGAGCAGGAGTGTGTTGTCACCACTGGTTTCCACTTGACCCTAACGGCTCAATTTTCAGGTTGCACTGTTGTCCCGCATATGCGATCATGGTGCATTCAATAGCAACACCATATTTGCACAAATCCGTGGGTAAAACAGTCCCTCACAAATACAGTATTTACTCCAGTTTTAATATAATTTGCCATAAGAAGAACTGAAGAACATAAAGTAACTATTTGAAGAAAAACAGGCTCTTCTTAAAGGAAAATATTATTAATAGACGCCAGGGTTTTGTTGTCAGTTGATTTATATTCCACGTTCTGTAACAGTATAGTATATACACCCTGCAACCTGCAGCAAAACACGTAGAAGAACTTGAAGACTAATTGCATTTAGCCATAATCTTTACGCCACCACGAGCCCTCTTCACCCCCTCTTCACATACTGACTGATACTGGGCCCTTATCTGCAACCCGAGAGTTACTGCAACGCTCACTCCCTTTCTGCTTCTCATCTGTTTTTGGCAAAGGTTCAGTAAATGCAGTGTCAAAGGAGGGAGTTGTGGGGGGGTTGGGGATACCATTAGATATCAGTTGAACTGTGTTGCAGACTCTGCGTATTGGTACTAATGTGTCAGTCAAAAACACATTTTTCACTTCCCTTTTTTTACAACCACAGTGATCTCACGGACATCGTGACGATGACTTCTCTGCTCTGCTCACATGATTGTACCGGCCTTCATTTTTGCAGCCGTCGTGTTTTTCTCACGACGGAATCAGCACAACACCTTCACATTCAGTTACCAGCATTAGCAACTGCATGGCTATAAACATTTGTCAGTGGGTGCAGAGGGTGAATGATCCCACTGCTACAAACTACTCCAGAGGTCCTGACCCGTGAAACTGCTGGTAAACACAGATCAAAACAGACCGAAGTGTTCACATTGGTTCTGTCAAAGCTAAAGCCACAGCCCATGATTTATATGTAAACCAAGGGCCCATCCCTCCACCTGAATCCAAAACAAGGATTTAGAAAACTGCAGTCACTCTCAACAGATTAATAGGTTGTTTTTAATATACAGACTAAGATTGAGCAACAACTGCACATGGCTGCACCCAGTTCAGCTGTGGATGCACTGGCTCCCATTAGCCACGGACAATTGTATGCATTGTACAGTATGTGTTTGTATGTATTGCCTCTAGTTACATATAATAGTCATTATGTCTTTATTATTTTATGTCTACATGGTGAACCAGTAGAAACGTTATTTATTTTAGATGCACACTTGACTGTGGTATAATTCTCAATAAAAGTCTATCTATAGGTCCAACCAACCTACAGATTGGCCTACCAACCATCCATCATCCACCCACCCACCAATACTGACCTGTCTAACTACCTAACGATATGTTATAAATACTCTTCATGATTTATGGCAATGCTGAATGTTTGTTTGTTTAATTAATCCCGAGATCTATATCACAAAAACTAGCATGGTGACATTCAACCAATTTAGTATGAGTATAGACCTTGAACTTCAGTGGTCCAAGAAGAAGTCACAGATTGGACCTTTAATGGCTGACGTCAGAGTGTGACGCCTCATTGGTTTTTATGGGAGGTATGACAAATCTTAGACTTAAACCAGGTCCTCAGATATGAGGTTCTGCCTCATTGGGGCCATGTTTTGGTCTCCATGGGGACTAACAATGTTTGTTTATGCCAGAGAAGGTCCTACAGAGGTAACAGTACACAAGCGCACACGTCCTTAAACCATTAGCGACACAAATTGTGCAACACTGCCCCCCTCTGGTGATGGACAAATTTGGATTTCGGCCTGCATGTTTTTTTGTGCGTTTGTTACTCACATTATGAGCAATTTCAAGACACATTTGGACAGGATTGTCCATATCCTGTCTTGCCTGCTCATCCTAGATATGACAGACACGTTTTAAGTCTAAAAGGTTCCGTTTTTCAAGCTGTAACTGTTTCTGGAATTGTTTTTTTTTTTGTTTTACAGTTACAATTATTTTTTTATTATTATTTTTTTAGAAAAAAATTCAAATAATATGATGAGCTCTTTGATTGATCAAATAATTGTGAACATATTCATGGCATCACCCCTCCATTCTGCTGTTCAACAGAAATGATGAACATGAATCATGCATGTCGTTTCCAGAAGCAAGACACTTGTAGAAGGAAGCCTGACAAAAAACGATAATATCATCACTTACTTTTGTCTATTTATGTTCAAATGACATAATTATAAGCTTATCTCCATGTCCTGAGAAGGCTCTACAAATCTATTCAGCAATCTACAATAATGGTTTATTACAATACATGTCCTCTGCTTCTTTTAGATTCCATATTCTGCTCTATGTTTGGGGTTCTGCTGAATGCCTTTGATGATCTATCCAGCTTTCATGAACAATTTATTTGCAAGTGATGACAAAAGGTCACCGTTTAAAAGAGGCTTCTAAATGTAAGGTTTTGTGAACATTCATATCCTGAATGGCTTTTGGGTTAATCGCTTCTTAGTGTTTTTAAAATTAACTGTTGGATTAACTGTTTCTTCCAGGCGTTTACATTTATGAATATGACACTTTCCGTTTAAGACAATGAATTATAAAAATAAGTCTCGTCCAAAATCACGCCCTTTAGAATCGCCTTCTTTCCTGAGTGCTCCTGAACGCACCACTCGAAGCGGTGGAAGAAACCGGAAACAGTTTGGTGGCAGATCCGGTTGCAAGTGTGCAAATATGTCGCCGTCCTTATTTAATTTTGTCGAGGCTAAAGACAAATTCACGGTATGAAATCGCTTTATTGGGTTTATCTATTAAATGAAACTCGTTGTTGTATACAATGCCAATTCATTTAAAGCATAGCTGGAGGAAAAGCGTGTTGCTGTGACTTGATGTTTGTTATCTTTTTGTTACAACAAGAGGTAGCAGAAGCTAACTAAGCTACAGCAACGCTTTTAAAAAACGTTTTTCTCTCTCAAATGTTTTATTCTCTCTCGCTCACGTATCTCCAGGCTTCTGCCAGATCTGCCCTGACTGGAAAGAGTGGCAAACATTTGTTAAATGTTTTTAACCAGATCACCGGCAAGTAAGTAATGTTCATTTATCCTCTGTATTTACCAGTGTTGTAATGTAAAAGTACAAATACTTGAGTACAAAATCCAAGTATCTGTAATTTACTTTGTTATGGTACATGGTGTGTTTTTAATGTTTTTCTAATGTTGATGACCATTCAAAGCTGCTTTACACTACAGTTTTGCTGTTCACCCATTCACTCACTCAATTCTAACCCATTTTTTAATACCTTTACTTCTAAAACTTGAGTATACTTTAAGAAGATTACTCTTGATACTTAAGCACAGTCGGTTTCATATACTTTAAGTCTTTAACTTCAGTAATGATGTAGAAAGTAACCAACTTCTACCAAAGTCATTTTGTGTTAAGATAATTGTACTTTTACTCAATTATTCCTTTTAGTTACTTTATACAAGACCGCTATACACAGGTAACGTTATAAGTCCTGCATGTTCAGTCATCTATGGTTTTTGTTACAGTGAGTCTGAAAAGAAAACCACACTTGACCAGGCTCTGCGGGGTGTTCTCGGTGATCAGGTATGTTATGTTCATCTTATTAAATCAATCTGATTTCACATGAATCATGAAAACCCTGAAGTGATTTTTTTTGCTTGTTTGTGTGTGTGCAGATTGAGCAGAAGACGTGCTGTGATGATTACCTGTCTCTCATCTACCTGAGTATTGATGCTGTTAAAGAGGGTAAGTTATCCACAGATCACCAGCCTTGTACTTACTGTACTTAAGTATCAAAAGTAATTTTTCTGACATTAAATGTCCTTAAGTTTTAGACGTAAAAGTAAAAAGTGAGCGATGGTAGCTCAGTGGTAGAGCAAGTCGTTGTGGGTTTGATTCCTGGCTACCGCTAGTCTGTGTCCTTGGGCAAGACACTTGACGCCAAATTGACGGCTCCTGACGGCTGTGCCAGCAGTGTGTGTATGGGCATTAAAGATGTGTGTATTGGTGTAAAAGTACACAACTTATTTAGGAAATTACATAATATATATCTTAAATAAAAGAAAATAAGTGCACTGTGTTTTATATCAGATCATGGCGACCCACTGTGTAGATTATGAGAGTTGCAAATGTGTCATGTTGTAATCCTCACTCCACTGTAACTCTGTGCATTCTCTTACATTATAATGGCAAACAAAATTGCTGGTCTCAGGCAAAGTGACTGAACTAATTTTAGTTCTCTACAAAGTTTCCTTCCGACTGTGTTACGTTATATTATGATGACTAAGCTTTTGTCGCACCCTTTCCCTCCCTCCACACAGGCATCTGCTCCGCTACAACACCTTTCATTTTGCTGGGGGACGTACTGGACTGCCTTCCTCTCGACAAGTGTGACAAAATATTCTCTTTCGTAGAGGATAATGTCTCCACCTGGAAGTCGGTAAATAAGCTACATTCTCTCGGTAAAAGCAGTTGAAGTATTTATCAAACGCAATTTCGATCATTTGATGCCTGTGTTCTCTCCTTTTTCTTAGAATTCCTTCTACACTGCTGGAAAGAACTACCTGTTGAGGATGTGTAACGGTAAATATATATTGCCCATCTCGCCCTTGTTCATGAAGGTTTTTATGAATAAAGATTTAACGCATGTCTCCGCCTGTGTAGATCTTTTGAGAAGACTTTCCAAATCCCAGAATACAGTATTTTGTGGGAGAATCCAGCTTTTTTTGGCACGTCTCTTCCCTCTGTCTGAGAAATCTGGTAAGAACAGCAGCATCTCTAAGCCATCTTTAAAGCCATACAATACATTTTAAAATAAACAGCTCATGGTGTGAACATGTTCTTCATTTTGTCCAGGTCTCAATCTCCAGAGCCAGTTTAATCTTGAAAATATAACAGTGTTCAATAAGAATGAACAAGAGACTACTTTCAGCCAGAAGGTAAAGTTTCAATACAATACTGACAATACTTGAGAACATTTTTTTTGTAAGTGAAATCATATTATATGGTTCCTTGTTTATAGCCTGCAGAAGAAAAGGAGGATGGTATGGAGGTGGAGGAAGGAGAAATGGGTGAGGATGATGCTCCTGCACCATGGTGAGTTCAACTATCTCTAAAATACACCTTTTACACATTTGCTTTGGCTTGTCCCTGATGTTTGGTTAATTAAAATGGATTCACACTTTATTTTCCAGCTCCATTCCGATTGATTACAACTTGTACAGGAAGTTCTGGACCTTGCAGGACTACTTCAGAAACCCTGTGCAGTGTTATGATAAATTCTCCTGGATGACGTTTCTCAAGGTAAATGTCTGATTTATTTATTTGTTTTTAAACTCCCTCACTCTTCAGTTGACAACTCACTCCCCATGTTGACTCCTTTTGTCCCGCTCAGTTCTCAGATGAGACCTTGGCAGTGTTCAAGAGCTATAAACTGGATGACACGCAGGCCTCTAAGAGGAAACTAGAGGAGCTGAGAGCATCTGGAGGAGAACATGTCTACTTTGCCAAGTTCCTCACAAGCGAGAAGGTATAATTAGGTTTCTTCTACCTTGAGAAAAGTTTGTAGTTTTTGCTGCACTATTCAGATTTGACACCTGAGCAACTAGTTTACTTTTAAATAAACTGTAATTTTATTCTTCTAAACAGCCCCATGCTTTAATTTCTTATACCTTCGCACCAGCAAGAGCAGCCAGAGGCAGTTTATTTTTGAATTTACATATCAAGTTCTCATGAACATTTTATGTGAGCAAAACAATTCAAATTTACTAGTTTACTTAACAAGGGTTTTGACCATAACTCAATAATTCATGCACCGCCAATGACAAACTTTCACTCAAACATTCAGTAGGATAATAGCATGGTATTATATTGTATATCTTTACGTGTCGCAGATCTAATTTACTATAATAGTAACTTCAAAAACACCTTTTTGAGCCACTGTTTCTACTATATTACCTGCAACTTGATTGCAATTCAAGTTCATTGTTAAGATGTTTGCAAGTTGATGGTGAACACAGTTGTACATTCAACAAAAACATAAATCTTTATGCCAGAGATGAGACTTTGACAATATTCATTCTTGCAGTGTCTATATCGTTGTTTACTATTTATTATTGTATCTGTATTGAATCTATTCATTTGTATTTACTGTCAAAAAAGGATAGCGTCTCACATACGTGGGTTTAACGTTCCCTCGTCCATTCTTCTTCTCTCCGCAGCTGATGGATTTGCAGCTCAGTGACAGTAATTTCAGACGACACATTCTTCTTCAGTACCTCATTCTCTTCCAGTACTTGAGTGGTCAGGTCAAGTTCAAAAGGTCAGTTGTCAATGAAGGAAATCTAAACAAAACAAAAAAAAAAGACATTTGTTAGTTGTTCTTATTTTGTTTCTTTGTTCTTATGCAGCTCCAGTTGTGTCCTGAATGATGATCAGACTACATGGATAGAAGAGACGACTAAACTGGTCTATCAGGTCGGTCCTTGTTGTCCTACATCACGCATATTGGTATCTCCTGTAATCAATGAACAAACCTCAATGTCTTCTTTTCCCAAATCGTTATAGACTTATTGTAGATAAAGGGTCAGTGCACTGAAATTAAGAAAATGTTTTTGTTTGTTGTGGGGAAAAATTTTTTTCCTGATAACTGATATCTTTGATAGAGCGTTGTGTCTGTTTTCCTTTCTTTTCTAAAACTGACCTTGTGTTGATCTGATTGTTGTAGCTGCTGAGGGAGATCCCCCCTGATGGAGACAAGTTCGCCACCATGGTTGAGGTAAGCCAGGTTCTTACCTGAGGCTTGACTTACTGCACACGCGATTTATTGTGTGACGTTGTTGTGATGTTGGGGACATTTTGTTTTGACAGCACATCCTCAACACGGAGGACAACTGGAACGCCTGGAAGAACGAGGGATGCGCAAGTTTTGTGAAAGAGAGGTAGAGCAAGCCTAGTAAAAGATCACATTACATTGCTAAGTAAAATGTGGGGTGTCCACTTCAAGTCAGTCAGGGACAATCAAGTCAAAATGACATTTTGCACCTCCTCGTTCACTGTTTGACAGGGCGGTAGACGACAAACCAAAAAGACCCACCAGGAAAAGACAAGCGCCAGAGGATTTCCTTGGAAAAGGGCCAGACCGCAAGATCTTCATGGGAAAGTACGTGAAGTCACCCTGACTGAGTGTGGCAGAGGAGAGAGATGTCTTTGTTTTACTAAAATCTCAGAGATACTTCATTAATTTTAAGCACCTTTGTTTTGTTAGTGATGAGTTGACTCGACTCTGGAACCTGAACCACGACAACATGGAAGCCTGCAAGTCAGACAGCAGGTCAGTGGTTTGTGAATCTTGGTGATTTTTAATTCATTTGTTTGTTGGTTGGTTTGTTTTTTATTAATCCAATATTTTTTTCTTTCAGAGAGTTCATGCCATCGCTGGATGAATTCTTTACAGAAGCCATTGAACAGGCTGACCCCGTAAACATGGTGGAGGACGAGTACAAGTGAGTTTGCAGAGTCGTGTCTCCTGTCCGCACTTTTGAAAGCAAGAGCAACATTCAAATAAATTGAGAATGACTTTATGTTTAGTCGTTTTCAGTTGTCTGATTTCTCCCTGTAAATCCACGCAGAGTTGTACGAAACCCAAACTACGGCTGGCGTGCTCTCAGGCTGCTTTCCAGAAGAAGTCCACACTTCTTTCAACCAACTAACCAGAAGTTCAAGAGCCTGGCAGACTACCTTGACAGCATGGTCAGCAAACTGGCCAAAGAACTGCCGGTGAGGAATGACTTTCAAAAAGACAACAAAAGGAAAAAAACTGTATTAGCATAACTATTGGGTATTATTCTGACTTGTTTGTTCCCTCTGTGCAGAAGGACATCCCTTCTGAAGAAATCAAGACGGGAGAAGATGATGACGATGACAATGGAGACAATCTCCTCAAAGACAGCAATGACAGTGAGTTCAGATTTTTACTTATCTCACAAAGATGCTTCAGTAATATTCAGGCTCACAGCTCCATTTTAACCTCTGGACCAAAAACAAATGTCTGTATTTTTGACGTCATCTTCTCTCCAGGTCCGAGCATACAGAGCAAGATGGTGACAAACCAGCAGATGGACGACGTGGCAGCTAAACTCGGAGCTCAGTGGAAGACGCTGGCCTCCCATTGGGAGATGAAGGCAGCAGAGCTGCGGGAGATCGAAACGGACAGTGAGGATGTTGACATGCAGGCCAAACTGCTGCTCGTGGCCTGGCAGGACAGAGAGGGAACACAAGCTACTGTGGAGAGCCTGGTGACAGCTCTCAATGCTGTTGGCTTCTCCCAGATTGCAGACAGCCTCAGTGAGGCTTAATGTAGACCATGTACTTGCATTACCTCCCTTATATTGTTGCATCGTTTTTGTACCAAAAGCAAATGGAGACGAAAGGTTTTTTGTATGTTGTTGAAGTTTAAAACTGTTTTCACTGTAGGAAAGCTAATAAATGCTTTTTTCTAATAATTAGACCATGCAGTGTCACCTTCTCACATGTGAATTTCACACAACAAAACAATCCATCCATTTTCTGCGACCCACAGCAGGGTCGCAGGGGGTGCTATCTCAGCTGCTAATCTCTGCTGACGTAGGGCGATAAGCAAGGTTACACCCCAGACAGTTCACCAGTCCATTACAGGGACACAGAGACAAACAACCATTCACTCTCACACCTACGGCCAATTTACCTAATCCCCATATTGCATGTTTTTCTGACCGGGAGGAAGCTGGGGAAACCCACACACGGAGAACATACAAAGTCCATGCAGAGGTTCTTGTTCTGACCAGGTCTCAAACCTGGGGTCTTCTTGCTGCAAAGGCAAGAGTGCTAACTACTACACCAACAACACCACAAGGAACACAACAGGGGAAAAGCATTAAATAGGCCATATCATGGTCCTGTCTCACTTGTGTGTGAGATATGGAGGTGTACTTACAAACATGAAGTCGTTTTTATGGTCAAAAACGTCCTAGTCGCTACAAACCAGCCGATATATGTCTCATCACTGACCAAAACCACACCTGCAGAACACAGACTGGTGATTGGCCAGCCAACGAGAGCTTTCCCACTGTCTTGTGATTGGCCAGTTACCTGGAAGTGACGTAATTGGTACGTCAGCCCTCAGACCCGCAGCTCCCCCTCTGGAAAGGCGGATGCACTGCTATCAATGAGTAATGCCGTCCTCACGACCCCTCCCCATAATCCATTTGGTCTGGAGTCTGACCCAGAGCCAGAAGACACAAGTGAACCACCTCCATTGCAAAGACTGCTGCAGGACGCCTGTAGCTTGGACAAAGTTGTGGTTACCGAGATGATAAACACACATGCAAACGAAACACGAGCGTAGCGTGTAGCTTAGCCTGTAGCCGGCTATCGCTAATGCTAAACGACAAAACAAGCACACACACGGTTTACGGTTTGTAAAAAATTGTAATATACATATTGTTGGCACTGCTCCTTCTTTTAGGTGAAGTTTGGTGCTGTGTCCTGCTTTGTATTGCTACTTTCAACCATAGAATAAGAAGAACACTCTCATTGTAGCTGCTGAGCATATCGGTTGTACGGAGCTCAGCAGCTACAGTAGTTCTTCTACGGTTAAAAGTACGTCACCGGATGTGCCCGGACTAGGAGGCGCTGCTGTTTACAGGAGTGGTGAAATTCGCCAGTGACGTTATTAGTCAACGGAAGTACCGTTCTGCTTCGTAGAGCTCAGGAAAACAATCAAACCCTGCACTCTCAGCAGTGGCTGAACTGATTGTTATGGACTTTTAAGGCTTCATAAACGAGGTACTTAGGCAAAAACGCACTTCCGGGCTATGGCCTCTTTAATAGCATTACAAGTGACTCAAACGTGCAACAAGAAGAGGAAGTCCACACAGGTTTAACATGTTTCAAGTCTTTTATTTTAACAGAAAAGGAAGTGAAGAATCAGTGTGTCAGTAGTGTGGTGAGTGAATGGATGGATGGATGAGTGAGGTGTGTGTACATGCAGCCTTGCAAGGGCCTTGAGGAAAGAGCACGAGCTTAACTGGCTAAGTCTGCTCCTCCTATGATCAGAGGCCATAAGCAGAGCAGAATCACCAGGCTGTGGCGTTTCAACTCCGCTCACTGACGACCTGCAATGACACCTGGGTCGTCACAGTCGACGCTCAAGGCTTGTCGAGTAAGCAATCGTCTCAACTTCTAAACTGCACAGTCAAATTCTTAACACCATCCAAAAATAAGAGCATTAACATTTGGCAGAAATATCTGTCAATACATTTGAAAACAAATCCCATGACGATAGAAGCTAAGCGCTGAGAAGTTCCTAGATTGTACCCACATGTTTATCAGAGGGCCAACAGGTGAAGAAGGACAGGCGTTTACAAAGAGAGAAAATCTCAACATTGCATATGAGAAGATAAAGACAGAATATCAACAACTGCATGGTGAGGCTTTTTTTTTCTCTTTTTTTGAACAAATTGATTAAATGACCACCTTATCAAAGGCTTCAAAAAATATACAATGTGTATAAAACATTGAATGAAACTGCAGAGCTCGACTTGGACTTCTTTCAAGCATCCAGCCCGGAGACCGCTTCTCGCCAATCTCCATTTTCGAAGATCACTTTGGTTGAATACATTTAAGACCAGTTGATAGAATTTGTTTTAACAAGCGACAGGATTACAAAAACAATTTAACATCATCAAATCTTTAAAGACACCAGTTTTATTGCACATCTATGCAGACAGTGCTTGGAAATGGCAATTTTGAATGTGTGTTGGATGTCGGTTTGAAGTCTTCCACAGCTACTGATCCTCTTCAAGTATTTCCAGGCGTCGAGGCCCGTATAGTAGAACATATGCTATATGCCAGTCTCCACCACCAGAAAGTCGCAGGATGTCATCTGGAGACACCAGACTCACCTTGTCATCGTCAAACTTCACCCACTCACCTATCAATGGGAACAATGGACACAGTTCCTGAGACATCTGGGCACAATAAAACCATTTTTTAAATGTGCCACAGAGTGAGACGTCTGCATTTACCTTCTTTCCTTTTGACCCATCCCACATAGTGACCTGATGAGCTGGAGCGGCCCTGGTGTGTCAGCACACCCTGCAGGTCATAGTAGCCACTGTTGTTGGAGCCAATGTCTGATGAAGAAGAAGAAGAAGCCATAATTGACTGAAATTGGGTGCCTTAAAGAAACATGTAAAACATTTATTGACTCGTGTCATATAATGACTGATGTCAGAGACTAAGGAAGCATGTTAATCTGGAATAGATTAACATGGACAAGGAAGGACAAGACTCTCCAGTATTTTGAATTTGGATTTGGATTGCAGTGCCTGTTTTAAATGCCAATAACCACAGTTTTGCTTTCTTAAAGCCCTGTTAAAAAATATAACTGAATATTACTTTGGAAAGTTATCCATTATTGGCTAAAGTATTTTTATTATCCCAATCTTTAGACCATATATCACCACATGATGTTGAGTCTCAACATACCGTCAGAGAATGAGAAGGGCTCATATTTCACTTCTTTTCCTGCATCTGGTTTCTTCACCAACTGCTGCATAAAAAAGGCACATTGTAACATTAAACAGAAGTGTAATCTACTGTTTTTATGTGGAATTTGATCAATTTATTTAAACCACAGAATGAAATATGAAGCTACCTTTTGCTGCTGTTTCTCCAGCTTCTTATCCTCGACCTCCTTAAACTTTGACCTGATTGGCAGCATCTTCTCCTGGACCTCGGAGGTGCACAGCTCATAGACATCCAGCATGAGTGGGAACTTGACGTCCTTCAAAGAAAAGAGACAATAGGACGTTTTAGAGTTCAACTGCTAAATACAGTGACCCACCACTATGTTATGGTATATAGAAGTATCTAAAGACAAACCTTAAGAACTTTCGCATTCACAGACGCCTTCTCTTTGTAGTAAAATCGCACCATTTGAACCGTTAAGTAAGCAGGGAGACGGCTGAGTTTTGACTAGTGGGAGAATAAGACACAAAGAAGGGTACCTAGATTACAATCTCTAGTTTCCAAGAACAGTATGACATGACAAAGGGGAACTAAAAAGAAAATTAAAGGCAAAGAAAAACTTACAGATTTTATATACAGGGCATTTCTGTCCAAGGTTGGAGACATTTTTGTGATTTCTTCCTGTAATCTCTGCAGAAGTAAAAAAAAAAAAAAAAAAGAACAGGCACATGACAATGACACACAAACCATATACATGTGTTCTTTCAACAATTAAGGGCGCACACATCACTCAAACCCTCAGGAAAAGTAAATATACATACCAGCCTGAGTCCTGTTGCAAGGTACTTGACCTCTGGATTGATGAAGCAACTGAGCTGGAGCTGATTCTCCTTGCCTTTAATAGGCTCCTCTTCCTCAGACTCTGTGCATTTCATGCTGAACAAGAGTTAAGAAAAGGTCTGGCAGACTGATGGGGTTTTACTTTTTTTTTTTACTATGAAAACGTTTAATATAAAAGGCCAAACCATACTGAACCAAGAAATTAAATACTACCAGGAAAATAAGGATACGAAGTTTCAAATTCTACGCCAAAATACTGGTCGATAAAGTTCTTCTTTGAAGAGGCAGATGCGGCTCCACTCTCACTCTCAGTCTGACAAAAAACAAAGAAGCAAATTTGTCTTATTTATTGGTAAGGCATCAATTACACAGACACTAATTTGTGTCTTTTTATTTATTTATTTATTTTTAAACACCACAGGTAGAAAAACAAAATAGATTTACCTCCATGGGAGTCTCTGGCTCTAGTGGCTCCAACTTTTGCTGAAGCACTCTCATCATCTGCAGCCAACACTCATTTGCATCCTAAGAGACAGAAGAAAAAAGGCAGGGATTTAAGTGCTCCGTCACTGCGATGGATTTTCATCACTTACAATTTCCCTTCCATTACAAGACTTAGGCTACATCTATATGTCACAGATAAAAAATAAATAAATATAAAGCACCCGCACAAAGCAGTTCAGCTCCTTATAAGAAATAAGAACCAGTCAAGGAACTGCATCATGATTTTCAAAGCTCCTCATTTTTGCCCAGCCACACTAAAACAAAGTTTCCAAACAAAAAAAAGGAGACAGCAGTGTTTCCAAACTTTTAAATAAAAAAGCACACATGAGGATGATGTGGTCAGCAGCAGCGCACTCTGAGTGAGACAGGGAGAACTGTACTGAATAGTTTCTCACCTGCTGGAGGTACTGTCCCTGATCCCCCTTCTCAGCAAACTGTGGGAAGGCCATATGAAGGAACTGCAGCAGAATAATGGGTGGGAGGCTGGACGAGGTCTTGTCCATGGTCTCATACAAGTCACGAAGTGCTGCGGGTGCAAAAACAAAAAACATAAATCTGAGACATTTAACTACACTTCCACAGGGCAAACATTTCATTGTGCTTCATACCTGCTGTGATATACTGTGATGGTGCATTGGCCCCTGAGGATCGCAGAGAACCTGCATACCTGTAAACAGAGATGGATGATTTTAGCAGCGGATGAAAAAAGTCACCAAAAACAACTTCTGGGTATTATTTTTCGAGACCTACCTTCTGAGGGCGGTTTTGAGCTCTGGCACAGAGCGCAAACACTGCACTGTGGCATTCATATAACAGGTGTTGCCCAAGTTTGTCAAGCCACAGGGCAGTTCCATCTGAAAATCAGAAATAAACAATAAACAACAACGCAAAATATCCTTTTTATTCATAGATTTATTCAACCAGTCACTTGTGATAGTAATATCTTAAGAGGGAGACCTGGCCATGGCCACTCACCAGTTACAGTTCAATTAAATAATATACAACACAACATTTTAAAAACAGATGTCAAACATACAAACCAGGAGAGAAAAGACTACATTCAATCCAAGAAGTTACATCTCATTCCATTTCTTCTAACATGAACTCAATTTCCTAAGAAAGGGCCAACAGCATGTTTCATTTAAAGACAACAGAAGGTTTAAATGTCAAACATTAACATTTTAGGATTTGCTCACTGTATCACTTGTAACAATTCCACTTGGCACAAAAAAAAGCATGCGATGGAGACCTTTCCAGCCAAATCCTTAACACCACCTAACCACGACTTTCAACCTTTGACAATCATGCAGTGAGACCGGCAGACTACAACACTCTGGAGCCTTCGTGAATCAGTTAAAACAGCCATTCAGCAGTAGCTATGCTCAGAGGGGTATACAATACAATACATTTACTTAACATTATATTTATATTTTTACTGCACGGTAACAAAAATGACAGTGAGGAACACATTTAAAAGGCCACATCAGTGTGGAAAACAGCAATCTGCCATATTTGTGTCCAGTGTACTGGTAATATTGAGGCTTACTCACCGCCGAGGCCAGCTGCTCCTCAGTCATATCCTCTGCAAACATAGGCCGGTCAGAAGGCTCCTCAGGCAGGGCCTCTGCTGAGCCCATCATCAGCAGAGTCATTCCCTACGAAATACAGGCTCCAAGGTTTAATGATTTATTCATTAAAATGCTATGCCAACTAAGAACTGCTTGTTGCAGTACATGCTTTCAAATGTTGCTCGTATACTCACATTCTTCAGTTTAATGTTTCCCCACTCATCATCCTAGAATAGAAAGAGGACACAGATTAGCTCCTGAAAAAGGCCAGGATTTTCAGCCAATGTCAACAAATCCCATTAAATTACTGAAACCTTTCATCTTTGAATTAGGTCTGTTGCAATGAATCACACATTTTACCTGCAGTTAAGTTTGGATACTCTAAGCAACATGGGAGTGGGCTTACTTTAGGCAGATAAATTAACTTTTTTTGGCGTATAAATCGTCAGTTGTTTAAAATGTAAGGAGGAGTGAGGAATGAGCAATGCGGTTGTGTCTGTGTGCAGCTGCTGAAAGAGCAAGAAAGAGACAGCGAGAGAGAGAGAGAGAGAGAGAGAGAGAGAGAGAGATGTATGCTGCTGCACTGCTTTCAGTCAGTGAATGGACTGAAGGAGCAGCTCACTCACAATTGCCCTCAAACAAAATTATGTCTGATGCAGAAACGTAGTTTTTGGTCTGTCATGAATTTGAAAGGAAATAATAATCAATAATCAATTAATTAGCTGATACATTTTCTCAATTAATGACTTATGTCATCAGGTCAAATGCTGAAAATAGTGTTCAATTCAATTCAATTCAAAGAACTTTATTGATCCCCAAGAGAAAATTCAAGTGTTAATTGTCAATGTGTGTTTCCGAAAACTCTAGATCAAAATCCTCAAAGATGTTGTTGACTCTCATAGAAAGTAGAACAAATTAAAATTCAGGTTGCTGAAATCAGAGAGTTGTTTAAATTCCCTTACTTAAAATAACTAATCAGTTATCAAAAACACTGTACTACAATAAATAGGATTTATAGACAGAAATGAAATAGTTAGAATATCCTATCATTACAAAATAATCTACAGCACAGTATGTCATCCCATCTTGTCTACTAAGTTTTACTAAAAAACACTGGCATAGGATGAAGCTGTGATTATGTAAGTGTCTTGGAAAGTGCTGGTTGACAATTGTTACAGACATAGCCGTAATAATTGTCAGAAACACTTGGGAAACATCATGGGAATTATGTCACAGTGGCTTGTCATCTTTTCTGTCAACAGTTAAAATGTTAAGTAAACTTAAATGGGTACCTTCAGAGTTCCTCCCTTCACCATAACCTTCTGTCTGTCAGGCTGAACTCCTGTCAGGGCAAAGAGCTGAGCTTTGAACACCATGGGTGGCTCCTCTGTGTTCAGCTCGACTGCATCAAACTTTTCTTTGCCCCATTTCACATTTACTGAAACAGAAACATTTAACATTAACAACACCACATTAAGTATATCAATACGCTGCCATATATGGTGAAACAAGCATGTAGCTTGACAGTGGATGGTGCTTTAATTATGGTGCAGCTAACGGGCTGCTCGTCTCATTATCAGGCTGAAGCAAAACACAACTGCTACCAAATATACTGTATATCACAACCATCGATCGAATACAGCGTTACGTTAGACACTTTGATTTCTTAATGACAAACACTTTGACACTCTCCCTAAAACGCTTTGTTAGCACTGCTACTTGAGCTAGAGGGCGTGAGTCAATTATTCCCATAAAGGTTTTTCATAAACCATGTAAAGGGGTTAAAATAACCTGTTTTAAAAACAAACAGACTTTGTTGAGCCGAGAACCGTCAAGTTAAAAACTATTTGAGCCGCCGCTGCATAACTCTTCCATGGTCAACACAGCTAGCTAACAGCTAACTATGTATTTTGTGGTTTGACACTTAGCTTTTAGTTCACTTCAAATGATCTAAATACCTCTGACAAACAATAATTCAGCAGCTTAATAAATAAGAATGTTCCCCTGCCTAAAATAACGCATTCATAATTATTCTTCAGGCCCTCACGGACCTGACTGTCTGCTACAGTTAGCACGCTAACAACATATCATGCTAAAACTAGCTAAGCTAACAAGCTAATGTGTTTATGCTGCTCCTCCTAACACGTGTAAGAATTCGTTTTATTAATCACAATTCCATGGCAATTGATGAGCTCAGATACGACTGAACCATACCTGAAAACACCGGCATGTTTAACAAGCTTCTACTTCCTCAACTCTTGTTTCTTGTTTTAATCCACCGGACGTGAGTCAAGGGTTGGCCAGTCTGAACTTCATTCAAACAGAATGACGCTGCAACAACATGCTGGGAACTTATCGATGTGCTCTGACATCAGTATATCCGCCCTGCAGCATGAGACGCGGCTAGACCAAATCAAACACAACCAGATTATTGTAGCCTTACCCATGGATGAATTATAAGAACAAACCACAACCATCCAGTAGAAAGACAACTCGCTACCATGGCTCAATCCTAACTCCTGACTTTTTAAATACTTTTACTCCTAAAAAAAGAAAATAAGTGACTTCAACTTCTACCAAAGTCATTTTCTGGTAAGATACTTGTACTTGTACACAAGTCTCACCTTTTAGGTACTTTATACAAGACTGACAATAATAAAATTCATGCATGCTGCTTGAGACATCAAATCACATTATTACCGATAAATATAAAAATAATCTCTACAAATTGCTGACATTCTGTGCAAGAAAATGCACAATTTTGAATTGGATAATGGATGATTGTTCTAGGAAATCTATGACAATTAATAAACATATTTGGGGGAAAAACTTAATCCAACAGAGAAAAAAATCCCTTATAAACTACATTAGGAAAAAAAACAGCATTTCTACATATTTGAGATAATGAGAGGCAATTATGACAAAGAGCAACTTTTCTTATAAAAGTAAGAATATTTATTAGACCATAAAGTACCTTAAGAAAAATCAATGTATTATCTCCCTATTTGACATTAGAACACAAAACATAATAACATGGTTGTATTATTATTACTCAAAAACCATTATCTAGACTGAGATAACCTAGGCTTTATTCTTATATATGTATATCCTTGTTTCATGTTATTTGAATAGTAGTGGCTGTAACACAAGAATTTCCCCTCAGGGATCAATAAAGTATTCTGATTCAGATTCTGAGAACTGGTCAACAATACCCTTTACAGCTTACTCACCTCCACAATGGAGCCTCCACTGTAGATAAGGGCAACACATCAGGTTCAGAGGCTACTGTGAGGACAAGATAAACATAACAGTGAGCTGTACAGCCAACTCCTGAAGAAGACTGCGATTCAATGTACCTTCATTTACTTGCTGGGTGGCTCTTGGTAAACCCTCAGTAAACCCTCATTCCTCCCCTTCTGAAGTGAGGTTTTTCAACAGCAACTGTTGTATCCCACATTTAAGTTAAGTCTTGTATGAAGTACCTAAAGGGGATACTTGAGTAAAAGTACAAGCATCTTACCAGAAAATTACTTTGGTAGAAGTTGAAGTCACCTTTTACAATGTTACTTGAGTACAAGTATATGACATTTATGTACTTAAGAATCAAAAGTGTTTGTCTGATACAAAATGTACTTAAGTTTTAGAAGTAAAAGTATTTAAAAAGCAGTTAGAAGAATGGTAGCTCAGTGGCAGAGCGAGTCATCTGCTTGAATGAGCTTATAAAGCAGCTTTGAGCGGTCAAGACCATTACCAACCATTTATCAACTCTCCTGATTTTATTTGGTAACGGAAATAGTTGGGGGGAGATGTATTGGAGTTAAAGTTGCTAGAAATACAAATAACAAAGTACAGATACTCAGATTTATGAAGCATTTGAAGCATCCATTGAAAACTAGTACACAACAGATGACAAAGATATGTTTATTGACATATCCATCAGTGCGGACTCCAATGCAATTAACCATGCAAATTATCCAAGACAAGAGTAGATCATAGTTCCAGTGCTTTTTTTTTTAAACTGAACAAAAAGTTACAAATGAAAAGATTGCGGAGGTATTCCATAATCCTCACGTCTCTCTTATTATATACACCCTGGGGGGTCTGCATTAACGGGACATTACCATGTTAGAGACACAACTTGTAAATGTTAACAAGGACAGTCATTGACACAGGTAGGCTTGCTGTAAGTACACCATCCCAAAATATGTCGTATGAACTGAGTCTGGGGACTTCGTTTTTGACACACTAACTCTATTGCAATGTGTCCATAAAGAGGTAATGTTATGTATATATATATATATGTATGTATATATACACTTTAACCAGAAACAGTAAATTCTGATAAAACCACAAAATAAGTGGCAATTTCTTAAAAAAAAACAAAAAACCAAATGATGGAAGAGTTAAGATTTGTCTTGTTTTGGAGAAAAAGAAATAACCAAACAGATATGGCAATAAAATCAATATCCAAACGTTAAGGCACTAGGTGGGCCAAATGCTACACCTGTTTAGTCTTCTACAAATAATTTACAATTTAAACAGTGCAGTTTACATTTGTTAACTTAATGTTTTCCTTTTGAACCATTTTCTATGAATCAATGTAAGGCAATACATTACAAAAAAATACAAGAAAAAAAAATACAATGTACCAAATAAACAACAAAAACAATGGAAATCAATTAAGTTTCAGGACTCCTACATGCCATTACAATGGAACATTCCTTATGGCTTGGAGCAATAAAAATAATTATAATAAAATAATGCATAGATTTAAATCATGATCTTGCATGCTCCTCACTCAATACTCAAAACATCTAATACTCGTGTCCCAATACTCCGCCCCAAACCTGATAAGTGACTTGTAAAGTGATAAGAATAAAGGCAAAAAAAAGGCCAGAGACAAAGGCATGTGTCATTTGTTTTTGTAGCTGGAAACAGAAGTATGCTTGCATTTAGCTTGGGTATCTGTCAGGTGTGGAAAGACACAACAGATATTCGTGTTCCACCTGAGGCACAACCACTCACTGCAGACTGGAAAATCCCTGTATGACAGTACCTTAAACCAAACGCATACTTGCAGGAATCCCAGCAAACCCCCGTTTTATCCTCCTGTTTCCATCAGAATTAGAACTATCATAATATTAAAAACTCAGAATAGCTCTTCAATATCGCTGCACTGTCCATGTTCAGTTCATGACGAGTGTGCCATCTTCTGGTCGAGGTGGAGAGCTGCAAGTTGAGTTGGATGGTGTTCTTGAGAAGTAAAGTGACAGGGAGGGGGGATCAGGCGTCTGTAATGTCCATGATGCCTTTTGTCTGATGTGTTTGCAATTTTCCAGCGCTGGTTTTTTTTAATTGATATATTTTTTTTTCTTTAAATGCATTTTCTATAATACAGGTTTCTCCATTTCTGAAGATGAGGAACGGTTCAGATGGTTAGCTGAAAGAAAGAATAGAGACAGGTGTCCAGTAAAAGAAAGACAATATCTTATACTTGGTTAGTAACCCAATTTGAGTCAACAGACAACAGAAAAGCTCGTTTACAGACACTGCAACACCATTAACACCTTTGCATCATGTTTGACAGGTACGGTAAAAAAACAAGTGGACCATTCTAACCAGTTGTACTGTAAGTCTATCAAGTTAGTTACTGAACCCAACAACACATTAGTGCCAATTAGAAAAAAAACAAGAATCCAAAGTGTCAACTGGAAAAAGCCCAGGAGTCAACCAACCAACCAACCAATCAGGAAGTGTCTTGTGTTAGAAACACCCAGTAACACAATTAATAAATAGAAAAGTTTAATTCTTTAGACCAAAGGTCTAAAAAGTTAACAACACTTTCTGAAGAAGTTCCTGTCAACAAGTGCTGGATGTTGTGTCTGCTGCGTGGAGGCTGGACTGCGCTCTGCTACAACACAGGAGACAAACAGCAGGTCATGTGACTGACTTAACCACATCTCAGCTCAGCCCACCAGATGGGATAAAATAAGACTTCTGACTGTAGCACACCCTCCACTTACTGCCTAAAACAATATCGCAGTGCTCTATTGTAGGTCACGCAGTTAGCCATAGATATTTGAACACTAGTAACTGAAAAAAACAATGTATTGATGCAACCCGATAATTAAAAAAAAACAAAAAAAAATACTGTCGAGTTACCTCAGCTTTCCTGTATTGCTTTTAGGGTTCCTGCGGAAGGACTGGTTTGGTCCAGAGCGAGTGGACATAGAACGAGGAGAGGCTCGAGAAAATGTAGATGGTGGGGTCTTGGGAATCTTCTTTCCAAGGTGACCAATCCACTTCTTCTGCTCATCCTGGGTCAGAGCCAGCAGGAGCATGTCCCGGGCAGAGGTCACATCATAATTTACTGCGGGAGATGGCATGAGAGGATGTTGGTCAAGAAGCATCAATCAAGCACAAATGTTAACTGCATCTAGAAGTCAGAGCTACAAATAAGGATTATTTTCACAGGAGATTAAATCTTCTCTTTTTTGATTTACTATCCCAATCATACTAAGTCAGGCATGTCCAAAGTCCAGCGTGTGTCAGATTGCGTACGGCCAGCAGCTTCAGTTTTATAATGTATTTATGACCGACAGATAACATGCATTCACCACTTGCTGTTATTATGTGTTCTCTGACTCCAGATGTGAAAGACAGACAGAATGATTTAATTCATATTGTGTTTTCTTTTCATTTATTCACTCCTGTGTGGCTTAGATTTGGTCACATTGCCATTTTAATTAATCAATAACCCTTTTGATAACAAATGAATTGATTTGGGTGATTTTCTTTTGCCACGGTAACCTGTAAACAGATTAAAGTTAAGTGAGGACATGTCTGTCTCTATGTGAGATAGGGGTGGAAGTGGCTGATTTTTCAATACTTCGGTCACATTTATACCAACATCTGTTACATTTATCGTCCAAACATCGGCGAAGTCAGCACCGCACACATTCTTGCCCTTAATAAGTCACTTGCCAAGTTTGAAGCCTGTCACACAAACTGTTGGGACAGTTATGCTATTAAAGGATGGACAGACCGACGTTCCTTGAATGAATAGAGGGATAAAAACGCGCTCTCTGGTATCAGGTTCTGAAATGTGAATCCTTTCTGAGTTTATTTGTTCCTCAATGACAATTTATTGGTTTGTTTTTCTGCATTTAATGGAGGTTTATGGAGAGAATAATTGACAGATTAAACAATAATGAAATTAATAAGTAGTTGCAGTTCTCCTAGAAATATAATATACAAGCTATGATCATCCATCAACAGAATGCAAGACCAATAAGAACAAGACTTCAGGAAGGTTACCTTTGCAAGGAGCAATAACGTCTTCCTTTTTGTCAAGATGGTCCTTGTGGCACTTAACATGGCAGCGGCGACACTCCAGGGCCGGAGGCGGCTTGAAGACGTGCCACAAAGGCTTGGAGCAGGCCTCGCAGTTCGAAGGGAAGTGATATAGCGTGGGGATGAACTCATGACCTTTGTGTGGGAGACAGTTAGTCTTGTCGCCCTGAGGGACTGTCTCCATGTCCGCCTCCTTCCTGCACTCTCCTTCATTGGCATACAGAATCTGAAAAACCAGAGAAACTCTGCCTTAAAATACACATTTCTGAGGCTGAGCAAGGACTTGTGAAATCTGACATTTTGGGAGTACACATCGGGAGTACAGTGTTGCAGAGGAGGTGTGGTGATTCAAAAAGCAACAGACATCTCCGGGGGAAAGACAGAGCTCCTACCTGGAATATCCTTGGAATCTCTTCCGTCTCAGCCCGGTACACGTCTCCTTGAGTGACTGGTCTAACATGAAATAGTTTACTGCGAAGGAAAACACAAAATCAACAATTACAGATGAGTCACTGATTCTGAAAACACACACTTTACACATATATATATATATATATAAAAAACAATAACTTACTCTATATCTAGTACCATTGAGGGGTTGGACTGTTCCTTATCCTGCTCATCGTTGTAGAACAGGATCTTCTTACTGCTCACCACCACATACTGTAAAAATGAAGAAGACAATGGCATGAAGGCCGATATTGGCCAATTCAGAGAATGTTCTTAAACAGAGGCAATGCGAAGTAAACACAACACACCTGCTTCTTCCATCCGTATCGCTTGATATTCGCACGATTAGGAATAGACAGCCAACCCTCCAATCTGGATTCTGAAAGTCGAAAGTAAAGAAAGACGCAAATTTAATTCAATACCACCAATGCACGGGAGACACTGGCCATGCAGTGATTCAAATCCAAACTCAACTGAGGGGGGAAAAGTTTGAAGTCTCAAAGGTCATAAGTGTTGCCAAACAGCAGGTCAACCCCTGATGTAGTTCTACCAGCATTAGAGTAACTGCACTGGAGAAGGTGACGAGGGATATACATCTAGATATCTCATGCTGCGACTAAACACTCCCCATGCAGGAGGAAAATGTTAGACATACGTAAATCCTTGTTAAGAGAGCATGGAAGATTGTATCATTAGTCGTGTTAAAACACCATAATAAAGGCTTTGCAGCAGGATTTCGGTGTTCATTTAAGCCCAATTAGTTTTTTAATCACTCACTCCTTTGATAGGTGTAGAAATGATAATTCATAAGTGCATGCAGCTGAAACAACACAGGAACATTGAACCGAGAGGGACTCATCTGCTAGGTGTGACATTGGGAAGTCTTTCTATCCTACAAGAGCAGAACTTCAGAGTGAACATGCGGACAAAAAAACATATTAAATGAACATTATCAGTGTTGGAGGTGCACAGTGCTGTGAACGAAGTCAGTCTCAAGACACATTTTGAAAGGTGCTAAGAGTGATGTGGTAAACCTGAAGTCAGTGACGTGATGCGGTCACCTTACACCAAGTCATTGCGCCAGTGTGGTCACTTAACATTCGGTTAATATTAGTCCATAAATTTGGTTGATCAGGTGGTCACAATAACGTTTAAATTTCATTTATATGCCACTCCGTAAGACTTCTTTCAAAAGTGTTTCATGAATCCCCACAGCACAGGAGGCTCTATCACGTCTGGCAAAAAAAAAATTAAAAATCAGGGGCAAAAAAGACAAACACACGAGAGCTGCAGCACAGGCCAGGCAAAGGGGCTCGTCCACTCAGTTACTCACAGAGGGAAAGGAATAGTAGTTACAAAGATAAGAAGAGCAAGGAGAACCAACTGGACATGAGGGGAATAAAGAGAGAATGGTTTAACCACAGATACGTTGTTTTTTTTATTCCTGTATTTGAGACTCAGTGTTAGTATTAGAAGGTGCAGTGTCCAGTTAAACCCAGAGGTGACCTTACCTGCAATGTTGCTGTCCGTCTCATCGGTCTGCAAACTGGTAACACTCGAGTTATCCATGCGCTGTTGCAGGTCGTTCAGTTTCTCCCGAAGCTGCTCGATATCGCTCTCCTTACTGTCCAGCTGCATCTGCAGCTCGTTGCGATACGTGCATTCTTCTACCAGTTGCTGTTGGTGAGAAAGTGAGGATATCAAAACGTCGAGACTCTTCTAGATTCTACCGTAACACACTGATGTCAACTTACCGCCTGCATCTCACTCAGCTCCTTCTGATACTTGATGGCCATGTGGTTGAACTTCTCCTTCTCCTGATTAAGGTCCAGCTGAAGCTTGCGGTTCTCCTTCTCTTTCTTCCGCAGGTCTGCAGTACTGCCCTTCTTCTTCTGGTCCAGCTTCATGTCCTTGCGGTTCAGGATCTCTGCCAGCTTGTTCACCGCCTGGCAGATAGAGGTCGATCTCTCAGCCACCATTGTACAGTTACATAACCGGTGTTCACTGTCGGACCACAAGTGCCCGTGTTTACCTGAGTCTTCAGTGTGCGCTCTGTGGTGAGGACCTTCTCATAGTTGGCCCTGATTGTATTTGCAATCTCCTCCTTCTGAGCTGCGTACTCTGTCAGGGATAACAGCATAATTACAACATAGCAGGGAGAAACAGTAGACCCACTACTACATACTACATTCATTTCAAGAGCTTGTCAAACAACTTTCAGGACCAGTGCACCCATTCTCAAGGAGCCAGCATAGTTTCAGACACAGATCAAAGTTAGTTACGTTACAAAATTTAAGTAATTTATAGTAAAACAAGCTAACAGTTTTCTCCCAGACAGCACCTCAAAAGAGAGAGGCAGCAAACAGAACTGTATCCAAATATAAGCATACAGCTTATGTTATTTTCACATCCGAAATCAAACATTTACAAAAAAATTCCAAGGTCTTGCTTTTCTTTTCCCTTGGGAACCCTGTTACCAAAAGGGGACAGTACCTTCTTCCTGAGTTTTCAGCTTCTCATTCAGTTCGCCCGTCTCTTTGCTGAGATTCTCCACATCTTTGGTCAGAGTTTTATGAGATTCCTCGAGCTGCAGAGGAATTTTGAAGGTTATTGTTTTCGTGACAACTGACCCTCTACATGAATAATACAAATATATCGACAGGGCGAAGGAAGCTATTAAACTCCCGTTGCATCGACATATTTAGATATTTCTGGTGTTCTTACCCGTGAAATGGTGGCATCTTTTTCCCCAACCTCCTGCTTATATCTGGTCACTGCCTTCTTATTCTCCTGGCTGAGCTCAAAGTACTGTTCCTCCTGAAGTGCCCGCGCAAGCTGCTCTGATTCTGCCTTGGTTACCGTCAGATCCAGCTGGGCAGACAGGGAGTCCCTTTGTCCAGGATGAAACAAATGTTGAATATTAGTTGAATAAAACCTTCCTTATTTCAGCTTTTTGGACAGCTTCAGACACAAATAATATATCAACAAGGCAACATTTGTTGGTCAATAATTAATATTTAGAGGGTTTAATATACAAGTCACAGGGCTGCTATGTGCATGAAGGGTATTCGGTTTCTTACCTTTCACTGCACAAATCCTGCACCCTCTTTTGAGCCTCTTGTACCAGTCGGTTCCTTTCCTCGAGCTCCTCTTTTAGTTCCTTAACCTGAGTTTTGTAAAGTGTCTAAAGGGGGATGGACAAATCGGTTATACCACATATTTCAAATTGAATCAAGAGGACAGAAATGCATAGGAACAGAGAATTTTACTTACAGAAAAATACTGTTCGGCCTCAAGCTGGTCTTGAAGTTCCCTCATCTGTCCCTCGTTGCCTCTGTATTGTCTGGTAACACAGCAAAAAAAAAAGGCGAGGGACTTAATTTTTATTTCTTCAGTAAACCAATGTATCTGGCTACTTTTACCCAGATATTTCCTCTCATAAGTTGAGGCAGTTTCTGTTAAACAAAACTCTTTAAAGCTATAGTACGTAGCTTTGATATCTATTAGGTTCAAACCACTGTCAAATGAGTTCTCACAAGAGTTAGGGTTAACCCTTGCTCTGATTAAGTCTATCAGCTCCACATGACTCCGCAGTTTTTAGATCTTATGTCACCTGGCAACGTTGCTGCACTGCACACAGAAAGTTATTGGTTTTATTTCATCACAGACAGATGGAACAGCAACATTTTGGTGAGACAGCAAATACTTTGGAGTTTGACTGAAAACACAAAGCAGTGCCCACAAAAATTGCTCCCTCAGTCAGGTCTGATGGAGACAAATAGAGGCAGAATAACATCAACAAAAAAAATAAAGTTACACACTGTAGACAAACCATACAAACACTGAAGTGAGGGCAACAAGTAGCACTGGCTGCTGTGCTCGCCAGGGGATTAGGAATGGATTGGAAGGAGCTGGACTCGGTGTAAACCCTAATCTTGTGGTGTAAACGCTGTCACAGAGCAGCTTTGGCATTCTCACCCCTCTAAGCTGGAATAATAGCACTTATTTGAAAATAACACGCAATTGGAAGGCAATTTATGTCTTAACGTTCAAAGAGCATTATTGGGCAGTTCAGCAACAACAGAAAGTCCAAATACCAGACGGAGGACACTGCCAGTTTCTTTGAGAATAAAATGAGATGCACAACTGGCTCAGATGTTTCCATTTTTCCAAGAAAACATCATATTCTATTCTGTCTTCATTTGTCTATTTTATGCAGGCAACGCACCATGTTACATGTTATCCGAGTAAGTGTTTCCTACACGTTTTTATGAGGGGGACCCACTCGTTAAAGTTGACAAAATTATCAAGACCTGTTTACAATAAAAATAGTGACAAGAGCGATAATGTATAATGCTCATATTTTTGCTGACATTTCTGTAAACCGGCCACTTGAAAGAGATATGTTGGATAAATGAACTACAATTTACTTTAATGCATGCTATTTAATAATTCTTAATTAAAAGGCTGTGGAAATATTAAGCAATTTTATTTGGCATCCACCCAAAGAAAGATTCCCACGACCCATCAGTGGTTCCCAACCAAGCCTCTGGGAATGACTGACCCAAGTCATATGTAGTCAACGCTGTATGAGCAGTATTTGTATTAGAGAAATGACTCACTTGGTCAGCTGTGCCAACTGGAACTCCAGTGACCGTTTAGTCTCTAGTGCTGCGTTGATCTCTTGTTTGAGCTGCTTCTCTGAACACCTAAGACGGTCCACTTCCTGTGTGCGGCTCTTCAAGTCATTCTGAGACAGGATGCGCTTGCTCGACTCCTGCTCCAACTGTATCCGCAGGTTCTTTACCTGAAGAGTGACGAAATAAGGAAATGTGAGATGTCACATTATCAAAGCACACGAAAGCAGTGCAAAGGGATCTTGATTTTTTTACCAAGACTGTCAAGGTGAAAGTGAGGTTACTTACGTCATCTTCCAGCCTCTCTTTTTGCTTCATCAGCTGCTCCATCTTCTGCACAGACTGCTTGAGGTCAAACTCTAGCATTGAACACTGCTTCTCCACCTCCACTACTCGGCTTTCAGCTCTCATCCTGGCTCCATTCTCCTCAGACATCTTCTGCTGAACAGCTGGAGAAGCAAGATGAAAGATTAAGAGTGAGCTCTTTCCCCACTGCCAAACTGAACATCCATAATCATTTCAGTATTTGGAAAGATTTCACCGTGATCAATGCATGCGTCAAGAGAATGTACAGTGCCTTTCGTCATCATGTGTTTATTTTGTTTTGCGAACATGTTTGACACTCCGTGTTTTCTGTAAACCAAAGTAATGATTTTAACTTTAAAAAAATCTCTGGCCCTAAGTCAAAAGGGCCAAAAGAATCTCAGTATGGAAGAAATTAGACAAGGAGAGGCTGAACTATTCTCTATTCAAGCAAAAACAAGATAAAGGGCAATAAATCCCCTGCACCTAACATTCTTCTATTGCAAAAAAAAAAATGCTTTAGAGTCCAGCTTTAATATGCAATGTGGCAATGTCCTGACATGCTGACTAGTTTATACCAGAATTCCTCCCACCCAAACTGCCCCTGGAGGTGAGTCTGATACAACATTATAAAAGAAAGACAAAGCAGGGAGAAGGTGGTGGTGTGACAGCTATAGAAATGGGGACAACAAATAATGAAGAGAGAACAAAAAAGCGATGGCAAAGATAAAAAAAAAGAGAAAGAAATGGAAATAGGAAAAAGAATGGTGAAAAACAGCAAGTAAGACAAGCTCCGACATAGGACTGGCATACCATTCATTGCAGCTGATTTGGCTTCTTCAATAGACTCGTATTTGTCAGTGAGCTGTGCCCGCGTCACCCTGTGTTCCGTCTGTTCTTGCTCAAGACGCTGCTGCAGGGTCTTAAGTTTGTAGTTGAGGTCTATTTCAAGATTGTTCTTTTCCTGGTGGGGAGAAAATGAGAACCAGGAAAACAACATGAAGCAGGACTCTACAACATCTAAAAAAAACAAGATGCACAGAAAGCACAGACATGTATGCATAAAGACTACAGCCAGCGTATACCTTCTCCATGTTATTGCTCCTTTCCTGGGATTGTTTCCGTTCCGCCTCCATTTTAGAGAGGCTGAGCTTCAAGTTTTTGTTATCCTCTTGCAATCCTGACATCCTCGCTGAGGATGAAAGACAAACAGACGGATATTTCATAGTTCACAGATGGAGTCTCAGACATTGATTGACAAACTTTATACCACTATTCTGACCGACTTATAGGACTGAATTAAAAAGTGGCTGACAGATAAATCAGAGATGAATTTGTGTGCTGTGGGGCACGTCAGTGATTGAGCATGTCTAAAATCTGTCAGGGAGAGTGTGTCAGCTTCTATTACGTGGAATTTGTGCACATTCGTGCGAGTGTAAATGACAATGAGTTGTTTTTTTGGCTGTATAAGTCTGTCCAAATGTTTGATTTAGTCACCAGTGTGCAGCTGTAATAAACAGCACATTATATTCTAAAAATACAAACAGAGCACTTGTGATTTTGTCACGCAATTATGATTTTAGATGATGTCCATGGGTCACCTTGCAGCTCCCTGATCTCCTCGGATCCAAGGCTGTAGTTCCTCCTTTCAGAGTCCAAGGTGCTCTGAAGAAGCAGAAGCTCCTTCTCCAGCTGCGCCTTCTCTGCGTCTCCTGCACGGCTCCTCTCCTGCATCTCACGGTTCAAACTCTCCAGCTGACTCATTGACTTTGCCATCTCCGTGTGACTCTTCCTCAGTCTCGCAGCGGTGTCCGACTCTGCGCGCAGCAGGTCATTGGCCTCCTCCAGCTGCCAATCAAAACAGACATGGTGAGGACGGGCGGAGGCTTAGGGAGTTTTGTCCATTCGTCAGACTGCATGTGTGCATTTCAACTGTACCTGATTCTGCAGCTGGACAATCTTGTCGTTTGAGGCCTGCGAGTTGTAACTGATCTTCCTCATATCTTCAAGCTGCTCCTTTAAAGTCGACACTGTGAAGAAAACAAAACAGAGCCATTTAAAAAATCACATTTCACAATCGGTGTACACACACAGTAGTGCATTTAGTGCCATCATCTGTACTTAGTCAATGGGAAATTCAAAGCGACATGTGCATGTAGCACTTAATTAGATGTGTGGTTAGCAGCAAGCAAGGTGAGGAGGGTCATTTGAGCATCAGCCTTGGCCACATCAAATGATACTGAGCGGATGAGGGCATTACCATATTACAAAACTATGTTCAAACACAGAGTGCGTCACCGCTTCACTCTGCAATTATCCTTAAATTGCAAAGTTTCTGAATCGTGCATCAGCAGCACCTCATTATCTTTACCCTCATTCTCCAGATTGCGTCTCTTCTCTGCGTCCTGGTCGGCTTTTCTTTGGTACTCTGTGAATCGGTGCTGCATCATGAGCTTTTCCTTCTCCAGTATAGACATGCTGGCTTCTGAATTCGTCCGAAGGTTCGCCTGTGGTGAGGGACAAGCGAGCAGTCATGAGGCAGAGACAAACTCGCTGAACGCTTTTTTTGAAAATAGAAAAGTTTCTTTCTTTCTTTACACGGATATAACTGCAAAGCAGCCAATAACGTCAGATTAAGATCTGTTCATAATTTAAAAAGAGTGAAGGTGTCAAGTTAACCTCTTCATCCAGTTCTTTCATGATCTTCTCAATCTTGTTGTTGGATGTCCTACGAGGAGCAGAGAAAAAAAAAAAAAACGCTTACAAACCGATGTGGACAATAATTCAGTAAGAATATAAAATCATAATATTAATATTAACAAAGGCCCATTAAACATCAATATCATGTTTATGCACAGTGCAAACACACTTTGAGACGTATCATATGACTGACATTAAGGTTTTGCCTCAGATTTGTGAAATATGTGATTATGAAAATGAATTGGATTCGTTATCTTCATTTTCTCTTTGTCCATAGGCTAATTTGAAACTTTTTTTCGTTATGATAATGTTAACTGCCATATCAGGCATTCTTAAAAACTAGATTTTATGTTGTACGTGTTGTAAAATTTGACTTGAAATCCAGCAATGGCCTGGTTTCTCTTTGAGAAATATGTTTTTCATAATAAACATAATTGGGCGAGACAAAATAAAACTTTTTTTAAATTTGCATACATTTTCAATAAGCATCAACGCGCCTCTGTACGTGTCTCATGTCATACCTGCATTTCTGTTCCAACTCATCCTTCTGCTGCATCTCACTGTGGAGCTGTTCCTCTAGATGGTAGATTCGTTTTTGGAGGTTTTCCAGCTAAACAGAGGCATACCGTAGATTAGAAAACTGGCAGATATCCTGTATATCAAAACAATGAATATAGTAGTCTTCTACTAACATGACTCTTGTCTTCCTTTGTGGAGCTGCTACGTTTGTCACTGGTCTTTGAGGTGGTGGAGCTGCGTAAAGGACTTGAAAATGACATGTTCTTATCATTATCTAGTAACAAACTAAACTTAAAAATTAGTTTAACAGGAATAAAGACTTACTGCTTGCTGCTGTAGTAAGTGAAGCCTACAAAGGGGAGCTGGTTGCCCACAAAGGCCTTTGGTATGGGAAAGGTCTCCTCCTCTCCCCGGTCCTCTTCAATGTCGTCAAAATTACTGGTGTCGATGTCACTGCTCAGTTCAGGTACAACTGGAGCAGCCGCTGTAAATGGCACGAGGAGACAGAAGATTCATGATAGGCAATATAAAGCCACCATAGTTCATTATGCATCATTTATCTCGTGTTTTAAAAAACACATCATGTAAAGGCCTCAAAATCATCTTCAAATATATAGGCTTTACCTATTCTTACCTAAGGGTGTGTTTACATCTCTGAGCATAGCTATAAGACAAGCCTGTAACTTACAATGACGCAAATGTTCACTCACCAATCTTCACACATGAATACACAAATAAAACTAATAAGACCAGACTAGGCATTTAAATGATCCCTTTGTTTTTAAATGTTTGGCTAATTACTCTCTCCAAACACTATCATTTTAAGTCATTTCTTTTTTCCCCCATCTCATTACATTTTGAGTTTTTCTAGATGAGCTTTCTTTTGAAATCTCTTTAAATCAAAAGGAAACCAGCCAGCTAGCAGAGCTGATTAGCCTGTGAAACAAAAAGGAAACAAACGCTAAAGTGCTGACTTCAGCCTAGTCAAGTTTTTTTTATTTAACCTTTATTTAACCAGGAAAAGACTCACTGAGGTTAAAAATCTCTTTTACAAGAGTGTCCTGGCCAAGACAGGCAGTAGCACAGTCATACATACACACAAACACAAGGTGGACACAAACATTAAAATCACTTAGCATCCAAAACTGCAAACATTTCAAGGTCAGCTACAATAATAAAAGCCTCAGGCAAAACATCTACAGCCAGATGTTTCTGCCTCCAGGTCATCCATTTTCCAATAAAAGTGTTCAATGAGACCAACTCCTTTTGTTTCAAAGTTTTCTGTAACATGTTCCAGGCAGAGGGAGCAGCAAACCTTCCCAGTTCAGTTTTGACATTTGGGACAGACAGCAAGAACAAATCCGGAGACCGAAGACTATAAGTCCCAGTATTATTTCGGTTAATGTAGGACATTAAGTAATAAATATAAAGCCACTAAAGTACCGACTCAAGTGACTGGATTAAGCCATGTATTTCTAATCTCTCTCCACTCCAGACGCAATGCCAACACATTAACATTTGCATTTAACTGCTTCCCCTGTTGTTGGCCTCAGAAATGCAGTACCGCCAGCAATCATGTTTGGTCTTAGAATAGGATGCTGAATGAATGGCTCATCCACAAGAATTTCCTGCAACTGTCTGTAGTAGGTCAAATGTAAAACAAGGTTGCTTTGCAATAACAAAAAGCAAACAGCCAGCTGGAATGGGAAGTGTGAATGTAATCTGTAACCCTAGCTGTGAAAATGTCCTTACCGTCTCTGATGATCTCCCATGTCCACTGGTCATTCTTGAAGAAAGGATGCCTCTTGATTTCATCTACACCGTTACGGCCAAGGCGAACTTCCCTACAGCAGTGAGGAGGACATACTGGGTTGTGACACTTGAACAATTCAGAGCGTGATTTTCACAAAAGCGGCAGAAGAAAGGATTCTCGAAATCCTTCCACAGAGGGGCCTCAACACCTGAAACTACTTGACCCAAACAATAAAGAGAGGGCCAGAGATAAGGACCCTCTTTCAGGATTCAGCTTTTGTTCCAGTCACTCTCTGACCTGTCAGTCAGGAAAGCACAGATGAGATTCTTGGCATCGTTGGAGATGTCGCTGTCTTCAGGGAAGGTCAGGGCGTTCTTGTGGTTCATAATTTTGCTGTACGTCCCCACCAGTGAGTCCGCATAGAACGGAGTGTCACCTGTGCAAGACACCAGACAAATAAGAGCCACTGGTGGATGAGGAAAATTTACACAGAAAGTGCTTCAAGATTGTTTTATATTAAAAAAAAACAACTTACAAATGGCACAAAATACCATACTATTTGAAACCTTTGACTCAATTTGTTGAATCATGAATGAACAACTTACCAACTAGCATTTCATACAGGAAAACTCCCACAGACCACCAGTCGCACTCTCTGCCATAATAGCCATCTCCTCCTTGGGATTTAAGTACCTCAGGTGAAATGTAGTCAGGAGTTCCCACTGCTGTGTCACATCGTACCATACCATCCTGAGGAGAGCAAGAATTATTTTCCAAGAAAAAAAAAAATACAATAATAGAAAAACAAAAGCCAACCATCATTAAGCGTTTAAGTTATATAAATTATATAATTAAAGGGTTCGTTTGAAGGAAAGATTGACAATACCTTGTTCATTTTCATACAGGTCCCAAAGTCTGCCAGTTTTAAGTGACCTGATTTGTCTAACAACATGTTATCAGGCTTCACGTCCCTGCGAGGACAAAAAGAATGTGATGTCAAACAAATATACAACATGTAAACAATGCCTCAAAACCAAGCATAGAACAATCAAACTGAAAAACGTTGCAGGTCATGCTAGTGCTGCCTGACAGCGCCATTAACGAAAGCAGTTCTTGACATCAGAGCTGTCTGGAAGTGCTGCATGCCGCTACAGTGATAAGTCAAAGTAATGAGGTATGAAGGGAGCTGGGAATTGAGAGAGCAGAATTTATGACTGCATGAAATTTCCTTTCACTGCAACTTCCAGCCACTAATGGGAAAACAGCAGAGAACAAACTGATACATCTGTCACGGTGTGAATTCTCCACCACTGTAGCTGTGCACAGGGCTTCGTATGTCAATTAGTATTAGTAAGCGTTTAATAATGGTGACAAATAGGGAACTCGTGTCTGTTCTGTATACGGCAGATTGATTCCTCAAGTCGTGCAAGAGATATTAAAGCATCATGGCACTGAACTGAATAGAAACATTGTATAAACATTATTGTAGAAAAACATACAGCAAATGAAAAACAACAATCACAATAACTATAGCTTTTTAAAAAACCTTATAACTGGTTTTGGATTCAGGTAGTTTGGGTCAAAGTCAAAGAGAAATTTGTTTTCTCAAGTAATGTAAGAGACCTATATTTATTATACAAGCTACCAGCTAAAAACAATTAATTTCTTCCTGAGCTACTTCCTGCTCTTTAAAAGTCCCTTAGATCATAGGTTTCCACCACTCCCTCTAGACTAGAGCCTAGTGCAAGACTGTGATAGATATAATACTTTCCCATACTTGCTTTGGACATTTCAGAAGCCCTTCTGGCTCACAGAGGCAAGAAACCCCTGTTTCATTAGAAATGCATCAAATCCATGTGTTTGACTGCAGCCAATTTGAAAACCAAAGCCACACGCACACAATAAGCTTTACTGTAATACAGCAGCTGCTGGAGGGAAGCGAGAGAAGGAACGCAAAGACAAAAGACATAAAAAGAGAAAGAAAAACATAGATTTAACTAGCTAAAATAAAGTTTGATAGGCTAGGTTGCCTATTGATATTCACTTACCCTTACACAACGAATGGGGTACTAGAAGCATGCAACACTAAAATACAACAAAACCGATCATAGTTGTACCAGCCATCAGGTAACCAGGACAAATCCTGAACCAGCTCTGCCCACTGCTATACAACAACTACGAGACGAAACACTCATCAGGGATATGGAGAAGTTTTGTTATTACCTATGAATAAACCCCATGGAGTGGATTGCAGCCAGAGCTAGCACCACCTCGGCTGTATAAAAGCGGGCCCACTTCTCTGGGACATCATAGTTGCTCATTAAGTTCACCAAGTCTCCACCGGGCATGTATTCCATCACCATGTAGAGGTAGCGATCATCTTGGAAAGCAAAAAAGAGCTGGAAAGAAGAGACAAATGATCAGTGAAACACAAAAAATAATAGGAAGCTGCCATTCAGTGTAGTCATTGATTTAATAGGTAACCTGAATCCAAAGATTTGCATATGAGCTGCAGATAATATCAACCTAGGTGAACATGTTTTTGGATGCTTAATCTCCATTGCATCTTACCTGCACCACCCATGAACTATTGGCAAAAGCCATGATGTCTCTCTCCTCCCAGAAGAAAGCAGAGTCCGACCTCTTGATCATCTCAAACTTGCTCAGAAGCTTCATGGCATAGACTTTGCTTGTGGCTTTGTGTCTTACCTGTTAAGATGTTGAGGTGACAATTTAGTCAAGATTTCACGAACAACTTGTTTTGGAGCATATATTTTTAACTACTAAAAATATGGATTGTATTGGAGGTTTATAGATACAAAAATGACATTCTTACCAATTGCACTTCTCCAAATGCTCCCCTACCAATAACTTTAACCACCTCATAGTCCACAGCTTTCATCCGTAGATCACGAATTTTACTAATAGTTTCTTTATCTGAAAAATAAAAATGAAGACAGATGTTACAGTATATAGAGTATGCAGAATACTAAAATGTGACTAAGTTGTTGCATTGGCCTGTAAGAACAGCCTTGACCTCACATGCTAACGCATCACAGCCAAAGTTATAGATGTCAACACCACTCAGTACGTTCACTTGACATTAGAAAAAAAATATTGTGTACACAGTGATGTTTTCAAAAACACATTCAGACAACGGGATTAAGAGTTCAATTAACACTACATGTTTAAGTTAAGTCAGACCAGAGTCAAAAGCTGGCCTAGGTGCTGTGCACATGCACCACAGTTTCCACCTTAAGCTAGAACAGGGAAATAATAGCAGAAGACTGTATAGCGAAGAATAAGTGGAGAAATCAAGGCAAAATTCAAGCCCATACATTTTTTTAGACTGACGAGGACATCGGTTTTATGCTTTGTCAGCTTAAAGAATTGAATATTTTAAAGTTCATGGATGTAGGAAGACTCAGAATGTGCTTGACATGCTAAAAACAAGCCACAAGCTAAACCAGAAACCAACAAATACTAGAAAGCTGAAAGGGGGCATGTCGTCACCGAGAGTAGTGGAGACGGTAACCAACAGAACGGCGTAGTTGGGCCATAAAGTAAACATAAAAAAACGTTCTGAGTGATGTCATCACATTAGGTGTCTCGTGATGTCTATGAATGCAATTCTTACGTTCTTACTTCTAGCTCTTCTTTGTACCCAAATGTTGAAATGCACTTATTGTAAGTCGCTTCGGATAAAAGCGTCTGCCAAATGACATGTAATGTAATGTAAAGTATGTTGGCAAACAGGAGGAAAAAGCTAAAAGTCTCTGCACAGCTGAGAAAGGTCGCTCAAGTTAAGTGTGTTTCTTACTGAGAGTTAGCCTTTCCCTGATTTAACAATGCTAATTCCCCAAAGGGAGATACTATTCACTGTTCAGCCAAATTTGGTCATCGCTGGACTAAGAGGATCATTTGCAATTCACATGGGTCACAACTGGCACTGGATCGCATGGAAAAGGGGGGAAGTGGGGGCATCCAAGTTCAATTGATCTAAAAATAAAAAGTCAAGCAGTGAACTATTAGAATAAGAACATTTGAGAATGAGTCACCTCTAGTCTCCACAGAGATCCTGACGGACCAAAAACACATATAAACAATGTTTACAAATGGTACAAATATTGTTACGTTGCTGATGCAAACAGCGGAGATACAGCATAGATACATAGATGGAGCAATCAGCTGATATGTTCAGGGTCCAAGGCACAATCTATGGACGAGAGCAGGCAAACTTAAGAGCCCTTCAGGCAGCACATACAACTGAGGACCAGTGTCTCACGAGACAGCCCGTCTATTATCCATCAATCCATTTCCATCACTTCGGTGCTTCACACAAAAGTTCAGCAGCAAGAGTAATTGACGAGATGCCTAATGGCAGTTTTTGCCCAAGGGTTTAGTAGCCTGGGTTGATAATTGAAATGCAGCACACTGACATTTTGGTTGTTCTCAAGTGGATTATCCTGACGATGAACCAACTCATATAATGGTTGAGAAAAATAAGCTCTTAAACTACAAGTACGTTTATACACATGCAGGTAAAAAAAATAGGGTAAGTTTAAATGGTACCTGCCTTTGAGGAAACACTAAGAAAAGCACACAAGAAAAGCTAAGCACTTCATAAAAAGCACAGAAGTCGATGTCAAAACTTACTACCTGACCCCTATGATACATTAATATTAATATTTTTTATCACATGTCTGGGCAAGATGCTTCTTTACGGGACAGATACAGAAGGCAACCCCTGTCATAAAAAGGGGTGGGGGAATTTTGGGTCATACCAGAGAAAGAAAAAGTAAAGGAGTGTATGTTTGTTCAATGGTGTTTTGTTTGTTTGTATGTGTGATTGTGGAAGTTTAATTCATGTACTCTTATGTGATAATATTGGTTCTTAGTAGTAAGTATTCCTGAAATTATGACCAGCCTTTGCATAATCACTGTAACCTGAGAATTGGGGGGTTAGAATAGATCAGTATGACATAGGTACATTTGGCCACACACACTTTCAAACTTTGAATGATCATTTTTGTTTTGTCTAAAACATAGTTATGAGGGTTCCCGTAGGCTGTGGACAGACAGTGAAAAAAACGAAGCCATCACCATGTGGGTCACCAACCATTTATGAAAGCTCCTTTGTTGGGGACTCAGCAGCAGACACCTATTGTGCCCAAGCCTACATAGAGGCAGTGACCCAAAACAGCCTTTTTTACTGAGCCTCGACTTATACCCACATATAAGAGGGGGTCTGAAAACATAAATGGTTAAAGCTAAAGACATATATAGAGATCAGGGCATAAGGAGAAAGCATGATGCAAGGTACTCACATCTATTCAAGAAGTTGTCAATGCTCTTGTTTTTCCTCAGGGCAGGGAAGTCAAGGTCATACACCAATGCATCCAAGCCATCCTGAGGGGGAGAGGAGAGAGGTTAACAAGCAAGCAAACAAAGCTACTCCTGCGAAATCTCAGACAACATGTAAAATGCACACCACCCTGGTCTATGTCGAGCAGCTTTGAGCAGAGACTCTCGAACACACCAAGCTGTGGGCTTCCAGTCTAAATTACATAAACAAGGTTTCTGAGAGATTTAGCTTACAACAAATACCCAAAATGTTGTGCTACTGTAAGCACTATGTTTTAAAAGTGATAAATACTAGATCCACGGAAGAATGCTTATTTAATTTAAAAGACTATGGTCAATTTACATTACGATCAAATAAACCGAACACTATGAATTAAAATTACATCTCAAGATACTTCAGATATGTGACAATATCAAAAGTTTCCTTCAAAAGGCTGCAGCATCATAAACTTTGACAGGACAAAAGAACTAATCAAACGTGTGTGGTGTTATTGTTCTCAAGGTAGGTTTACAGTGTGCAGTAGTGTGTGCATATCTCAAAATCAGCCCATGTGAGCATACGCATGCTGAGAAACATTGATTCTTCAGGGCTCGAGTCAGATGATCAGAAATGCAGTCATCACCTATGAACTGAGAAAACCAGGAAGCCAATATGCAAAGATGGACACTATGAAAAGTAGTAGTTTGGTTTAAAGAGTGCTGATATGTCTGGGGGAACTGTAACACCCACCAGTCATTCTGGTTTGATGAACAGGAGCTGTATTTCCCACCCTGGTTACAAAGTTTCTAATAAAAGCTACTGGCAAATCTAAGTAGCTTTTGATGGCTGAGGCATGAGGGTGGTGCCTTACAATAACCATACAGTGAGGTCAACTCTGTGAATTTACACTACACAGCTGCGACACCCACTATATTTACATGAGTTACTCCCATCCTGCCAAATCCTGGGTCCTCACTTGAATCCTTTTCATGAAAACTTGGCAAGCATTGCCCATGTAAACTGTAAAAGGATTAAGAATGAATGGTGTTGTTAAATAAAAACTGAAAAAGGCCATGTGGAAACTACAACAGTTGAGTTGACAAACAAACAAACGCATATCATAGGCTATCTTGCCCCCTACTAGGCAGGCGCATAAGTGCCACTGGTGGGATTTAATCTAATCTTCCATAATCCAGAATGGCTGAAACAAGACAGGCACACAAACACTTGAAGTCAAAGCACTGTAGTGCCTTTTCTCAAGTGGGAGTGAACCAGATGTTGGAAATGAGCATTTCTAAGTCATCTGGTCTACATTGTATTTTTTCAAACACCTCAGCTGCTGGGCTACCCATGCATTACAAAAGAAAATAAATCTGTTTACTTGTTGACATAGGTTACATCATCTCTGCACTCACTATCATGGCAAGAATCTCGTCATTCCTGTACTGTCAATGGGCCTCTGCTAGTAAAGTCACATTTCTTTTTGCATCTCTGAGCAAAACAATGATGACACATGGTGAATCAGCAGCTCGACAAGTAGAGGAATCCTCTTAAGTAACCCTGCTGCTTTTGCTCAGCAGAGGTCAGGGCCATACCCCCTCCTCTCTGAGACATAAAAGAAGCAGACGCCCTGCAGGATGGGTGGAAGCATGAAAAAGGTAGGTGAAGGGGAGTTTAGAAAAAACAGGTAGTTAAGACTGGCTGGTAGGAGAAATGTGCAATGTAAGACATTAAAGGAAACAGAATGTGGGAAATTAATAAGAGGGTAGGATGTGATCGAAGCGCATCACAGTGCTGAGTGCCATTTTCTGCTCAGCCTACATAAACTTTAAGTCAACTTTCAGGAGGGACCATTTACACAAGCAGACCAAAAAGTGGCCATGTTGGCCACACTGTAACCAGCCAGGCTGCACTGGAAAAAAGTGCTGAAGAACCGAGTCCTTTAGGACTCTAATCACAAGGCTCTGTGCTCAGCAATGCACGTTTGCATAACTTCCTGCCGCAGAGAACTCTGGACAGCCACAGTAACATTCCTTAACAGGACTGTACACGTCAGAGAGCTATTTTAGGTATGTGGCCAAACAAGTTCTCAACAAAAAGTGAAGGAAGGGAGAGGAAAAAAAAATCCCAAGTACAGAGTCACATAGTGAAGCCTCATTTTCAGTCAGTACCAGTTCTCATCACTATGACGAAAAGGAGTAGGGAGTGGAGAGTTGATGCATGTGGAGCAGTCTAGTCCAATAGTAGAACAAATGAAGGTTGGAAAAAAACAAAGACAATCAGAAGAACCACATGCTCGGCCTTCTACTGGAGACTCCACAGTGACAAAATAACCAAGTGTAGTATAATTTAAAAAAAACACAGTTTAGGACCTTGACTAGAACTAAAAATAAAATTACATTTGTAGTAGCACTTTCCAGGTTGGAATTTTAGCATCAACATCTGATATCAGACACATATGTGGTGGAAGGAGCACATTCTATAGATTAAACCCTCTAAGAGAATTAAAAACAATAAAATTGTCAATAAAATGCAAAATTTTATAGATAAGGAATTTTAAAAACTTATTGGCATAACTACATTCAACTGTTTTTGTGTATTCCAGAATGTATTATTTGTAAAATACAATTATGTCATAGCCTTGCTTATACACTGATATTTAGTTTGAAATGACTAAACAAATGCAGAGCATTGGTAATCAGTTTTAATATATATATAATTAAGAAATGCACATTATCTCAATCATCAAGGTTATGGGTCAGTAACAAAACATCATCTTTTCTGTTTGGTTTCAGATATCAAACCACTCAGTTTACAATCTGCCACAGGCTACACTAAAAAATAACTGAATCGATCAAAAAACACTGACAAAGGTTTTTCCTAATCAAGAGTAATTTTTTTAGACATGAAACTTTCCCAGATATGCACTTGATGGAGCTCTTAAGTTTCCAGCGGCTCAGGGGTTTCTCTCTCTGCTTTCCACACAAACCGATGAAAAAAAGCCATCAGTGATTAAAATGTGCAGGAGAAAATGGAAAAAAAATGGTAGTGCAGATAATAAAAAAAAAGCAATACACCAAGGATTTTATTTATGTCGTTCTAGTCTTTAAGCAGATAAGAGGTAATCTCATACACTGTAGAGACAGCTTTAAATCAGCAAGGAAAGAGCATATGACAATCTTAATCAAGAGTCAGCATCAGCGAAACTATGTGTTGTTAAAACTGGAGCTCACACAACAGTTTACCCTACTAGAGAGACAAAAAACATGCATAGGCTTTATTCACTTCAAATAGCACTGGGCGGTAGCAGTCCACAGGCCGTTTCACTATGTGGCAGTCTTGGGAAAAAAAAGTTGCTGGGAAAACAAACCAGAGCTTGTAGCACTCCATGTTATCCTATTTCTGCTGATGCTGCTTCAGGCAGAGGGCGTCACATCCCTGGAATTACTGAATAATGTGAAAAGAAATCATCTCATTGCCCTATTAATGAAATGTGGTAAGTATTCTAAAAAAAAAAAGTATAGTTACACAAAACACACAAAGCCTGTGGTTGACATTACACACAGCAATTATTTCTTTAAACATTCAGGGAGAGAAATCCACACAACACACAACCTCTTTTCCAGACATTAAAGTCTGAGTTAAAATTTCCATGGGAGACTCAGCCACATCATCCCTTTCTGCATGCCAGCATAAGGCATGTGGTCTTAAGTCAAGCCCTACTTCTCACTTCCCTCTCTGCCACCTCTTCAAGACAATATGCTTTCCACATGTGAGCAAATGCACGGACAGCCATTCAGTTTGCCATGCAAATAAAGGTAGTTCCATGGCAGGCTGCACCCATTAAAGCACAAATGTGATCATACAATCCAGTGAAGCCATTCAAAGCATGAAATAACTAATGGCCTCCTCAAAGCTCATGTCCAGGTTCAAGCCTTAAAATAGAAATATGCCTGTAAATCAAGGGCAAAACATAGTTATCTTTCCTTTGGCAGTCACCAGTAACAGTTTATTGAAGATATTCACATTCCCTGGATAACTACTGGATAAAGCAGCAGTGGCAGTGAACCCAGGGGTGGCAAAACAAGGCCATTCTATTTCCTTTGAGGTCCAGTGAGTGAGAGTCACTGTCACAAATGTTTTCCTGTCAAAATATAATTGAGTTATTCCAACAGTAGAGAGCACTCACGTGTTTCCACTGACTGAGCTCTGCCTTCTCGTGTAAAAACTCTGCTATCCTGCCAGCACTGCCCAAGATTTATGACCTAAGCCCAGCAAAATGGGAATCTTATTCTACATGGATTTAGTTCACTTTGACCATCTTCACTGGATGGGGGTCGCAGTGTTGTTTGCAAGTGTTACAAAACCGTCCCAATGTAATAGCCCTTATAGAATGAGAAGAAAGAAAAGCGGGAGGATTTTAAATTTTCTCACTCAGTCAAAGAAAAAAAAATGTGTTATTAAAAGACCTGATCATCTTAATATGCTTTCCCACACATAATCAGTCAGATGAGGGAACGCGGCCCTACAAATGGCTCAACCAACAGCTCTTCTCACAGAAAAATGTCTCAGAGTAGAGCACTTTACAAATGACAGCCCCAAACATTTTTGTCAACACGCATGAATTAAATGCCAACTACAAACACGTGCTTTTCAACTCAAGGAGATGCAATTCATCATTTAGGCCAGTAAACTACAAATTATATATAGCTTACATAACTCCTGTCGATTTTCTTAAGCAAGTGAAAAGTTGGTAGTGTGTTTTTGTCTTCCAGGCAGAAAGCCATAAAAAAAATCAACTTGCAGAGACTTGAAACTCATTTCGAGTAGACGTTCAAACAGCATTAAAATTTAGCCACTTTTACTTGTTTTATTTTCTTATGTTATGAGTTATATCAGCCTTGCAGCTGTGAGCGAGGGCCCATAGCATGAAACAAACTTGGGTACATTCAAGGACGCTGCCACATTCAAGATCTTCAGTGTCTCCAGGCAATGACAGGGGACATGAGTTAATATTACAATATTACACATTTACCTCAATTACTATAGCATACCTGCAACATAAATGTTATATGCAAACCTTAATTCAGCATTTAAAGCAAGTTTACTTTGAACAGGTAAAGACATGCAGTGTTCTAAATGAACATGTCACGTAAAATGCAGCTTATTTGTATTAATTGACTAAATTTGTGGGTTGAATATCCAAGTTAAAAAGCACTGCATGCCTCTAATAAATACATACTTTCGTTTCAACAGACTTGACAGACAGATACCGCCCTCTGTGTCTCTATGCCTACAAACAAAACAGGCCACAGCTGCATTATAAATGCAGACAACACCTTACCAGTAAGGTTGGTCCAGTAAAGACAAAGGTCATTAACATAGGCACGCTACATAAGAAAGAAAGAGTCAGAGGGTTGACTCTGCTCTGGCTGTCAAACAAGGTTGAATTTAGCACCTAAAGAAAATGAAGTCATTCTTTGATGATGGTGATGCAAAACATAAGCACAATATTGTGAAGTAAAACATTTTTACTACTCAAAGAGCACCATTATCAGTCACAAGTATGTAAACAGCATAATGACAAGCCTATCCTGCATCAGCACCGATATGATCAGACGAAATCTAATTTAGGGAGGTAATTACTGACAGGTGTCAAACTGGAATGCCTATTCATTAACAACTACATTTAATAAAATGATTATTTATCTGTAAGCTTGTACTACAACACAGTTACTAATTTTGCCTTTGAGCATAAAACAATTCTGTCAATTCATAATTCAAACCGCTTCAAAATAAGAGCATCCACCCTAACATGTACATGCAGCATTCACACAGTCAATCACTGTCTACAAATGTGGTTTACAGGCCTTGCAGTTTCCTGTAATTACACTTATTACAGATTTAGAGTCCAAATAGCAGATGAAAGCGGGATCAAAATACAGAGAGACTAATGTACCCAGAGTGTCAGAGTAAGAACAAAGACTGTGCCAGGAAGCCTTTACATTTCTCAAAAAGAGGTACAGCCTGGGCAAAACAAGTTCAAACATATAATTCAAATATCATTTACCAAATGTGGAACAAGCAGTACTTGTGGATTAAAATCAAGTGCAAAAGCAACTAGGAAATTCTACTCGCTCTTCTGTGATGCCAACATTCATAGGTGTTCAGTGCAGCGGACATAGCAGCTGATAACATGATTTGATGGGTGTTATTGATGGCTGCCAACAGTAAGACATATATGGGCAATGCTCGCTGCCCTTGTGTCAGTCAGCTTTCACATCACAATGTCAGGAATTTTGTCAGTTCAGATTGGCTCTCAGAATTGCTGTCTACAGCACAATGATGGGAGAAAGAGGCAACCCATTCAGATAAGGAACTCTTCTCTCCAAGCAGGAAAAGTTACTGAGTGAAGATAAGGGCGACAGGGCTGGAATACAGTCCTCAATAGCCAAAAGCTGAGTGAGGTGAGGTGCAGGCCAAGTATCGCTCTCACACAACACAGGCCAGGGTTCTTAGGGGGGAAAAAAATCAACAGTCCTATACATAAGACAGGAAGCAATGCCAGCTCAAGACGCAGGTACAGAAACATGGCCAGTATAAGGCTTGTATTGTGCATTCTGATGGAACCTATTACTCATAACCAAGCATGCTGGTTGCTTTATGAGTTCAATGTCCTGATTCATAGCCTTCAGAAACATGAGTCTTCAGTCCACATAATTTTGGTTTATGGGTAGAGAGTAGAGCCCACACCCAGCTACCTCAGAGATGCCTGCCTGGTCTCAACTGTATCCAGAATGGCTTTGGGACACATAGGAACTTCAGGCCAGTCAAAGACAAGAGGTTATTTGATTAGCATGGAATTTTATTAAGCTGTGGGTGGAGTTGCATGGTGGCAGGGAGAGCCTCAGCAAAAGGCCTCCATTCATTGATCAGGGGAGATTGCAGAAAGGGGGGGGGAAACAAGAGGAACAACACCCTTGTGTGTGCGGCTGCCAGCAGGAACAGTCCCCACAGCTTTTTGCCATTAAAAATGCAGAACGTGTGCACTTTTAGGTGAGTTTAATTGGCTCTTTTTGCAACAGGACGGGAGGTCATGGAGACTATGCAAGTTTTCCTCTTTCAAAGAAGACAACTATCTCCAGCAGCCTAGTATACCTTATATCCTTGTGTGCACAACCCCCAAAATTAGATTAGATTAGTCAGAGTGAAACTACAAACTGCACCATGATGAATTTCATTCATGCCTTGCTTGTTTAAACTTATAAAACAAAAATGTTAACACACCAACTTCAGGGAAATGCAAGCCAAAAAGCAGTTTGCTACAACACATATCTATTTGCATTTGCATTAACCTTCTGGTTAATGTAATGGTAAACAATATGCTATTTTTTACAACAGCATTAACATAGAGAAGAGCCAAGGCCATTTGTTTGGGGGTTTTCTCAAATAATTATGTCAGTACATAGCAGTAACCACCGTGTTGTGATCTTCTTCATTGAATTTATGGGAGGACTACGCAGTGTGATGCTAGTATATTACACCATTTACATAGGTGTCACGACTATTGCCATTTGGTCTACACAGCCTGGGTGGATGCACAAGCCAGATAACAGTTTAATGTCCCAAGCCGTACAGTCGGGCTGACTTACACTGCACCACTTGGTGGAAATGCAGCTCAGGAACCAAATGCTTGTAAACACCCAGTGTCACTGTCACCCAAGCTGAAAGGCCCATGATATCAACAAACACTTGACACAAAAACACCCCCTTGGCATCCACTCCATGGTGAGTCAGTTCCTGGGATTACTGTGTGTAATAAAATCCTGTGAAGGTGTTGCTTTATGGTTTAGCACGTGGCAGGGGCAGCCTTCTTCACTCCTCAGAATAGATTCACTAGATTGAGTTGTCACGCACAAACAGGAAGCAGCCAGGGCAAACTCCAACCAACAGGTGTACTGATGCAGCTGGGGGCCTACAGGTTACAACAGGCTGGAAGGTAACCCATTACATCAAATGTAGCTTAGATCAGCACACCTACACCCCCACTTCCTAGTGATCTAAAAGCAACAATACAGCTGATCACTCAAGACTTAAAAACGGGATTCGTTTGAGCTTGACCTGAACCAAAAATAATCTGACAATGTACGTCTGTGTTTGGGAAGAATAAACACACGCTGGCCATCTATTAGTCATATTTAGTTACCAATGCCTTAAAGACTGTCCTTACGTTAGTGACACCATGTTATCTTGTTGCTAGCAATTACAATTTCATTATTTTTAGCTGACCGTTTATCAGACTATGGAAACACAGGTTTCTAGCTGATAGTTGCCTCACGTTTAGAAAACCTTACTACAATCACAAACGAACACATGTGCGTTTGAAGTTAATTGTTCAAATTGAACGGGCAACATGAACACATTTCTTTAGTGACAACTGTTTGGTGTCAGAAAGAATTTCTGTTCCAAGTAGTACCCGAATGCCTGACTCGCTAGCTAGCTAGCAAACTGCAAACTTACCAGAAGACAATCCGTATTTATTTCTGACTTCGGGTCCTTCAGCATGACGTCGATTTTATCAAATCGAGCCTCCATACTTTCCCCAGCTGACATTTTTGCTGTCAAACTCAGTCCCGGGTTTTTAGGAGGTTGTGAACAAAAACAGTGGCGAGGCAGATTGCTGGCTAGCTAGCTTTAGCAGTCGACGGTAGCTAGCTAGCTAGCCAAATGTTCCTTTTTCGTGTGAACTTCACTCCGCACTTCAAAGAAAATACATTGTTCTCGTCGAGCTTTCACACGAAGTGAAACATTTGAGGTTGCGCCGAATATATAAAAGCCACATTTTCAGAGTAGAGCGATGATTTCCTCCAGTATGAGTGACAAACAACTTCAGTAGCAAGCGATAAATGCGGCGACAGATTAGTCAGCCTCCGCAGGATGCCGCTGAGGATAAGAGCTTAAAATGTTGGTGCATCCAAACAAAAGGCAATTAAAAATGTAATTTATGTCTCTCTGAGAAAGTACAGCATGTCGGAAGATTAGCCCAGACCGGTTCCCATGTCTGTGCCAGGCCCCTGCAGAAAACGACGAACGAATCTGACAGCTCAAAAGTAGAAGTAGTGGAGGGGAAAAACTTCTGCTTCTTCCTAATTTCGAACAGTTTAAACAAGGTCTCGTTAGGCGTTTAAAGGCAGTCCATCCGCTGAATCCTGTGCACCGTCACTGGCTTGCGACTGTTTCCTGTCCAAACTGATTCATGCCTCAGACCAAAGACATAAAAATAGGGTTCAGATTTTTTTTTCGGGGGGGAAAAACAGCAGACGGTGCCCGATTTTCTCCCACAGCCTGACCAACATGTCCGCCTTCCTGTTCAAACACCCCGGAGAAGCAACTTCAAAATGTCAAGTACTGCGCATGCTCAGTGCACGGCGCATTCTCAGAGTTCACACAGAAAGATGATAAGGCAACACCTTGCTGCTCCCTGACGTTACAACAGCAACGTTAGCATTAAGTTTTTTGTTTGTTTTAAAAAAAATAATAATTACATTGTTTTTCTATTCTACTCCATTCAGCCTTTAGTTCATAATTATAATGAAATTAGAGAGGCATTTCTATTCTGTTCGATTTTAGTCTAATCTAATCTGGCAGTTGCTGATGTTTTAGGTTCTTGAACAGTATTTGTTTCTATTTTCTATTCAGTTTTTCTATTTGATTATTTTATTCTACGCTGCTGTGTGATTTTTTGTTGGTTTTATGATAGTGCCTATGTAATTAATGTTATGTCAACAATGAGGGACCATCATTAATTATTCCATTCTATTCTATTCAGTGATGAAACATTATGTCTTTAATGCTTTTGGTTTTTGGCCCTGGTCAGATAGCATGTTCCAGTATATTCTAATCCCATGGTTCTCAAACTGTGGTACGTTTACCCCCTGTGGTGCGTGAGCTTCCTCTGGTGGTACTAAGGTGGAAAATCAGAAATACTGCTCTACTGTATATACCAGGGTATGTGAGTGGAGTGGAGCTGAGAGATTTTGACCAGAGTGCATTGAAAATGAAACAAATAACAAAAAATGAATGAATAAATGAATGAATTAAATAATAATAAAGTCACCTTATCTCTCGCACCATATTACTCTAATTTCACTATACCAGTTTCTAAAGTATATGTGAGGAAGAGGAGGATGATTAGAGAGCAAATTATCTAATTGGGAATACATCTTTTTGTGACAATGTGGGAAATGATATCATTAGTGGCCCAGGTGGTGGTGCCCTTTTAATTTTCTTCCCTGCCCTTCCAAATGTCTGTGCATGCCACTGTGCATTTGCAATAGTACTCTTCATTAGCAAAAGCCCTGCCCTGCAGTGAGTTTCATGAAAAGGTCAGATGGTCATCGCTGTCTTCAGTCAGTGCTCTGACATTTAAGTTATACAGATCTAACATCCTCAAGGCTGAAGTGATTGATCATGACAACAGGTTACACATCAATATTTGGGTTGTTGGTGATGAGGGAATTTTACCAGCTCCACTTAGTTCAGTGTAACTCAAGTTCATCATCTTCTCAATCATATACTGCATTTACACAGATTTTTATCATATAAAAAACCCCAATGTTATTCATGTTCTAATTTTTCTACGGGATTCATTTGCCTTCCAAAAGTTGAAATCTTAACTCAGCTCATCCTCTTATTCAAACTGAATCAAGCTATTTTCACATATGATCACACATGCTGTTCTGTTGATGAACAGGAAATCCTTTGGTATTGCTGTCACTTGCCCCCTGGAGGACAACAGCTGGACTCATGCATGGCTTTTTGTCACTGAGATTTCAAAAAAGATTACTATGTACATTTGACATTTATTTTTGTTATAAATTGTGCATATAATAAACTTAATAAACTTTAATAATTATATCTATCAATCTATCTATTTCTATTTCGTTCTATCCACCTATCTATCTATCTATCTATCTATCTATCTATCTATCTATCTATCTATCTATCTATCTATCTATCTATCTATCTATCTATTTCTATTTTATTTTATTGTTTATCCCTTTCTTTTTCCACAAAGTGTATTCATAAATTATTTAAGTTGTCCCATGATTTTTAAGAATTAGATATTGTGGTATTTTGCCCATTGCTTTCTATATAAATTGAACTGTGATAAATACAGTAATATAAATAAATGAATGACTAAATAAAATAATAAATAAATACATAAATGTAACAGGAATCAACTAATGTTTAATTAAAAATAATAAAATACATTGAAGAATTTATTTATTTATGTCTATTACAATGACATTTGTCATACTCCATAATAGTCTCTACACAGCAATTTTGTAGAAACTTGTCTAAAAGGCCTGTTGAACATTCTGCATGAGTGTATTGTTATTGGAATAAAGAAATATTCACGTATGTACAAGAGTTGTCACTTTAACAATCACACTATCACTGTCCACCCCGAAGCTCGCTTTACTTGTGCAGCTCTCAAGGTAATTTATTAGAATGTTATTACAGTTTTTCTTAGTCGAACAAATTGCCAATGCTTTGGACATGTATCAGTTGCTTTCATACAATTCTCTGCTGTTTTTTAACATTATCATTTGCTTAACTGCTGTGCAAATGTTAATAGTGATGTGAGAAAAGCACCAAAGTGACTGAGAAAAACTGTAATATTATGCGTGCACACGTTTTACCTATTTAGTGGGAACAAATTAGTATTTTGTGTGCATGTTTTACCTATTTAGTGGGAACTAATTAGTATTTTGTACCTATGTTTTTACCTATTTTGTGGGAACAAATTAGTATTTTGTGTGCGCGTTTTCCCTGCTCTGTGCACATTTTACCTATTTAGTGGGACCTAATTAGTATTGTGTGTGCGCGTTTTCCCTACTCTGTGCACATTTTACCTATTTAGTGGGAACTAATTAGTATTTTGTATGTACGTTTTACCTATTTTGTGGGAAAAAATTAGTATTTTGTGTGCACAATTTACCAATTCCGTGCACGTTTGACCTATTTCATGGGAACAAATTGTATTTTGTGGCCACAATTTTATTTCCCCTATGTAATGTCTGGGACTCTGTACACTACTAATACTACTGTTTTACAATACATATGCTGGTAACGTACGTGGGTTATGAGTTTTGACTCGGCCAACAATGGAGCAGCAAGCTGAAGCTGCAGTAATGCCCTAACGTCACATGGGGGCTCCCTCACCGTGCACAGATCAGCTGTGACTGAGGAGCAGCAGCGGCATTGTTGGTGTTGGTGGGGTTGGTTTTGGTGATGAGACCCCGAACGCAGTCTTCATGGACATGACTCTATGACGCGTTTTCGTCGTGGATAAAGGTAAGCCCGCACTAAACTTCATAATTTTTGACCTTGTCATATTGTATGACATGTGTGTGTTGTCACGTGTGCTGTGAAAGAAGAGAGTCATGTTTTTTGTTTTTTTTATCTCAACAACACGAACGCTGTGTGACGGTCGTACCTCAGCCTGTAACTCTGTCACGGGAGACGGTTTACTGTAACTTTGTTTCACCAGTGAAGTGGTGACACAGCGGAAGCCTTTGGTTTTTGTCTTATTTATTTTTTTGTATGTATATATTTACTTTTGCGGGTGGGGGGTTCCGTTTTAGTACTGTGTGAGACACTTTGCTAATGTATAAGCGAAGTCTCACAGTAAGCTGTTTGAATGCCTCATTTCAAACCTTATTAGCTTGTTGTTGTTTGTTACATTTGCACGAATAGCATTGTAGCTTTTGGAGAAATCTCGTGAATTTGATTTGGTTTTGCAGTGTCAATTTATACATTAACTCTTCACCTGTGCCAGGAAATATGTATGGTACGACTCCATTTTACATGTCATCCACATGTCGTGTGTGTGTGTGTGTCTGTGCTTATTTCATTGGTGAAAATGTCACCATTGCTGATTAATCACTGTGAGCACAGTCATGTCAGGCAGCTTGTATCTGGAGCTGGGCCATGGGTTTACATGTTTTTGTGTTGATTACTGTTAAAACTGCCAAGGGCTTGGTGTTGAAACAGGCTTCAGTGGTTTAGATAAAGCCATATCAGATAAGCATGGCCAGGGGATGTCTTTGGTGGTTTGTCATTCTAATTACAGGCAAACCAGTCCGTCTTGACCACATCTAATCTTAACATTCCTAATGTTTGTGGTACCAAAGGTTGTGCTGCATGTCTCCGCTACTGCCCCCCAGCTCCAATGTCACTTCTCTTTTTTATGTAAAAGCAGCCTTTTAATCTTTTCTCTTCACCCATAATTTATTCATTTGTATATGCTGCCATTTTTTTTTTATTTGAATCGGACTGGTTATTCAATGCAATGTTAGTACACACACTGTACCAGCAGTGTGGCTTTGCTGGGTGGGCGGCCTGTCTCACTTAGAACACACGCAGCCCTGACAGAGAGGGCAAGGACTGGAGGGGTCAGGGGGGCTTTGAACGCTGACCATCTGGCCCTTGGGGGGCTGGTTTCCTCATTGGCTGCCTTTGTTCTCTGCTAACAATTGGGATTCAATCTGGGAGGAGATAAGTAGCCATCTCATAAAGGTTTCTTAACCTATTTTTTGTTATTAAGTATTTTTGTTCCTTCTCCAAATAAGAGTGTCTAAAGTTTTCATAACTGGCTCATTCATCTTTCACAGGATCAAGTTTCTGTTTGAGTTGTAAAACTACTTGATCTAAAAAAAAAAAAAAAGTCTTTAAACAGTTATTCCAGTTGTCACATGCAATATTTTAATTTAAGCAGCAAACATACAGTTACAATGAAGTACGAGTTAGACAGGCTACTCATGGTAATCTCTCTTTTGCACATTGTTTATTTAGCAGCTATGTCAATACCAGGTAATGCTGCAACAAACAGGCAGGAGTTAGTGAATGTGTTTGTGTTACACAGTCAGTACTCAAAATTCAGCATTCATTGTTGACATTCATTTCATTAAGATGATAAACGAATGAAGATTGTTCATATTAGAACATATTTAAACTCATGCTGAAACATACAAAGTGTTAAAATCTAATAAATCAAAACCTATCAAGTTGGTTTAATCTCTGAGTCTGTACCGAAACGGAACATCTCTGACAGGCTGCATGGATCCAAAGCCCAATCTCCTGTTGTCAATTTCAGGTATCTCATCAGGATTCTTCAGCTCAAACTCGAAGTAGATGAACATGAGGAAAATAAACTGCTTCATTTCATTTGAGGCAAAGAAACGCCCAGGACACATTGAGACCCCAGCACCCCAGGGCATGTTGTAGTACTTCACCTTCTTCCCCTGCTTGTAGAAATGAGTTTTCTTGCTCCCGTCTGGATTGAGAAAGCGGTCATATTTGAATGAACATGGGTCAGAGTGGATCTCTGGGTCCATTTGAACTGCACTGTAAGGGAACATTGCCATTCTGTCACCTTTACGAATGAAATATTCACGACCATCTGCCATTTTGAGAGTCATATCCTGAAGCACAGCTCTGCTGAGGAGGGGTGCAACACTGAGTCGGAGACTCTCTTCCAGAGCACTGTCCAGGATGGGTGTTTTCATCAGCATTTCATGGGTCAGGTTGACTAAAGGACCACCAAGTCGGACTTCCTGTCCTGATTCCTTCACAACCCTATCTACCTCTTCCTTTACTGCTGCCATGGCCTCTGGGTGTTTCATGAGAAAGAAGAGCAGCCAGAAGGAGGCGGGCCCTGTGTTGCCCTGAGAGGCGAAAAGAAGCACAAACATATACCTGTCAGTCATTGACTCCTTCATACCCTTCTCATTTCTGAACTGCTGCATATCCCGTATCCAGCGGCTGATGTTGTCCTTAAGCCTCATCTTCTGCATTGATAGAACATTCCAGAGAAGTTCCATCAGCCTCTTTGCCTCCAATCTCTGCCTGGGTGTGAGCACCCCGTAGGTCAGGTTAGGGAAGAGTTGGTCATATTTACGAAATTCAGAGAATAAGGCTTCTGACTCAGCTCTATCTTTCTCTTTCGATCTCTCTTCACTTCCTTCTGACTCAGGTGGTGTATTGCCATACAGAGACAAGTAGCCGGCCCTAAAAAGAATATTGTAGCTGTACATAAAGAGTCCATCCTCTATCCAGGTGCTTTTGTCTGCAGCTCCATCGATTCTGTGCAACATCAGATTCTGTAAATTAGCCATCATAGCTTGTGTCAGTACCTTCAGGCCATCTCCCTTGAGATTCTTGTTGCTGGAGACTTGGAGATTGTGGTGCTCATCCTCTTCAGCTTCATAACCAAACACTCTGTGTACAAGAAACCTTGCAAACTTGTTAAAGTCTAGTTTTTCTCTGCTCTCTTTTACAAAAGTTCCAAATGATAGAGGATCCTGAAGGAATGTGATATAAAACCCTCCCAGCTGTACTGTGAATACATCGCCATGCTTTTGCTTCATCCTCTCGATGAATTTCAGTGTGTTCCTGCGAAACTTCAAGACATGACCCAGCCAAGGGATGAGCCCCTTATCCAAAGGGGGCTCTCCTGGCTGGCGCCTTCGAAACACCCCAAGAAGGTAAAGTCCTCCGATCAGAGAGGCAAGAAAGCCAATAAATATGGAGAGCAGGAGTCCCATGACTGATTACTCTGAGGACCACACAGTTATGTGGCACAACGCTCCATGTCCTGCATTATAAATAGACTTTATGCTCCTCCTTTTGTGTGGGACGAGTTTCAGCCTTCAGATAAGTTCATCAACTATGGAAACAGGAAAAATAATTGCCTATGCTAATGAAAACGAGAAATTTGTCATTGAAATTTCAATGACAAATATTTGATATCAAATGGAACACCCCAGAAAAGCTGTTTTGCCAGTCCAACATACTTGTGAGGCCAATTTAGCTAAATTAACTTGACAAGGCCCCGCCTATCGCCCTATGTCAGCTAAGATTGGCACAGCACCCCCCATGACTGTCGTGTGGAGGATAAAGCGGTAGTACATGGATGGATGGATATTAGACAGACTGTGGAACGTCAGCATGTGCAGTACATGTGTAATCAAACATGTATATTGGCGATATAAAGAGAGACAGCAATAGACATTCGTCAACTGCCTGCTTCAGTCAGTGTGTGTGGCACAGCGCCGTCAGAAGTGAGGCACAGCTCATCGCTGCCTCACCTCGCCCTTCTCCCATGTATTTTAACAGGAAATGTGTAAATTCAGTGATTTTGACCATAGAAATGTTGACATCTTACGGGAAACTAATTTATTAAAGTGTTTTCGTTTGATTATGGGCCACCATTATGCACCCTGACAAAGAACATGAAGATCTAAACTGGTTGATGTTTTGTTGTCTTCATAAGTCAAGCCCCTGTGACAACACTCCTGACAGGTTTCTCTCACCAGCCTTTAAGGAGACAACACTTTCCCAAGTTGCTTTGTGAAAATGTCGAGTTCTTGATTTACTGGATCTAAGCGTACTGCAAATGATTAAGATGTAGTGTTGTATCAAGTAATTCAGACTCTAATTATTCCTTCTTTTCAGAAAAACATTTACTCTAAACTTCTGATAATCAAAATGATAAGTAATAGATGTGCAAGTTGCTCAGGAAAAGTCATTCAAATGAGATAAATCAACCTTGAATAAACACATGTCTTTATCTTGCTTGAAATACTGGTTTTATGCTGTTATGATAATGGCAGTCTCTCTATTATTCGCTGTATTTTATTATGATGACAACCTGCTGATTCAAAACTTAAAAAAAGCAACATGACATTTCTCACACAACCCAGCTGTGGATAGTCAATTGTCACCAGGGTTACAGATTCATTTATTTTCTCTCTCATTCTTCACTCACTGTCATTTGGAGCACATCGGGGCTCATCTTCTAGTCTTATTCTTGCATTTTCTCCATTTTTCTTGAACGTATCTCCTCATTTATCTGGAAGAAACGCACAAAGAATGCATAACAAATTGAAAGATCATTAATGTCATTATTCCTCCGTGTTATGACAAACCAGTGTGTGATAGGCATAGCAAACGATTGATTACCAATCTAATCAGTTACACAGAGGTTTTCAGTTTCTGCTGTTGCTTTAAACTGCTCCAGAAACACACCATTTTGAATATTGATCCACACGAGGTCAAATCTTTCATATGAAACACCCTCACACAGGTTAGATTACACAAACATCACCTGGAGGTCGTCATCATGCAGGCAGATGGTTCTCTGTGGAATTAGATTTGTGTCAGTATTTTCAATCAACACTTTTCAAGAAGCAAGCGACACTTTATAAATTGAGCAAACAAAAATGATATATCGATTTAATCATTCACAATATTGTATTTTGTTAGTTTGAAAATATGCTTTTTGAATTTTGTTTGCTCCGACTCTTTTGCGTTTGCGCTCTCTCGCTTGTTCTTTGCGCTTCCTGGTTTTTTGTTGGTGATTCTGACCATGGGCGGGCCTTAGGAAGCTGCCTGCTGATTGGCTCCTGAGCTTTGGAGCAACAGGATCGAAGTCGCCGTCTGTCTGGAACTCGTTCCACAAGTTTTCCCCGTCGACACCCGACATTATTTTGTCGGATGTCTTTCCAGACGGAGCTTCCTTCCTCCCTCCCTTCCTAAGGCCCACCCATGCTCAGAATCACAAACCCAAAAAAACACGGGGCAAAGAACAAGCCAGTGAGCGCAAACGCAATAATGAAACAAAATTCTGATCATTGCAAACAAGTGTATGTACAAACAAATAAAATACAATGTTTTTGAATGATGAAATCGATATTTTATTTGCAATTTGTGTATTTTGATTGTGTGGTTCATTTTTGTTTGCTCAATTCATAAAGTGTTGCTTTCTTTGTGAAAATCTAATTCCATAAATCTCATTGCTCCTTTTCTCTCCTCTTAATGGTCGAAGACTTTTCTGATCCTAGTTGCAGATGGTGAAAGACACTCAATCCCAAATAAAAAGCGTGTTTTTGTTTCACTCTTTGTTTCATTAAACTGCTGAGTCGTGGGAGTCAGGACCCTCTTCTCAAAATGTTCCTGATTGCGACAATTGTGTCATTAGTTAATACAAACACCATAAAACACCTGCAAATATTTAAGACACATTTTGATGTTGTAGGTCTTGGGAGGTGAAGGTAAAATATAAATCTGTGAAATGATGAATCAATGTGGTGGTAAAAAGTACATTATGTCATTGTTTGTATGTACTGTGAAGTTGAACTTAAGCTTAATAGCTGAGTTAAAATAGCCCCTGTCCACAAATAAATCAGATAGAAACCATGGATTAGATCATGTCAACACCTATTTTATGATTCTTAGATTTACATTTATTGCTGTAACAGTGTCACTGTCATTATTATGTTGTTAAGAACCATGTTTTTATTACTGGCTCATTTATCTTTCACAGGACCGTGTTTCTGTTTAAGCTGTAATACATCACTTGATATATAAAAAAAAAAATCTTTAACCAGTTATTTGTCACATGCAATATTTTAATGTAAGCATCAAACACAAGTAGTTATAAACCTGAATATGAGTTAGACAGGCTAAATTAGTCCAGGTTTGAATATTTCTCTTTTGCACATTGTTTTTTTTAGCAGCTACAGTATGTCAAAACCAGGTCATGCTGCAACAAACAGGCACGAGTCGAATTCAGCATTCATTTTTAACATTCATTTTATTATGATGATACATGTAATGAATACTTAGGTGAACAACATGAATCAGTGTTTTCATCTAAAATCACAATGTTGATCTTTTGCTTAGCAACCTGCATGAAGATCGTTCATATTAGAACATATTTAAACTCATGCTGTAACATACAAAGTGCTAAACCCAAACCTATCAAGTTGGTTTAATCTCTGAGTCTGTACCGAAAGGGAACATTTCTCACAGGCTGCATGGATCCAAAGCCCCATCTCCTGTCATCAATTTCAGGTATCTTCTCATCAGGATTCTTCAGCTCAAACTCTAAGTAGATCAACATGAGGAAAACAAACTGCTTCATTTCATTGGAGGCGAAGAAACGCCCAGGACACATTGAGACCCCAGCACCCCAGGGCATGTTGTAGTACTTCACCTTCTTCCCCTGCTTGTAGAAATGAGTTTTCTTGCTCCCGTCTGGATTGAGAAAGCGGTCATATTTGAATGAACATGGGTCAGGGTGGATCTCTGGGTCCATTTGAACTGCACTGTAAGGGAACATTGCCATTCTGTCACCTTTACGAATGAAATATTCACGACCGTCTGCCATTTTGAGAGTCATATCCTGAAGCACAGCTCTGGTGAGGAGGGGTGCAGCAGTGAGTCGGAGACTCTCTTCCAGAGCACTGTCCAGGATGGGTGTTTTCATCAGCATTTCGTGGGTCAGGTCGACTAAAGGACCATCACGTCGGACTTCCTGTCCTGATTCCTTCACAACCCTATCTACCTCTTCCTTTACTGCTGCCATGGCCTCTGGGTGTTTCATGAGAAAGAGGAGCAGCCAGAAGGAGGTGGGCCCTGTGTTGCCCTGGGACGCCCAAAGAAGCACAAACATATACCTGTCAATCATTGACTCCTTCATACCCTTCTCATTTCTGAACTGCTGCATATCCCAAATCCAGTGGCTGATGTTGTCCTTGAGCCTCATCTTCTGCATTGATAGAACATTCCAGAAAAGTTCCATCAGCCTCTTTGCCTCCAATCTCTGCCTGGGTGTGAGCACCCCGTAGGTCAGGTTAGGGAAGAGTTGGTCATATTTACGAAATTCAGAGAATAAGGCTTCTGACTCAGCTCTATCTTTCTCTTTCGATCTCTCTTCACTTCCTTCTGACTCAGGGGCTGTATTGCCATACAGAGACAAGTAGCCGGCCCTAAAAAGAATATTGTAGCTGTACATAAAGAGTCCATCCTCTATCCAGGTGCTTTTGTCTGCAGCTCCATCGATTCTGTGCAACATCAGATTCTGTAAATTAGCCATCATAGCTTGTGTCAGTACCTTCAGGCCATCTCCCTTGAGATGCTTGTTGCTGGAGACTTGGAGAATGTGGTGCTCATCCACTTCAGCTTCATAACCAAACACTCTGCGTACAAGATGCCTTGCAAACTTGTTAAGGTCTAGTTTTTCTCTTCTCTCTTTTACAAAAGGTCCAAACGATAGAGGATCCTGAAGGAATGTGATATAAGAACCTCCCAGCTGTACTGTGAATACATCGCCATGCTTTTGCTTCATCCTCTCGATGAATTTCAGTGTGTTCCTGCGAAACTCCAAGACATGACCCAGCCAAGGGATGAGCCCCTTATCCAAAGGGGGCTCTCCTGGCTGCCGCCTTCGAAACACCCCAAGAAGGTAAAGTCCTCCGATCAGAGAGGCAAGAAAGCCAATAAATATGGAGAGCAGGAGTTCCATGACTGATTACTCTGAGGACCACACAGTTATGTGGCACAACGCTCCATGTCCTGCATTATAAATAGACTTTATGCTCCTCCTTTTGTGTGGGACGAGTTTCAGCCTTCAGATAAGTTCATCAACTATGAAAACAGGAAAAATAATTGCCTATGCTAATGAAAACGAGAAATTTGTCATTGAAATTTCAATGACAAATATTTGATATCAAATGGAACACCCCAGAAAAGCTGTTTTGCCAGTCCAACATACTTGTGAGGCCAATTTAGCTAAATTAACTTGACAAGGCCCCGATGAATCATCATGAATGATGAAATCGATATTTTATTTGCAATTTGTGTATTTTGATTGTGTGGTTCATTTTTGTTAGCTCAATTCATAAAGTGTTGCTTTCTTTGTGAAAATCTAATTCCATAGATCTCATTGCTCCTTTTCTCTCCTCTTAATGGTCGAAGACTTTTCTGATCCTAGTTGCAGATGGTGAAAGACACTCAATACCAAATAAAAAGTGTGTTTTTGTTTCACGCTTTGTTTTATTAAACTGCTGAGTCGTGGGAGTCAGGACCCTCTTCTCAAAATGTTCCTGATTGCGACAATTGTGTCATTAGTTAATACATTTCAGCTCATGTCACACGCCAGTCAGTATTTCCAACTCGTCATTTGTAGTGGAAGGAAAAGAGTTGAGTTACACAAAAATATTGCCCCGGGGTTGAAATAAGATCACAGGATCGTTTATGTTCCAAAAATTTAAATGACAAATATTTGACATCATATAGAACTCACCCAACAATGATGAAAAGTTACACAGAAATGTCCACACAGCCAACAAAGTAGTGTTAACTGGTAAAAGAAAAACGTTTCTTAAAACTGCATTAAAAGAAATTTCTGACGTCTATCAACGCGCAAAAAGAAGAACATTCAAAACAAATTAGCAGCTTTCCCCTGCAGGTCGTCCTCCTCTTTTGCACAGTTTATTTTAGAGCTGCAACTTACGATTATTTTCATAATCGATTAATCTGTCGATTATTTTCTCGATTAATTGATTAATCGTTTGGTCCATAGAATATCAGAAAACCATAAAAAATGTTGATCGGTGTTCGTCAAACCTGGAAATGATGATGTTCTCAGATGTCTTGTTTTGTCCACAAACCAAAATGATTGACTTTTAATGATTAATTTGTTATCCAGAGCAAAGAAATGAAGAAAATATTCATATTTAAGAAGCTTAAACAATCAGAAATCTTGTTTTAATTATGAAAAAGCTTCAAACCGATGAATCGAATATCAAAATAGTTGTCGATTAATTTAGTAATCGATTAATAATCGATTAATCGTTTCAGCTCTAGTTTATTTAGCAGCTAAGTCAATACCAGGTGATCAGGCAACAGTGAGTGAATGTGTTTGTGTTACAGTCAGTACTCTCAGTACTCAAAATTCAGCATTCATTTTTGACATTCATTTCATTATGATGATAAACGTAATGCCTTGCAAAAGGTCACAATGTTGACCTTTTGCTGAACAACCTGCATGAAGATCGTTCATATTAGAACATATTTAAACTCATGCTGTAACATACAAAGTGCTAAACCCAAACCTATCAAGTTGGTTTAATCTCTGAGTCTGTACCGAAACGGAACATTTCTCACAGGCTGCATGGATCCAAAGCCCCATCTCCCGTCGTCAATTTCAGGTATCTTCTCATCAGGATTCTTCAGCTCAAACTCTAAGTAGATCAACATGAGGAAAACAAACTGCTTCATTTCATTGGAGGCGAAGAAACGCCCAGGACACATTGAGACCCCAGCACCCCAGGGCATGTTGTAGTACTTCACCTTCTTCCCCTGCTTGTAGAAATGAGTTTTCTTGCTCCCGTCTGGATTGAGAAAGCGGTCATATTTGAATGAACATGGGTCAGGGTGGATCTCTGGGTCCATTTGAACTGCACTGTAAGGGAACATTGCCATTCTGTCACCTTTACGAATGAAATATTCACGACCATCTGCCATTTTGAGAGTCATATCCTGAAGCACAGCTCTGGTGAGGAGGGGTGCAGCAGTGAGTCGGAGACTCTCTTCCAGAGCACTGTCCAGGATGGGTGTTTTCATCAGCATTTCGTGGGTCAGGTCGACTAAAGGACCACCGCGTCGGACTTCGTGTCCTGATTCCTTCACAACCCTATCTCAAGATTCAAGATTCAAGATTCTTTATTGTCATTATGCAAGCATAACAAAATTTCCTCCCGAGACTCTCAGCAACATTGAAATACAAATGAACAAAACAGAAAACAAGAAAGGTTATTGCAGGTTATTGCAGGTATATATATATATCTACCTCTTCCTTTACTGCTGCCATGGCCTCTGGGTGTTTCATGAGAAAGAAGAGCAGCCAGAAGGAGGCGGACCCTGTGTTGCCCTGAGAGGCAAAATGAAGCACAAACATGAGCCTGTCAATCATTGACTCCTTCATACCCTTCTCATTTTTGAACTGCTGCATATTCCATATCCAGTGGCTGATGTTGTCCTTGAGCCTCATCTTCTGCACTGATAGAACATTCCAGAAAAGTTTCATCAGCCTCTTTGCCTCAAATCTCTGCCTGGGTGTGAGCACCCCGTAGGCCAGGTTAGGGAAGAGTTGGTCATATTTAAGAAACTCAGAGAATAAGGCTTCTGACTCAGCTCTATCTTTCTCTTTCGATCTCTCTTCACTTCCTTCTGACTCAGGTGGTGTATTGCCAAACAGAGACAAGTAGCCGGCCCTAAAAAGAATATTGTAGCTGTACATAAAGAGTCCATCCTCTATCCAGGTGCTTTTGTCTGCAGCTCCATCGATTCTGTGCAACATCAGATTCTGTAAATTGTAAAGAGAGCAGGAGTCCCATGACTGATTACTCTGAGGACCACACAGTTATGTGGCACAACGCTCCATGTCCTGCATTATAAATAGACTTTATGCTCCTCCCTTTGTGTGGGACGAGTTTCAGCCTTCAGATAAGTTCATCAACCATGAAAACAGGAAAAATAATTGCTTATGCTAATGAAAGAGCTCATGGCACGAAATTAAAATTTCAATGACAAATATTTGATATCAAATGGAACACCCCAGAAAAGCTGTTTTGCCAGTCCAGAAAACAGCCCCGCCTATCGCCCTATGTCAGCTAAGATTGGCACAGCACCCCCCATGACTGTCGTGTGGAGGATAAAGCGGTAGTACATGGATGGATGGATATTAGACAGACTGTGGAACGTCAGCATGTGCAGTACATGTGTAATCAAACATGTATATTGGCGATATAAAGAGAGACAGCAATGGACATGCGTCAACTGCCTGCTTCAGTCAGTGTGTGTGGCACAGCGCCGTCAGAAGTGAGGCACAGCTCATCGCTGCCTCACCTCGCCCTTCTCCCATGTATTTTAACAGGACATGTGTAAATTCAGTGATTTTGACCATAGAAATGTGGACATCTTATGGGAAACTAATTTATTAAAGTGTTTTCGCCTGGTTATGGTCCACCATTATGCACCCTGACAAAGAACATGAAGATCTAAACTGGTTGATGTTTTGTTGTCTTCATAAGTCAAGCCCCTGTGACAACACTCCTGACAGGTTTCTCTCACCAGCCTTTAAGGAGACGACACTTTTCCAAGTTGCTTTGTGAAGATGTCGAGTTCTAGTTCTTGACTTACTGAATCTGAGCGTACTGCAAATGAGTAAGATGTAGTGTTGTATCAAGTAATTCAGAACCTAATTATTCCTTCTTTTCAGAAAAACATTTACTCTAAACTCCTGATAATCAAAATGATAAGTAATAGATGTGCAAGTTGCTCAGGAAAAGTCATTCAAATTAGTCTTGAACGTATCTCTTCATTTATCTGGAAGAAACGCACAAAGAATGCATAACAAATTGAAAGTTCATTAATGTCATTATTCCTCCGTGTTATGACAAACCAGTGTGTGATAGGCATAGGTAACCATTGATTACCAATCCAATCAGTTACACAGAGGTTTTCAGTTTCTGCTGTCGCTTTAAACTGCTCCAGAAACACACAGTTTTGAATATTGATCCACACGAGGTCAAATCTTTCATATGAAACACCCTCACACAGGTTAGATTACACAAACATCACCTGGAGGTCGTCATCATGCAGGCAGATGGTTCTCTGTGGAATTAGATTTGTGTCAGTATTTTCAATCAACACTTTTCAAGAAGCAAGCGACTCTTTATGAATGGAGCAAACAAAAATGATATATCGATTTAATCATTCACAATATTGTATTTTGTTAGTTTGAAAATATGCTTTTTGTTTGCAGGGAACTGAAATTTGTTTGCTCCGACTCTTTTGCGTTTGCGCTCTCTCGCTTGTTCTTTGCGCTTCCTGGTTTTTTGTTGGTGATTCTGACCATGGGCGGGCCTTAGGAAGCTGCCTGCTGATTGGCTCCTGAGCTTTGGAGCAACAGGATCGAAGTCGCCGTCTGTCTGGAACTCGTTCCACAAGTTTTCCCCGTCGACACCCGACATTATTTTGTCGGATGTCTTTCCAGACGGAGCTTCCTTCCTCCCTCCCTTCCTAAGGCCCACCCATGCTCAGAATCACAAACCCAAAAAAACACGGGGCAAAGAACAAGCCAGTGAGCGCAAACGCAATAATGAAACAAAATTCTGATCATTGCAAACAAGTGTATGTACAAACAAATAAAATACAATGTTTTTGAATGATGAAATCGATATTTTATTTGCAATTTGTGTATTTTGATTGTGTGGTTCATTTTTGTTTGCTCAATTCATAAAGTGTTGCTTTCTTTGTGAAAATCTAATTCCATAAATCTCATTGCTCCTTTTCTCTCCTCTTAATGGTCGAAGACTTTTCTGATCCTAGTTGCAGATGGTGAAAGACACTCAATCCCAAATAAAAAGCGTGTTTTTGTTTCACTCTTTGTTTCATTAAACTGCTGAGTCGTGGGAGTCAGGACCCTCTTCTCAAAATGTTCCTGATTGCGACAATTGTGTCATTAGTTAATACAAACACCATAAAACACCTGCAAATATTTAAGACACATTTTGATGTTGTAGGTCTTGGGAGGTGAAGGTAAAATATAAATCTGTGAAATGATGAATCAATGTGGTGGTAAAAAGTACATTATGTCATTGTTTGTATGTACTGTGAAGTTGAACTTAAGCTTAATAGCTGAGTTAAAATAGCCCCTGTCCACAAATAAATCAGATAGAAACCATGGATTAGATCATGTCAACACCTATTTTATGATTCTTAGATTTACATTTATTGCTGTAACAGTGTCACTGTCATTATTATGTTGTTAAGAACCATGTTTTTATTACTGGCTCATTTATCTTTCACAGGACCGTGTTTCTGTTTAAGCTGTTATACATCACTTGACATAAAAAAAAAAAAATCTTTAACCAGTTATTTGTCGCATGCAATATTTTAATGTGAGCAGCAAACACAAGTAGTTATAAACCTGAATATGAGTTAGACAGGCTAAATTAGTCCAGGTTTGAATATTTCTCTTTTGCACATTGTTTTTTAGCAGCTATGCCAATACCAGGTCATGCTGCAACAAACAGGCACGAGTCAGTGAATGTGTTTGTGTTACACAGTCAATATTCAAAATTCAGCATTCATTTTTAACATTCATTTTATTATGATGATAAATGTAATGAATACTTCATATAAGAACATATTTAAACTCATGCTGTAACATACAAAGTGATAAACCCAAACCTATCAAATTGGTTTAATCTCTGAGTCTGTACCGAAACGGAACATCTCTGACAGGCTGCATGGATCCAAAGCCCCATCTCCCGTCGTCAATTTCAGGTATCTTCTCATCAGGATTCTTCAGCTCACACTCAAAGTAGATCAACATGAGGAAAACAAACTGCTTCATTTCATTGGAGGCGAAGAAACGCCCAGGACACATTGAGACCCCAGCACCCCAGGGCATGTTGTAGTACTTCACCTTCTTCCCCTGCTTGTAGAAATGAGTTTTCTTGCTCCCGTCTGGATTGAGAAAGCGGTCATATTTGAATGAACATGGGTCAGGGTGGATCTCTGGGTCCATTTGAACTGCACTGTAAGGGAACATTGCCATTCTGTCACCTTTACGAATGAAATATTCACGACCATCTGCCATTTTGAGAGTCATATCCTGAAGCACAGCTCTGGTGAGGAGGGGTGCAGCAGTGAGTCGGAGACTCTCTTCCAGAGCACTGTCCAGGATGGGTGTTTTCATCAGCATTTCGTGGGTCAGGTCGACTAAAGGACCATCACGTCGGACTTCCTGTCCTGATTCCTTCACAACCCTATCTACCTCTTCCTTTACTGCTGCCATGGCCTCTGGGTGTTTCATGAGAAAGAGGAGCAGCCAGAAGGAGGCGGGCCCTGTGTTGCCCTGAGAGACAAAAAGAAGCACAAACATATACCTGTCAATCATTGACTCCTTCATACCCTTCTCATTTCTGAACTGCTGCATATCCCAAATCCAGTGGCTGATGTTGTCCTTGAGCCTCATCTTCTGCATTGATAGAACATTCCAGAAAAGTTCCATCAGCCTCTTTGCCTCCAATCTCTGCCTGGGTGTGAGCACCCCGTAGGTCAGGTTAGGGAAGAGTTGGTCATATTTACGAAATTCAGAGAATAAGGCTTCTGACTCAGCTCTATCTTTCTCTTTCGATCTCTCTTCACTTCCTTCTGACTCAGGGGCTGTATTGCCATACAGAGACAAGTAGCCGGCCCTAAAAAGAATATTGTAGCTGTACATAAAGAGTCCATCCTCTATCCAGGTGCTTTTGTCTGCAGCTCCATCGATTCTGTGCAACATCAGATTCTGTAAATTAGCCATCATAGCTTGTGTCAGTACCTTCAGGCCATCTCCCTTGAGATGCTTGTTGCTGGAGACTTGGAGAATGTGGTGCTCATCCTCTTCAGCTTCATAACCAAACACTCTGCGTACAAGATGCCTTGCAAACTTGTTAAGGTCTAGTTTTTCTCTTCTCTCTTTTACAAAAGGTCCAAACGATAGAGGATCCTGAAGGAATGTGATATAAGAACCTCCCAGCTGTACTGTGAATACATCGCCATGCTTTTGCTTCATCCTCTCGATGAATTTCAGTGTGTTCCTGCGAAACTCCAAGACATGACCCAGCCAAGGGATGAGCCCCTTATCCAAAGGGGGCTCTCCTGGCTGGCGCCTTCGAAACACCCCAAGAAGGTAAAGTCCTCCGATCAGAGAGGCAAGAAAGCCAATAAATATGGAGAGCAGGAGTCCCATGACTGATTACTCTGAGGACCACACAGTTATGTGGCACAACGCTCCATGTCCTGCATTATAAATAGACTTTATGCTCCTCCCTTTTTTGTGGAACGAGTTTCAGCCTTCATATTTGTCCATCAACTATGAAAACTGGAAAAATAATTGCCTATACTAATGTAAACGCTCATGTCACACGCCAGTCAGTATTTCCAACTCGTCATTTGTAGTGGAAGGAAAAGAGTTGAGTTACACAAAAATATTGCCCCCGGGTTGAAATAAGATCACAGGATCGTTTATGTTCCAAAAATTTAAATGACAAATATTTGACATCATATAGAACTCACCCAACAATGATGAAAAGTTCCACAGAAATGTCCACACAGCCAACAAAGTAGTGTTAACTGGTAAAAGAAAAACGTTTCTTAAAACTGCATTAAAAGAAATTTCTGACGTCTATCAACGCGCAAAAAGAAGAACATTCAAAACAAATTAGCAGCTTTCCCCTGCAGGTCGTCCTCCTCTTTTGCACAGTTTATTTTAGAGCTGCAACTTAAGATTATTTTCATAATCGATTAATCTGTCGATTATTTTCTCGATTAATTGATTAATCGTTTGGTCCATAGAATATCAGAAAACCATAAAAAATGTTGATCGGTGTTCGTCAAACCTGGAAATGATGATGTTCTCAAATGTCTTGTTTTGTCCACAAACCAAAATGATTGACTTTTAATGATTAATTTGTTATCCAGAGCAAAGAAATGAAGAAAATATTCATATTTAAGAAGCTTAAACAATCAGAAATCTTGTTTTAATTATGAAAAAAGCTTCAAACCGATGAATCGATTATCAAAATAGTTGTCGATTAATTTTGTAATCGATTAATAATCGATTAATCGTTTCAGCTCTAGTTTATTTAGCAGCTAAGTCAATACCAGGTGATCAGGCAACAGTGAGTGAATGTGTTTGTGTTACAGTCAGTACTCTCAGTACTCAAAATTCAGCATTCATTTTTGACATTCATTTCATTATGATGATAAACGTAATGCCTTGCAAAAGGTCACAATGTTGACCTTTTGCTGAACAACCTGCATGAAGATCGTTCATATTAGAACATATTTGAACTCATGCTGTAACATACAAAGTGCTAAACCCAAACCATTCAAGTTGGTTTAATCTCTGAGTCTGTACCGAAACGGAACATTTCTCACAGGCTGCATGGATCCAAAGCCCCATCTCCCGTCGTCAATTTCAGGTATCTTCTCATCAGGATTCTTCAGCTCAAACTCTAAGTAGATCAACATGAGGAAAACAAACTGCTTCATTTCATTGGTGGCAAAGAAACGCCCAGGACACATTGAGACCCCAGCACCCCAGGGCATGTTGTAGTACTTCACCTTCTTCCCCTGCTTGTAGAAATGAGTTTTCTTGCTCCCGTCTGGATTGAGAAAGCGGTCATATTTGAATGAACATGGGTCAGGGTGGATCTCTGGGTCCATTTGAACTGCACTGTAAGGGAACATTGCCATTCTGTCACCTTTACTAAGGAAATATTCACGACCATCTGCCATTTTGAGAGTCATATCCTGAGCACAGCTCTGGTGAGGAGGGGTGCAGCAGTGAGTCGGAGACTCTCTTCCAGAGCACTGTCCAGGATGGGTGTTTTCATCAGCATTTCGTGGGTCAGGTCGACTAAAGGACCACCGCGTCGGACTTCGTGTCCTGATTCCTTCACAACCCTATCTCAAGATTCAAGATTCAAGATTCTTTATTGTCATTATGCAAGCATAACAAAATTTCCTCCCGAGACTCTCAGCAACATTGAAATACAAATGAACAAAACAGAAAACAAGAAAGGTTATTGCAGGTTATTGCAGGTATATATATATATCTACCTCTTCCTTTACTGCTGCCATGGCCTCTGGGTGTTTCATGAGAAAGAAGAGCAGCCAGAAGGAGGCGGACCCTGTGTTGCCCTGAGAGGCAAAATGAAGCACAAACATGAGCCTGTCAATCATTGACTCCTTCATACCCTTCTCATTTTTGAACTGCTGCATATTCCATATCCAGTGGCTGATGTTGTCCTTGAGCCTCATCTTCTGCACTGATAGAACATTCCAGAAAAGTTTCATCAGCCTCTTTGCCTCAAATCTCTGCCTGGGTGTGAGCACCCCGTAGGCCAGGTTAGGGAAGAGTTGGTCATATTTAAGAAACTCAGAGAATAAGGCTTCTGACTCAGCTCTATCTTTCTCTTTCGATCTCTCTTCACTTCTTTCTGACTCAGGTGGTGTATTGCCAAACAGAGACAAGTAGCCGGCCCTAAAAAGAATATTGTAGCTGTACATAAAGAGTCCATCCTCTATCCAGGTGCTTTTGTCTGCAGCTCCATCGATTCTGTGCAACATCAGATTCTGTAAATTAGCCATCATAGCTTGTGTCAGTACCTTTAGGCCATCTCCCTTGAGATGCTTGTTGCTGGAGACTTGGAGAATGTGGTGCTCATCCTCTTCAGCTTCATAACCAAACACTCTGCGTACAAGATGCCTTGCAAACTTGTTAAGGTCTAGTTTTTCTCTTCTCTCTTTTACAAAAGGTCCAAACGATAGAGGATCCTGAAAGAATGTGATATAAAACCCTCCCAGCTGTACTGTGAATACATCGCCATGCTTTTGCTTCATCCTCTCGATGAATTTCAGTGTGTTCCTGCGAAACTCCAAGACATGACCCAGCCAAGGGATGAGCCCCTTATCCAAAGGGGGCTCTCCTGGCTGCCGCCTTCGAAACACCCCAAGAAGGTAAAGTCCTCCGATCAGAGAGGCAAGAAAGCCAATAAATATAGAGAGCAGGAGTCCCATGACTGATTACTCTGAGGACCACACAGTTATGTGGCACAACGCTCCATGTCCTGCATTATAAATAGACTTTATGCTCCTCCCTTTGTGTGGGACGAGTTTCAGCCTTCAGATAAGTTCATCAACTATGAAAACAGGAAAAATAATTGCTTATGCTAATGAAAGAGCTCATGGCATGAAATTAAAATTTCAATGACAAATATTTGATATCAAATGGAACACCCCAGAAAAGCTGTTTTGCCAGTCCACAAAACAGCCCCGCTTATCGCCCTATGTCAGCTAAGATTGGCACAGCACCCCCCATGACTGTCGTGTGGAGGATAAAGCGGTAGTACATGGATGGATGGATATTAGACAGACTGTGGAACGTCAGCATGTGCAGTACATGTGTAATCAAACATGTATATTGGCGATATAAAGAGAGACAGCAATGGACATGCGTCAACTGCCTGCTTCAGTCAGTGTGTGTGGCACAGCGCCGTCAGAAGTGAGGCACAGCTCATCGCTGCCTCACCTCGCCCTTCTCCCATGTATTTTAACAGGACATGTGTAAATTCAATGATTTTGACCATAGAAATGTTGACATCTTATGGGAAACTAATTTATTAAAGTGTTTTCGCCTGGTTATGGTCCACCATTATGCACCCTGACAAAGAACATGAAGATCTAAACTGGTTGATGTTTTGTTGTCTTCATAAGTCAAGCCCCTGTGACAACACTCCTGACAGGTTTCTCTCACCAGCCTTTAAGGAGACGACACTTTTCCAAGTTGCTTTGTGAAGATGTCGAGTTCTAGTTCTTGACTTACTGAATCTGAGCGTACTGCAAATGAGTAAGATGTAGTGTTGTATCAAGTAATTCAGAACCTAATTATTCCTTCTTTTCAGAAAAACATTTACTCTAAACTTCTGATAATCAAAATGATAAGTAATAGATGTGCAAGTTGCTCAGGAAAAGTCATTCAAATTAGTCTTGAACGTACAGTATCTCTTCATTCATCTGGAAGAAACGCACAAAGAATGCATAACAAATTGAAAGTTCATTAATGTCATTATTCCTCCGTGTTATGACAAACCAGTGTGTGATAGGCATAGGTAACCATTGATTACCAATCCAATCAGTTACACAGAGGTTTTCAGTTTCTGCTGTCGCTTTAAACTGCTCCAGAAACACACAGTTTTGAATATTGATCCACACGAGGTCAAATCTTTCATATGAAACACCCTCACACAGGTAAGATTACACAAACATCACCTGGAGGTCGTCATCATGCAGGCAGATGGTTCTCTGTGGAATTAGATTTGTGTCAGTATTTTCAATCAACACTTTTCAAGAAGCAAGCGACTCTTTATGAATGGAGCAAACAAAAATGATATATTGATTTAATCATTCACAATATTGTATTTTGTTAGTTTGAAAATATGCTTTTTGAATTTTGTTTGCTCCGACTCTTTTGCGTTTGCGCTCTCTCGCTTGTTCTTTGCGCTTCCTGGTTTTTTGTTGGTGATTCTGACCATGGGCGGGCCTTAGGAAGCTGCCTGCTGATTGGCTCCTGAGCTTTGGAGCAACAGGATCGAAGTCGCCGTCTGTCTGGAACTCGTTCCACAAGTTTTCCCCGTCGACACCCGACATTATTTTGTCGGATGTCTTTCCAGACGGAGCTTCCTTCCTCCCTCCCTTCCTAAGGCCCGCCCATGCTCAGAATCACAAACCCAAAAAAACACGGGGCAAAGAACAAGCCAGTGAGCGCAAACGCAATAATGAAACAAAATTCTGATCATTGCAAACAAGTGTATGTACAAACAAATAAAATACAATGTTTTTGAATGATGAAATCGATATTTTATTTGCAATTTGTGTATTTTGATTGTGTGGTTCATTTTTGTTTGCTCAATTCATAAAGTGTTGCTTTCTTTGTGAAAATCTAATTCCATAAATCTCATTGCTCCTTTTCTCTCCTCTTAATGGTCGAAGACTTTTCTGATCCTAGTTGCAGATGGTGAAAGACACTCAATCCCAAATAAAAAGCGTGTTTTTGTTTCACTCTTTGTTTCATTAAACTGCTGAGTCGTGGGAGTCAGGACCCTCTTCTCAAAATGTTCCTGATTGCGACAATTGTGTCATTAGTTAATACAAACACCATAAAACACCTGCAAATATTTAAGACACATTTTGATGTTGTAGGTCTTGGGAGGTGAAGGTAAAATATAAATCTGTGAAATGATGAATCAATGTGGTGGTAAAAAGTACATTATGTCATTGTTTGTATGTACTGTGAAGTTGAACTTAAGCTTAATAGCTGAGTTAAAATAGCCCCTGTCCACAAATAAATCAGATAGAAACCATGGATTAGATCATGTCAACACCTATTTTATGATTCTTAGATTTACATTTATTGCTGTAACAGTGTCACTGTCATTATTATGTTGTTAAGAACCATGTTTTTATTACTGGCTCATTTATCTTTCACAGGACCGTGTTTCTGTTTAAGCTGTAATACATCACTTGACATAAAAAAAAAAAAATCTTTAACCAGTTATTTGTCGCATGCAATATTTTAATGTGAGCAGCAAACACAAGTACTTATAAACCTGAATATGAGTTAGACAGGCTAAATTAGTCCAGGTTTGAATATTTCTCTTTTGCACATTGTTTTTTTAGCAGCTATGCCAATACCAGGTCATGCTGCAACAAACAGGCACGAGTCAGTGAATGTGTTTGTGTTACACAGTCAATATTTAAAATTCAGCATTCATTTTTAACATTCATTTTATTATGATGATAAATGTAATGAATACTTCATATAAGAACATATTTAAACTCATGCTGTAACATACAAAGTGATAAACCCAAACCTATCAAATTGGTTTAATCTCTGAGTCTGTACCGAAACGGAACATCTCTTACAGGCTGCATGGATCCAAAGCCCCATCTCCTGTCATCAATTTCAGGTATCTTCTCATCAGGATTCTTCAGCTCACACTCAAAGTAGATCAACATGAGGAAAACAAACTGCTTAATTTCATTGGAGGCGAAGAAACGCCCAGGACACATTGAGACCCCAGTACCCCAGGGCATGTTGTAGTACTTCACCTTCTTCCCCTGCTTGTAGAAATGAGTTTTCTTGCTCCTGTCTGGATTGAGAAAGCGGTCATATTTGAATGAACATGGGTCAGAGTGGATCTCTGGGTCCATTTGAACTGCACTGTAAGGGAACATTGCCATTCTGTCACCTTTACGAATGAAATATTCACGACCATCTGCCATTTTGAGAGTCATATCCTGAAGCACAGCTCTGGTGAGGAGGGGTGCAGCAGTGAGTCGGAGACTCTCTTCCAGAGCACTGTCCAGGATGGGTGTTTTCATCAGCATTTCGTGGGTCAGGTCGACTAAAGGACCACCACGTCGGACTTCCTGTCCTGATTCCTTCACAACCCTATCTACCTCTTCCTTTACTGCTGCCATGGCCTCTGGGTGTTTCATGAGAAAGAGGAGCAGCCAGAAGGAGGCGGACCCTGTGTTGCCCTGAGAGGCAAAAAGAAGCACAAACATGAGCCTGTCAGTCATTGACTCCTTCATACCCTTCTCATTTCTGAACTGCTGCATATCCCATATCCAGCGGCTGATGTTGTCCTTGAGCCTCATCTTCTGCATTGATAGAGCGTTCCAGAGAAGTTCCATCAGCCTCTTTGCCTCCAATCTCTGCCTGGGTGTGAGCACCCCGAAGGCCAGGTTAGGGAAGAGTTGGTCATATTTACGAAATTCAGAGAATAAGGCTTCTGACTCAGCTCTATCTTTCTCTTTCGATCTCTCTTCACTTCCTTCTGACTCAGGTGGTGTATTGCCAAACAGAGACAAGTAGCCGGCCCTAAAAAGAATATTGTAGCTGTACATAAAGAGTCCATCCTCTATCCAGGTGCTTTTGTCTGCAGCTCCATCGATTCTGTGCAACATCAGATTCTGTAAATTAGCCATCATAGCTTGTGTCAGTACCTTCAGGCCATCTCCCTTGAGATGCTTGTTGCTGGAGACTAGGAAATTATGGTGCTCATCCTCTTCAGCTTCATAACCAAACACTCTGCGTACAAGATGCCTTGCAAACTTGTTAAAGTCTAGTTTTTCTCTGCTCTCTTTTACAAAAGGTCCAAACGATAGAGGATCCTGAAGGAATGTGATATAAAACCCTCCCAGCTGTACTGTGAATACATCGCCATGCTTTTGCTTCATCCTCTCGATGAATTTCCGTGTGTTCCTGCGAAACTCCAAGACATGACCCAGCCAAGGGATGAGCCCCTTATCCAAAGGGGGCTCTCCTGGCTGGCGCCTTCGAAACTCCCCAAGAAGGTAAAGTCCTCCGATCAAAGAGGCAAGAAAGCCAATAAATATAGAGAGCAGGAGTCCCATGACTGATTACTCTGAGGACCACACAGTTATGTGGCATAAAGCTCCATGTCCTGCATTATAAATAGACTTTATGCTTCTCCCTTTGTGTGGGACGAGTTTCAGCCTTCAGGTAAGTCCATCAACTATGAAAACAGGAAAATAATTGCCTATGCCAATGTAAAAGCTCACAAATATTTGACATCAAATAGAACACCACCAACTATAATGAAAAGCTGTTTTGCCAGTCCAACATACATGTGAGGCCAATTTAGCTAAATTGACTTGACAAGGAAATTTTCTAGACAATGAGTTTCATGAGTTTCAACTTTTAAGTGGATGATTACCCAGTCCAGAGATTTGAGCATTTAGGTGCGTTGAGGTTCACGACTGAGGCACTGACTCCTCTGTCATTTGGAGCACATCGGGGCTCATCTTCTTCTCTTTATTCTTGCATTTTCTCAATTTTTCTTTAACGTATCTCTTCATTTATCCGGAAGAAGCGCACAAAGAATGCATAACGATTTGAAGTTCATTAATGTCACTATTCCTCCATGTTATGACAAACCAGTGTGTGATAGGCATAGGTAACGATCGATTACCAATCCAATCAGTTACACAGAGGTTTTCAGTTTCTGCTGTCGCTTCAGACCGCTCCAGAAACACACCATTTTAAATATTGATCCACACAAGGTCAAATCTTTCATATGAAACACCCTCACACCGTTTAGATTACACAAACATCACCTGGAGGTCGTCATCATGCAGGCAGATGGTTCTCTGTGTCAGTATTTTCAATCAACACTTTTCAAAAAGCAAGCAACACTTGATGAATTGAGCAAACAAAAGTGAGCCACACAATCAAAATACACAAACTGCAAATAAAATATTGCTTAAATTTTTCCGAAATATTGTATTTTATTTGTAAAAAAAAAATGCTAATTAAAAACAAATAAAATACAATAATTTTGAATAATGAAATCAATATTTTATTTGCGTTAATTTGTGTTTTTTGATACACAAATTAACGCAAATAAAATTAATCAAAATGTTTTTAAATTAGTGGTTCATTTTTGTTTTTTGTTCTCCCCTTAACAAGTGTTCCTGTTTCACACTTTGTTTCATTAAACTGCCGAGTCATGGGTTAGGGACCCCTCTTCTCAAAGTGTTCCTGATTGTGACAATTGTGTCATTAGTTAATCCAAAACCAGTGATGGAAGATGGATTCACATTTAATCCAATACCAGAAAATACTTTCTAGACATTTTTAATTAAGTAAATTATCACCAAATGTGTAAAACATGGTCTCTGAGACTGGTACCAGGTACTAGGCTAGTGGAAACGCTTTTTAAACCGTGCCGTGGCGAGGCGAGGCGAGGCGAGTAGAGCCAGTGGAAATGCGCCATTAGATGAATGAAAATGGAATGAAAACGGCATATTGCTATTGTAGCTCTTGGAGGTGAAGATAAAATTTTAATCTGTGAAATGGTGAAAAACTACATTATGTCTTTTGGAACATGTCTGCAGTAAATACCTGAAAGTTGAACTTAAGCTTAATAGCTGAGTTAAAATAGCCCACTGTCCACAAATACCTATTTTATGAGTTTATGATGTATTGCTGTAACAGCACCACTGTCATTACAGTATTATGTTATTAAGAACCCGTTTTTGTTAAAAAATAAGCTTATTTCGCATTAGGTCATGTAACATCAGGTCAATCTTGGCAAAAACTTGAGGATTAAAAGTACATCTTGCTGCCGATCTACAGAGCCAAATGTGTTCTGCATGGATGCTTGTAAACTTTTAACCTGTTCTTTTTTATGGAGGGTCAGGAATGCCAGGAACACTGTGTTCACTAGAAGTGTCCAAGTCTAAATAAAGGAAGAGAAATGTTCATGCACTGTAATGACTCTGTCAGGGGAGGATGTTTGTCTTTGAAATAATCATATACAGATAAAATGAAAGGCAGTCGTTCTTACAGGTCCACTCACACACGTGTCCTGGTTATTAGATCGACTGCAGTTATTTGCTATTTCGTCAATATGGTTTATGGAACCAAATGCATTTTTTTTTCCCTCCTGCCTGGCTGTTAAAATGACTCTTCAAAAATGCAGCATGAAAGAAGAAGGAGGGAGAGCAGCGATAAGGTCTACAGAGAGGAAGGACAGGCAGAGGAGGGGAAGAGATGGGAGAAGAGGTTTAAACAGATGTGGGAGTGGTGAAGAGCGAAGCGAGGCAGCTGGATGTAAGATACAGGGCAAGGCTTTTGATTCTGTCCTCACACTTGAAGCCGGCTGCCTTTGGATGGATGGATGGATGATTGGACGTAGAAGGGGTCGAGTGTTTTTGTGCGCGTGCGTGTGTGTGTGTGTGTGTGTGCAGTGTAGCGAAACATGTGAGCCAAACTGTACGTACTGTATAAAGGTGTGTGACACAAGTTGACAATTGGATCATTAAAGCCAATCTCACAAAGGCCAGTGCCCCTCCCCCAGCTGAAAGGCGATGTCAAAGGTCTGTGACCTCTTGCATTTATGTGCATTGATCCCTCTGGCGGGGGTGGGGCTTCCTACTCAAAGCCTCCTAGCGTCAGCTGCTACATCTTAGTTTCACCTGCAGGAAGTGGAAATGTTATTTTATTTGACATGTATTGCATTCAAATGGTATAAATTCACACCAATGACGACCGGATTCTTAAGGCTGTTCTTCACACCCGAAGAGTGACAGTAGCCGTGTCATATTTAGTGTACAAACCAGATTTCTTAAATTACATTTTTATTTTGTCTGTGTGTGTGATGTGATATGCAATTTTGACACTTTTTGTTATCCATATAAGTTTAATTAACTGGTCTACGAATGTTCTGTATAAAAAGAAAAAAAGAAAAGGAATAAATATGTAAGGATTAGGCCTGCAGTGATTGTTCAATTAATTGATTATTAATCGATTACTAAATTAATCGTCAACTATTTTCATAATCGATAAATTGGTTTGAGTTTTTTTTTTTTTCAATAATCAAAGCAAGCTCTTTGATTTTTCAGCTTCTTAAAAGGAAATATTAACTGCTATTAACATCATAATTTCCATTTTTTTAAACATTTTCTGACATTTTATGGACCAAACAAGTAACAACTAAACAAGTTGATTAATTGAGAAAATTGCAGCCCTAGTAAGAATTTTCAGATTATAACCCTTGCGGTGAATTAAAGAGCAAATTCTAAACCCGGGGCTGAGAATGATTGTGTATTACCGTGTTCAGCTGTAGCAGACCATGCTCGTGTGAAGAAACAGTTGCTGAAAAATGTTAAACCTCACCGTGGAGCAAATCACTCTTGGCTAAATGTCTTAATGACCATGAATGTGTGCTGTAGGGTGTGAGTCTCAGAGTTTATGGCCTTCTCAGTCAGTGTCAGGAGAAAAGGAAAGGTTGTGTACATGACATTCTTATAAGTTAAAAATAAAATAAAATAGTGCTTTATCACAGTCATAGAATGTGGTGTTTAGTAATAAATGCAGGGAACTTACAGTCAGGGAAGTGGGACATGCAGTAGAGCCAGGAACACTGCGGCCCAAACATCCTGCTCTTTGTCGCAGGCTAACCTCCTGATGCTAATTGTGTGTGTGTGTGTTATGCATGAGTGGAACATGACACTAGTAGATGGCTTCACTTCCTGTTGTGATGTCCTGTTAGTTATCACCATTCCTGACATGCAGGACAGGTTCTTATCTGTCACCACTGGATCTCCTGGTTGACCAACCAGTTGAACCCAGGCCGCTAGTTTTTTTTGTTCACATTAAAGACATAGTATGCAACATTTCTGCAACATACTGTCAAAAAAAAAATGAGAACATTGTTATTTATTTTTATATTCCAAAGCCTTTCTAACAGTCCAGTCTTGAAATCCATAGAAATCATTATTTATATTCAAAGTAGTTGATCGGAGGTGTGAGTGTGAGAGTGAATGGTTGTCTGTCTCTGTGTGTCCCTGTGATGTCCAGGGTGTACCCTGCTGTTCGCCCTATGTCAACTGAGATTGGCACCAGTGGCCCCACGACCCTCATGTGGAGGATAAAGCGGTTGGAGATGAATGAATGAATGTAATGCATAGATCATTTAATTTTAGTTTTAATGACGTCAATGAAGCTTTACCCATCTCCACTATTGTGAAATTACTATGGAAGATTGACAGAACTCGGACTGAATTAAATGTGTGCCAGAACAGGCAACAACATGTACAGTGTACACACACTCAAGACTCTCCTACACACTCTCCTCTGGATTACACATCGCCAGCTGCACGACTTGTAGTAAATGTGCAACCTTTGCAAACTACCATCAGAGTGAGGAAGGAAATATCTCATGCTACTAGTTTAGCTTATGTGTTGTCTGTAACGCGCACGTTAAAAGTCAGAGTTTAGTCGGACTAAGACAATAATTCAATTCATGTCCTGTAAACATGTTAGTCTGACCAAATAAATTGCACTAGCTTATAAAGACATACAGCACCACCTACGGAGGCGGAGTCAGACGTACACGGACAATAAATCGATTTTCTCCTCTGCATGCATACTCGGACAGTTGTAAGTTGTTTGATTGCCTGTCTTAGTCGGGACCAAAGCCGTAGCTCGATAAAACCGTGCATGTAAACGCACTGACTGCTTCAGGACATCATCAAACCCCTAGCGGCAGACTATAGTGTAAAATCATTTAAAAACCCAGCATTAACTAGAGCTGCAACTAACGGCTATTTTCATAATCGATTAATCTGTCGATTATTTTCTCGATTAATCGCGTGGTCCATAAAATATCAAAAAAACTTAAAAAATGTTGAGCGGTGTTCGTCAAACCTGGAAATTATGATTTTCTCAAATGTCCACAAACCAAAATGATTAACTTTAAATGATTTCTTTGTTATCCAGAGCCAAGAAATGAAAAAATACTCACATTTAAGAAGCATTAACAATTGGAAAACTTGTTTTAATCATGAAAAAAGCTTTGAACCGATTAATCGATTATCAAAATAGTTGTCGATTAATTTAGTAATCGATTAATAATCGATTAATTGTTTCAGCTCTATCATAACAGTTCCCACTTTGTAGTTCCAAGTCCTTCTTATTCCCTGAATACCCCCCCAGCCTACCCCAGATCAAAGTTGAAATAGCTCTGTGGCAGAAATGAATGGAACCTATCTGTACATGCCCCCAAGTCGTTCACCAGGAAGCGTGTCCACAGCAAAGTTAAAGGGTCACCAGTCACAATTAGGCCTGTTTTGTGCGTGTGTGTGTGCGTGCGGGGGAGTGGTGACATGTCAAGGTGAAGGAGGAGTTTTCAGTCCTCTGTCCCTTGAGTTGAACTCTTTCATTTGCAGCAGTAATAAACAAATGAGGTCACTAACCCTGACACCTGTGGAACCTTGCATCACACATCACAGTACGACCGTGGCATGAAGTGCTTGTCTCATGTCGACAGTGTTCATCCTCCTCCTCCTCCTCCCTTTTTTTTGTTAGATCAATCTCCTGGATTTTTTGCGGGCTCCGTTACACGCTCATGAAGAGCAAAGCATGCGCGCTGGCTCTGTGGAGAGCACCTAGTTATAATATATCATCATTCTTGCCATTGAAACCTGGAAAGCATCAAGCTGAGAATTCCTTCTTGCAGAGCGCTGTTATGGAACAGTGTGTTCTCACACAGAGTGCACCTTCGTCTTCCCCTTCCCCCTGTGCCAGCCCCAGTGGAACAGTACCTGCAGCCAGAAATCATTGCTCGCAGCAAGGTGTTCTTTCTAAAGAACACAGTGTGTGCTGCTGTGTCACCGGATGGATTATTTTGACAGCAGTCTGATGGAAAGTTCACTGATTTTAGCTTCATTTTCCTTTGTTTTGGCATCAGATTCTTTTTTAGTGACAGTTAGACACCACCATGATCATCTATAAGCTGTTTGTATTGTTACTGAGTGCCAGCTGCAACAGACGCAGTTAACGTTTTCAGCAATGATCTGCTTTTACAAGTGGAACAGAGAAACAGGATACATGAATTAATGAAAGACTGAGTGAGAATGAGAGACCCTATTTTTTTTTTGTTCTCTGACTGGTTTTCAGTTCCTTGCTTCCTGTTTTATTTTGTTTTTCCTCGTGTGCACCTTGTCCAGTTTTGCTTCCTGTCCTGTCTTCCCTGATTATCTGCCCTGCCGTAATGTGTTTCACCTGTCTTATTAGTTTCACCTGTGTTTGTTGCTCGGTCTGTCTGTTCATGTCACATTTCAGTCTGTTGCTGTTGTTTGTGCTTTTGACTTTAATCTCAGAATGTTGACTTTAATCTCAGAGTTTTGACTTTAATCTCAGAATTTTTACTTTAATTTTAGCATTTTTTTTTACATGTAGCCCTTTAAATTGTTTCACTCTTTTTAATTGGTGAACTTGGGCTGACATATTAAGCCAATGTATGGGCATGAAATGAATTACCGTCAACTTTGGTAATCAATGAATTATTGGAAGTCATTCATGGAGAAAAACTGATTGTTTAAATATGAGTAGTTTATAGCGTCTAACTGTTTTTATGGAATTTCCTATTGTTGCTGAGAGATGTGTGCTAAAACAACAGCTGGAAACACTCAGGCTTGTAGCCAGATTTCTATGGCAGCATCATCATCACCTTTGCCCACATATACTGTCCCATGCACACACACACACACACACACAATCCCAAAACAACAACTCACTCTCTCCTCTCTCTCGCTCCCTCGGTCCCTCCCTGCTTGAAATTGAAACACAAGGTCACTGTGTGTTGATGTTGCCAGCTGGGGTTTGTGGGGGAGAATGCTGTCTGTAGCAGAAGGCTTCACCATACGCTGTCACAGCTTGTCCAAGGCTACGGTGACCAAGACCCAACCCTCTGCTGCGAGGACTCAGCGTTCCTCTGTGACAGGGGAGGTCATTCTGTGTGTTTGTGTTTGTGTGTGTAATTATTTCCTTTCACTCTCCGTCTGCATGAACATTTGCAATTCAAGCAAGTATAACCAGAAAAAAAACAGGCTTTCAATAGAAACTATTAAAAACCGTCAATGCTTTACTGGATTTCTTAGATCTGCACACTGACTTGCTGATAAGATTATCCGGATTAGAACGCAGATTAGCAAGTAATTCATTGAAACCGTTCCCACCTGTGGTGCAGCTGAACATGTTTCGCGTCAATTTAGGCTTCACTGCGTGTGAGTGTGTGTGTGTGTGTGTGTGTGAGAGAGAGAGAGAAAGAGAGAGAGAAAGCTTTGTGAGGAGTTTTGCCAAAATGCTACACTGAGTTTTTTTTGTATCCTGTCATTTCTTAACAAGATAAATGGTAATTAATCCAGTATGGAAGTACTGATACAGTGTTGATGGACAGTATGAATTAGCCTGTGCATTGCCTCAGGACAAATGTACACATGAAGCTAAATCTGGAGTCTGATGCGAGTAAAGTTCAGAAAGAAACAATAATCGCGGCCCCCCCAGTTGATCTCAAGTGGCCAACCATTTACTATGAAGTTAGAATGGGAATAGCGATTGGCATGAACAGCAAACAATATTCTTTTGAACGACAATAGGTTATATGTATCACATTATTAAATATATTACAATCAGCAATAAATTACACATTTAAGATCGTTTTTCTACATGTTTATTATTGATTATTATTGAGATATTTTATTTTGTGTTAATACCTACTTTTTTTTAGAACAGAATAAGAATGTATTTTGTTCTCCCGTTAAACATGAAGCTTTGAGTCTGTATTAAGATTTTACTTCATATTTACCTGATTTATTTACTTTATTTACAGTTATTATGGTTGTCAATCGATCTGTAAAATAAGGATTTTTTTGCAAAACCGTAACAGAAAAATTACAGATTACTCGAATATAATGAAGATAAAGGAAATGAAAATCCTCCTCCTGGTGTCAGACCCTCTCCATCTGTCTGTCATTCATTACTCTCCAACAGAAAATGTCACCTGATTCACTGAGTCCTGTGTATCGTAGCAATGGAGATGCAGAGGTAAATGACGACAGGAGGATACTGCTCAGGCAAAAAAAAAGAAAATATAATGAAATTATTATGTGGATTGCAACCCGAGCCTACAACTTTAAAATTGTTAAAGTGATATAATACAGAGCAAATGAAATAAAATTGGTCTCCCAGTCTGTCCAAAAAATGTATTGTCCTTATCGTACTGGCTACTATGGTTAAAATAAGCAAAACAAAGAATGTCCAGGCGGACATTTTGAGGCGTAGGTGTTAAAGGGTTAAATGTTGGCTGACGATACAGCTCCCTCTGTACTTTATTTATGACAAGTATTGCTGTTAAATGACATTTGTTGACCAACTGGAGCATTTAGTAGCTTTTAGACGCATCCTTCCATCCTTTATTAACTCCAACTCTAAGGCTACAATGACACATTTTAAATTTGTGCCCTCTTCACCACCCTTTTTCCCTGTTCCCTGTCACATCTGCCAGTCGGTAATGTATCCGTCTCTCAGAGGGATCAGCGCAGGATGAAGTGGCACTGTCGCTGAATAGGTTTACTGTCACTTTTTCTCATCAGCAAGACTTGTGTGTGGGGGTCAAATCCACGACAAAGGATTGCCCCGATTCTATTGTCCAATTAAGACAAAAAAGAGTCCTGCTGATGCCGTGGCTCTTGCAGTAGCATGGAGGACTGATGGGATTTGAGTGTGGGCCCTGTCACCGAGGGCAACCTGGTGCTTATTAATCAGAAGGGTGGGGGGGGGGGGGGGGGGGGGGATGACAGAGGAGATGTGGCAGGAGTGTGAGAGGGGAAGACGGGGGTAGGGAGCTGTGGAGGCAGCATTGCCGCCTGGGGTCGGGAAGAGAGGCATGATGGATACAGCTGATCGCCCGGTAAGGAAGTTTAGAGAGAAAGGGGAGGAGGTGCCTTCGTCAGGACATTGAGAAGCCTCTTTGTCACGGTGTCACTCAAATGAATTCAAGGTGGCCGAGACTTTTTTTCAGGGAGGAAAAGAAAGGAGAGGTCCTATTGTGAAAAGTGGGTCTCTCTCTGGATGCCTGATAAACACAACAGACCTCTTTCTTATGTCCTCTCCATGAGCACTCAGTACTTCGGGCACGGCTAAATTAAGTTAGTGTGTCAGTGATCCAAACGTTCAAGGAAAGAAGGGTGAGCAGGTCACCCGTCCATTGTGTCAACACCTTTAATCTATTTCCCCTTTCTCTCTTTTGTTTTTTTTATGTTGTCTTAAATTGTCAAAAACATTCAGTCGATGTCTTAATTTTTAACTTAGCTCCGACACGAACAATGAGTCGAGAGGTTTGGACTACCATTCGGTGAATACTTTCATTTCCCATTATTGTGCAAATTATTTTCTCAATGAACTAAAATGTGAGAAAATGAGGGAAAAATTAACCAGTGTGGAGATTTTCAAATATCCTGTTTTGTCCAACACCAACGCAGTTACAATTCTCACTCATGTAAGACAATCTTATATAATATGGGGCAAGATGATAAAACAATAAAGGTAATTATCACTACTTAATTTTCAAAATGTGCACATGATTATTCGCTTGGTCATTAAAATATCAGAAAACCTTAAAAAAAATGTTGATCGGTTTTCGTCATACCTTCACATTTAAGAAGCTGAAACAATCAGAAATCTTGTTTTAATCATGAAAACCGATTATTGATTATCAAAGTAGTTGTCGATTAATTTAGTAATCGATTAATTGTTTCAGCTCTAATATTTATTGACACATTTTTAAATCTGGCACACCCATGACAGTGACGAAGCTTGAACTTGGTATCGTTTTACATTTATTCTTTGGAAAATGCTTTCCTGTCTGTCTCATGATGCCACGATTAACTATTCTTTACAGCGGATTATTGTACAGATTATTGTGTATAGTGTAGTATTAAGAAACCTACCAAAATCTGACCTTAAATTTGAAGACATTCTCTTTTGGTTCTTCTCTGCACATGTAGTAAAGTGTAGTAAACATTTTCATTGTAATGTACAATTCCTAATCCAGATGTTCCACACGCTTCCAAAGTTTTGGAGCGTGTTTGCCCAGCACCGAAAAAATGTCAAACATTACCAAGTGTCAGTTGCTGATCATCTCATTATCACATGCCACTTATGTTCGACTGACATACGATGTGTTGGCACGCTGGAGTTCATCTCCTAGTTGTGTCATCTGATAAGAGCCAATGTTGTGATAGTGCTGGCCTTCTCACCGTGATCCATGGATCTCCTTTTACACCCCATAACAAATCGGGCTGTCTAAACAAGTGTTTATGGCCAGGACAAGACCTGGTCAACCATCATCAAAGATCTACTCTGGGATGAGACATTAGTTGTGGACCAGATGTAAGAAGTTGCAGTGATGATTTGTATACAAGGTGCTTTAATGTGTGTGTATTGTATATTTAAAATGTCCTTTATAAGGTCAAGCATGTTTTTTTTTTTTTTAATTTAAATAAATCCTTCAAGCTAAACCTTTAGAGGACCCCATGTCTTATCCTCACCTTACCTTCTCTTGCCCTTTACCATTGACCAGTATGTGACCACTGCCAGTGACAGCTTTACAGCATGAAATAGAACTCATTGTTGTCTTATTCAATATTGCCTCGCTGAATAAGTCCATAAATGCATTAGGGTCCTGTGTCTCTCCCTGTTGTTTGGACTCAGGTGAACTGGTGTTCAACCCGGCAGCGTTGTAAAATGCAGATTGGGTTGACTGGCGGGCCTTCCATTTTTATTACACAGTCATGAACAGCATTGTAAACTGTGGCTCGTCCTTCACTTTCATTCCCTTTTTCTATCAGGGAAAACAGCCATGGGAGCAGATCTCTCTGAATGACCGTCAAACAGTCAAAGACCTGGCATTTTTTTCTGGCAAGCGGGGATGCTGTTTGTGCTCTTTAAAGGCGGTGAGTTGAAAATATAGGTCTTGTGATTTGTGGCAGAGACACTGAAAGTAAAAAAAGAAAAATCTAATAAAAGGCAACTGGGTTGTATTTGGAATTGAGGAGCTGCAGTTAAAGCCTGGGAAACACTTTCATAAGAATTAATTAACGCTGTCTTGTTGTGGACACGGAACCTTTTGTAACTCCTAACCTCTGTTTTCCTGTGGCATTTGTTTTTCACAAACGTGAAAACGTTGGAACCAGTAAGAGTAAAATAATAACAAATAACTAGGGTTGGTTAAGCAGCTAATTCATTACTAATTGAATGTTAAATCAATGGCCGATTGTTATTTTAATTTCATATTAAAGCACTGACTCACAATTGACTCCGCAAAGTCATTCGGAACGACTTTGAAGCGACGTTTAACAAGGTTTGATTTTCATTTGTGCTTCATCAGTTCAAATGACGCCGGCCCTTTGTCTGTGGCTGAGATCCAGTTTAAGGTTAAATGCCTTGCCCTTAAACTCATCCGCTGGGCCAAAGTGTGTGGCAAGGTCACTGTTCCAATCAAGCTGGAGTTAACACAAAGGCCGCTTGTCTCCTAATGGATTAGGTTCAGGGTTCCTCAATGAGCCGCTGCACCACCCTCCAGCCCCTCGCAGACCTTCCCAGTGCTGCTTTCCTTTCACACGCACCACCTAGCCCTTAATTTTGAAATGAGTTTTATAACTGGACAGTAAACTTCCAGTGGGTTAATGATGATGGCTTCTTCATCTGCCCAAATGCTCCTTTTGTCCGCCCCTCCTTAGGCCCTGGACCCTGCCCCCGATCCCTCTGGTCACGTCAGGCCTTAAACCCTGGTTCACCCCACTTTATGGTTCCACAGATAATCCCTCAGAACACACACACGCACACACACACACACACATGCACGTACATGCGCACACACTCCCTCGCCCCGAGGCTATTATCTCCGCTGAGCCCTGCTCTTGTCTCCTTCTCCCTCTCTTTCTCACCAACTTCAGCAATGGCATTCAACTGGAATGTTTGCCTTTGTTTGTGTGGCCTACTGGAAAGCCATGAATGACCTCAGCTCATCTGCTATCCTCACTAGCTCTGATTTGCACTTCAGGGCCCAGCAGGTAGCCCCGAGGAGAGGGAGGACGGGGGGTTTGAAAGAAGGCTGTGGGGCTTTTATAAGGAAATTAGAGCTGTGGACTGCCACCCGGACAGTAAACAACAGTGCAAGTCCTCACACCCTTGGTGTCAGTTAGCCCATATGAAATGAGCAGAAAAGGGAATTCTGTTGCGGGAATTTTCACAAGGTCCCTGTTTTGTTTTCTTTCTTTTTTTCCCCCTCCTTTTTTTTTGACAGTTAAGCCGTAGGATTGGTTTAACTTGTTTTGGCATAAGAGCCAGGCCTGCTAATTAGCACCTGGGTCATTGTACTCCCTGCCAAGTACACCAAAATGAAAAGACACTGCATTTAATTTGATACAGATAACGTGTGTGACAAAAGAAAATGAAATTCTGCAGTGCTGCCAAAAATCTTGCTTTTCGAATGACAAAAAAATTATTGTCCTGATGCCAAACAACAGATTTGCAAAAAAATAATCCTGCAAGATTTACTCTCCCCACTTAGCACTCATCTCCTGGTTTGTCCGTTGAACACCATCTGCAGGTCACTTATAATTTGTCCGTCTTGCATTCTTAACGCTACTCAAAGTGACCGCCAAGCTTTTAATTCACCGCTGCAGCAGAGAGCAATTTTTGGTGTAAACCAGCCTCGCCTGAGTCAGTCTTACGGTCTTGTCTCTTATTCCCACGTCTGGTTTTATGTATCTAGTTCTTATTTAATTTGAAACATGTACTGTATTTACATCTCCTTTTAAGATATCAGGTTTTTATGCTTGTGAGCTGAAGGCAAATCCATGTCTGTCACTACATGGAAAGATGGGATCAATCAGGTTTGTTTATCAATGTTCCATTTGAAAATGATTCTCCTGTTGTTCTGTCCCCGGCTGCCTCAAGCAACCTCCATGTGTTTGGCAGCTGCTGAGTCAGCACTCATCTGGGAAATCGGGGTAGATCCCCACTTCACACAAGATCTGCTCCATCACCCCCATCTATCACATCTGGTCCTGTTACTGGTCACGTGACTCGATCTTTCCTCGAGTGGCAGTGGCAGAGTTACTTCCCCTTTGTCAGGGATTTTAGCAGGAGCTCAATGCAGAGGTGAAGGATGGGCTGGGGGGGGGCGGGTGAGGGGGGCGGGCCAGCATTCAATCCACAATCTTTTGTTTTGTTTTTTGAACACTATCTTTTCAGGCCAAACAAAAAAAAATGCAGGGTTTGCTCATTATCTCTGTTTTGAATGGGCTATTTAAGACAGGCCGTGTCAAAGTCAGGGGGTGAGGCATAAATCACACTGACAGCTCTTTTCCCCCTGTTGAACTTGTGGCTGCACTGGCATCTGATGGATGTGTGTCAAGATTTCACTTTTGTCACACCTGATGCATTTTGAGTGAACAGAATCACTTTGTGTCCAGTGGCGTCCGTGTAAATGTGTGTGTGTGTGTGTGTGTGTGTCGTGTGTGTGTGGTCTGAATCAGCGATTGCTGGACAAATTTCACAGTCAAACTCAAGCCCAATGTTTAGACAAATGTGGCTGATGGGGAGAAATGAGTGCATTAAAGCCCCGTCAGGACTAATGAGGGCTGCGATTGGCTGGCATGTTGGTTTACAGCCACCCTCACACTGACTGCGCCCTAATATAACCATTGGAGAGGAGGTGAGAAAAGCTGCACACAACTTGATTAAAACAACTGTTGACTGTGTCTGTGGTAATGAACTGGAACAGTTCAGTCATGTGGCTCAGTGACGCAAAAACGCCCGGGCCGGTAAACAAAGATGTTAATAATGAGAGATTTTCAGTTAAAACACACCCAAAATTTATAGCGTGTGCTTGTGTTTCTCTCATCTAATCAACTAATTAGGGAGGAAATTAAGACAATAAGAATATACTTGTGGGATTGGTGAATATAACTTAGTAGCACGTCGATGTGAGTTTACTCAGACCTAATATTTGCCAACCAAATTGACTCACTGCATAGTAATTAGGTGGCAGGAAATAGACACAGACGCCATAGGTATAGTTTAAAATTCACATTTTAGCATTTTTATATGGGTACATACATTGCAGGACAAGAAAATGTCCTGATTTTTTTCGAGTGTGTTTACAGCATATCTGCAAACTTTGGCAAAAAAAAAAAAGTTTTGTGAAAGTGTAAACATTGGTATCGAAATGTAACTTGAGTGAAATAATTTAGAATTTCTTATGGTGAAATCTGGCTAAAGTTGAGGAAACAATGGTAGGAAAAAATTGACATCTGATGATAATGTCGTAGCATTGCTGTGACACTTCTACTTAGCCTTAGTCGTCAGTCATTTGCTCCCCAGTTATTTCCTCAAAAATGAGTTCCCTCTCCTGTTGTTATCATCGTGATAAGGTGCTTAAAGTGACCACTGAGCTATAATGACAAATAATCCCCAACATCTGCCAGTTCCTGTTGATTTGCGGTACATTTCTGTTTATTTATTTTGACCAGATGAGCCTCTGGTATTTATAGCAGGAGTAAAACCCCAGTGTGGGGTCAATCCTGGGCACGGCTATGAAGACAAAATGCTCAAGCTGACCTGAGACGAATTCTCCCGTCTCTGAATTGGCCCCCAATAAAAAAGTTGGTTGTGGCATGCAGTGAGAGAGAGAGAGAGAGAGGGGGGGGAGAGAGAGAGCGAGAGACTGAACTGTGTGAGAGTGAGAGTTACATTTATAGATGTGCCTCCTTTTTTCCTTTTTGAAATTCCTCCACATTATGACACGCGGCGCCCACGGCAGATGTGGCGGCTTGCTGGGGGTCACGCGTGGCAGGACGCTGTGGCTGTGTGGCAGCGGTGAGATGCAGGTCCCCTTCCTTTGTTTAGCCCCCCCCCCCCCCCTTAACTCTGCAGGCTTCCAAGAGCATCTGTCACCACAGGGGGTCAGCAGGGCCAAGATGAATGAGCCCCCGGTGGATTCCCTCCCTCCTTGGCAAATGGCACAGGACAGAGGAGGGCATAGGGGACTTGGGGGAGGGGTCTGTGTGTGTGTGTGTTTGTGTGTGTGTTTGTTTGCAAGTGAGTGAGAGAGAGAGAGAGAGAGGGGATCTGCTGTACTGAGGGAAAGAGTGGAATTCCCATTTCTTTCTATAGAGGATCATGACAAAGGTGTCTTGAGAAGAGTGAAACTCCATATGCTGCAGGGAAATCCACAAATTCCTCCGTAAAGGATTTATTACCTAACATGGACTCTATGTGAAAAAACAACAACAACAACCCTTCACATTTGGGATTTACCACTTTTGATTTGGATTGTAACACTTTTCCTAGACTGGTTGTGGAGTCATGGAAGGTACAGTAGAGGCAAGTTGTTTTTTTTTTTTCTTTTTAAGCCACTTGTGTGTCACATGCAGCTCTGGTGTAGCATTAATGAGATGGGCTTTTAGCACCTAATTTAGAGAACATGGAAGATGTTTGTCTTTCTTTTTTTTTTGCTCCCTCTTATTATTTCTTACACCCCCACCGCTCTCATGTCTGATGGGCAGTGTCTTCTTTTCACCTCAGCTTTGTTAAGTATTTGCTGAGCCCTTTCCCGCATTTCAACTGCTGCTGTGGACTTTTAAATGTTGACGCATGACAATGAGGTGAAAATGAGTGAGAGGTATTGAGCAGATTTCCATTAACATCATACCTGCTTTTCCACCAAGGAGTGAAAATAACAAATACAGTCAATGGCTAGGTTAAGTATTGTAAGTTAATCAAATGTCAAGTTTATGTCTGTGGACTGTATCAACTGCAAAATGATTTATTCTCATTTCTCTGGCCTGGATGAAATATCTGCCGATTCAGACTATTCAGACTTAAATTTAAGCCTCATCGTCCTCTATCTCTGCTGTTAGCACTGCAGTGTTATTATGCAGTTTAGGGCAAAACAAAAGGCCGGGAGAGAATAAAAGGCAGTGGTAAAATTAAAGACAGGCTTGAATGGCCTAAGGTTGAAGGTAAATGCATTGAATTTTTAATGGCTGAAAGAAATATGTCATTGTGACATTAACTACAAGAATCAATTCCAAACACTTTTGGGAATATGAACATTCTCCATTGGATTGAACTATTAAGTATTAATGTGCCACTCTGTGAAGTGAAACGGACAGCTTTAGATGAGGAAAACTCTCGTAAAAGTAGACCTCATTTATTACAGACTTCAGTATTGAAGTGGACAAACATTACATTAACATTTAATGTACATTCTGTTGCACTGTATTTAACGTTAGCGGCCGTAGCTGCACTTGCACTGAGACTCAGTAAATGTATAAGAAGTGTGTTGGCGTTTTACTACTACTACTACTAATGCTTTTGAAACATGTTGAAGCCAAAGCGGCACATCAGCCCCTTAACATTCCCTCAACAAAATGTCCTTAATGGAAAGACAGAACCTGCCTCGGGGCTGAGTGGCGTGTACATTTACGGCACCTCCGTCCTCATCTCGCGAGCAATCTCTGTCTCGCTCGGGACAAGATAAGCATCAAAATATTCCAAGGATCTGCTCCCCGGCTAATTAGCAGAACATGAAGCCCTCAGTGGAGACTTATCTCCTGTGTGAACTTGTGCCGTGCAAAAACACAACCGCCCGAACAGTACATTTTACATTTGATTACACGTTTGCATTATGTCTCAGCTGCTCTAGAGGTAACGCAGCACATGTTTGACATATTGACGTTTTAGACTCTTGGGTTTGATCAGTTGTATCACGCTGGCTAATCATTCACGCAATGAGCTGCAGTCGGTGAATGTAAGTAGAAAGCAGCTTGTGTACACTTGCTGTTTGAAGGACTTGGACCCCAGACCTGCCTCGCTCTTGCTGAATAAGTGATGACTGTGTAAATGTGCTGGCGGAACAGTCACTGCTGTACAGGGAACTTTGCTTCTGTTATATCAGAGGCTGAGTGGCTAAACAATACTTTGTCAAAGGGTCAAAGTAGCTGGTTGCGGCGGTGTGTGTAGTGACCGAGTGCAGCTACAAACTGAATCCACCCAATTGTGTTTTGTGGAAATAGCTCCAGGGTCATGGTATCACATAACGGCTGTTTAGCCTTGTAATGTTTAAGTAGCCATAAGTCTATATATTATATTCACTGTGTAAATGCTTCGCACTTTAAGCAAAGAGAGTATGCTACTATACTAATATACTATGAGCATACTATGAGCACTCATTCTGCAGGCTAAATCATAATTTATCTATTCGTCTAGTAGAGCTGAACAAAAAGGCTGCAGTTAAATGTTCTATTTTAATTTTTTTTATTGATTTATGTTCAACGAAAGCGTCCATATCTTTGCGTTCTGGTGCTTGCGTTTCAGTATCAGTCGTTCATGTTTTAATGCTATTCTTCCCCTTTTTTTAAATCTATAACACAGTAAATGTTGAGATGAAACTTTAAAAAGAGAAAAATCACAATAAGACATTTTACCCAAATCCTCCAGCCCAATAATCTAGTTCTTACTCGTAAAAGAGATTCAATGTGACCTCTTAATATAATGAAGTGTATGTTAGTTTATTGAGAGTTGACGTGGTCAAAAACATTGGATTTTAATAGCAGTTTTTAGTTGTATCTAATTCACATGAGGGGCCTAGAGATGTGGCTGGTGTGTCACTGTGTCACAAGGAGTGATGAACTGTGTGAGCTAATCAGAAATCTCCCTGCTCTCTCCCCTCCAGGTCTCGAAGCACTGAGTGAAATTTCTTTGCTGACCGTTTCCACCGAGTGGTAGTGACCCCAGCATGTAGCAGAGGTGAACAAGTAGCTTCACGCTTGGGAACAATCTGACAACGTAAGCCACCTTGTTTTTTTTTTTTGTTTCCACAGAGCGTCTATGCTCTCATATTCTCTCTGTCGTGGTCGTCTCAAATCCACTGTGTGGAGATTAGTGTAGCTTATTCTGACCTGGGGTCGCATTCATGCAATCTGTTGATGCCACCCAGAAGGAGAGGAATGGCCTTGACTGACCATCTGACATTACACACACACACACACGCACACACACACACACACACACGGATAACCCCCTCCTTCCTTTAAGCCATTAGTCTTTGAACGTTCAACTGCTTCTCTCCCGGGTGGAGCCCACTCCTGTTTGACCATCTATCACGCAAACAACCGCTGCTGACTCACCTGAAATGCCCTGCCTGCCACTTCAACTGACCCTAGCAACACCTGAGTCACACCTCAGGAACATCCGTTAGGCGACCTCTGCCGCGGTCGCGCTTTGTTTTCAACCGTGCAGGTGGTAAAAGGTCAAATCCCTACGTTCACCTCCGGTCCGTGCGAGGTTAATGACAAACCTGTCCTCTGAGGCTTGAGGGTCAACCAGCCAAAGAGGCCTCCGGAGCCTACTTTGACTTCACAATCGAACAGGCAGCGGCGGCTGCTGTAAAACGCCCTCAGGCACTCATTTGCTCCCCCCCCCCCGCCCGTCTGTCATTGTTCCTCAATGTAGCCTGGCCAGCTTCCTCCATCAGTTAAGCAAGAAATACTGTAGCTTGATTCTGTTAAGCTGCTTATCTCCTCAACAGCACAGTCAGGCACTGTTAATCTTGTCTTTTGTCTGGGCTGGTCAGATTCCTCCCCAGGATGGTTGTTAGGGAAACGTGGAGTGTGGAACCTGACCAGGCGTGGGCACAGTGACACCTGGGACAAGAAAAGCTACTCCACCTTGTTTCCCCCTCTGTGCTCATTTAAAAAATAAAATAAAAAAAAAGGCTCAGAAGGAAAACACGTGTTGATGTTAATGAACTGATCGTTGCTGCTAAATGATTTCATTTTACGATGAAGATGTTCTTTTGTAGTTTTTAATAACAGCCACCGACAGAAAGATGGCAAATGACATTAGAAAGTAAAGACGTGTGAAAAGACAGGGTTTTTTTTTTAATGCCCCGATCTGTTTATTTTTCACTCCTGCGTCACCTGTGCTTGAAATGCGTCAGAGGAAGGAAAAATAAAAACACCCTCCACTGTAGCACTAAGTGATAATGTCACAGTGGTTACTGTTGTGCACCTTATACTTCGGCTTGTCTTTGAGTGATCAAAAATAAATGATTTTGAGTGCTTTCCCACTGGAGGTTAGCTAATGGTGTTGTCAACATCCAGAAACGGTGCCTCGCTGGCAAATATAGAGCAAGACCAAGGAGAAATGAGTGTGTTTCACCCGGGGTCTTACGTTCCCAGTGATTCTGATCAGAGCCAAGGCCGAGAACAACCTCCGTGCAGCAAGGAGTCATTTGACCTGAGAGTGAATGCCAGTTTCCACTCGTGAAAATCCCATTTAAACCCGGGATCAAATGGGTTTTTTTGACCAACAGGAATGGGGTACCACTTTAAGTGCATTTTATATAATTGTATGATATCATGTTTTATAGTATAAAAAACAGCATTTTTATTGTGTGTGCAGATTTCCTTATTTATTCTGTCTCTTAGACTCGAGAAGCCTGCACCAAAATGTATCAGTGTTGTAATTGTGCTTGTAAAAATGGCAAATTAAAACATTAATCTCCAAAAGACTTTCAGACACATTATAAGAAATCCTGATTGCAAAATGTGTCAAATTCTAATCACAACTACAAAGATGGTTTAATCAATTGATTAAATGAATTTTAAAGCAGAAATATAAGCTGGTTCTTAACATTTTAAGGGGGTTATAATCTGTAATCTTGGGTGGACACGATATAGACAACTTTTTTTTTTTGTGTCATGTTTTCATTTGGTAAATATGCTGCAGTCACATGACACATTTAGCCTAAGTCATTTAGCTGAAAGTATATAAAGTAGTATAAAGGCTACTTCGGTGGTAGCACATGCAAAAACACAAGAGCTGTAGAAAGGTGTGTCCGAGCTTCACGTTAAAACATCACTTGGTTCTGAGCTCAGGTCTAGGCCACTTATATATTTATGTAACTTATGAATGCAGTTAAAAGATCATGTGTGACCTTGTCAGGGAGACACAGAGAGACACAAACACGGAGGAGTTTGAGCTCCTCCCAAACAGCTGAAGTCTACATCCTGAGCTTCCCCTTGGCCGTTGTAATGTTTATGAACCACAACAACACTGACCTGCACCTGTCAGATGTATTTCAAGGACAAACGCTGCAAGGCATTTCAGGCCAAAGCAGAAGAAAAAGCTGCCTTTTTTTTAATAGTCTTGATAATGAGCTTGGTATTAAAAACAGATCCAGTGACATGTTTTGACAAACTGAAAAATGTTCTGATAAATGGACACAATGAGAGCAGCATTGTCATTAACTGCTGCTGCTGCTGCTGCTCCTGCAGTGTCTCTCCGTGCCTCTCCTACTCCTTTCTCTCACTTCCCTCTTTGAGGGCACGAGCTTAGACTTCTGTCCAGCTGCCAGCTGCCGCCAGAGAGAGAGCCAGTCAAGCCCACACAGTCGACCCCAGCAGATGTCCCACAGTGGACACTTAGATGGAGGGGGCACGGGGGGCAGAGCAAAAAACAGACAGAAGGAGAAAGAGCCAAAAACAAAAAAAAAACTATGAGGAAAAAGGCGCTGGCCTTAGCTGTTCTGTTTGGACTGACAGAGAAAATCTGCATAGTGTTCGGGGGAGTATTCCTTATGTTGTTGTGACCTACAACTGTTTTTGTAATTACAGACTAAAGTCTTAAGACAAAAGTCAGTGTTGTTTGTCCTCTGACCCATTGTTGATGAGTTGTGATCTTGATCGAACACCCCCCCCCCCCCCCAAAAAGTAAAAGTTTTAAGGTCGAGTTGACTTTCTGTGTTAAAGAGAAACAGTGACTCACATTTGTGAAGCCGTTATGACATTTCTGTGGAAAAATGCACACTAATCTATCAACAAATCCTGCTCCGCGCCACACGCTTACGATGGGGAAAACACAGCTGGTATCTCAGCGTTTCTTCTTGCATATTTTACATGTGACAGAGTTGCTCTTTTGGGTTTGGAAAAAGCCATTTCTAATGCAAATTCTTTCCTCAGTATGATCGCTGCTGTTTCGCAGTCTGTATCGGCCGCAGCACTTCTCATGACAGGATCCCACCTGAGATGAACAGCATCATTTTCTCCACAGATAATGGGGAACTCATATGCCGGGCAGCTGAAGTCTGCTCGATTTGAAGAGGTTCTCCATAACTCTATCGAGGCGTCGTTGCGTTCGAGCAGCGGAGATCCACAGCCCATCTTCACTCAGCTCTACCTCGAGCCAGAGCCTTTTCCCGGAAATATGGAAGGTAGGAAGGTCACCTCACCTCAAAGATTTGGGCCTTTTTTTCCTTCTTCCCAAAAATATGGCTTCACAGCAGAGGAGACTTGGCTTCATTGAACATATTGTCCTTGAAGATTATTTTTGTCCAGATACAGGTGCATTTTATCTGTAAAATAATCTGTAACGCTTGATTTAGTGGGTCTGTACTTCCTGTTGGATTCAATGGAAGTGGAAATTATAGTGCGTGATTTAAAGTGTGTTTTAATTTCCATTCAAGACCAAACCGTCCAAACTCACCTACGTATTATTTTAAATGTTAAAGCTCCAGTGTGTTTATTCACAGAAAGTACTGTACATGGACACTCCAGCCAGAGCTTGCGTTTTAATGACACAAACACCGACAAATGACACAAACGTCTACAGAGACCCAACAAAGAATGTGCAAAATGGTATAAAAACAACAACGTGGATTTAAATTCTCCAGCAGACATAAAGCCCAAAGCCGAATTCCATGCCGTGGAGCCACCGGGTCATGAGCTCATGAACGGCCACTCTTCCAACGATCTGGAGGAGCTGGAAGATGACGATGACTCCGACAGCAGCAGCCCTCCACTCCCCTACCTACAGGCTCCTGTACCTGACGGCTGCTGCACACTGGACGGTAATCCAGGCCCTTCATTTGACATACATTTATAATAAATGACAAAAATCTGTCACTAAGCATCCGAGAAGATTGTTCAAATTAAATGATTACATATGAGGCACTGATGCTGTTGTTGTCTAATGTCTTTTCCTCTCAAATGTCACATCTGCCTCTCCGTCCACTCTCAGGATTCTGTCAGGCGGGTAAGGACCTCCGCCTGGACTCCATGACAACAGAGCTCATCGAAGTCCCAGCAGGCTTCGAGCTGGTGGGTGCAAAGTCCCCCAGTGTCCCCGAGCACATCCTGGCGTGTGCTGTGGATCGACGCTTTTTGCCTGACGAGAACGGGAAAAATGCACTTTTAGGTCGGTCTGAGATAAGAGTGCAAGGAAAAATCTGTCCGAGGTTTATTTTTCTTTTTTCTCCTCAGATTTAAAGACTGGCTCTATACTGACATTTGGTCAAATACCGTGTAAATGATATTATGATATTATTATTGAGAGAAACACTCAAATAGCAGCTCTAATTATTCAGGCTGGTATTTGCTGATGATTGTTTATTGATCGGCCAATTATTACAAATATTTGGTTGATACATTCTTTTTATTGGAAATGACTGCATGTGCTTGCACTGTGTAGTGTAGTGGTGACATCATCAACAGTTAAACTGTATCCGATGGAGGAAAAAAGAAAATCAGCCAAATATGTGGGCCATGTTTTGCATTTCATTTTTTCCAATTTCATTGTTTGTTGTATCAAACATTTAAAGCCCAAGAAAATGATATATAACAACTGTATTTTTTATGTATGCACTACAGATCACAAACAGCTAAAATACAGAAATGACTAGTTTTTTTTTAAGATGATGATGATTTCATTTATTTACCTTACTGTGCTTAACAGTATTTCTCTTGTCACCGTCCTTTAAAAAAATCACAGAGAAACAGCACATTCATGGGTCGTAGTGTAAAAGTATTAAGAGTTCACTGGCATTTTGGTTTCATTTCATTACCTCCAGGTTTTTCGGGAAACTGTGTGGGCTGCGGTGAGAAGGGTTTTAGATACTTCACCGAGTTTTCGAACCACATCAACCTGAAGTTATCCACCCAGCCCAAGAAGCAGAAGCACTTAAAATACTACCTGCTGAAAAATTCACAGGGTGCTCTGTGCCAAGGACCCCTCATCTGCTGGAAAGGTAAAAAAACAACAACACACATTTGCTCTGATTTACTCTCAGATGATATCTTTTTAAGTAAAGAGGGTTTTGTCTCTCCGCCCTGTTCCTCCTCAGACTGTAAATCCCGACAGTTCTCCAGCAATGCGTCCACCTCCAAGCCCAGCTCGTCCTCCTCTCTCAGCAGTAAAGAGAACTGTGGCACCAGTGGACAAAGCTCCTCTCCATTTTCCCTCTCAGGTGAGACTTAAGCTAAAAAACCATTGATTGAAAATGTCTTTTAAGTCTGGATTCTCACACAGATGCCAATCTGAAATAAACATTTCACCATAAATAGTTGTTGTATCTCCAGGGCTGACTGGTTTGTGGTGTTGCCATAGTGATAGTACTTTGTAGTAGCTCCCTGTGTGTGGCTGATTCTGTTTACTGGTTATTTCTTTCCATGTAGTTGCTTTTATACTATTATATTCTTATTATCCTGTTATGATTGTATGTTCATTATTGTGTTCACTCTCCGCGGTAGTTGTAGAACTGAACAGTTGCCGTCATTGGTGATAGTTTCCAACTCAAAAGACAATTTTATACATTGGAATAGCACAAAAGCACAGAAAAGAAGAACATTCAATCATTCAATAATGACGTGTAAATAAGGCTTAAATCATCCGCTGAGGTGACACACAGTAATAATTAAATGTCATATGACGACGAGAAAAAGATTCCGTCTTTCTTGAAGGCGATGTTTTTTTCTGACAACAAGAACGCCTCCTCCCTCCGAGAGTGAAAGATAAGCTCTTGGGCTTGTGCTATTGATTTGTTCTGAACCTGGAAACTGGCCTGTCAGCGCAGATCTCACACATTAATGTGTCAGATAGCTGCGCTGCAGGACTTGTTGTTAGGGTAACAGCTGCCTGGAATCGGGTACAAATCCTCCTCCCCCAAGTCTGAGCCAAATGGGAGATGTTTATCCCGAAATGATTAATGAAGATGCAGAGTTATGGTCTGTTTGTGTTGTGTAAACAACGTTGGATACAGGGAATCTGCGAGTATTTGACATTTCACTGACACTAGTGTGAAGTCCAAAGGCAAGCGAGTGGCCAATCTGAGCTATTCGCGACCACTCCGGGACAAGGAATCACCTCTCTATAATGTTGGTAACTGTAATTTATTGCATTTTATTATTTCCATTTTCTTTTAGATTCTCCGCCCACCGCCAGAACGACGCAGGCATCTTCTGTCTTTTTTGGGAGTCAGGACATGAGCAGAGAGTGCAGTTTTATCAAACCTTTGACTTCCACACCTGGAAACAAGACTCTGCCAATAGGTGAAGTTTCTATTACACAGTTTCATTATTGTTTTCAGTTTTCATATACATAATTATATATATGTCTATATATGTATATACATATATGCAGAGAGAGAGAGAGAGAGAGAGAGGCTGACAAGCCTTTGCCTTTGCCTTTACATGAGTGACATTTCAATGGCCTTGCCCTTATACTGAAAGGGGTTGCTTAGCTACAGGTTGTTTTCTCTTTTTTTCTTTTACGTGGTTCAGCATAAGGCAGATGGATCTGTGGCTGACCGTGGAGCCAAGATTAACCCCTGCTACGGCTTGTTTGGACACACACACAAACACACAACATCATGCACAAACATATGTGTGTGTGTGTGTGTGTGTGTGTGTGTGTGTGTGTGTGTGTGTAAACACACCAATCAATACTGGAGGAAGGAATGCTGTAATGACTTTTTAAGGTCTTGCTATCCATTAGCCCCGTTACAAGGTTGTGATATTGACAAGTAAAGATTACACATACCAATCAATGTTTCAGTGTATTGCATACACAGTGAATATGAGATAGGGAAAAAAAAACAAAAAACCTCCAGTTGGGTCATTGACAAACAACCATCACACACACATATATATATATATATATACATATATATACATATATATGTATATATATGTGGGGAATCAATAAGCTGCTGTTAGTACTGACACACATACATGTAAATATATGTCTCTGCAGACAGTTGCAGTTTTTTTATGTTGGAAGTGTATAACTGCTTTAAAATAAAATGAGTGAGAATTCTTTGATATGTACTTCTGTATGTTACACTACATGTTTGGCATTTTGAAACAGAAGCTTACTTCACAAATGAGAAAGAAAAACATTCTTGCTGGTATTCAAGTGCTTGGAGAAGGGGCATTGCAGAAGTCTGTCATGTCCAATTTGCAGTCTCACCAGTAGATGTCACTATTTCTTATACGCTGGACCCTTAAAGTACAACACAATTGGCACAAAGCTCGACTCCATTTGACTTGGCACGGCACTGCCCTACATTATACCATGGTATACCATGCATGTTAAAAGTGACGTTAGCATTTATCGAGTCGTTTTTATGCACTGGTTAAATACAACAGTCTATGTGTCTCACTGTGGATCGTTAACGTGTGTGTTTGCAGTTCCCACAGCTCTGAGGGTGAACGGGCCGACGAATGGTCTGAGCGTTGATGCGCGTCCTCCTTCACTGAGTCCCTCTCAGGTTGCCATAGCGCCTCCAGGTCGGGGCTATCGCTCATCCGATTTAGGAGACAGTCCATGTAAGCCTTTCTTTCTTCCTTTTGACAAAAAAGACAAATATCTGTACAGGAGCACAACAATTAATACGTTCATTTGGGTTTTTCCAGTGGCTTCTGCCATGACCTCGGGCCCGCCAAAGAAGCGCCACCGGAGCTGGCATCCCAACACGTTGGTGCCGGTTCCACCCACAGCTGTACCTGTTCCCGCCATCCGACCCATTGTCTGTCCCCCAGGTACCTTGAACTAAAGCATTCTACTTGAGTTTGGGTCAAAATATGTTGGAAAATGTTGATCAGTGTTTTTTCAAACCTGGAAGTGATGATGTTGTTTTGTCCACAAAAGTTTTAAGACCCAAAGATTTCTTTGTCATAGCAAATAACAAAGAAGAGAGCAAAGAAACCAGAAAATATTCACATTTAAGAATCTGAAAAGTCAGAGAATTGTAAAAGCTGACGATTAATTTAGTAATTGATTAATAATCAATAACAGACCTTAATGTGTCTACATTTATTTCTATACACACCTGAAATAATGGTTCCACATGGTCTTCTGCATACCTTGTTGTTATGAGTAGTTATTTGAGTTACCGTTGCCTTTGGTGATCTCAAAATGAGTGAAGCATCAACAACGTTCCATAGAGCGGCCACACACTGGATATTTTCTCTTTTCCAGACCATTCCCTGTAAACCATAGAGATGGCTGTGAGTGAAAATCTCGTCAGTTTCTGAAATACTGTCCTCAGCTCAGCCTGTCTGGGCAGTGCATGTTCAAATATAGTTAAAGTACATTTCTCCTCCGTTTCAAGGCTCAATATGAACTCCATCGGGTCATCTTGACCATGTCTACATGCGTGAAGGCAATCAGTTGCTGCCATGTGATCGCCGTATTCGATATAAGCGCTAATGGACAGTTGAAGCGTACCTAATGAATTGGCTAGTGTGTGTGTGTGTTGTTGTTGGAACATAGACTGTGTTTTTTTTTATAAGCCTCGCTCCTCTTCCTCCTCATTTGGGGACAGAGAAAAGCCACATCTCCTCTGGCTCATAGAGATGATTCACCAAACATCTCCATGGAGACAGAGGTGGAGAGTTTGAGGCAGGAATTCTTTTTCGAAAAAAAAAAACGATTGAAGAGGATTATTTGCCACGTCATTTAATTGTGGTTATGTATATATATATATATATATGTATATATACATATATGTATATATACTGTACCGTGCACATGTGCAGTGTTCTCTGGCTTTTATAAAAACAATAGCAACAGATCGGCTGAATGTGACTTATCCTTGTGCTGACGTGTCATTCCTACTTTTCCATCCAGGGTCGGTGTTAGCAGTGACTTCTCCTCCGCCACAGGTAGCCGGAGTCATTCAGCCGCAGCCCATCACTGCTGGAGAAACAGTCATAGTTCCTGACAACCTGCTTACCTCAGCGGGTGTTCGGCCCGTCATCCTCATCGGTATGAGATCTTTTTCTTTTTGGAAATACAAAATCTTGAAGATTCTTAAATGAATTCACAACTGGTTTCACTGATAAAATGTGACTTTTAAAAGCTCAAAGGTTGTTGTTTTTTTTTCTTCACCATAAAATGGGTTCAACTCTATTTCAGAAAATGTCAACTAAATGTCAACATTCATCTTGTTAAATATCACACTCTTTCATAATTATTCCTGTTTGAGTTGGCTATTGGTTATTGGTTATTATGTGAAATGGATCTTTGGATATAGACATAATGGATATAACTTAATTCCATATATATATATATATATATATGTGTATATATATATAAATGGTTGTTTTTTTCCCTCACATTTTGAATAAATATATTTTATTGACTTAAATTCAAGATAAGAATGTAAAGACTGCATGTTGTTTTTCATGTTTGTCTAATGATGACTCCTCTTTCCAGGGCATGGCACTTTACCTTATTTCTATGGAAACGTTGGGGACATAGTGGTGAGCCCCCTGCTGGTCAACTGCTATAAGACCAGCCAGCTGACAGAGAAAAACCTGGAGACTTTGGGCCTCAACAGAAATCAACTTCTCAGCGTGGAAACAATGATCCTGCTCACTCTTCAGTATCTTGCACGTTTAGGTAAGCACACACACGAGCACAAAGAAGTGAACTGGCTTTGCTGAAGTGTTTTATGTGCGCTGTTATCACAACACGAGGGAGGCGGGATGTGAGGTGGATGACCGTGAGTGACTGTGACCGTGGAGCTGGTGTCTTATTCAAACACTGAAAAAGATAAAAATCTAACTGTGACATGAACTAAGGTGCACTTTTCTGATTCATCTGTGGTTTTTAAGTTGACGTTTTTCCAATTTCCCCTTCAGGTTCTGACCAGATTCCACTGAGGGAGGAGCTGGAGCAGATCGTTCTGAAGGCCATGCTGTGCTGTCCTGGTGGTCCCGCCATCTCCCTGACCCAGCTGCCGTGGCTGGCTCGGCTGGAAGCCAGCGTCTCCGGGGGCAGCGTCCAAGTCGTGGTTACCCATAACTCTTTGGGAGAGGGCATTTCTGAGTCGCTGCGTACGCTCAGTGAGGGTCCTCGCCACCAGCAGTGCCTGCCCACCTATGTGGTCATCATATGCGCCTCGAAAATGAGCAGCAGCGAGTTCTGCGTGCTTGTTTTGGGTGAGTTTTGCAGCCTAGCTATGCCATTTCAGTGTTATTACGTAAACCTGGTATCCATCTTATTATATTACATAGCCTATAAGTACAAATTTCAAACATTTAAGTCTAAATGTGCTTGTTGTACACAGGAAAGTACCAAGCACGGGCCTTAGCTGAAGGAATGCTGACGACCAACGAGTTTCTGAAGGAAATCAGCTACGAGCTCATCACGGGGAAAGTCACCATCTTGGCATCTCACTTTAAAACAACCTCACTAGGTGAGTCCTGCGGCTTTTAGAACACTGAATTTATTTGGGGGGGGGAAATCTGAGAGGGTTTTCAGTATCTAGTCATGATACTAAATTTGTAAACTTGTATGTGTTGATTCATGTTCATGGTCATTGTGTCCAAATGCACACAGTAAGTGAATGGAAAGTAGGGTATTCGGCTGCAGCTGTGTCTTGTACGTAAGTCAGTGTCTTTGTTGTGACTGTGGTGCCTGGTTGTTATCAGGGGACAATCTGGACAAGCAGCTGGTGCGATACCAGCGCCGGCGGAGGGGCCAGGTCATCCAGCCCTTTCAGGGGGATGTCACTGACCACATCCACTCCCAGGAGGCTGCCAGCATGTCACCACCCTCACACAGAGGTTAGACTCCTCTCATCATCACTGTTGTGTAAACTGTAACTGTTGGGCCAAGGACAGTTTAAACCAGTATTTTCCAAACGGATCCAACCTGCATTATAAATACTATACTATAAAAACAATTTTTACTACCTTTTCAGTAACACTTAATATTATTTTGTGTAGTATATGCAATATGTAATTTAACCCTTCTGTGACCATCCTGTCTTGTAACTCCTAGACCGTTTGTGATATCTAGAAAATGGAAAAACAATGGACTGGCGATCTGTCCAGGGTGTGACACCGACTCACCAGCGCGTCACACGTTTATGACGTCAGCTTCTCAGTACCGTAATTCCTAAACGGTTGAATATCGACTCTCACTCACTTTTTTTGACGATTCTACAGCCATAAAGTCAATATAAATACAGGCAGCCTGATTATCGTGATGGTTGTAAGAGGGTTAAAACAAATACACATTCATCTCACGTTAAAAGCCGGGTAAAAAAAACACCTGCAAATGGCCAAGAGGAGAGGAATTGGGCTTGCAACCAAAGGGTTGTTGGTTTAAATCAAGGGATCGGCACCCAATTCCCCTGTGCCTGGCTTGTGAGTGTTCACTACTGTCTGTAATCATGATAGGTTAAATGCAGAGGTCAAATTCACTATCACTAATTGGTGTGTGTGCAAAAATAACTCATTTTAATTCTAAAAAACCACAGTCTCTGGAAATCATTGATCAAAACAACCAAATTAACAGTACAAGACATTTATCTAAGTTCAGTATATCTATATAAAAAAACTGCACTAGAGGAAAAACTATAAGTTTTACTGGTACTAATGTACTGGCATCTAAATATTAAATATAATTGTTGGCTGCATATGATTGCGCCTGTCATGACAGGTATGGTGTTACATTTAATGACAAGTGCAGAGTATATTTGTGCTATAAACCCTTGTGTTTTCCTGTTGCAGAGCTCTTAACGAAGGTATTCCAGATCCATCCCACCCAGCTGAGAGTGGCTCGCAGCCTCCTCTCTCAAGTCTGCTCCATCGCAGACTCTGGGACCCAGAACCTCGACTTGGGTCGCTTTTGTAAAGTGGACTTTCTCGTGTTGGTCCCGCCCTCTCACGTACTGGTGCACCAGACGGCGCAGCGCATACGACAATCAGGTGTGTGTTCAACCGCAATAGATCTGTAACAAACGGTTATTTTCTCTTATTATTGTTATTTCTGATCAAGGACTTGTTCGGTGCACGGAATGTTGATGCCCTCAAATATCTTATGTTATCCACAAACCAAAATGAGTCACCTTTATGGATGTCTTTGTCACGTGGAGCAAATAAACCAGAACATATTCTAATATTTGCAGCTTGTCTTTCGTTAGATGGTGAAAAAAGTTGATTTAGAGTGAGGTTTGTGACTCCAGCTGTCTTTTTCCAGGCTTGAAACATGTCTGATATTATTGTAACTCTCTTTTAGTCTTGGCTCATGCAAATCACAATGAATGAATAGACGAGCTGTAGAATCTGAGGATCAGGGCGGGGCGCAGTGACACGTGCAAGGGACCAGCGATATAGAAATTAAATAAAATTCAAGAATTGATATACCATCTGTTGAGATCTTCAGAATTTGATTCTCACACAATCGTTGCGTCATCATGTTGGGGTTTTTTTTGTGTACAGGAGTGCTCGTGGACCTGGGAATTGAGGACGTCTGCTCAGCTCACCAGAAACCGGATAAGTACGTGGTGCGTCTGGACAACGACGTTCACGCCAAGATGGAGGCTTTCATGAGGAAAGTCAAACAGAATCCCTACACTCTGTTCATCCTCATTCACGACAACTCACATGTCGACCTCACAAGGTACGCCGACCCCCGGGACACAGGGACAGCCACAGTCAGACCTTATGGCAGCAGAATTAGTTGTGGCTGCAAATGCAGACTTGTCCTTTAATACCGACATGACTTTGGAAAGAGTAAAAAAAAAAACAGAACGTCGTCAACCTTGCGTTGCACTAGAATGTAGGCCAGATCATTTGAGATATTCTTTTTGCTTTTTTAAATTTCCTTTTGTGTTGATGAAGTTTGACATTCTTGAGCCTCTCTGGTCTGCCAAGATTCTTTTTGTTTATTCTCAGCAAACTGCTTTTCTCTGCTAGAATCACAAAATAGATCACTTCCTCTTTTCCAGAGAATTTTCCTTGGGAAAAAAAACAAACCCTACGCCTTCCTGGGCTCTTCCCTGAACCATGTCTCAAATCAATCTCAAGTTTTCTTAAAATATTATCAACAAGTGGATGGTTGTGGATAAGAAAACTTGACCCTCTCCTCTCTCCAGTGCTCTGTCTGGCTCTGTGTGCCATGGCGAGCTGCAGGGTCTGGCTGACCGAGTGGTGAACTGCCAGGAAGTCCTAGATGCCATGAACCTGCTGGTCCTGCAGGTCAGCTGCTTCCCATACACACTGCAGACGCGCCAATCGCGCATCAGCGTCCACAACGAGGTTTACTGGCCCTCCAACAACGGTCTGGTGAGCATTTTCATCTCCCATCCTTTTAGTTTCTTAAGAAGCCTTGTGAATTGTCAAGCTCTATTTTTAGCTCTAACTGTTGTCAAACCATAACCCATACAGAGGACGTTTCTTCGGAGGAGTTGTGTAGCTCTGCCCCCTGGTGGATTGAAATGTACTCACTTTAACAACCATGGCTTTAAAGGGCCATTGTGTAAGAATGAGTGACATCTAATGGTTAAACTGAGGACTCCTCTTTCCCTTTCATAAAGCATGTCAGGGAGCTAGAGTGGCTATCACATACAGAGAAGAGTCTGTCCTTCTTTTCCTTCCTGGGTAGTAAGCCTCCCCCGTAAACACACATAATGCACACTGTGTCTGGTTAATCTGCTCAGGTTGCCGTAGAAACATGGCAGCGCGAGATCATAGACTCTGCAAACCTTGTCTAACGGACACATAAAAGGACACACGTGTTTAACACAACAATATCGATAATAAGTTTAAAAAAAAAAAAACAACATTGATTACATGATTATGATTTTTAATTTAAATAATAAAGAAAATTCCTCTGAGACATACTGACATTTAAGAGTGTGTTAAATTCTTCCAGGATGTACTACTGTTATCTGCAAAGCACTCATAGCCTTGTACACATTTTCTCCAGCAGGGGGAGCAGTCTCCTAAGGAACTGGTCTACTTTGGCCTGAGGGACTACAGCAGCTCCCTGCAGTGGGGCATGGCCAGCCCCATACTGCGATGTGATGATGCATTTGAGAAGATGGTCCACACTCTGCTGGACAGGTCAGCCTGAGCTCATTGCCGACAGATCAGCACAGCAGATGGCTGTTTGTTGTGACTTCAAACCTCAGACCTGCAGCTTGTCTTTTGTCAGATGGGGGGAAAACTGAACTGAACAGCCTTATGTCACATTGCATAGTTATGTGACATTGTCAACAATGAGCTGTAGAATCTGACAATCAGGACAGAGCACATTGAAACATGCAAGGAACCAGAGATATAGACATTAAATAAAACATTTGTTATAATGAAATCTTCACCAAGGCAAGGATTTGGCAACACAGGAGTGACAATACTTGTACAGAAATGGTGCTATAGTGAGCTACTACAAGCAAGGTGATATATTCCAATTTATCCTATTATTAGTAAAACTCTCAGTGTAAAAGTAACATTGTTAAATGGTTTAAACAATGAAAAGTGGAAAGAAGAGCCTTAAAGCGCCACTTCATCCAAAAAAGGGTTAGATTAATTTCCAGAGATACATGTGTTATTGGATCATCAGACAGTGGATCTGAGACACATGTCTCACAACAACTGAGGACGTTGGGATTGAGAAAAATAAATATATGTGACAAAAAGTTGACGTCAAAGTCAAAATAAAATCCCTATACTGCTCTGTCAAGTTTGATGAGTATAATATCTGAAAAAAATCAAACATTCAAAATAAATCAAATAAAAACGGGGCAAATTTGGTCGAATTAAACAAATACAGCAGCATCATAATGATTTTAAGTTTATTCTTCATCTGACCAAGTGGGTAAAAAATGGGTGCAATCACCCTTTAAGCTTGCTGCTCTTCCATATCAATAGAGTGTTTCAAACATACAGTATCACATCATGAAACATTATGATATTTTAGTTTATTGACATTTTCTTACATCCCTAGCAAAGAGTGATCTCTGAGGGTTTTTTTCAAAATCAATGTCAGACTGTCTTTCAAAAGCTTTTTCCAATCCTTTTCTCATGTATATGTAGTATAAAGCGTGTCTAATTTGCCACTGTGATAGTAAATATTTTATATATATATTAGCCTGAGAGACTTCACAATAAAAACACTGATTTTTCTTAATTTTCTTTTTTCTATTACATGTGTGTTATCCTAGACATCCACACCTACACAGCATGGTCATCCGCAGCTACCTGCTGATTCAGCAGTACACTGAGGCCATGATGGCCTTGACCTCTTCCCCGTCCCTGAGGGACCACATTACCCCGGAGACTCTGGCCATGGTGGAGGACCTGATCAATGCCCCGAGCAGAGAGGGCTCCCAGGGCCGGGGCCACATGCTGCTGGTCCGCGTCCCCTCGCTGCAGCTCGCCATGCTGGCCAGGGAGCGACTGGAGGACGTGAGGGACAAACTGGGCCTGCAGCTGTGCTTTGCTGTTCTGCTGGGAAGTCCCGCCTCCGAACTCAACCTGCACAGAAACTTCATCAGTCGCCTCAGGGTGAGAGTCATCGCTAACTAAACGTGTTTAATATTAGTTATGTGACACATCTATATGGAAAATAGTATAACATTTTAAATGATTGGCAATCACTATAGATATTTAATACATTGTATAATGAAATGATTGTGGTTTTCTTTGATTATGATTATACATATTTTTTTGACATTTTAATCAAAATATTAATGTTGCATAACTGCCTTCTTCTTTCATTAACTTTTTTCATTTACATTTTTACATTTACAAATATCCATATAAGATTCAAATGTGAAGACCAGAGTGAGGCATCATATTCTATGATATTTAATATTCCTTTAATTTTGTTTGTTTTTACTCAAGAACAAATAATAGTTGACGATTAATTTACTCATTGCTCACCTGCAATACCTCAAAAACCCACCAGAGGGCAAGAACCGGTGTTGACTATATACTACAATTTAAAGTTTTACTGAAAAAATATTCATTTAGTTATATGTGAATATCAGAGTTAGTACAATATGAATTACTGGTGCAGTTTGTATCGAATAAACAGCAACAATCATGTGTTGTGTTGCAGGCGTGGCGAGGCTGTGACAATGAAGACTGGGTACCGCACACGTATGAGGATCTGGAGGGGCTGCCCTGCATCGTCATCCTCACCGGGAAAGATCCTCTCGGAGAGACTTTTCCCAGGTAGGGTCAGATTTCACAGTATTCCCTGACCCAGTAGACACACCAGACAACTGTAGTCATTCATAAATAACGTATTACATATTCCTTACGCTCATATTTAATCCACACATTGACACAGTGTGTTATCGCCTCTACAAGAAAGATTGTGTAATTGTAAGTGGAACATGGAAAATATACAGGTACAGAAAATATCTTCTTCTTCCACACTTTTACTCGTCTAGGTCTCTCAAATACAGCGACTTACGTCTGATCGACTCCAGCTACTTGACTCGCACAGCTCTGGAGCAGGAGGTGGGTCTGGCCTGCACCTACGTGTCCATGGATGTCGTACAGGAGCCCAAGAGGGCCATGGCCACACGGGAACCAGACCCAGAGAAGACGGCCAGCAGCATGAACAATGGCGACGAGCTGGAAAGACCTCAGAGCAATGGCAGCGCGGCAACCAGAACTTCTAGTGAGTTTCCTATAACCTCACTGAGGTAGTGACTAAGAGGATTGCTACACATACAGTCCTAGTGATTTGTTTTGAAGTGCCACAGGTTGCATCTTTGGAATCATTCCAGCACCTCATGATTTCTAATGACCTTCTCTTAAGATTCCTGTCATTCCACTGAACATATAGATCCTATCTGCAATGTTTCTCAGTTTGGTTTTAGACATTTGAAGAATTTAAAGCAATAATATCTTCATCTATACGTTCATCTATATTTGTGCACATCTTCTAAAGCTTATGGGTAGGAAATAAACAGAGGTTAGTGCAGTGTTTCCCTTTTTTTTATATATGTGACCCACTTAGGGCTACATTTGCTCCATTGTGCATAATGTAGCAAATCATTTACAGATCTGATACATCTGTATCACCTAACATCATACTGAATTGGTAAATGAACAATTTTCAAGTGACGTTTTATAAATGAATTACAACTTTATGCATGTTTTTAAAACATATACACACAAATATTACATAAATATTAACTTAAAGATTGGGAAAATTATGAAAATATGTTTGGGGACAAAACAAAATCTGTGCGTCTTGACTCAGAGGTTTACTTGTTTACATTTATGCATTTTTGTAATGTCTAATTATCATAATAATAATATTGTGAATCACAATTATTTTGATCAGGATCATAGCAACACTGAATTTTCATTTGTATTTTACAACAAGTAAACATGGTGTCATTTCTTTTTTCATATGTCATCATTCAGGTTCTATGGCAGAGAATGGAGTCAGTTCATCTGATGTTGCAGACTCTTTCCAGAAGCCCTCCACTTCCTCCTGCTTCCCCGAAGGTGCCGCCATCTCAGACATGGCAACGATGACACATGCGTTCAAGCAAGAGTGTGATTCCTTGGGAAGCCAGTTCACCACCAACACCCCCAAAGCCTCCAAGGCCCCTCCTTCCCTCTACTCCAGCTCCTCGTCCTCCTCCCCTTCCCCGTCGTCCTCCTCCACCCAGAGACCCAGCCAGTCCACGCAGTGCAGTCGAGACCACAAACCTGCTCGAGTGTCACCACGGACAGTCATCCTGTCCAGAGCGGCATACAACCTGTTGGCGGGGGAGTCGGGGAGTCAGCTGAGCTCCTTCTCCCTGCTGCCGCACGCAGATGTGTCCTGGAGCAGCCCGCTGAGGCCTCTCATCACCCACAACCTGCACGGGGCAGAGCAGAGCACGCACTACCGCCAGTGGACCATCGCCAAACAGCATCATGCTGATTATGAAGCGCCATCTGTGCAGCATCCACGGCGCTTGCTACTCAGCGGACCGCCACAGGTAAAAATTTGTTGAAATTGTTAAAAAAAAAAATGTTTTAATAAATAATTGTGTCCGTTAACATGTGAACATGTGATGTTTGTGTCCTTTATTAGGTTGGCAAAACGGGTGCCTACCTGGAGTTTCTCCGCATCATGTTTCGAATGCTCATCCGGCTGTTGGAGGTCGATGTGTATGACGAGGAAGAGGAAGAGGAGGGTGAGGATGATTTGATTTAGCGTGCCACGTATCAGATAATCAGATAATGGAAGAATTAAAGGAAGTGGAATCTAATGCCACACTTGTTGTATCCTGTAAATTAGTAAGTGTTCAAATTAGTTTCGGTTGAACTCATACAAAGTGTGTACGTAATCCTGTAAGCATGTCAGGAATAATCCTGGTGTAAAATACCTTTTTTTTTTACAGCAGCCATTTAAAATGTAGGACAAACACAGGTGTTACCAATAACATTAATTAGGACTTCACTCCGGCTGTATGAGAGCCACAGTGCTGCTTTTTGACAGGTCACAGTAGGAAAATCACAGGTGCAAATAATCAGCCACTGTGTCCTAATTTACACAAAGTGAACAGAGACCTCGTTAATGTGATGAGCAACACCTGTGCCTTTCCTGCCAAGACAAGTCAAAATGTGTAAGATGGAGGTAACGTTAAATATTTGACACTTTGACCTTTAAATCTGAAAATTATAATCCTGTATACGTATCTCCTGTATTCTCTGGTTGTATTATATCAAGGAGATTGAGAAATAAATGGTATATGGTCTATTCAATAAATAAATCCAATGTTCTCGTCATTTAATGTTCTACTATTTTTCAGAAACGCCCGAAGTTACAACTCCAGAAAATAGCCACCAATGGCCCGACATTGAGGAGATTCAAAAGCTGCCCTTTGACCCTTACCCCCGAGACCCTAAGTTCAAGAAGGCCAGCCCTGTTTTCTCTGATAAGATGCCAAAGGTCTTCAAAGGTCAGCGGAAAATATGCAAACAGCAGCACTCCTGAGTTAAACAGTGTAGATATGTGATTGTGATCTTGATTTTAATTTAAACACATTGGATTTTTACATTTATTTTGTAGACTTCAATCACGAAGGAGAGAGCCATGCTGCAGCTAATCGACAGACCAAGTCAATACGTCTGAGCAGGTTCGCCGCGCACAACGCCTTTCATCACTGTGAACAGTGTCACCACTACTGTGAAGCCGGCCCTGCCCCGCAGGTGAGGACAGTTTACAGACTTAACTGCTTCCTGAATGAAAGCTTAGACGCTGAGAAGAAGCCCGTTTGTAGCGCTGCCCTTTTGTTGTGTCTGTATTTAAGCAATCAAAACCTGGGAGCTGCTGAGACGACTGGAGTTCCACAAAGTAATCAGTGCATTAAACAAAGAAAAGAATCCAAACAAAGATCATAGATTACCACTCACTCTACCCCAGCTTTGCCGTATGTGTGGAGAAAATAAAGAAGAAGAAGGAAAAAAAACGGATTCAGGAGCTTCTTCTAGATAATGGAGGCTTCGGAACTTATTTCACACTGGATTAAAACAAGTTTGACCTATTTCTGTAATTCTTCTGAGTATCAAATGATACATTAAAAGCACTTAAAAAAATTGATAAAAAAAAAGAAAAGAAGTAGAGATATTTTCATCTCAGTGTGATGCAGACATGGCCAGAAAAACAGGTGCACCACCACAGATGTGCGTTGTGACTGCGTCACCATTGAGAATAATGCATCTATTCACACAAAGGACAGTGCATAGATAGATGGATAGATGCACATTCACACTGAGCTGCCAAAATACTTGGATACTCAAGAGCTCTTCACTCTCTGGAGTCCTGAACATGAATCCCTCTGTGTTAATAATGCATGCATGTGTGTGTTGTAGCTGTCGGAGTGCACCTTTCATGCTTTCACCTTCTGCTCGTCCATGCTGGGCGAAGAGGTCCAGCTCCAGTTCGTCATTCCCAAAGCCAAAGAGCAGCACTTTGTCTTCAGCCAGCAGGGCAGCCACCTCGAGAGCATGCGCCTGCCTTTGGTCACCAACAAGGTGAGATTATACTCCCACGTATAAGCACACAGACGTTTTATTTAGGTAAGATATGTATGTCACAGTTTGTCACATTGTCATTTTTTTATCTCTCCTTGTCCGTCGCTGCCTTTTAGGATCCGGATTTATTGAAGAGTCCGATCTTCACCCCAACTACGGGACACCAAGAGCAAGGACTGCTCAACATATTTCACGCCACGGAGGGCGCGTATCACGTGCACATCCTGGTGGTGAAACAATGCGAGATGCCCCTCTACAGGAAGTACTGGCCCAACCACATCCTCCTCGTCCTGCCGGCCATGTTCAACAGTGCTGGAGTTGGTGAGCTGCTCACTGAAATATCATAGATCCTTTCCCTTCAACATTTCACTACAAACAACAAACTAGGCAGTTTCCGTCACACTTATTTCCATTATTGAACTGTCAACTGCAATACACTGTAGGGTCAACAATGTTCTTTTTATGGTTTTTCAAGCTTCAAGCAGGATAGGATAGGATAGCTTTGTCTATGAATGACCCTCAGTGTCAATATGGCCACATCTGGTCAGAAAGGATCAACACACACGCACACAGACACACACAAACTTGTTCTTGTAGCTTAGTGAGGACACATCATAGAGATATTCTATTCCCTCGCTCCATACCCTAACCTTAACCATCACAACTAAATGCCTAACCCTAACACACACACATATATACACATAACACACAAATACCAATTTTGTGCAATTATGAGTGAAACCCTTGTGTCTGTTTTTAAGGTGCCGCGCGATTCATGATCAAAGAGCTGTCGTATCATAACCTGGAGCTAGAGAGGAACCGACTGGAGGAGCAGGGTGTCAAGCGGCAAGACGTGTGGCCGTTCATCATCATGATGGACGACTCCTGTGTCCTGTGGAACCTCCAACAATCAGCAGACAGCAGGTTGGTGTCCGTCCTTCCATCCATTGTCTACTGCTTTATCCTCCACATGAGGGTCACGGGGCAGGTAGATGTCTTCTATGAAGAGGAGTTTCTGTCCAAATGCTCATGTTTGTGTATCCTGTCCTCTTCATGCTCCCTCTCTTAGCGAGACATCAGATGGAATTTCCACCCTAATCAACGTGTCTCTGAAGACAGTGCTGCAGCACATGGAGTCCACGCCGAAGATCTCTCTCTACGCTATGTGCGGCACACGCAAGTGGAGCAGCGGCCTGAGCCGCCGCTCTCCCAGCAACCCCTTCAGTCGGTGTCATCTCCACGACTTTGTCATGCTTAACGTGGACCTAACTCAAAATGTTCAGTATGACCTAAATCGGTAAGATAGAGGAAGAGAGCAAGCATCAGTTGTGCGTTCAGCGATGAGCGCGGTGTCTTGATGTTTGTGGCGTTGCGGTTCCATGCAGGTACAGCTGTGAAGAGGTGGACTTCAACCTGAGGGTGAACAGCAGTGGGCTTCTGCTGTGTCGCCTCAACTACTTCAGTCTGATGAAGAAACACATTCCAGCAGGAAACAACGACTTCCTGGTCAAACCTAAACTCATGGTCGGTGCCTCATTCATACAATATATAGAGGATTTATTTTGTCTTCAGACAATGTGAAATGCTGAACTTTTTACTTCTGTCTCCAGGAAATGGAAAACCCGGCTCCAATCAGCCCGTCCCAGTATGTCTGTGCCCCAGACAGCGAGCAAACCCTCCTCGATGCCCCGGCCCAGTTCCTGCTGGAAAGGTTCCTGCAGAGCTGCAGCCACAGATTATTTCCCAAGGCTGTTCAAAACAGAAACAACCCTGTTCTGTCCATCGACAGCTACCTCAACATCAGCCCAGAGGTGAGAAATCCCCAGGACGCTGCTGTTAAAAACAAGAGAGGAAAACCCCCCCGAGTGTCGTCCCGTCATCTTAAACTTACCAGAGAACTTTACAATCACATTTGTCACATATATATATATATATATATATATATATATGTATAACTGATCATAATATTTCAAGGCAATCAGAAAACAAAAAACAGCTGATGTCTCAATGTATGTGGACGGGGACAGTGTGAACTGCATCCATGCACATGTGCTCACAGTGAGTGCCAGCAATGCATCTTTTGTACTGTATATTTTGTGCAGATGAGGTGTTTACACTCTGCACACCTCAGCATATTTAGTGTTTCTCTCGTAAAGGAAATAAATCATGACACACAGTTGCACGCCATGCAGCCTACAGTATAACTGAGCTTGTAAAGTTACCATTAATAGCTCCACACAGGAATCATTGAGGTTTCAAAAGCTGGCTGCAGTGTGTAACTTTTGGTATTTTTCCTAGTTGTTGATGTAATCATTCTGCCTCTCTTTGGTCTTTGTGAACAGAGATTATGTAACTATGTAGATTATGGAATGATTTCTATGCTGCATCCTCCATCTGAAATCGGGCTCTGTCAAGCAATACTATCAGATATACAATACTAACAGAGTTTTTGAGCAGTAGAATTCACCTTTGAAACTTTTTGTGGGCACTTCTTTTATGTCTTCAGTCTCTTGGCTAGCACAAGGTCTCTGTTGCCTCCATCTGTCTTGATGTGAAACAAGTCAAATATGACATATTTAAAAGGATATGCACTCTATGTTTTCTTTAGCTTGCTTGAGTGGGATTGTAAAGTTTGTTGTTTCCATTTTACATTTCTTGTCACAGATCTCTGTGTGCTACTTCAACTCTCGTCCACACTCCACCAACCTGAGCCATCAGGGCCTGGTGTTCAGCGGCCTCCTGCTGTACCTCTGCGACTCCTTCGTCGTCCCGGGACTCCTCAGGAAATTCCGCTTCCTCAAAGGTGAACACCCCCCTCAGCACACCCGTCCTTCATGTTTTAGTGTGTACTTTATATAACTTGTATATAACCTGTTGTAGGGAATCTGTGTAAACACATTACCTAGCATGCACTATAGGAGTGCATGGTCTAATTAGGTTTCACTGTCTTCATGACAAAGCATATTGTGCACAATGTTTGCCTGACATACACTCCCACTTCTTTTAACTATATTATGGCCTGTGAAGGTTTAGTGGAGGATGTGGTTCTAGCACATGCATCAGCTAAACAATTTATTGTTTTGAAATTAAACTCAATTAGCAAAGCACTAAGGCTTCAATTTAGCAAATATGTTATGAAGAATCGCTTATATTTTACTGGTTATATTTGCATAGAGTAGTTACTATTTTTGCATCTAAAAAAAAGATTGCAAATCAAATGGCAATCATAATATCTGTCATGTAAATTGTAATTGGATTGTTCAGCCCTAGTACATAGTAATACATGCTTGGCCTTATGAATAAAACCCTTTTTTTTTTATTTGATAATCATGTCAAGGCAGAGTCAATTCAATCATTTTTATTATTTAATCAGCTAGATAAAGAGATTGCAAACCTCCACCAAGGTCGTTCGGCTTCCTGCAGGTTTCATTTATTTATTTTTTTACACGGCAGCCATTTAGACATGTTTTAGCGGGAAAAGCACAGGTGTTACTGATCACATTAACGATGGCCTTTCTCATTTCATACATGCGAGTTCAGCGACTGTGACGCTTTCTACACTACAGCAATCAATAAGTGTGATGGGGAGCGTAGAGCTAGCCATCATTAACACGAGTGTATTATACTCTTGTGATTTTGGCTGAACACAAGTTGTTATGAAACATTCCTGAATCTGCACATGTTTTCATACCACTGCCAAACATCTAATACATCATTTTTATAACCTAAATGTTATCCAAATCCGTCATTAACTTTTTGGGTTATGCCGCTCACAGACAGACAGACAAACTTCTAACCTTCTTAGCAGAGGTAATTAAGAAACTCTAATCAGCTGCTGCAGTACACTGATGAGGTTAACAAGCCACATCTGAGTATTAATGACATAATAATGATTATGTCCGTAGGTGCCACCCTCTGTGTGATCTGCCAAGACCGAAGTTCCCTGCGTCAGACCATAGTCCGACTAGAGCTGGAGGACGAGTGGCAGTTCCGGCTGCGGGACGAGTTTCAGACGGCCAACTGCAGCGAGGACCGACCCCTCTACTTTCTGACCGGCCGCCACGTTTGAACCCCGTCACCGCAGTTGGGGGAGGGTCCGCCGCTCCGCTGCAGAAGCACAATCAGAAACGAGGAAAGATTTGATTCCAGACCAGCCAGCTATCGGGATTCTTGAGGTCAGAGAGGACATGTTGGAGCACAAGACTTGAAGTTGAAGACACATGTGGCTTGTCTTCACCTTGTCTTCACCACAGTGCTCTATGCCTGGCTCTGCACAGGGACAGTACATGTTTTTAACCCTTGCTCATAGCCAAGCCTGCGCTCCACCGAAGAAGACTTTGCTGTGTGGGAAAACTGACACTCTTCGATGGATAACGTGACTATTTGAAGATTGTATGTGTACATGTAGTGTGACTACAGTGTGTCCCAGCCAGGACATGAAGTCTGTGTTTATCTCAGGGTTTTTAAGGGAGATTACAAGGTGGTTGCTTAAAGGGGGTCAAGCCTGTCTCCCTGTTTACTGTGTATTTTTGTCATTACCATATGTCGGCACCAAAGAAGTCCTCGGCTGCACCTTGCTTTTTCCCTCCACTTTTCCTTTCTCACCTACTCTAACTCTCAGATTCCATGAAGTTCATCACCTATATAATTCAACTCCTTTCATAAAAAATGTAAAGGTTGGCCCGTGTTTGGATCTCTATCGCGTTTAGGATCGAGTTCTACTTAAAACATTGGTGGCATTCTAAACATTGGATGTCTTATTAAGGCCTGCACACTTAAACTGCAAATTGGGAGTCTATTCCTCTTGTGCCTCTAAGGTATTTATGTGGCATTGATAATCCGTCTGACAAGAAGTGAGTGTGATAATAGTTTCCAGATGTCGTTCACATTAATTTAACCAAAGAAAATGTTCACAGCTAAAGGAAAGGACATGTGTGTCAAACTCATCGGCTCATGTTTAATGCCAATCAGATGCACGTGAAAAATGAAAGTGTATTAGTAATTAGATATATATTGTAATAAGGCATTCACTGACTTAAATACAAGACATTTTCATCGTAATCGCATAAAGTCAAGGACTCCTCTTCACAGTTCACTGCCTAATAACCTGCGACTGTGCCTGTGATCTGAGGATGATTATACATCGAAGATCTTGGCTGTATCTTAAAACTATTTCCCCCCTCCAGTTTGAAAAACAAACTGTAATCATAAGCAGCCGAGAAGGTCAATTTATATACTTGAAAGTTGAATGTTTTTTTATATTTTCTGCACAGGGTTGTCCAAAGAATATGCCTTAAGTGACGCTTCATACAAGTCACTGCTCAAGTCATGCATCTTTTCGGACCTATATGAGAATAAAGAATCCAGTCGACTGTGAGAGGGAGAAGTATTGTGTGTCAGAGTAAAACATGATGAAAGTTTGGATGTCAGACTTCTGTACTGTTTAAAGCTTTGTTTACATTATTAATATATTGTATTGTCCCTTCACCACTGAGGGTTACTGATGTTTTGTGTAACTTTTGCCAGTATTTTCTTTTCGGTCAAATGTTTTTCTGCATTTTGTGTTATGTTGCAAAAGCAAGAAGAATCTACCTAGATGTGTCCTTAATAACATGTCTCTGTCCCGCGCTGTGCTTGCGTTGGACTTTTATTGAAAATGAAAATCTAGACCATGAGGGGATTTCTATTTATTTGACAAATATTTTTTTGGGACTGATAATCATATTGAAGTGTATATTTGATTTGCATGCTGAGCTCACTTAAACTAAGGGCGTGCGTCCTCTTCAAAAACCATCCGTGAAGGCTTTTGCACGAGACCCAGGCGACGCTTAATTCAACTGAATGTCTTGGAGGTAGAAATGTGAACTCGCACTGTACAAGTTGCCAAAAGAAAAACAAGAATCCATACAAGCAAATCAATTCAATTAATTTCTCCAATCACTCAGAATTGGTCCCAAGTATGAGACTGGTGTTAAAAAAGAAAGAAAAAAAAAACTGCGGTGGTCCATAGAATGTGTCTTTGTTTTTTGATAATTTAACTCTTAATATGCAACTTGCTCTCACAATCTTCACTGAAGTGTGCTTGATAACCATGTGCAGCCCATTAGTAGCTTTGGTGTTTGGGTGATCTACCTCATGTTGACCATTGTTGTTGTGGGTTGTGAACATTATGACATAAGAGCCATGCCACAGTTGTTGGAAAATTTATAAATGTAATAAAATAACTTCTAAATTCTTTTCGTTTGGTTCATAATATGGATTAATTATTTTATTATTATAAGGGTTAATTATTATTATTCGTTATGTTGTTTTGTTTATGTGTGTCTTTAGTCTGTTATACTTTTTTACCTGGCACACTAACTGCCTCCATCCTCTTTGCACTTGGGCTAATTTCTTGTAGACTGATACAGGGATGGTTGATGGTTGATTCTTAAAATGGCATCTTTTGCTGGGTTTTTATGGCACAGTATTTATTATGACCTGATACTCTATATCACTAAAAACTAAAACAAAAAAATTACAAAAATTTAAAAAAAAAAATAGATAAAAAGTAGCAAACCTGCTCTAAAAACTAGTTTAATAACGAAAAATCAAAACTATAAAAAAACTAAAACTAATGAAAAATCCAAAACGATTATGAACTTGATCACTGTCATGACCCTCCAGTTTCTCTCCTCCTTTAAGGGTGTGTCTGTGTGGGTGTGGGTGTGTCTCTGTGGTCTCAGTCAGTCTCTCAGGTTGGAGCTCAGCAGCCAGGTGTCACACTGTGAGCGGCTAATTGGAAGAAGATTGGCTCACCATGAGTGGTTGAAGAGAAGAGGCCAGAGGGGTATTCCAGAAAGCAGGTTCAACACACTCTGAGTCTATCCCTGAACTCTGAGTTGACTTACTCTAGGTCGGGAAACTCTGAGTATCCGGTTCCAGAACAGCTGATCTGAGTTAGTTCAATCAACTCTGAGTATGTTAACCTCGAGGTACGCGCGTGCACAACCACTGAAAAAAGCCATCATCAATGGAGCCCCGATACCACGAGTCACCATGACAACCGAGAAAAAAAAAGATCAACATATTTCAGTGCGAAGGAGTTGGAGATCCTTATGCTGGGCTACGGAGAATATGAGCACATATTTCGCCGCGAATGCAACACAGCTGCAGCAGCGAAGGATAGAGAGACCGCATGGGAGAAAATTGCTGCCCGAGTCAACGCGTAAGTTTGAATGTACTATTCCATTGACGTAACATTTAACCGTAAGATCGTAGCATAGCCTATAGTTATGAATATAAGTAGGAATGAAATCTGAGTTTTTCATTTAGGTGCAATCCAACAGGAGAAAGGAGTACTTGGAAGCAGCTCAAAATGAAACATAAAAACATCATTCAAAAAGGTAAGGCATATTTTGCTAGGCTATGATTGCACCTCACTTTATTTTTTTATTTTTAATTGACTTAGGCTATTAAACGTAACGTAAATATTAATTCAGATTGCAAACATTGAGTTCTGCTCAGCCAACAGAAAGAAGGCAGAGGCCCGAAAAACGGGTGGAGGGCCACCTCCACCACCTCTGTCAGAGGCTGAGGAGCTGGCTCTCAGCCAATACAGGGGTCGCCCTGTGTCTGAAGGCATCCCCGAGGGAAGCTCATCTGAGCCTGTCACCCCCCAGGACACAAGTGCCTACATCAGATGCAAGTATACACTTATGTCTTTTTTTTAAATAAAACTTTTATTTATATATATATATATATATATATATATATATATGCAATCTGAATTATATAGAGGAGGAGGAGACGCTGTCTGCTGCCACAGGGAGAGAACCGGAGGGGCCTACTGAAGTGTGTCTTAATATTATGTATAGCTACTGGCACTGCTCTACCCATTCATATTCATTTACATTCTTGAGTGGAATTTGGAGTTTGACATGTACACTGAAGTGATGAGCATAGATAATGGACAAACTAGCACATTCTTGTCCTTCAACAGAACATGGCTGGGCATCACCATGAGGAGGGTCCATCAACTTCGAGAGCACAGCTTGACACAGTGAGATTTTCGGTCAATACCATGTTAAATCTGTATGTAGAACTGCAGGAATTAAATTAAACGTCCATATGTTTCCGAGTTGCCGGTAAAAGAGTTGTACAGGGTGCACCTAACACTAAACCATTCAAAAAACCGAGAAAGAAATGGTGTACCTGGACCAGCAAATCAGAAAAACAGACTTGGAAATTCTATTACTTGAACGCCAGTTGAGGTGGGTGCATTGTCATGGTGAAACAGGTGAATATGTGAAATATGTTAATAGTTGGAACTATATTACAAATCCTGACTGTTGCTTTTGTACTTTTAATGAATAAAGAAGAACCAAATCACATGTGAATTTGTCTTTTATTTTTAATCAAAACGTCTAATCTGGGTCGGAAGATTCTCTCACGACGTAATGCATTTCTGATCAATACGGCTTCGATGTCGATTGGATTTCTAATGAATGGGCAATCCATGTCTAACTGCTTTCTTCGTGTGGGAGAAGACAGGTAGAAACTCTGGGTTTCTTATAGTAAACCTGCCAGCGAGCAGGTTATGTTCACAGAGTAAGTTACCGCAGTAACAGACCCAGAGTTTAAGTTACCTCTCTTTCTGGAACGGATAACTCAGAGTTTCCCTCATCTCAGGGTTAACAAACTCAGAGTTCTCACATAACCCGCTTTCTGGAATACCCCTCTGGACTACAAAAACCCTCCCTAACCTGCACTCTGGGCTTCCTCCTCGCCTTTCCAATCCTGTGTCTTAGCTGTAATGTGTGTATTTGGATGCGTTGCTAATGGGTATGGTGTTGTGGTGTTCAGTTCATTCTGAAAACCGAAGTAAATAGATTCTTTGCTTTTGAGTTTTGTTTGTTTGATAATTGTTCACTTTTAAGTAGCAGTAGTAGGAGAGTGAAGCCATTTTTGTTCCATCTCCCTTTTCCCCCGTTTTGAGTCGGGAGAGGAGGTACGTTTTTGTGTCATTTATTTTTTTTCTGTTTTCTTTTTTGCAGATAAGATTAGGTTTGTGAAAGAGAAGTTTTGGTGTGTTATGTTATTTTCTGGCATTGATCCTCTCTGAAGTGAAATAGAACTGCTGCACTTTCCAGCAGACGTTGGATTTATGTTGACTTTCTTTGGAAAGATGAGGTCGAAGACACACACACACACACACACACGTTACCCTTGGTTTTCAGAGTCGTAACACTCACGGGTTGAGCAATGTTCCTTGTGATACGTCATTGACCGCAATGACCCTTTAACGTCTATGTTATTTCAGTGTCCTCTCCATGTTCTATATACACATACTCAGTACTTTAAAGTCTCGCTAAAGCGTTATCATAGTAAGCCAGTGTTGTTGAAATAAATGCAATTGCTGACCTGTCTCTAGCTCATGATTAATAATCCCCTCACTCTCTCCTCTGCGTTCAATCCCAGGTGTTTTTATTCTGCTGTGGAGTAAATCCCAAGCTCTTGCTCATTTGTTCCATCGCTCCTCCTCCTCCTCCTTCCCTTGACGCCCCTGTAAGTCCACTGTGACCATATTCAACTACCCTTATCACTATCAAGAGCAGAAATGGCTTCATAATGGATGCCGGGGTTCTTCTGTGGTCTCACTATAAGGGCACAGGGGCATTCCTGCTCCAGGGGGCGGCCTGATTTCAGCCCCTGTAAAGTAATATTAGAGCATGACTTTCCATCAACCTACAGCCCCCGTGTGATATAACACAAGGCTATTTTCAGCCAGCGGTGGCAGTCAGGATAGGATGAGGTGTAGTAGAGGGCAAAGTAGCTGCATTCAGATTCATGCACATCGTAATTGCTCTTGTGGTGGAAGCAGAAAGAAGCGGCGAGAACAAGAACAAGAGAGGCTTGTCTCTGAACAATGTACATTTGAAGATTTACAGAAATCCGATTGTGCAGCCAAAAGAGTTAATTTACTGTTTCCAATGACTGGCTTCTCTTGATTGTGTAATTAGGGTCCAAGTGCGGAAGGAGTTATTTAAAATCTGATGATTAACTTCCAGCCTTTTTTCAGTGCACACATCTTGATCGTCTGCACTCTGACTGATCCTCACATATGAAGCCACATCTGCAGCATTCATGATTGACAGATTCCTCCATTTTCAGACGGTAACAAGGAGCATGTCGTTCCTCCCTCTTGGCAAACCCACTCTAATCACTCTCGGGCCTTCCCATGAAGCTCCACTGTCGGTATGTGCTCATTGGAGAGGAGGAGGAGGGGGTTGGGTTGGGTTGGGTTGGGGTGAAGGTAAAGTGCACTGGCAGAGGATTACAGTTGTCTGTGCTGGATCACATCCACTGCTGCAGCAATGCATATCCTATCACTGGCTAAGCCTGTTGAGTGTGGAGTGAGTCAATCCTATGGACCAAAACCCATTACTGTGATGTGAGAGGACGGGGACAGTTTGACCATGTGAGTGTCACACAGTAAGCCACACCCAGTGGTTATCTCTCCCTCTCTCTCTCTCTCTCTCTCTCTGTCGCGACTCTGCAATCACGAGTGACAAATGTTTATAATTCTAGACGTAAATCCCAGAGAAAGGACGTGGTAATAATGTTGAGGTAATATTATGGCATTTCTGTCTTTTTTCTTATATCATTTTAAGATAATGTAGAGATAAGGAGATATTACAGTAATCACTATACCTCTTGATGCTTTGATTTTACAATGAAACCAAACACAAACACGGTGATTCCACAGAAACTGCCACAGCTGGTTTATAGGTCACGAGTCCCTGCATTAAACATAAAATAAAATGGATTACCTTCAATCTAAAGAATATGTGAATATGTTGTGAATAATATTTCAATTTCTTTTCATATTCAACAAAGTTGTTAAGATAAGAGATAAGATAAGATAAGAGAAGATAGACCTTTATTTGTCCTGCAGTGGGGACATTTACATTGTTACAGCAGCAAAGACAGTAAAGATAAAGTTAATAAATAATAAACATGCATTACCAAAAAATTTACATTATATAAAGATATTAACACTAACACTATAAAAAATGAGTTAAAATAGAATGTAGAATGTACATTCTAGACTGTTTGCAATATTCACAGTATGGACTTGATATTTACAGTATAAACAAAGTTGGAACAAGGGAAATGATATAAGTATATTGCACTTGTGTAAATTTACAATATATATTAAAAACAAACCATTAATTCTTTAAAGTTTAAGACATTAACTTTACTGAAGCCTGCCTAGTGTTACTGTAATATTATCATATTGTCATATACCTGGACAATTCACTGAAACATTATTTCCGAATTAAGGAAATAAATGAATAATAATAGTAATACATGGCAAGAGAAACAATCCACTATACTTGCATGCATTATCAGCCAATACACAGAAGGCAAAGGACAAATGGAATCTGTTTAATCATTTATTAAATTCACCATATTACACTTGTGTTGATAATGTGCATACAGTAGTACCTGCTCGTCCTACAGAGACACACGCTTATTGCTACACATGTTTAACAGAATGTTCTTTTCTTTTTATTTATTTATTTATTCTACACGCAGTATGTAGTCTACAAAATGAAATGACGAACATGCCCTCGGTGCTACATACTAGGACGGGATGTTGAGTTTCAGGACGCGATGAGAGAGAGAGAGAGAGACAGCGAGAGACAGACAGAGAGACATGCTACTGAATGCACACTTGGCAGAACAAATAGACGCCACAATTCCACAGGAACAGGAAGTGAGAAGTCTCTCATGCAGTGCATTACTGAGAGCCGGCCGCCAGTGGGATCTGCTTGTTTCATCAATGCCAACTCATACACGGTGTAGCCAGCCACTTGATCATTGTTGGCGAAAAAAGAACCAAACAAAAACAAAAGGCCGTCAATCGATGCATCTCGTAAAGCAACATCCACCACTTTGAACAGACATGACACCCTCTCTATGTGCATTACTTCATTTACATCCCCGTTATCTACGGCAGCTGCACGAAAACATGAATTCATACCGGCCAGTTTCTGAGGAAATACTCTCATGTAATCACATGAAACAAAGTGTCTTGCATTAAGGAATTAGAGGCTATTTGGTAAAAGGTAGAATGTGTGAAAGTGAAAGTGCATGAGAAGCAGCTGGTTAGCTTAGCATAAAGAGGAGAAGCAGTTGGGGAAACTCAAAATGTCAACTATATTGTGTCAAACTATGGTCATTAAATGACAGTAAATGCAGACAAAAGGGGAGCGTCTGACAACATATGACACGGGAATAAAACACGGCAAATATGAATAAATACAAAGAAATCCCTGAGGGCTAAAAATCCTACTCATAAATAGCTTTAATTGCTTTGTGATTAAAGATGATTAAAGTCTTGTGTACAGTACTTAAAGTTCAAAAGGAAATGATTGCACAAGGTAATTGCAGTTTTTGTTCATCTAGCTAATGCAACTGAGCCAAATGGGAACAGATTCAGCTTTTCAACAGTGGAAATAAGCGTAGCATTGAGAGCACGGCTACGTACAATCGCTTGTTAACTACACGGAATAAATAAATGGATGTCAAATGCAACACCAATGCTGCATTAAATAAGATGTGCCGTTCAGATAAGAAAAGAGGGATTTTTTTCTTCGCTGGTCAATGGAGGGAAGGAAAAAGGCAGAATTGGTTTAGTTAGGGACGAGAGAACAAAGGATGGAATGCAGTACGTGGGGATGGAGGCGAGGATGGAAGAGGAAAAGGATGGAAAGAAGAGACAAAGATTTAAAAACAAAACAATGAAATAAAAGAAAAAGGCATTAAGGAAAACGGTATGTGGAAGTAGAGCAAAAGGAAAAGTTCTCCTCAATCAGGAGAGGTCGTTGAGCCGGTTGCCGTGTTCGATGACTGCCTTAGCAAACTGCTTGAAGACTCGGTCCATGTAAGTGCTCCGTCGAGGCCAGAGGCCCTCGAGGAAGCCAATGTGGCCGCCATGACAGGTAAGAAGTAGGGCGAGGTTGGGATTCTGCTTCACTGCCTCCACCGGAATGGCTGAAAAGGAGCAAAAGCACTCAGGTACTTCTTTAAAATGACTATTTCATGGCTTTTGTGTGAAATACTTTACATTTATAGAGCCATTATAAGTTGCTTTCAGAAAACAAAGACATGATAAATATAAATGAATGACCATTGTCAAATGAGTTCACATGAGTGAACGATTCTGTGTTTCTCAGCAAAGCAGCGTTTAGCTCTCATGTTGCCCAGTGATATTCCAGCACTGCACACAGGGACAGTGACTCGTTCTGGGTCTGGCCAGATCATGGCAACAGAAACATTGGGCTAGTAAAGTGAGACGGCACCAGGTACCAGGTACTATCCCTAATGGAGAAGCAAAAAAAAACAACTAATTGAGCTGAGCTAAGTCAAGTCGTGCTAGAACTGTGCTTCTAGTCCCCCACCCACCCCTGCACTGCTGCTGTATACACACAAACGCTCCCTCAGTCAAGTCTGATAATATTACTTGTTAGAGCCTGTTCTGAGATGAAAGACGCTGCATAGAAATAACATCATTGCATCATTTCTGTTCACCAAGACCAAACAGAAGAAAAAATCACAAAAAGTTACATACGGGAGCTTTAAGACTCGCATTACATTGGCAGCACATGGGTGGAACTCACCGTGAGACGGAGAGAAGACATCATCAGCAGCGTTCAGACACAGCATTGGCACTTGCACAGATTTCAGCCCATGGATAGGGCTGGCGTCGCGGTAGTAGTCATCGTTGGTGGGATAACCGAACATTATGGAGGTGAACCTCTCGTCAAACTCGCGGATGGTCTTTGCCTGCGGGAGCCGAGTAATGTGATTAACCTCTTGGCCATCCCGTTTAATCAGATTAGCATTTACGGCCGAGTGTCACTGAGAATAATTACCAACCTTCATGATATGATCAATGTCGTAGCATTTTTCAAGCACCGGTCTGTGTCTGTAGGGAAGAATGAAAAAACAAAAAATGCTGACATTTGAGTTCCAAATATTCAATTAAATTGTACATCAAAACCATGACCACGCATTATACTTATAATTATAACTAAATATGTCCATATTATATTATATATAACGCATATTATTCACTGTTGCCATGGTTTTTACAAATAATAAATCCAGCACCAGTGAAGTACATTTGCAAAAACTGTAAAAAAAATCGAACTATTTCCAATCATGTTATTAAAGCTCATGAAATGTTAAGCCCCGAGCACAAGAGGTGAGTTAGTGGCCACGTTAATCCCACTCCAGGCCTTGGCTGACCTGTGCACGGAGGCTTGCAGACAGCTAGTGAGGTAGGAGTTGAATAGGAATCGATCCAAGGGTTTTTCCAGCGAGGCGGTGCACTCAAACACATCCCAGCCCGCTGAGAAGACTGCGACACCTTTCAGGCAGGTTTTCCGGCCCTTACGCCCCAAATAATTGGCCAACATCATCCTAGGGAAGGTCGGGAGACGAGAGGAAGATTGGGGAAAAGGGAGAGACTGGGACCAATACACGCTGAAATGATACCACTCAAGTGACAACCCAAAGTAACATCATAAGAATGTGAAAGAGCCATGTGGAAGCTTTCCAACTGGAAGTTCACAGACGACACCTGCAACCAGCTGTCAATCACACCGGTGTCCACTCGTATGTGCCGTGCTTCATTACCTGTTTTTCTCTAAGTGAGAACATCATTTACAAAACCAACATCATTTACAATTGAAAAAGAGATGAAGCTAGCAATTGAGACCCTTAACTTGCCAGGAAAATGTTTACAGATGCTATACATCGAGTGAGAAGCTAATTTTCCCATTGACTTCCATTGAATGGTCTCTATTCAATAATGAGACTGGAAGATCTCTGAGCTTTGCTCATAATGCAGCGTTAGTTGCAGTCTCATTATCCACAGACCGAGTCATCACCAAATGAGGTACTCTTGTCTTGTCAGCAATATTATGTCTGAATGGCCCAGTCAGCTGTTAGTGAGTGGCTTCATTACCCGCCCATGGACACTCCAGCAGCCATGATTGGAGCAGCTTCATTGGTCCTCTGGACGTGCTCAATAACAGTCTCCAGGTCCTCTGTATTGGCTGCACAGTAGGTCCTCGGGGTCTAGGTGGGACAAACGGGACAAAACTCATGCTGTTGGTGTTAATTCCTCTTGTCAGGTATGAACTTCTTTACAAATATTCAAGAATTGAACAGCAACACAGCCCCAGTGGCCTAATGGATAAGGCACTGGCCTCCTAAGCCAGGGATTGTGGGTTCAAATCCCATCTGGGGTGAAACACATGTCATGTCTATAATGTTGATGGTAATGAATCCATTGCTATTTGTCTCATTAAACAGAACATATACTACCACTGTAAACTCTGCGATAAATAGTAATGCTATGTTGTGTTTTCTGCATTAATGTTTAACTCCATTGTCTGCTGAATGTACATTTTTCTTGAATTTGCAAATGGGCCTTTTTCCAGCTATTATTACCAAGGACATGATATTATTAAGGTGTTTGTAGTTAATAAGAGTTGTGAGGTAAAATAACCTGAGACTATTGATTCGTGGCTTATCAATCCCGGTCCTCTGGGCAGTCCATGTTTTAGATGTTTCCCTGCTCCAGCGCACCTAATTCAAATTGTCAGCTCGTCATTGGGCTCTGCAGATGCCTGATAACAATCCATTCAAGATTCCAGATAAACGTTATTGTCGCAGAGGGGAATTTGTCCTGGATAGCAGTGCCACTGCGGACGACGTTCCAATGAAAAACAAAATCAAATCAGGTGTGTTGGAGCAGGGGAACATCTAGAACATGCAGGCCAGCAGTTCACTGGTGAAGTACCGGATTCACGCAGAGACTCAGGTAAAACTCCGTCAAACTCCTGCTTTTCTTGCTCTGTTATGATTCTTAGGCCATAGAAGAGTAGAAATCACAACAAAGGAAGTAAGACATCGATAGTTAGGTATGGATTAGAATTCCCACTCAAATAAGGGAGAACATTTCCTCCTTAGTGCTAAGGTTTTTAATCTTAAACCTAAAGTACAGGTTGTCTGTGTTTTACCATACAGCTTCATGTTAGTTTTTTCATGGAATTCCCCACTGTTCTCGCTACAATAATGCTGGGAGACACAAGAGAGACATGATTTTCATTGGTATTTATTCATTTAAATAGCACTGACTGGTAAACTACAATCGATAGAGTACCTATTGATATTACTTCACCGATCAAACTCTCTGACTTCATCAGTCCTGCTCATCCAACTGTCTTCTTTAACATGGAAAAGCTGCTTTCTCTTTTAGTTTAGCTGACTCATGAAACAATATTCAGCACACATCCTCCCTTTGGACATTTTACAAATATGATCGTAAAATCTTCCAGCTTCCATTTGCAACTGTTAACTGTAATCTGTTTTAATGCCCTCTATTACATTCTGGGCATTCAGCTCTGCCACACTGCTGCGATTCAAATATCTGTACTACATTTATTTATGTTTGTCTCTGCTGTTATTGCTTTTACTCTCTCTCTCTTCATCATTGTACATTCTCAGTCATTTGTTGAGTTGAATGTACAGTTATGTCCAGCAGGCTGGGTGACAGTGGACACTTCACTGCAGTGGAGACGGAATAAGACAAAGACAACAGCGGGACACAGATCAGCCGCTGATTCAGATTTATGCCCACTGAGAGGAACATTAGATGGACTGTGGACAATCCCCACCGGCGATGAAACAACATTTGTGTGTTGGATGAGCTCTCGGTGTGGCAGAGTAGTGATGATATGATTAGATCACTGCGGTAAAGCTATCCGATGCTGTATTTTAACGCCCCCTCCTTACAAAGGCTTTTACTGTAAAAAACATCCACATTTTTCAAAATAAAACACAGAGAGCACCGTTTTTTTGAGTGCATATTTTTGAATGGGGGAAAAATAATGGAAATCCTCGCAGCTAAGTTTCAGAGACCTCGTGTGAGCAACTGTATAAAGAGAGTTCTCTAAAAGTTGTATTCAGCCCATTGATATCTACTCGCGTATTGGATATCAGATGTTTTTACTGTGCAGTTTTAAAGAAAACTTTGAGTTGAAAGTCCCATATTCACACTATTTAATCAAAACCAGTTCTGACCAGGACTGATTAGGTTGTGTTCAGGACATCTATGGCTACAGTTTTTGAGAAATGTCAAGGTAAATGTACATTTCAAAGTTGATATTTTGATTTAAAACGTGCAAATATGAGACTCTTAACTTAAAATCCCTCTGAAACAGTACAGTAAAACTGTCTGATATCCAGTGCACTAGTAGATATCAGTGTACAGTTGCTCAAAGTCCAGTTATTAGGTCTCTAACACATAGCTGTGAAGATTTTCACCATGTTAGATACTCGTGCACTCAAAGACACGGTGCTCTCAGTGTTTTTATTTTGAAAACCAGATCTCTTACAAATCAGCCTTAGTCATTGGATCACAGGCGTTTTACTGTACAAGCCTTTGTAAGGAGGGCTTTAAAATTCAGAGAGCGAGAGTGTCAGATAGCTTGACCGCAGTACGATTAGATCAGGGGGAGACAGCCGTGTGCATAAAGGACGTGCCTCTGTTCCAATAGTGCAGTTATCGGGAGCTCAGGCCCATTTTGTTGGCTAAATATACCCGGGTGTAAAAGGACAGATTAAGCCAGGTGTCGGAACAGCACGTGCATGACGAGGTCATATTTCAGCGGGCTAAGGATTAAAATACAGTATCTGCCTGAAATGTAATCCCCGCTGTGCGACAACATTGTCTGTGCGGCATCTCACTCGGCTCCCTGTGTGCTCCATGACACGAGTGCAACAAACAGATGCTGTGTGGATGGACAAAAGGACAACTTGACTTGGGAAGCTGTCAATATGTCCTTAACGGCCCTTTTCAGACCGTGTACACGTGTATGTCTGCTTTTTCCGAAAAACACATGACAAAAATGGACGAACGTGAGGTGAAAGGTTGAAGAGGCTGAGGCTCTTACCAGCAATGTTTCACCGGAAACGCCTCTGTTGTTGAACACCACACATCTGAAACAAACAAAACAGTTTACTATAAGTATTCTAAGTCTCAGTGTTGGCTCCATTATTCACTATATCTATTGATTATGACTGAAACAAGCTCATTGAGAGCTAAAGCAAAAAGTCCATGGATCAGCTGTTTGGTGGACTGAAAATTAAGCATTTTTTTGAAATGTTAAAGGTCCAGTATGAAAGAATTAGTGACACTAAAAGGTGAGACTACAGTGAAAACATTCTTTCATAACACCCCCCCACACACACACACACATCCTCTCTGCTGTTTCTCAGCTCTTCTTTCTTCATTTGCATCGTAAGATTCTGCTTTTTTTTCCCTGCTGGTTTGTCCAGTGCAAGATGGTGGCCTCCGTAAAGCAAGGCCCTTGCCTAATTACATATAAAAACATCCAATAATACACCTATGTGAACATAGTTATGTGTAGCACATTTAAAAAGATTCCTAAATGTTACACACTGGACCATTTAAGTGTTCTTTTAAAGCAAAAGGGAAGTAAAGGTAAGGTAAGGTAAGTACCTGTGAGTTTTGGACTGCTGTCATGAAGATATCGCCTTGGGTTTTAAGAGCATATAATTAGCATTTTTCTTTGCTATTTTTGCGGTGTGATAATATTCATCAGGCCTATGAAAGTTAGACGGTTAAACAGCAATGAAAATATAGAACATGTCACTTTAAACTGTAATTCCAGCTAAATTGATCGGATTACCCAGATTGTCAGATCGTAATTTTCGCAGGTCCTGATGTGCACATAATCTGAGTTCTCGTGCATGGCAAGGCCCTCAAATAGAAAGTGAAAGAGGAGGGGGGAAAAAAGAATGATCACAGTTGGTGCACTAAGTAGAGGCACAGCTGTGTGAAGATCATTGCGTTACAGCAGAGGCATCAGCAGCTCTCCTTGGCCCATGTTGTTTTTTTATCTGATGGGAGTCAGACTTGCTGTTTCCATCTGTGTTACTCAGCAGTGGGGAGGGGCCAAGAGGAGAAGGGTGTTGGGGTCTGACAGACAGACACACACATACACAAACTGCAGCATAGACCAGGATGCTGTTCTATGCTAAGCTGCAAAGCTTGTACAAGGATAAGCTGTAATTCATTAAGCTACACCAACAGGGGCGAGTGGTGGATGATGCTGAGTTTGCCAACTCTCTTCCCTTCCCTCCCCAAATCTGGGTGAAAGAGTGAATGCAGAGAATGCAGAAAGGACCACTTGGGGATGGAGAAAGAAACTGCCTCCCTTTGCAACTCTTCAAACTCGTGCTACGTTTGTCCTTTTGCAGAAGTAGCTTGTCACACAAAGCTTAGCACTACTTCATCTGTGCAACAGCGAGCAGCCATCATCCGTGCACTTCTGTAAAGTTAGAATCAACCCCGGTGCGACAGTGGCGTTATTTTCAAAAGAAGATAAATTAGTACACAAGGCACAGTAATGTTCGGGGTTTGCCCTGAGTGTGTGCTCAGTGCTGGACCTCAGCCAGGACCACCCACCTATAGCCCAGATCCCGGCTCTGTTGGACCATGTGCAGGATGTAGGACTCTCGGCTGGTACCGGTCAGACCGGGGAGAAGGAGGACTGTGGGCCTGGTCGCAGGGTTGGGATGAGAGAGGCTGTCGTCATTGTCGAACCAGTCCAAAGAGATCTGTCCTCCATCTGCTGCCTTAATAAGCTCACTGTATAGAGACGAGCGGGACATGCAAGTCAGCAACGCGGACATTTCTGTACATTATCATCTGTCAGTCTGACAGTCCGTGTGAGTTCAGTCAAATGTGTTCATGTATGCACACCAGCACGGGCAAAGACTGATCAGATTAAAGCACTCATACGTTTAGGGCTAACTGCACATCTGCTCACTAAATGATCATAAAAAGGTCAATAATATTCTGCTTCCATCCTTTGTGCATTTGATTCTCTCTGTTCAGGTTCAGAGCGTTCTCTAACGGCTGCCTCATTTCCCTCGTGATCAGCAACACACAGCAAGTAGAGGAGGAGGAAGGCACTGCACCAGCGGGTTCTCATGCTCAATCACTTTCTGGACTGTACAACTGCAGCCCGGCTGGCAGATGAGGTAATTCATCCCCAGCACCAGTGCATTTTAAAAACCTGCACTGCACACAAACACAGGCAGCGGCGCAGGGGCCAACTTGGCAGCACCGGTGGTAAAGACATCAGCGTGAAATTACAGAACCGCCATGGATTATGCACCTGCCTTTAAAGTCGGTGGGGGGGAAGGGAGGGGGGGGGGCAACGTCCCGAGTGTCCGTTGCACAAAGCTGGAGGCGAGCTGCAGCCAGTCGTCAGCTCGGACGACAGGGAGAGTGAAATTTCACCCAGACTGCGTATATAAGACAAATCAGGACAGTTTGCACAGTGTCTGTCATTGAGTTGACCTGATGTAACTCCATTATGTGGGGATGCCCTAGTGTCCCCGAGGGATATGTTATAAGAACTTGGGCAAATGTGACTATTAATTATATTAAATACCAAAGACTGTAGTTGGACTATAGGATGGATACAGTCGGAATAATGCGCCACAAACAACATGAAACATGCACTATTATTATTAGTAGTAATAGTATTATGTGGAACAATTTTGATTAATACCAAAATGCTTAGTCTTAAGTGACTTCATATAAATTAATGTTAAGGTTGAGGTATACAAGTTATGTTCAAGTTGAATAAAACAAAACATTTACATGATGTGACTTTTTTCTCTCTTTTAATTCAGCTCTAACTAACTGCAACAGCACTTGACTTCATCACATATTAAATATACATTTTGTTCTGTTTACACACACACGTTCACAAGCCAAGTATGGCCATGGAAAAATAAGTAACGGAACACGTGAACCGAACTGTGTGAGAATCTTAACAAGTAATAAACAGTAATAATTAAAAAAAGTCAGGTTCTGTTCATTCCTTTTAATCTCCTTTACACTCAGGAGCCAACACACAGTGGCACTTAGAGTAATCTTTAACAGAATGTACATTATCAAGCAGCGGGGCAGAGCGATCAAAGCCTGGGATTTGTTTCCAGCTGTGAAACTGAAAAACAAAGAAATCAAAGACGCAGTACAGTTCATGTACGGACCAACTTGTTTGATATAATTATCAGTGACACTGTGAGTGATTAGAAACACACACAAACGCCATCTGCTTGCAAATACAAACACATTTAGTGTGTAAACAGGAACAACTCGAGGTTTTGATCATCGGTACATCAGTTACGGTGATAACTTACTTTCTGTAAACAACCCGAGGTTTCGCTGTGAGAAAGGGTCTCAGCAGAGTCTGGATGCGGCTTTCCCAGCACCAAAAGGTGGGGTAGTAGGTCTCTGACACCACCGGACAATGGTCCCTCAGGAACTGGCAGAAGTTCTTACCCCCCGAGATAAGCTGTGGTTTCTGGAAAACACATGTGTGAGGCACTTTGAGTCAAAATCATGACACTTTTTTATACAGTATATGCAGATTGACTCCTCCAATATGCATTTTAGATTTGACCTTATTGATACCACACTCGGGCACGTGAGTTTTCCTCCTACATGACCAAAAACATGCAGAAGTTAATTTGGACACTCTAAATTGCCCCTAGTTGTAAGTGAATGGGTACAACGTGTGCACAAATTGTCAAATATACTGTATATACAGACGTGTTGGGCAGTTATGACGTGTTATGAGTAGTCACAGGAGTAGTTTAACGCTATTTCTTTGTAGCATTATGGTAACGTCAATGTTAATTAGATTAGATAACTCGAGCAAGGTTTTTCTAAGCACTTCAGAACTTCCTGGTGCAGAGTGACTTTATTGGTGGAATAGCAGATTATTGACCAAAGGGTATAAAAAGACCTGCAACCTCTACTTTCACAATGGATGAGGATGGACTATGATAGAGATAAGGTTATTCATTTAGCAGTGAAGTGTTACTATGTGTGTGTTAAGCAGTATAATAGTCTGCAGTAGCTAGGCAGTATCATCCTCAGCTGCTTTACTTTATTTATGTAACATTATGTAAAAAGGGTAAATTAGCAGAACTGCAACAAAAAAAGTCAGAGGGTAATAAAATAAAGTTATATAATAAGAAGGCAGCAGGACACTGCGGCAGTTTCAGCTGTTTCATTTTAGGTGTTGTGAGGCGTCTGTCTAACTTTGCAAGTTTTTTTTTAAATGCAGTTTTGAAACACATCACAGTGACTCTCACATCTCATCACATGATGAGGTATGAAGTGACGAGTTAAGAGTGGAATTCAGACTGGGAAAGCACTACGTCAGTGGATTTAATAAACCTCAGCATTTGGAATTATTTGGATAGATAGATAGATAGATAGATAGATAGATAGATAGATAGATAGATAGGCAGACAGACAGACAGACAGACAGATAGATAGATAGATAGATAGATAGATAGATAGATAGATAGATAGATAGATAGATAGATAGGCAGACAATGACAAAATTATACAGTAAGTACACATTTATTAAATAACGTGTTCTAATGTTCTAATAATGAATATAATAATGCAAACCTACTCTATCTGCCAATTAGGTAAATGCTAATAATATATAATATGTAAGATAGATGGATAGAAAGATAGACATTTATTAAATAACAGATATGGGTCCTTCTATGGTAAAAGTCAGTTTAACAATAACATGAATGACACAGTAAGTATACATTAATTAAATAACACATATGGTGTAATAATAACTAATAATAGATCATATTATAACTAAATGAGAAAAGTACATTTTGTCAAAGTTTTGAAGGAGATTTTGACATTCAAAGTTTTTCTGACTGATCAGCCTTCAAGTATCTGAGAAGGACATTTGTAAACCTACACTATCTGCTGATTAGGTAAATAATATCATATCTAATATTTATTATTATTATAATAATAGATACATTATTATCATTGTTGCCGATGATGCAGTAAATGCTTCCCTCTTTTCCCCACAGTCAATGTTGGTGCGGTTTGTGTTTAAACCTGACCGCAGCCTCTGGTGTGACTTTGTGCCCAACACGCCATCTTACTGTCCAGCATCCCATAACCGGCGCCGGTAATTGTATCGCTATGCATTCATTTAATGCAGTTATAATTCTAAGTGTTGTTGCTCATGGATGGAGGAGAATAATCATGATCCAAAGCAAGTTTTCCTCTGCCTGACATCATCAGCATCATCACCTCTCTTCGGAACCGGCGAACCGGTGCAGGACAGGAGCGAAACGTCCATCTATGACGTGCCTCACACCTCTGTTTCACCAGCTGTGTGTGTGTGTGTGTTAGACGGCTTCGCCTCATTAAATCCTGTTTGCAGAGCGACTCACCTTCGCTACTGAGATCAAGTAGTAGCAGGTGTAGGCTGCGCTAAAGCCCAGCACCAGGGACAGCCCCACTCCCGAGCCGAAGAGTCCAACTTTCACCTGATTCTCCAGATAATGCGACAGGTCCCGGGTCAAAATGTTGAAATTGAAGTCCAGCGAGATCATCGCAAAGCTCCCGGTTGTTGTTGTTTCGCCTCCGGTGTGCAGCAAGGACAGCGGCCAGCTCTGTGGATGTTCAGCTCAGCTGTGTGTCAGTCTGCGAGCCTTCAGTGAAGGAGACAGTCAAGGACCTCATGTAACCGAACCGGCGAGTGGTGGCGCTCTCTGACCACCTATCACTGCGCACAGTCCAGCACACAGTCGCCCCCTGCAGGCCACAGGGAGGATGTGTATGCTCGGTGCGGTCAGGCACTGGGACAGTGGGGATCATGTGGAAACCAAGCCTGTTCAAATGGCGGCCTGGGGCCCACATTTGGCCGTAGAGCAACCCCTGAGAGGCCCAGTCTGTGGTCCCACCAGAAATACTGAGAGAAAAAAACTAGACTGACCATGAATGCAGCACTAAAAGGTTTGATAGCACTGACGGTTCTTTTATATTCTGCACTCTCACATCATATCTTATGTTATTTCAAAGATAAACAAATACTGTTGCTTAAATTTAGATTCTATGGGTGAGGGTTCATTCCTTCGAGTTGCAAATGTGCGTCAAATATGACAAACACATTTATATATATACATATATACATACATATATATATATATATATATATATATATATATATATGTGTGTCAAAATGTGTGTGTGTATATATACTGTATATACATACAGTATATATACACACACACATTTTGACTTTATTCTCAGAATTCTGACTTTAAACTAGTTTATTTCAATGTTTTTGTATTGGTTTGTTTGAAATTAACAACTAATGTGTGTATACTTGTGTGATTATTTAAATGGTTTTCAGTTTTTATGTAGTAAGGGGAGTAATTCGGCCTTTTCTTAAATCTTAGAATGAGTTGATGACATTATTTTGTCGGTGGATCAGTGGTAGACCCAGTCGTCTTTTGAAAGGTCAAGGGTACAGTCCAAAGCTCCTGTAGTCACATCGTCACAAATTAATTGGTGTGAATGCGTCTACAGACCCGACTAAAATAATCAATTTCTTTGATTGATTTATTTGTAATAATAAAGCTCCAGTGTGTATCTTGTGTCACCAAAACAATGCTCGGGTCACTTCCCTCCCAGGCTCCATGCCGCAGGTGATCCTGCACAGATTTCTCTCGGTCCATATTCCAACAGTTCTCTTTCAACATTTGATTCAACCCGCATTTTTTCAGAAAACCATAGATAATCATAATTCCTGAACCTGAAGTTCACTGCCATCTCAGTTTAATTTCAAAAGCAAAAGTCCAGGACAATTCTGATGAGGCATTCCAAAATATGCCCTAAAATGGCAGAATTGACCTCTATTGTCACTCAATTTAGACCCGTTTCCACAAGCAAATTCCACTTCACTTACTCACCATGTGTGTACGTCTGATCTTTACATGTACACATCAATGGCAGTGACCAGGTTATTTTCAATGTAGTTTTATTTATTTATGGTTTTCTTTTTTTTTCAAAGCAGGAAAATGGTCACAAACAAAACAGCATAAAATAAATTTAAAAAAAAAGGGTTAAACAAGGTTAATCATCAGTTATTTTGATAATCAGTTTATCATTATTAAAAACAAGATTTCTGATTGTCTTAAAATAAATTAAATACAATTTCATGGACCAAACGATTGCTGATTCATGGAGAAAATTAATTGATTATGAATATAATCGTTAGCTGCAACTCAACTACGGTGGCCTTGAAGTGCAAATCACCAACACAAATAGGAAAACACAACAACATTAACGGAAACACAACACAACACTCCAAATATTTCCTGTTGTCAGAATAAGTATTTTCAATGTTTGATCTCCGTGTTTATGTTTGTGAGAGCACTTTAATTCCATTTGAATGTGACACCCTTCCTTTGTTCATTTTGATTTATTTATTTATTAAGTACTTTTTGCTCACGTGTGTTTATATAGTTGGTCAAAATTTCATCAGACTGCCAAGGTTGTGCTGAAAAAAAGGGACATAAGAAGACTATATTGCACATTATTATAGCCTCTGTCTGTACGTTTTAATATAGTAATGGAAAAACGAATCCAAAATGCTCTGAGTTCTAAGGAATTTAGCTTCTTGTTTCCGTTTTAAGAATGTGAAATTTGGCAAGAGTTTTTTTCTGTGGTCTCCTTTACCTTGCCTGTACAGTAATTGTGTGTGTACATTTAGTACTTTTAAGTCATTGAAAGTACATTTGTCAAGAAGACATTCTGTTAGAGTGGCAAGTGGATATAGTCATGATTTGAACATCAAATTATTTTGCCAAATAGTAAAACTACATATCACGAGTGAAAAAAGGTTTGTCCTAAACTCTGCTGTGAGAGGCACACAGTCCAATTTTTTGTGAAAATACATTTGTTCTGTCCACTAGGGGCAGACTAGTGTTAGGCTCCCAATAAGCATATTTAAATATGGCAGCAAAGCATGCAGACATGGTCAAGACAACCTTAGCATCAGAATGGGGAGAAAGGTGACTGAACATGTCATAGTTACTGGTCGGAGTATTTCAGAAATTGCTAATCTACTGAGATTTCAAAAATAGAGAAAAATATCCAGTGAGTGTCAGTTATCTGGGAGGCCGGAGGAGAATGACCAAACTGGTTACAAGGATGTTAAAGGTAGCGGTTACTCAGATATTGTAATGGAGTTTCTGCTATATGATTGCTGGTTTAGGTATTCATGTAATATACACATTTGTTTATACGGTGCCATCCAAAGGTATTGGAACAGTGAGTTCAATTCCTTTATTTTTGCCATAGACTAAAAACATTTGGGTTTGACATAGAAAGGTGAATGTGAGAAAAAAGATGAACATTTCAGCTTTTACTTCCAGGTATTTACATCTGGATCTGATACACAACATAGAAGATAGCACCTTTTGTTTGAACCCAGCCATTTTTCATGAGTTTTGGTCCATCTGACTGACAGGTGTGTTGTGTTACCCAGGTGTGTCCTATTACATTGTTTATTCAAACAATAAAAAGCATTGAATGGCTATGCTCAGTTGTAACCAGAAGACTGTGTCCTTTTTAGTCGATGGTGTCCTGTGACCACATGACTACAACTTAATTGCTGTATGTGGGCTGACTAGTATGTAAAAACCTCTAATTTCACAGTGAAACTGCAGGTTAAGAGGCAATCTGTGTGTGTGTGTGTGTGTTGTGTGTGGATCTGAGGACAAATTCAGCGGGTGATTTCAGACCTGTAGTTTGTGCTGTCTTTGTGTGAAAAGATCAGTCACGTTGGATGCTAATACTAGGTCTGATTTGGGTTCAAATGCTTTCTGGGGGCCCCTTTATAATGCTGGGCCCTGGGAATCGTTTCCACAGACGCAACAACCCTGTTAAAGTGTCCACGCCATTGAGTGGTAAATTAAATATGAATATGAGTCACTGAGCACACTCAGCATCTGAAATGAATACACTCCACAGCGGCGGAACAGTGAACAGCCCCAGGAGCTCCACAAACCCACAGAGACACAACCTTCTCCTGGTTCACAGTGTGTCAATTGGTAATTGAATTAACGTTTTTTTTTTTTTTGTTCAATAGTATATGCAGTGCATTTTTAAAGCATGCAATAAAGCAACAGCTGCATTGTTAAATAATCTTTGGGCTTTTTACTGAGACTTATAAATGTTTTAGATGTGCTTTCTATAATTTGTTAGAACTTATCATGCAAAGTTTAGATGTGACTGAGATTCAAACTGTGTCATAAATGTTTTGTAAATGTTTCCCAAAACACTGCTCTTAATGTGATTTCATTTATTTTTATTTTTAAAATGTCACAGTTCATTTTGTAATTCTGCATATTAATTAATGTGCATACTTTTAGACTGATTTCTCAAATTGGCAACGGCAAACTTATCTTCCTTGTAAACACAGCAGAAGTGATAGAATATAGACAGAATACTAAATATGTAATGTAAGCTATTTTTTTTGAAAATAATACATTTGGTTATCACGTCATTAAATTATATAACCTTGTTTAGTGTTTTAATTACAGTTTTCCATGTTTTCATTTACTTAGTTTTTGATTTAGTTTTATTTATGACTGGTTTTGTAATTAGCATCATACATTGTTTGGGTTATACATGTTTTATAGTGCAGTATACATCATTGTTATTGCAGTATAATGATGAAATAGTGTGTTTCTCTCTCTCTCTCTTGACTAAAATAGACAAGTGTTTTTTTTTTTAAAAAAAAAATTGTCCTGAGAGTAAAGTTTTTTAATCAATTTTTAAACGAGAGTGACGCAGGGACGCACGTGCGCCGTGGGCCGAACCGTTGCTTGTTTTCCCAGCCTCTCTCGTCTCGTCTTCGGGCTTTTCCGTTTTCCTCCGTAGCTAGTTGTTGCTCGTCTGAGATCTGAACGATGATTGACAATAATGGCGACGCGTTCATCCTAAGTTGACTCCAGGGAACCATCTCTGGTTGACAAAGTGAACGTCTTGGATGGATCGTTCGTGCCAAACACTACACCATTAAGGATAAACAGCCACAAACGGATTACTTTGATCTCAGCGACAAAGACTTGCTAGCCCAGATAGGTTTATCCTGCTAGCACTGCGATAGTTAGCAACTCGTATTGCTAGCCTGCTAAGTTGAAGAGGAGGTATTCTTCTGTGTGGAGTGGAGGAGAGGGACAGGGAGCTTGCTAAGTAGCACGGTCTAGCTAACCCATATATGTAACAACTAAATGGGTGTTTGTGACATTTAGTTTCGTATTATCGAAGGCAACACCGATGTGGCACTGGCTTGCAACGTTAACGTTAGCTTGTGGGAGAAGTTGAGTTGTCCAACAGTATCCTTAGGTTGCTAACTAAGGCAGCAGCAGGCTAGCTTTGTGGATTGTTCCAGTCTCTTTCCTGTCTGGACTTGCTGCTACCACTTGCGTTTGGAAACTGTCCACCGTCGCACCGTTAACTAAGCTGGCTAGCAAACACTGCTAGCTCGCTACTTTTGTAAGAATAACTGTGGCATTGTCGAGATCTCTTCGTAAATGACCACCGGCAGGAATAACCGGGCGATGATGGAAGGAGTCGGGGCGAGAGTGGTGCGCGGACCGGACTGGAAGTGGGGGAAGCAGGACGGAGGAGAGGGACATGTTGGCACCGTCAGGAGTTTTGAAAGTCCAGAAGAGGTGGTTGTTGTCTGGGATAATGGGACGGCTGCTAACTACCGTTGTTCTGGAGCATACGACGTGAGGATATTAGACAGTGCACCAACAGGTAACTTTACACTAACTGATTTTGTTTGTTTGAATAATTTGAGACTCGCTTCCTGCGATGCTAGCACAGTCTTTTGTTGGCTATAATTAGGGGGCTACGGTCGCTTCGTTGAAACTGGGTGGACGACGAGACTTAACTTTTGCTGTTATTACAAGATTAAATTACTGTCGTGACGCAAACCGTCTAACCATATTAGTTTTGTTTAAGAAACTTTAAGTGTCTAAACTCATTAGAGGCAGCAAATTAGTTGTGGTTGATGAAAACATATGTGATAAACGCAGGCATGACTTCCCAGACTATTTGCACAACATCAAGTCGACTGTGTTAATGATGATAATGATAATAATTAGAGCTGCAAACCTGGAAATCATGATTTTTCCAAATGTCTTGTTTTGTCATCAAACCAAACTGAGTTTTAATGATTTCTTTGTTACATGGAGCAAAAAAAACAGTAACTATGCACAGCAGCTGAACAATCAGAATACTTGTCCTAATGACTATGAAACGCACTGAAACTGATTATTAATATAGTTGATTCATTTAGTAATTGTTTCAGCCCTAATAATAATAATGTGTGTGCGTATATAGATGTTACTATTTCTGTATTCTGTATTTAATTAATTATGCAGCATATTATATGCTTCTCTTTTTTATTTATTTGTTCTGCACATATGGCCCCGCTTCTTGTAATACTTAAATACAGTTTAAATTGGAAATACTATCTGAAAAGATACCAGACCACTCTGAGTAAAAGATAATGCTTATAATCTGTGTCAAACATCCAATGTTTCCATGGTCAAAGTCAGTTTTCTGTCAACATACTTGCTACTCTAGATAGAAGATGTGAAAACAATCTCCCTGTTCATTATAATAAAAAAATTAACATAGTATGTTCATGTGTGCATCAGCATACACATACACTGATCACTCATTTCATGACTTGTGATTAACAAGTCATGAAATGAGCAGTTGGATTTTCTGTAGTTCCTTTTCTCATTGTGATGTATCATTCCTTCCTCTTTAGAGTTTTTCCCCCAGTTGGTATCTGTGATGTTGCATTATTGCCCTCTCCTCTTTCCTCTTTTGCTTCTTTCTCAGTTTTGCGATCTCCCGTTCATATTATTCCTGTATAGAAAGGTGACAGAGTGGGTATGTCATATTAGGGCTTAACAATTAGGGTAAAATATCGATTTTATATTTTTACTGTATTATAGATTTAACACAAGGCGGAGCCTTACCACATCGGCAATACCGTCAAAATATTATCTACTCTACTAAATCAACAATATACATTGTTATGTATTCCATTGTAAAATTGGCAAACAGCATAGAACAATCATATATAGAACAATTGCAGTCTTTGTGATTCTTTGTTCCACCCCAAGCCAAATGCTTGGGGCGCAATTGTTATGACTTCTTATAGATTAAATGTAATTGTTTACACACATTGTGTTGATTTCACAATGTTGTGAAGTATGTGTTATTATTTGTGTAATGTACATGTACTATGACATGATTACTAAAGTTGGATAATACTTCCCCCCCCCCCCAGGCATCAAGCACGATGGAACCATGTGTGACACCTGCCGTCAACAGCCCATCATTGGTATTCGCTGGAAATGTGCTGAGTGCACCAATTACGACCTTTGCACAACCTGTTACCATGGAGACAAGCATCACCTGAGACATCGGTTCTACCGGATCACCACCCCTGGCAGTGAGAGGTTAGTTAACCCAGCAACATTTGACATTATTAAGCCTCACTGTACACTCATCAATGATGAAATCAACACAAGGAAGCTCGGTAAACTCTGCTCTTCACAGGGATTGGCCGGTCTGCCCTTTTTACTCCCATAGTTTAGCTTTATGCGGCTTTACGTGTCTGACATTTGTGAAGTCTTTTTGTGCACTCTCTCTTTCAAGCAGACAGAATCTACTGTATCTCTGCTCTCAGGCTTCAGTTGCCCAGCAACAACAATTTTGTATTAATGCAGTGCTCTCTATTTATTAATTTTTTTCAGCTAATATCCCCACCAGAGTAAAGGTGTTGCTGAATTGTCCCACCTAATATATTTTTTCAATGTAAAACACTTTATCTTCCTTCAGTAAGATCGATGCAGCTGTTATGAGTTGCCAGTTATGATAAGGACAGACACTCTTAAACTTTGGTGAATCTCAAACAAAACTGCTTGAAGGTTACAGATGTCAGACATGTAATAGAAAATAATTAACTAGACAAAATATGATGTTGATATTCTATTCAAATACATACCTGTTAAGTATGTTTACAAATTTGTAATTTTAGAAATTGAGACACAGGAACCAAATTGTAATAGCTGAGCTTAGCTAAGAGAACGTTCATTAGGAAGCTTTCTTTATGTGGGCCATTTTGATGTGAACAATTTGAGTAAGTTTGGCCAACAGATGTTTATCAGTGTTGTTGTTATTATTATAATAACTTCAGTATGTCATTTAGAAAAATAAGACAAACACGGATATACTGAGCATCAGTGTCGCTCTATCATGAAATTCTTAACTTGCAACAATATGAGGAAACGACATAATTGTAATCTCAGTAGAGATTAAGTGGCTCACAGCAGAGAGTTGGTAAAAGCTGGTTCTGTACCACTCTGCCGTGTATATCTTGTTCTTTTTTATAGAAGGACCTACTTTAAAATTCTATAAAATAAGTTAAAAAAAGTTTTAAATTTAAGCTAAATATGCAAACAAATCCAATTTAAGTGAAATGGACTTATAAAACTTCTATAAGACTACTGAAGTGTATTGGGGGAGGGGGGGATACATGTGATGCATATATGTATGTTTTAGGCTCCTCCTTGTTTTTTGTGGAGTAATTGGCAGCCTTTTAGCCTCCTAATTATGGCGCATTTCCACCGGCTCTACTCGCCTTGGCACGGCACGTCACGTCACGATTAGGTTGCATCTCCACTACAAAAAAGTACCTACTTAAGTGGTTGGAGTCATCACTGCACGGCTGAGTGAAACTGTGGTGACTTGTTTTATGCGGTGACTTTTTATACGCGACACACACACACAAGTGACCAGTGACTTTACACCAGACTTCTGTAGTTGTTGGAGATTAACCCACGTTTTTAGGATTGTTAATTAGTTTTAATTTATATACAATTCGGCAATGTTCGGCTTGATTTCTGTCCACACGTCTCCGGAGTACAGCCTCCTACTCCACAGACGGCAGCGGTCTGTGGCTCGCAATCAGCGGCGCTGTCCCTAAATACACCACTCCACTTTATAAGACTTCTGTTAAATATAGAGATTTCCCTGGTTGTTGTTGGAGATTAACCCACGTTTTTAGGATTGTTAAGTAGTTTTAAGTGATCTACAGTTCGGCGCTGTTCGGCCTGATTTCTGCGTGGGACGTCTCTTCCTGTCACGGGACTCTGGCACATAGTACCTACTTAAGCATGCTTGGAACCTCGCTGGAGCATGTACTAAAAATAGTACCTGGTACCAGGTACTAGGCTAGTGGAAACTAGTTAGTTTTAGTTCAGGGTAGTCCGGGTGGTTGATGCAAGAATTGACACTTGTTACAATGTAATTCATTAACAGTTGAAGTAGTTAACTGTTGGCCTTAAGCCTTTGATTAAATTAAATATTCTCGCAAGGAAAGGAATGTGGCTTTGTGGCCCTTCTGATGTTATTTTGTTCTTTAGATAAAAGCTACCATGGACACTTTGATATATTTTACAGCTATGATAGATAAAGGGATTGGAAGATATGTACTGAAAAATATCTAGCAATTTGATGGATGTGTCCGTTTTAGAAGCTGCACTTTAGGTTTTGGTGTAACAAGGTTTTTTGACCGTCAGGTCACCACGTGACATTAGGTTGCGTTGTCTTACTGTTGGAATCTATAGATCGTCATTCACAAACTGAACATCGAGGGAATATCTCTATGTGTTGTTGATCCTCGAGAAGCATGGATAACCATGGATAGAAATGTATGGCAAGTGGAAATAAATGTGCACACCTGTCACACATCTCTCTCGCCTTCGTGATTGATGAATCACAACAGTACCTACGTGTCAAGCCAATTGAAACCTGCTTACAGCAAACGACTATTCAGTGGCTTTGGAATTAAGTGTACTTTCACCACTACAGTAACACTCAGACGAGTCAGAGCTTTTGTCATTATAAATAATGTGTGCGTGTTATTTGGTGACCAGACAAAAACATCTCCACCAAATCAAACGTCTTCAGAAGGTTGCATAAACGACAGTGCTGCTTGTTTGACAAAGAGTATGATTTAGTGCTGGAAGAGAATGTTGTAATTGTATGTAATAAACAGCGAGTGAGACAATAAAAAGGCAACTTCCTTGTAGTGTAAAACACTTGTCTGTGATAAATGTTTTAGATGGATAATTTTAAAAGAATACACTATGCATGTACAGCGCAGTGTTTTCCCATCATTTACTTGGACCATTTCCATGTGCTTTATACTACTACTACTAACCCCGAAGTCACTCTTTGATATTTTAGAATTAGAAGACCAAACTGGAGCAATCACACTTGGGTCTCCATGCACAATGTGATGTTGCACAGGTGTCTATGGGTCGTTTTCAGTGGCACTTGGCAATTGATATTGACTTTTTATTATCCACCCTTCAAGTTCATAGTCAAAGTTTTAAGAAAGCACCTCCTCCTCACCACTCTTGAAAGAATTTTTTTGTGTGGAAATGATGATTCAGGCATATTATTATGTGGAAAGACAGACACATGTACAGACAGATCAAATGTTTGAGGGCAGCAGCTTTAGCTTGCATTTACATACACGCACACACACACACACACACACACACAAGCAGTCAGATCATCACTGATTTGATTTATGTACTTGGAGTATATTATTTGTGTTTGTGTTTGTTTGCACATAACCACTGAATTCCATGACTTCCCTTTCATTCCGTTGCCCCGGAGACTGTTGGTATTATGATGACACTTCACATCCATTTCAGACCTATTTCGCCCAACAACATATTTTAGTAAATGAACACATGGCCCAACAGCTGGCTGCCTTTTCAACTAAGTACGACTTCATTTCCCCTGAGACAGGCGTTACATAATACACAATGGGTGGCGGAGGTCTCCTCTGCTCGCTCTGCTCCAACAGCATGGAGGGCTGTTTTGTTACACCACATTAGATTCTTTCACTAACTGCTGAAGAGGGAGTGGTTGGAAGCTGCAAGCTGTTTGCACTGGTTAGACCTGGACTGTCCAGCTGCCACGTCTAGCATCACATCACATTGTTCTTTGATGGTTAGTGCTCAGCTGGATGTTTTATGTGCTGTTACCTTCTTTTCACTGGTTCATCCTGCAGCCATGCTGCAGTTGAGACAGGGACTTAAGGCATTCTAGTGTCATTAGAATGCCTTACTTGACTTAAGGCATTCTAGTGTCATTAGAATGCCTTAAGTGAATTAAAAATTACCCCATTCTAGTTGTGAGATTGTGGTTTTATGGAAAGGAAAACAATTTTTTTTTTCTATTTCTTCTAATTTTGATTGTTCAAGCTTATATGGAAAATGTGTAAATGTAACCCATGCATGCTTGAAAGGATTTATATGCTTATGTTTTCATTCCTGTATCAGTGTATAGAGAATTAGTGTTATGTGGTACAGAGCCGCAACAATGAATCAGTTTGAATGTTGTTTTTTTAAATAATTAAAACAAGCATCACCTTCTCAATTGTGTACCAAACGACAAATCAATTAATTAAGAAAATAATATTATTTGATTATTAATTCATCATTACTCCTCTTTTTGTTTTCAATCTATTACACATTGAATATTGAATTGAAGCGTTACTGTAAAAAGCAATTGCAACATCTGTCAGAAAAATGTCTATAACTTTGGCTCAATGAAAGTAACTGTATCTAAACTTTTCATCTGTGCAGAGTACTTTTGGAGTCACGGCGCAAGTCGAAGAAAATCACTGCCCGAGGGATCTTCACTGGTGGCCGGGTGGTGAGAGGAGTGGACTGGCAGTGGGAGGACCAGGACGGAGGCAATGGGAGAAGGGGAAAGGTAAGCTACAACCTAGCTAAGACGTCACTCAATTTAATTGTTCCACAAGATAATACTTGTGTCAGTGACTTGTCAATATGTTGTAAGGGCAAAAATAAGATGTAGACTTAAATATTTGAATGAATAATTTGACACACACTTTACAAATTACTTTTTCATTTTTCCCAAGAGCTTATCTGTGTCCTAGTGACTTATAGGTATCTGTATTAGACAAGGTAACAGGTTGTGTGTGTAAAATTTAGGTGAAATAAATGTTTTTCAGATTTAGGTTTTCATTACCACAGAGTAAGCTTTTTATATTTATATCAGGAGCAGGGTCAGCCCTACAGAGGCCGCCATTTTGGACCACCATGTTTTTATAATAGCCCACTATGGACAAACTAACTGAGTTTTGATGTTAACTGAAGGCTACACACATACAACTGGCATACAACTTTATCAATAAAGATCAGTGCCCCTCAAAGCGGCTAATCTCCTTTTGTGAGGGTTTAGCATGCAGATAGATTCCTAAATGTATCTGAATGAACAATGCTCTTTAAAGGTACTGGCTAAAAATACGACAAACTTGGTTTTTACTTCGCTGAACACTTAAATAGTTGATAAATCCCTGAAGATGGGCCAGGCTTTATGAGCTCTCCAGAGGCTCATAGAACCATTTCATTAATGTAAAAAAAAAAAAAACATTCCCTTGGCCTTAACAGTCTAACCAAGGAAAAAAACAAACTAGCATCGTAGGGTATGATTTGATTTGAAATGTGCTGGAGCGTCAGTGAAAACAGGAAGGGCACTGCCTGACCAAACATGTTTGTAGTACATACTCATATATTAGGCATTAGTGCACACAAAGACTATTCTGATGTTCAGCTAGGTGTGCTGCATTATACTGTAGTGAGGTGTTAATCACTACAGTATTAACTTTAACTTAAAACCCACGCGCACACAGGGAGAACATGCTAACTCCATGCAGAAAGGCCCTTGTTCTGTCCGGGTTGTGAACCTAGGTCTTTTTGCTACAAGACAACATCACTAACCACTACGCGGCTGTGTGGCCCCAATATCAATGTCAGTCTCCTTTTATATTTAAAATTAAACTCTACTCCAGTAAATGGTTCAGAGTACATATTTGAATAATTTTAAATGTGGTAAAAAAACAAAAAACCTCTAAAGACAAAAGGCTTGTTGCAGCTTTAGGAGATAATCTTGTTCTAGCTTGTTATGTGTTGAGTCATTTCTAACTTCATATTTTAATAATCTCATTAGGATCTAATTGTGTTTGTGCATTCATTCCAATTATTGTGTGTAAAAATGATCATGCACAAACGATAATTGGAACTGTTGACCTGTTCATGGTGAACCCCGCCTCTCGCCAAACACTTGCTTTGTTTTATTTCACTGATTCCTCTTCATCTTAACTGAAGCTATAAACAGATTTGCCTGCCGCAGGTTATTCCTGGAATAAATACCTCATTAGAAAGTAATATGTCTGACAAGGTTGCATTTATTTAGCACACTCTATTTAGATTTATACTGTAACTGTGCTGTAAAGTGCTTCTATTTAGACTCTGGTCCAGACCCCAGAATTTTCAATTTAAGAGTCCCCCCAGGCAATTTAAGACTTCATTTTGCTGTGTTATTTAATAGCTTATCTCATTATTGTTTTATGATGCTCGAAGCAATATGCTCTCCAGAAAACTGCTATTACATGTCCTGCAGCTCAGATGTTGTGTTAGTTTAGCATGAATATTATTTCCTAAGGCCCATTAATCAATTACCTTTAGAAAGTGCCCAGAAAACAATTTAACAATTTGATTTCTGTATTTACTTGGGGCACATCTTTTAATCAAAGAATGAATTAGCTGTGCTATAGCTCCTCTACTCTCTACTCTAGTGCTATGAAACTGCTGTGCTGCCTCCAGTGGAGAGAGAAATGTCCATCGGAAAAAATCCCAACTTAATTTGAATGGATTTTGCAGCCCCTCATTAATAGCTTATTTGTGTCTGTAACACATAAAGCTTACCATGTCCTTTAAAGGTTTTATAGGGAAAGAGCTGTGAAGTGGTCCTTACCACAAATGTCAAAAATAGCACCAGCCATAAGGCAGTACAAGCACTAACTCCCAAAAAAACCTGTGGAAAATGTTTTTTGTTGGGTTGTTATGAATAATTGTAATAATGCACATGCACATGGGGTACAATAGAGTCAAAGTGAGAACTGTGGTTCAACTTTAATGGTCAAACCCCCCATAAAAATGACAAAGGAGAATAAATAACTATGGCTGCTTGTTGCCCTTTTCTTTAGTCTTTCCCCTTGGGTTGAGTTGTGCATAGGTTGTTAATAATTTAAAGGTAAAGGTTATGTTTGCTTCTTTGGATGAAGAAGGTTAATGACATCGTTAGATTTTTTTGTTTTTTTTGTTTTCATGATTATTATGGGGTTGTTTTCCTAATCATCTTTTAATAGTTAGTCTCAAAACTGGGGACTGACCACATAGATGTAGAGAAGAGGCTTTGTATACTTAGTCATTCTTACCACTGTATTCAACTCTTCAGTATAATTGCTGAAAAAGTACATGGATTCTAATGATGGGAACAAAAGATGATTGGAAGCCTGTTTTGGGTATTAATTACACAGCAAGGGAAAACACATGCATCTAATTCTCTTATGATGTTCATTTATTCTCAAACTGGTTACCCAGAGGCCATTTTGTAGCTTCAACTTTAAATCTTAGAAAACATCTTCTGTTTTTTTATACCTTCCATGACTTTGTGTTTGCAGTTCTGTAGTTCAACCTTCACTCGACCCTCTATTTGAAGGCAAGCAAGAGATAAAAGATGGTTTCCAACTGGGATCAATAAAAGATCATATTTCACTTCATTATGAGGCTTGAAGACAGAAAATACCTGCTAAAAAAATCACCCCCTTTGGTTCAGTATTTTATTTTCCACATACAGTATTCCAAAGCCTTGCCTTTCATGTAATGTTACTGATATGTCAACTCAGATCTCTATGCTTTGTCCTTTTTATACGGTATACTGTCGGGGGTATACTGACTGGGATGTCTGTCAATAAGCATTTCTCTTCTGGAACAAAATTTAAGAACCTTGTGGAATCATTTAGTGATATTTTAGGGCATTATATTTTCTTTATTCTGTGGCATTTGAGTTTGACCAGAACTGAGAGTTTGGCCTCAGCTTTGATGTATTGTGATCATTGTGGATGGATGGAAGTTTGGATATTAGGGATGATATATCAGTATCGGTCTGATACGACTCAATATCAACAAAACGTATATTGCAAAAGGAGGAAGTGACACCAATATGATTTTAAAACCCTCAATGCAGTAAATAAAGTAAAACGGAGCAACAACATTTGAACTGAATCATGGTCTTTTTTGCAATGGCTACATTTCAAACAAGGAGCTACTCTTTTAGTCACTGATGGAAATATGACTTTGGGTGAGTTTATTGGTTGCTGGCAGAGATATGCCATCTCCCAGTGACTCTTGTTGAGTTTCTCATCTCATCTCATTTCTCCTACTCAACAGGTGACAGAGATCCAGGACTGGAGTGCAGCCAGTCCTCACAGTGCTGCCTACGTTCTGTGGGACAATGGGGCCAAGAACCTGTACCGTGTTGGCTTTGAGGGAATGGTGAGCAAACTTTCAATCACACTCATGCAGGTTTACCAGCTATTCTTCTTGAGACACGGCATTGACTTCCATTCATTTTGACAGCCTAATCAAAGTGGGATCCCTAACTGTAACCATATAAACTTAATGCCTAACTCTAACCATAACCTAGCCAGTTATAAAGTTCACCAGATCCTCATAAATGAGGATCTGCCTTACTAGGACCAAGTTTTAGACTACTAGTCCTGACAAGATTAGTGTTTATGCCAGAAAAGGTCCTAAAGAGGTAGCAAATACAAGTGCACACACTCACACCGACACTCACTATCTCACAAAAGATCAGCTGTCAGGAGCCTTTTGTGTTTGGCCATAGCGCTGTGGCTCTTTCTTTTGCTGCCAGGCCTTTGTCAGCATGAGCGAGGCACCATTGTACAGGCAGCTGGAAGAGGAAGGTATCTGCATGATAAAGGCAATCTGTTCGTCCTGCCTTTCAGGGGGAGAGAGTGAACATGGAGGTCAACTTCAGAGCAGGGTGCAGACGCTGGCACACGCGCCTCTCAAATGAAAAGCATCCTCCCCATTGGTGCAGACTGCACTCGCCTTTTTTTTGAAAGAGGCCAATCGGCTTTCTTGGTTGCACAACAGATTTGTCTGTTGTTATTCTAATAGGTTGAAAGTAAGGTAGATGGCATCTGCCTCTGGATCAAATTAATCAGGGATTCGACCCCCCCCCCCCATCTCGGCTGTTTGAATACATATAGGTAGTCAAGCTTTTTGCACTGTTTATTCCAAATGCAGCATGGGAGGTCAACACCCCATTTATTTGTAATCTCTGCTCTTTGTTTAAATCATCTTAAGATATGGCAACTGCTGTCCTGCTAGTGGAATTTATGCATTTTATTTGTTGATAGTAAATTTTCCTGCAGTTCGCAGAGATGCTTGTGCCACCTCATGTTCATCTCTGCCCTCCATTTCTGCTAGAGTGGCTGCATATCTGAGTCATCACAAATGATATGACGCGATCCCTCTGTAGTAGTGTTGTGATTCATTGTCCTGCATTACCCTCAGGGCACTGATATTGTTTCTAGACAACTACACTGTTGCCTGGAATAAATTCTCAGTTTCATTATTCTCGATGGTGCTTCTCTTGGAATGGAATCACTCTGGGCAATTATCTAACCCCCCCTCCCACCTTCATTTCTCATTTCAGTCGGATCTGAAATGTGTCCAAGACGCAAAAGGAGGCTCATTTTACAGAGACCACTGTCCTGTTTTAGGTAAGTAAGCCACTGTCATTGTTGCAGCAATTCTCTCACCTACCATTCTGGTGCAGTGAATTCAAGGACATTGGGGGGAGTTTCACTTGTAATTAATAATGTCTTACCACTAGATGGCAGCACTGCCTAGTTACCTGCCCACAGAACCCAGTCTCATGCTCAGGTCATGCAGTTATGGTATTCCAGAAATTCCAAGAATTAATTGTGTCTCTGTGGAATCAGCACTGCAGTGGAATCCTTTCATTCTGCATTATACTGTCATTATTTATAAATTGCAGCACTTTTAATAGGATGTCCAATTAGTGATGTGTTTGTGGTTTTGTTGTTACCAATTTAGTACAGTTGTAATACTGACTACATTTTGACAATATCTGTATTTCTAACTAATGGACTTGACTTGGACTTAATCTCCCAGGTGAGCAGAATGGCAACAGAAATCCTGGAGGTCTACAGATTGGAGATCTGGTCAACATCGACTTAGACCTTGAGATTGTCCAGTCCCTCCAACATGGCCACGGTGGGTGGACTGATGGCATGTTTGAGACTCTCACGACCACCGGCACAGTATGTGGCATCGATGAGGATCACGATATTGTGGTTCAGTACCCCAGTGGGAACAGGTAAGTCCCTAAATGAAATAACACCGTTTTAGTTGCTCCAATTAACTGTGACATAAACATCCATTTTCACCCTACTTCACTCAAAAGCTACAAATAAATCTTTATCTTTATAGATATTTACCACAAGATCAATTTATAATTTGCACCACTTGACAGAACACACATTTGAAGCATTTCAGCTTGCAAAATTTGATTCAACTGGTGCATTTTGTGACCATTTGATTTGATTTTTCTTGTCTTTTCAGTCCTATACCACCTAATCCACTTCACCATAGATGCATGTTTCATAGTTTCAAAGTCTATACACCAGTCAGCTATTACATTAACACCATGTATTTATTTGTTTTAATGTTGTGGCTAATCAGTGTATTTCTTTCGGTTAATACAAAATTGTTTGTATTAACTTCTTGTTTTCTACATAGAATATTTTACAACCAGATAAATAGGCAATAACACCTTTGCTCTGTCTTGTTTGTAGTTTTTAAACCAGTTACAATCACTCTGGATGGCCAGGCTACTGCAAAGGTGTAAAAATTATATCTAATGAAGACATATTCTTTGTAGAGCTCAACACCAATTCCCTAATTTCCCGTTTTATTGCGCTTTAAAAAAAAACCTTGCCATTTTCAGTATACAGTTTGCTAACTCAGAGATGTTTGCTGTTTCCTAAGCAAAGGGGATTTTAAGAACAATAACCAATGGACAACAGAAGAGGAGCAAAATGCTGTGTGAGACACACAGCCGGTCTGGCAGTCTTCTGTACACAGTCTACATTCACATGACATTAATGTATTGATTTCTTTATGCTCAGATGGACGTTCAATCCAGCAGTGCTGACAAAGGCCAACGTAGTGCGCAGTGGTGAAGTTGCGGCCGGAGCAGAGGGAGGCACTTCCCAGTTCCTAGTGGGAGACCTGGTCCAGATTTGCTACGACATCGATCGCATCAAGCTGCTGCAGAGAGGCCACGGAGAGTGGGCTGAAGCCATGCTGCCTGTAAGAGTTTGAGACATATTCCCACTGATTTGTGCAAACCCATTGGGTATTAAATATTTAAATGTAAATTTGATGCTCAGATAAAACATGTACAATGTTCAGAAGAACCAGTAAATAGTTTGATTTGAATGGTATCAATTCCATTTCATCCTTTCCCCCTATGACTTACTCCTTCCCCTCCATTTTGCACATTTTCATGTTGGCACAGTGTGTCCAAATGCTTGTTGAGGTTGAAGGGTGAAATTTAAAGGCTAACTAGCCCTTCAAACTTTGTAGCTACGCTAATCACAATAAAAACTTGATTGCCAACTAAACACTAGTTTTCCTAGACATTGAACATATTTTCTTACATGTCTCTGCTTGCTGCAAACAAGTGCTTAACAATGCCCATGTGCCATGATAGTGATTATAAAATCAGCCTATTTTTGGACAACAGCATTGTTGAATCTCTGACAAAAACGTGACACAACTGCTTACGTTATGACGCATCATGTTGTCCTATATTGTAGGCAGAGATTTTAACCACTGCCCCTTATATTGTAGTTCTAAGGGGTTGGGAAAGGGTAACAATGAGAAATGGAATTCGGCCCAACATTTTATATGCAGAACAAACAATAAATGAGGCTGAAGTTGTCTGTGTAATTCCCTATGTTCCCTTCATACTTGGCAGTGCTGGTTCCTTCTGCGGTGTTATTAACACAAAGAGACGTAATTTTGCCCTCTGAGCAGTCTATGGCTGCCACTTTTATTTCTATCTCAACAAGACGTTATTCTTCTCTTATTATGCAGTTTATTCATTGCTGCCTAGCGCGCCCTAGGTTATGTCATGCCAGTGTTCTCCAATATGCCACTTGTCCCTGCCAAACTGCCCCCCTCAGTAGCTAATGAGCCTTAAAACCCTGAGATGGGTTGTGGCTTTGATCACTAACCACGGCTGTTTGCCGCCTGCTGTTGCTTCTACTGCAGCAGTCCCCGTTATTGATGGCATCCTCCAGGACAGCCCCAGACACAGCTCGACAGATAAAAGTGCCTCGTTCTCCCATAGCCAGGATCAAGATGATATGATTCAGAATTGGAAAGCGTTTTGCTCTGTCCTTTTTGTGTTGCCTGCGTAGATGAGAAATGGTAGCAGCAAGTTTCCCTTCATTTATATCCATCTTCTTTCTCATGCAAGTGAATCTTATTTGAATAATGGGAACACAGCTTTGATTTATATTTTATATATATTTATATATTTCCTTCTTACTGTCAGCTTTTATTTTCACATTTATTTTCACACATATTTTCTTGAGCAAGTATTTCTTCCACTTTATTCCTTCCTCCCACTTTTATGTATTTATTTTTTTCTTGCTCCATCCGACAGTCACAATATCCCTCTGCTCCTCATAATTTCACTTACACAAAACATAGCCAGAAGGCTACAGCCCTTCATATACAAATCAATTTGTTGCCATATTTGTCCACAGACCTTAGGCAAGGTGGGTCGTGTGCAGCAAATCTACTCTGATAGTGACCTGAAGGTCGAGGTTTGTGGAACTTCTTGGACGTACAATCCTGCTGCTGTCACTAAGATTGCCCCCTCTGGCTCAGCTGTCAGCAACGCCTCTGGAGGTTTGTATGAAAACGCATGAATGACAGAGGCTTGTCTTTGTTGTTTTGTCCTCACTGTCATCTCCTTTCTGACTCTCACACACACAAACACTTTTCTGATGTTGTCCCCCTTGTTTGGTCAGAGCGTCTGTCTCAGTTGCTGAAGAAACTGTTTGAGACGCAGGAGTCTGGAGACATCAATGAGGAGCTTGTCAAGGCGGCAGCCAATGGGGACCTGGCCAAGGTGGAAGACATTCTTAAGAGACCGGATGTGGATGTAAGTGCTCAAACATTTCAGTATTTTCTTATGAGAAGTGGCTGGATTTTCAGATATATGCAGAGGACATGTCTTCAGTATCAACAAGACCAATTTATACATTTGTTTAACCAAAACCATTACATTACAACTCTTACATAGAGATTAACGGGTGGCAAACATCACTGAAACCATGAGCACTTACGCGTTACCTGGTGTCTTTCGGGAAAAAACAACCCAGGAACACAAAGGAGGCATTCAAGGCACCGGAGAAGCAATTGTGAGAGGAGAAGTAGTTTGGCTGCAGACTTTGCAGATGCAAAAAGTACAAAGGGCTCTGAGGGCATTTACCTGAGAAAACACTAAAATCCTGTACCTAGCCCCTTAATTGGATAGGCTCCAGAATTTAATGAGTTCTTTTTGAGTCATGCACCATCTTCTGCAATGTTTTATGGAAATGGTGTGGTAGTTTTTTTGCGTAATCCTTCAGACTGCAGACAGACTGAAAACATAACCGTCCTGGTGGATGAGGAAAAGCTATAAAAGTTATGCGATACACTAAATAAAAAGTAAAAACCAGAGAAGCATAAAATGAACGCTTAAAGGTTTTTTTCCTGCATGCCTCTACAACATATTTGTGTTGCCAATCATCAGCATTAGTAGATCTTGGTACGTTTATAATGCATGATTACTGAGGCTGCTGAGATTAACTTCTTTGGTATTGAACTGTGATAGCAAATGACATTGTAGTAGTGGCGTTCAGTATCCAGCCCTTGGTACATTCCTGGTTGTGCTTTGGCCTGCTCACAGTATACTGAGGAGGCTGGTAGTCTCCCAGGAAAGGATTGCAAGATCCTCCCACTCCTGCACCTCTCTCAATCTGAAAAGCATTAAAGCTGGACCCAGAGGAGGCACCTATGGCCATTGGTGTGCACTGCAGCACAGACTCAATTCACTCTCTGAATGAAGTGGAGATCCACAATCCCTCGTATGTTTGGACACTGTGTTCTGTCACACGCTTTAGGTAGGCCAGGGAAAACACTCTTTTAAGTTATGAGATATGTCTGCAATATTGTTCTCACTCAGACTGAAGTGTGTGCGTGCGTGTGTTTGTGTGGAAAAGGCTGGCCAGATGCCCTACTGCCTTTCAGTGGAATTATTTGCTTAAAGCTGAGCACACTGAGTCTGGCCAAGTGATCCGCCTGCCAGGACAAGAGATGTCTCGAGACTCCCAAAGGAGTCCACATTAATATTTATGCTCTGAGTTTTTGCAGCGCTGCACTTGGTGATGAAACATGCACACACAGCCGTACATGCACATCCACTCACATGCATACTAAAAGCTTAAACATACCCTCACCAACCCTGAACGCCCCTTAGGTGATCAGCCTAGTCAGTAGATGCAGATCGAAACATGAAGCCTGACATTGTTATGCACCTGTTTACTCACCCTGACTCTCGGTCTGTTTGCAGGTGAATGGACAGTGTGCTGGACACACTGCTATGCAGGCAGCCAGTCAGAACGGTCACGTGGATGTCCTAAAGTTGCTGCTTAAACACAGTGTGGACCTGGAAGCTGAGGTTTGTTTAATCTGCCCTCCTGTCTGCGCTCATCCTACTCACAAATGCATCTCTTATTTTATTGAATGTCACACAATATGGCAAAAGGTGAAAACCCACACTCACAGACACAATACGTAATCATTATGCGGGTGCATTGTGTACTCAGGACAAAGACGGAGACCGTGCGGTGCACCACGCAGCCTTTGGTGATGAGGGCTCTGTCATTGAGGTGCTGCAGAGGGGCGGTGCCGACTTGAATGCCAGGAACAAGCGAAGGCAGACTCCGTTACACATAGCTGTCAACAAAGGCCACTTGCAGGTGGTCAAAACCCTGCTGGACTTTGGATGCCACCCCAGCCTCCAGGTACCTATCACCATGTCTTATTTTCCTTTCAAAGGAACAGTTTTGACACAAAAATTGTGACACCTCAAGAGCAGTAACAAAACACACAATAGCACTGCCAAGGGACAGTCTGTTCAGCCAACAATGACTATTGTGCACTTTATTGTTTCTTGTAAATACCATTTTGGCCATTTACACAGAGTTTAGGTCATAGATCAGTTAAAGAGTTGTTGTGACGCAGAGTTTTCCATTTAGGATTCAGAGGGAGACACGCCCCTGCATGATGCCATAAGCAAGAAGAGAGATGACATGCTATCGGTGCTGCTGGAGGCCGGTGCTGACGTCACCATCACTAACAATAACGGGTTCAATGCCTTACATCACGCAGCACTACGTGGGAACCCCAGGTATGAGATGCTCAACTTTCCACTTTCACGCAGTGAATCCTTGTCTATATTTGATCTGTAAAAACTCAAATATCTGCTTTCCCAGACATTCTGAATTCTAAAAAACTAATTTTGTCTTAAAAGCTATGAGCACACTAAATTCCTATTTATGTTTATATTATATGTTACAGTAACTACTATAAGTATGTTAATCAAAAAGCTTCTGTCGATATATGTTCATTAATTAATTGTATTTGTATAGCTCATATTCACAATCACAATTTCCTTCATTGGGGCTGATGACATACAATTTATATAAATTGACATCTTCATTACGCGTGTCGATTGGCTTTTTAACATTGAATATACATTATAATAATATAAAAAAAAATTCCCGTCAGAACCACAACAACTAGGCTTTATTTAATTTCAGCTTCTTAGCAGCTTAACTTTGGAGGCTGTGGTCGAAGCACTAATCTGCTACTACTAATCCAACACTTAATCATCCTCTGTTGGAATGAAAGATGTATGTTCACCACCTACAGGTCTAAACTTTATAAGAGACGAGCGACTGTGTTCAGTCAACGTTTTTGTTTTGTCACCGAACAAAAATAGAACATTTTAAGTAACTGACATGGGATAAAATGGACCGACCACCTGATGCAGGTAATTCTTCCACAGATTCCACTTAAATTTAAATGTAGCCTAAAGTCATTAAAACTAGAATAAGAATAATTCCACTACCTCACTGAGCCCATTTCATGCAGCTGTAGGCTTTACTCTGGTATCTTAATTGAGTTCGACACTGATGAAAGTCTGAAACAGGCCTATAGGCTCCATCTCCCCACCAGATGGTATGGTCTCAAACATACATTGGACTACCTTTGAGGCCCTGAAAGCATCTGTCTTCTGCTGACTTTTTTATTAGTGTAGCTAATAGTCCTTGCAGTTCATTTGATGTTTCTTTTTACTGTTATGTTTGTCCATCACTGCGTGTTGTGAGCAGAGGCTGGCCTGCAGCGGCTGGCCCATGCTCTAGCAGCAGCAGCAACAGCAGCATGTCTTGTCCATGGTAATTTCTATTTCTGGCTGCAGCAGCATGTTGCTCTGCTCTTTAAATGTTTTATTTTTGTCGCTCATATAAAACATGGCTCAGAGAAAATGCCTGTCCATATCAGGTTGATCATCCAGTGCTGTCTCCTAAGGTGATGAACGTAGACGTTACAGGGTCAGTCTTTGTAGCGATTTTCTAGAAAAGTTAACAGCTGCTTTCCTTGCTGATTGATTTGGGCGCGTACGCGTATGTTTGCACATGAACTTGGTTATCCCAGGCTAAATGTCATTCCCCTTCACCGGCTTTCATTCTATTGCACAATGACAAATGGAATTGAGGTCAGAGTGCTCTGGAACACCTGCCACCTGCCACAAGTCGCTCCAGACCTGGCCCTTCATTTCAGGCTCATTGCAGGCACTGGTCAAATGTTTTTGCAGACTGCAGAAACAAAAAAACAACACGTAGGAACCAAAAATATTTTTTATTAGTTACTAAAACCAATTTTTTTTCTTAATCGTTAATCTAGTTTGAAATGTAAATGCAAATAGTAGCATATTTATGAGCGTGGGTCGTTTTCTTGAACAAGCAAATTTATCACACAGATGGTATCACGTAGAGTAATTAATTAGGACTCGTCATTATCAAATTAAAGAGCAATTAAAGACTTGTTGGAATACAGTGTAAATAATATTAGCAGAGGAACACAGAGTATGAAAAAGAACACATGGAAAAATAATAATGACAAATGTGCATGCATATGTAGAACATAAAATGGATAAAACATTTTCATATGTAGTTCGTCTAATCCCTTTGGCAGCTCGTTCCAGAGTTGATGATCTCTGAAATTCTATAATTAAAAGTAATTCTTTAGATCTACGTATATATATCGGATTAAAATCCACTTGTTGAATAATTTAAATCATACCCATTGAATTACATAAATAAAACACACACACTCAGGCTACTGTGTTGTTTATGTTACACAGCTTTTAACTTTATTATATGTTTTTCAGAGTTTAAACAGAATGGTTTTCTCTGCACATATTTGACAAACACATGCAAAAGACGTGCACTCGAGGTGTGTTTGTGCATGCGTCCGTGCCCCTCGGACATACTCTCACAGCAAGATATCGCTCTGCTTTGGATTTATTTTATGCCGACATTGCAAGTTCTAAGAACTGTATTTAATTTTTAAACATTTCTAGTAAAGCAAAAAAAAAAGAAAACCCAAACATAATCATTTAGCAGTAAGGCCTGTTTAGTACCGGGTTCCAGTATCCATCTCCACCTTATGCACAGTATTTTATCAGGGCCTCTGTCATGTTGTGCGTGCGTTGCTTTCTTCGGTCCATGCTCCGTCCCCTTTGCCTTCACAGAAACCAAGATATATGTCACCGTCTCCAGTCTGCCCATTTACTTTTATTTCACGCTCGAGCTCCCGCAATATCAGGGCGACAGTCCACAGTCCTAAAGCCCTCGAAAATCTCTCCCTGGGTTGAAGTGAAAGTACCTCGCCTGGCGTATTTTTAGTAGAGAGGCAGTTGTTTCGATTGAGTGCTAAGGAGGAATTCCTACTCTATTTCTAAAAATGTACACTCGATGACTGTCATGAAAAAAAATGCCTGGAGCTGGAGACTAATCAGGTGAAGAATATGACATGAAGCCTCTGTTTAATTATTGATGTTACTCTTGTTTCCTGATGGTAGCTTTAACAATGAGGTCTGCTCTGTCTCCTCTTGTTTAGATTGAACACCAGCGCAGAATGTTACGACAGTCAGGGCTTAAAGAAGTCTAATCTATATATATTTTTCCCTTGACACTATAACAATACGAATAGAAACAGGATAAAATTGCCTCCACTTTTTGGGCTTTTATGCTTTCTTTTTGTGAGCGTTGCAAGTCAGTTCTACTTTTAGGTTCAAGGAGAGAGTGTGTCAAAGTTCCTGGTGTGTGTGTTGTGTGTGTGTGTATATAATGTGCCGCGGTGTTTAAAGAGTGCTGGTGGGTCTTCCAGCAGTGGAGAGAAGATTGAGGAAGATGCACAGGAATAACCCTGTGGGTGACAGATGAATCTTTCAACTCGGAGTCCCGTATACTGAGACAAATCAACTCTACCAACAGGGGTGCGGCAGGAACTGGGGAGTTTTACTGTTTCACCTTGTTCATTACTCACACACTCACCCACTACAGAGTGTAAAAGGCATTCCCTTATAAATTAGACCTAGTTGTTAAGTTTTACAATTGCTAGTAAATTGAAAGTGTCTGTATCACCAGCAGTAACGTGTTCGGTGAAGGGTTTTCTTGGGCGTCAACTTTTTGTGTTTACTGTAACCCCAACCTGCAAGGACTGAGCCTGGCTCTTCTCTGTGTCTTTCCCTCGGGCTGCTAGAAGCCAGTAGCTGCTACAGTACTGTAAACAGTACGATTAATAGCCCATGACTCATAAACGATCTCCAAACAAGCCCTGCAGCGGCAGTCTGTACCCTCTTATGTGTCTCCTACCTGTATTATTTGCCCCTCTCTGTCCCTTACATAGTGCTCAGCTTACTTTTAATATGCTAACGTGTGGGCAAGCCTAATATGCAAATTGACACACCTAAGGAGACAGGCGGCTCTGCAGACAATCACACTGTACTCCAAAATGCAGTTAAGTATTCCCAGTACACTGTCAGAACTAATAGATGGAACCATTTTGAAAGTACTGTAAAAAGGGGCGACTGTTCAACAGAGAACAGCATTGTAAATGCATGGAGATAAATCTACCAAACTGGCAAAATCTGTACATTTCTAGTGGCTTGCTGCTATATTCACAATAAATTAGGACTTTTCCCACCCTCTCTCTTGCTCATGTCAGATGAGGCTAATCAAGTCAGACCTGCGATGATTTAGTATGCTACTGCTTCTGACACTACCCAAATAGATTTCATGCTTATTGGTCCAATGAAAGCACTTTAGAAACACAGAATTGTAGAAAACAACGCTGTTTACAACGTATTTGAAAGTCAATCTTTCTGTGTTCTGCCCACCGCTTGAAAATCTGTTTGAGCTATTAGACAAATTAAATAAGCTCAAAGCTTCTAGATCAATTTTGGCCAAATGACTGAGGAGGGTTTTTGTGGTTTATGAGATCATGTCAGTTTGACGTAGTATTAAGCACCAAATTAGGAGAGCATAAAAAGTGATAGAGAGTGGAGTGGGGGGGTGGGGGGTGTAGGGGAGTGAGAGACGGTGTGAAGGAATTTTGGTTTCATTTGCCTGCTGGTTCTGCAGTGACGATGACTGAATGTGTAAGTGTAAGTAGCGGTTTTGAATGTCTGCTGCTGTGATTTGTGCAATCAGCTCTCATCCTCTAGAGCATCTGGCTCTCATATACCCCACCTTATCCATCACCGTCGCAGGAGAGTTTCTGTGCATTGTATACTCTAAAAAAATTGCCCCTTCTTTATTTCTTCCACTACTGGTGTCATTGTTATTGTTTTAGAGCCATTTGCAGTGTCACCATACCCATGCCAAGCTACATTAGCTCCCTCCTTTATGTTTTTTGAACCTTTTCCCACCCACAGTGTAATTGACTGATGGCATCTAGTGACAGTCAGCTCAGGAGGTGTCTTAGCAAGACAGCCGCACATTCTCACACAGACATGTGAGCAGTGTGTGTCTGAAATAGCGCACTCAGTCTACCCCCTGCTATTTTTGAAACAGCCATTGATAGTGTGGTCAGAATATCAATCCCTCCAGAGGCAACACTCAGAAGTCAGGAAAGGGGACCGTACCAAGTTTTAAAGCTGGGATAGGTTTCTTTATTAGTCGGGAAAAAAAGAGAGACAGGTTTAACATTGTACATCACACCTCACATAATTGTAGTCGAAGACAGAGGAAAGAGGTGTCTTGCTTTTGTAGACGTGATTGTGTTGACGGCGTCTCGACAAGAAAGAGCTTCTGTAGTCATCAAAGCATAGCTACAGCTGGTTGAAGGGGACCAAATCCATTCAAGAGGTGATTTGGTTCCATTTTACCAGCTTTAGCAAAGCATTTTGGAATCGGTGTTTCAGAGAGAGAATATAAAATGGCTGAAGTCAAGTGTCCTGTCTGGACAGCCGGAGCAACAATTAACGAGAGAATCCATGTTAGGTTTGAACATCTTATTTCGACCCATGAGTTAAAGTGGCACCAGTAACACACAGGTACAACCTTACCCCAGCTTTCCTGCTTTGCTGCCTTGCATACACCCTATTTATCCTCCATGCTATCTTTTTAAGTTTTATTTCCTCCCCCCTCCCAGAGAGTGAGAAAAATTGTTCCTGGAGAAAAGGATAATAATAATCTGTGGCAGTGCACTTGAGTCAAATGTCCTGGAGTCATGAAGCAATTACAGGCTCTGACAGATGGGCCCTGCTGCAAGCACGCCGCTACTCCGGTCACAGAGACGGCCAACAGACAAATGCAGAGGCATAACCACGTACACAGGCGCTCTTACTCATACCTCTACTGTATCACTCTGGGGCATCAAGTCACAACATTAATTTAAACCAGTCATTTAAGTCTTAGTGAGACTGATTTGTAGTGTAGAGCGAGAAGTGTTTGAACAGTGACTGAGGGCAGATTATATTATGTCTTTTTTTCCAGGGCGCTGCAGCCGTACAGTGTTGTAACATTTTCTATAAAAAAAAAATCCATTCTGTGATATTACAAAAATGATCACAGTAACACCCACATAAAGAACATAGTGATTATGTTCGCGTTTGTGTCCCTGAGTTATGGTACTTGTAGTCATTTATGAGATCAATAAACTGTCTTACTATTAAGTTAACATCAAGACACATTTGTCAAATTTTAACCATGCATGTGATAGATATTTATTTATTTTATTGCTTTAGTTATTTATTGGTGCCTCACTCATCCTCCGAGCACCTTCTCTGTCCTTGATCGCTGAATTAAGATACAATAAAGTAACATTCCTTTGGTCTATTTTAAGCCGTCATTATTACTTTCTTATTATTTTAATAAATGTAGTTTCAACATTATTTTGTCAGAGGAATTTGAAACATGCACAGAACTTTTTTTTCTCGCTGCCATAGCACAAAAGAGGTTCTTGAAAAAGGCCAGCAACAGCTGAAGCATATATGGTGTAGTAGGCCTAGGTTGATATGACACACCAGAAGCAGGTCTATTTGTAACAAACACATGCACATTCATGCTAGCTCACTTACACACACACACACACACACACACACACACACACACGCCCACAGTCCCAGTCACTCAGAGTCAGGTGGCCGCACTGCTCACCTCGTCTAAGGGCCATAACAGGGCAAAAACCAGGGGGACGACAGGCACTGAGCATTTGATAATGTCAGCATCTGCTGTGTTTGTCACTCACACAGCAGGTCATTGCTATTGAGGGCCTGGGTGAAACATGCAGTGCAAGCCATTCACTCCTACACGCCTCTTATATCTTAACAGATGGAAGCTCACGTGGATGAATCTGAATAGTTGAAAGAACTGACGCCTAAAAATGTATCTTCATTTTGTTTTTCCTCTCGCAAAAGGAAAAAAAATCATTTTAGAAGTGGATTTGGGTGACTGTTAGGTTCTGTTTTCCATTTTTAATGTTGAATTAATGGCTATTCAAAGGTTTATTTAAAGTATTTTATTTTTTGTAGATCAAATGATTAATATAGATATATAGATAAATACTTTAGGATTCCTAGACTACATGCTGTTAGTGTCACAGATGTCACCCCACGTCCGATATTTCTTTTATTGTGGCAAATGCAGTTAATCAGTTCACAGGGACGTTTCTTGTTTTTTTTAATAGTGAAGAGCAGTTATTAAAGAACGGCATGTATACACTCTGCAAATTGATAAAAGTATCAACTAATTCCACCCGCCAGCGACTTACAACATTCAATTAAAAGAAAAGGTCTAATTTGACGAATGTGCACTTGATAAATTCAGGCACCGTGTGTGACTTAGTTTCACAGTATCATCCCCATAGTAAATTTATATTTATATATCACTGATTAATTTCTTTGTTAAAATCTAAATGCAACAGTCTTGTTTGATCTTTTTATTTCTTCCCTGTGTATCTTCAAAAATGCAGCGGAGAAATTAACTTCAGCACATTTAAAAGGTTTTAAGTGAGGTAAACCTGAGCTAAATCTGGTAAAGGTTTTGCCAGTGATCCAAACGTGGGCCAGAGGGAGGATCATAATAGGTGAAAGTGCTAGATATGAATAGCTCGCCACGCAAACTCCTCCCCATGTCCCCCTGACTTCATGTCTCTGTGTGCCTCTGTCCATATTCTGTTGCAGTCAACAATTGGAATCAGCTGACGGGCCAGAGTTGACTCTGATCCTGCATTGTCACTTTTTGATGGTCTAATCTGACTGCCATGCAGTCCAGCAAAGCATTTGGCAAGCATAGCAAACGTGAACAATGGGAGCAGGACTCGGGGGCAGAGAGGGGAGCATGGGGCAGCTGGGTTTATATGGGGTGGTGGGGGGCGCAGATAAGGGCAATGGCATAAAGGGAAGACAGTCATAGTTAAACACACAGGATTGTTAACACTGAAGCCATATGATACAGCAGTAGGCTAGAGCCAGTTTGTGGCAGCGGCGCAGTGCCTACTCAGCAACTTTTCCCTGCTCTTTCAGTAGCATGTTTAAAAATACATCAACATTTGCAGAATGTTGGTCCTCTTCACCTCACTATCCATGTAGAAGTTACTGGAAAAGATTATGGTATTAATGGTCAGGAACAGCCTCAGCATGCCAATCACTGCCTGCTGAAGTTGGTGCTAAGTTGCCACTGGCTGAATTTCAAGCGCTCTGATGCAGTAAAATAACCTCATAATGAAAGGAGACCTTATACGTATGGCGACGACACAAGGCAACTGCATGCCCATAGTTAGTAAAGGTGGCTAAATTAATGCAGCTCAAACCATCCTCAAAACCTGATTGCTATGTTACTTACATAGCTGTTTAATGAAATGTTGGATTCAATTGTTCGTGTATCTTGAATGGGAGATTTTTATTGGCTAAGTCAGCCAAATTGAGAAAGCAGTAAGTTCCCTACAGCGATTATTGCTGCAGTGAGACTGCCCAGAGACAGTATAGCTAATGTATGAGCCTCACCACTCACGTTCATGCTCTCTTTCCCCTCTCTTTCTCTCTCTCTCTCTCTCCCTCCCTCATTCTCTCACTCTCCTTTTACCCTGCTTTCTATTTTCCCCTCACACTACGATCACAGCAATATTAACACAAACATGCCCTTAGACAGTGCTGTCCAACATCATTTTCCCAAAACGAGGACTCGCACCTCACCAAGAATACATACTTCTTTACATTCCATAGCTATCATATGTTCATATGGGTACATAAAGAAGTATGTACACCAAGGAGGTAATCTTAGGTATGAGATTTGCTCACCTTTCGCCAAGGTCAGGAAGTTTATGAGCATTTTTCCTCACCGTTCTCTCTCCCAAGTATGGTAGCATGCACTGTAAGGTGACTTTGAGTGTAAATTCAGTTCAACACTCAAGGCTTTCCTCTGGTTGCCATGTAAGGCTGAACAGCCAGTCTCCCCGCCCCTGAACATAACAGAAGTTTTGCAGTCCATACCATAATCGACCATTACAGTGACCCCCCACTGTCCTCCAAGCAAATGGGAGAAAGCAGGAGGGCTGGGGGAAAGATGTACAGCTTCCTCTTGTTTTCTGCAGTTCGGAAGTGATCTTTTAGTCTCTCCAGAAAAAATGTTGAGGAGGTCTATTACGGAGTTTGGTTAAAAAAAAAAAAAAAAAAATAGCAGCAAAGAAGAGAAGAGATTTTCCCCTTGATAGGACGTCCTTTCCTGTGCCTCTGTGTGTGCCTCGTCTTGTTAGACGATCATTTGCTGTGTCCTGGGAGCAGAGTTGCACCTATAAGCTGCATGGCCCCGCTGACATACTGAACATTTTCACTTCTCTCCTCCCACTTCTGTTTCAGTCCGTCGCCCTCACTGCCACCTCGTTCTCTTATTTCACCCCTTTACCCCCCTCACTTGTGTGTCCTCTCTTCTTCCCTATTTCCCACTTCTACCAATACATACCCTTCTCTGGCCTGTCTCACTTGTGTCAGCGGCGTCCCCAGTGGCTGGCTGGAGTGGTTGCTGATGTTTGAAAATGAGGGTGATCCAAGTGGAACAGGAAGCTATTGTGAGCAGGATTTGGGCTTTAGGCGCAGAGGCAGGCCATAGGTCACATGAAGGCGCTAATGCCCACTCAGCACTTGTGGATTGGTCCTGGTTATACCCTACATCCACCAACACCCCTCCCTCCCTGCCAGACCTTGTTTCTACTGCCCTGTATTGCTTCCCCCTCTCTCTCCCCCACACTCTTTTTTTTTAATGATCATCTTTCTTATTCTTCTGATCAAACCTCACCTGTCTGTGTTCACAGGGAAATCAGCTGTTCTGTTGCGGGGTGGGCTGAACAGATCAATAACCATTTGCTTGGTAGTGTGAATTGTTCAGCAAGCCTCTAATGAATCTTTGCCCCAGACCAACACATTCCACAAGTCCGCACCTCCTCCGTCCAGGCTGAACGTTGAGGCAATGAGTGTAAATCGTAAAATGGATTAGGCGAGAACCAGCTTAAGTTTGCGTTTGAAGACTGGGTGGAAGAGAACTGAATAAATGGGGGGGGGGGGAGTGGTGCAATGTTTCGCAGTGGAAGGTTTTGGAATAGTAATGAAGGGCGGTTGAACAAGCAGTGACAGTTGTTCTCGGCTCAAATATAGGGCTGGGCAGGTGGGTGAGCCTGGTACTAAAGGTGTGACGTCCTGTTTAGGAAATGTCACAGCCACCCGAGAGGATGAGCACATAGGAGAGAGAGCGGGTGAAATTCCTTCCTACACTCAGTATGGTGGAGGTTCGGGAACATGAACCATCGAATTAGCCCTGTGGTTGTTGAGTCTGTTCTGGTTTGGGCGATAACACTGCAGCACTGTGTGCCCTGCATGCCCTACCTCACCGATTGCAATCCTTTACAAATAGAAAGGAAGAGGAAAGTGGGTTACCACCTTAAGTGCTGTGGGTTCAGCCTTTGACACACATCTATCCAGCCAACCATTGCTGCAAATTTCCCCTCCCACCCACCTATCCTCATACTCCCCCCCACATCTGTGTTAATACGCTTCTCACAGCTGTGTGCCGCCAATCCGCTTTTCTCCCGTTCAGACCTCCCAACCTGCCCAGTGTTCATAATTCTGATGCTTCGTCATCCCTCTGGTTGGCACATTCCATCCTTTCTGCCCCAATCAAACAGCCTTTGGTCAAAAAGTGCGACGTATCCTCCAACTTACCTCCCATCAATTAAAAACGGCAGTGATCTCCCCTGCCTCTCAGTTTAGGTAAAAAGTAGTCTGGTCGCACCAAGGAAAAAAAAAGAAGATAAATATATTTTTAAAAAGTCAAAAATAACACATTAAAAGTCCCAATAATGATAGTATCCTCAGTCATGGTGATAAAAACATCTTGGAAGATGTCAGACGAAGAGGGCAAATTGTGCAATGGGGAATTTTGCTCCACACCAGTGCAGGTCTGAGTTAACGAGTCCGTCATTAGATAGCGGCAGGGCTGCAACCATGAAGCCTAATGAGCCAAAGAGCTCTGCTGCAGCAGCATGTCCGGCCAGTGCCAGGAACACAACAGAGAGACGGAGGAAAAGCGAGCAATTCAAGAGAGGGAGGGAGGGAGAAAGAACAAGATGAGAGAGATAGAGTGGAGAGTGCAAAAATCGGGGCTAAAATCCATGTGGACCATCAACTCTTCAGCCTCCCTTTCCCCAGTTTCACCTCCTCCTGCATCCTCTTCCTCTCCACACTTTTTTCTTTTTATATAGCATTTATTTCTTCCCTTCTTCTAAGATGAAAGGAACAAGAGAAAGAGGGGGGGAAAAACCCCAAGGTGTTCTCTGGTTAAGTTCTGTCCCAGTGCTGCTGCTGCTGCTACTGCTGCTGCTGCAGAACAGTACGTTCCACTCCCCCTTCCGACTACGCGACTCACAGACAAGCCATGCAGTTAATAACAGATCACATCCGAATAAGAGAGAGGGAAGACACGGGACAGGAGACGTCAAGGCCTGTCGGGGGTTAACTCCGTCCAAAAGCGAAAGATGGGCACATATTACCTGTCAGATCAGTTTCTTATCTGAGCTGCTTCTCTTCTCCTCCTCTCCTCCTCTTCCCGTAGTGAAGAGAGCCATAATGACCTAGAGAGCGCTCCAGCTGCTGCAGCCATCGTGTGTGCCGGGTGCACGCCTGACTCGCTGAATCAGCTTCTGTGATTGGGGGGAGGAGGGGTGGTGACGGGCAGGTTGAGTGCCAGAGTCAGGGAGGAGGGAAAAGGAGAGAAAGTGGGCATACACACACACGCACGCACGTTCTCTCACACACACACACACACACATTCCCACATAGTCCCACACAAATACAAGTCATACCTTTAGAAGAGGAAGACATAGAGCTAGCATGAAGGGAGAAAAAAAGAAAGGAGGGGGAGCACAGAGACAGAAGAGGGAGAGAAGGAGGGGAGAAATTCTGCAGTACTCTCCTCTCCATCATGTGCATTCTGAGGGGGGAGAGCTGGGAGGATGCCCTGGACGTTGGAGGAGGCAGAAAGTGTAGCAGGCATCCTCCCACCCTGCCTTTTTCTTATTCTATTGACTCACGCGTGCAGCTCCAGAGCTTTATCCTGCTCCTTAGAAGCACTTTTGTTATACAGTGGAACTTTATACAGTCGGTTGGGAGAGGGAGTTTAGTGAATGCTTGAAAGCAGAATTGTGATTGAAAAAAAGATGTGGCTCTGCGGTGGAAGACAGCAGTACTTTCAATAGTACCTCGTGGTCCATGCTAATTTGATTATTGTTGTCACAGACTGGACACGGTGGATATTGCAATATCTTTTTGGTACATATAGTTTTTTTTTGTACTTGGAAAGTCATGAATATGCATATTATGCATTCCTTTATGCATACACTGCAAGGGTCACCTTTTCACTGGGAAGAGATTAAGCAGAGATGCTATCACAGTTGGGAGGGCAGAGTGCACAGGAACAACACAAGGGCAACAAATTACGGACAAGAGGCCGACCAGCCAGCGGCTTCCTAGCCCACAGTGTGAGGACTGAGCTAAATGGTTAGTGCTTTGTGGGAAGCCAGGCATGTGAAACATGCCTCGGCCCCTGTTGCCGGGGTGCTCCTGTGTCTTGTCTCACCACCTACCTGACCATATTTAGTCAAGCAGTGCAAAAAATAGTTCCCACTTCACTCCACTCCACTCTGCTCTTCTCCTTGTCTCAACTCCCTCACCCCTAACCCCACCCTCTCCCCCACAGCAACTGTTGGCTACAGGCTCCGGGAAGCCTTCCTACAGCTCCCTGCCTATTGATTCCACTAGCCTGGAAGGAGAGAGGAGCTTTAGGCCAGCTAGCCACTGCTACCATTTGCTGCGCTATTTTTAGTAGCTCCAAATAAAGTGGTCTCCCGTGCTCCCACTTGTATATTCTTGATTCTTTCCCCCCCTCCCCTGTTTTACATCCTTCACCACCATTTCTAGTGCCTCCTCTGATACCATCCCCTCACTGTGTGTCCTTTTAACGCCGCAGTCTATGTCATTCTTCTGTTTAAATAGAGCTGAAAAGCACTGCTTATGGTAGAGCTTCCATCTGCTCACCTCTTTACTTAAAATAACTGTATATTCGAGCAATGGAGGACAGAGTAAGGCTGAATGTGTTGTGCAGAGAGGCATGGAGGGTTGTAGACAGCAGGAGATTTTTTTGTGTGATCTCATTTATTTGTTTTCTATACACTCTCGAGCAGTGCAGGGGGAAAAGAGGCAGCCGCACCTCTGAGGCACTGAAAAGTTTGGGCTGCTTTCTCTCTTTTTCAAGCTCTCATTAATTTCCAAGTGTCTTTTTCAAGCTTTCCCGAGGCACAGCCACTGAAGAATCTGTTTAATTAGTTGGTCTCATCACGGGGCACATCTATACTGTATAGAAGCAATGTCCTCTATGCCCTCCTCTTTTTTCCACTCTCTTCTTTCGTCTTTTACCTCTTCTACCTCAGTGACAGCAGCACACAAGTTCTCTTACTTACCCCACCTGCATTTCAACTGCACAGTGCCCCGGGTTGTGTAAGACCATGGTTTTGCACACCAAATACTCTCTTCAATGCGTTAATCACGTGGAAAGCAGAGTGTGACATTTCACTTGCAATGAAGGAGACAGTGAACACTCACAAACACCCTGAATAAACCATGAACATTTATCAAAGCATATCGTCACGAGCCAGAAAAATGTCACGCAGTTGTCTGCCCCTCGATTTGATAAGCCTTTTACGAAGCTTACAGACATTCTGCCCTTTCATTCTCAAGCCTTCATGGTTGAGATAATTCCGCATAGATTTAAGTGTGCAATTTAATGAATATATCGTCGCCGCAATTTACAGCATTTCGATTACGTTATCTTTACAGCTGTTACGAGCATTGACCATTTGCAAGGTAAAATGGATTCCCGACTAATGTGTCCGCTCAAAACTTGACCTTACACGGCCAATCAAAGTGCAGAATTGGAAGCTGCATAAATGTCCACCTGTAACTGCACTGCAGTTACACACTGAAGTGGAGTCATTTCGTGTTCTAACTGTATATTAACACGCTCACTATACATGCATTAGTTTTATTCTTAGTTTTGTGCTTTGCGTATCCCCCTCTGTGGGTCTCCACCCTCACTGTTCCAGCCACCCGACCCACCAGTTTAATCTCAGTTACAAACGCGACATCCCATCTTCCCCTGAACCTCGGCAGCATGGCTCACATCTTCCCTCCATGATGAATAGCGTGGAGCTGAATGTTTAGCTGAGCAGTCAATCGATCAATAAGAAAAGGGTCTACTAATGGATGTGCTTTGTTTCTATGCATGAAGGCATGGATTGGGTGTTTCTCCCCCATGGGTACTGCATAGATGCATCTCCATTCAAAATTATAAAAGAAATAAAAATGTGCGTTGAAGTTTTTATGATTCTTTATATTTAAAAGATACAGTGTGGGTGGAAACATACCTTAATACATGTTGCTGTAGGCTTTAATATTGGGTATATATATAAGTGTAATATGATATTTAGACACAGGAAAAGGCAAGAAGATCACTTTAATTAATCTGAACTAAGTATAAATATAAAACACCTGATTGCAAAAGTATTCAGCCTGGGTGTGTGTGTCTACAATAGTGTCTATAATTGCCCCCAGAGGGGCAGCTCTCCTACAGACTCAAGAATAATGTAATTATTTTTTTATTTGTACTTAATTTAAATGCATTTGTATTTATTTGCATTCACCGTGACATTAAATTGTCTTTTCTTCTTGCTTCCACGGCAATTTTAAAGTTGTAAAACAAGGGTGTGTCCAGGAGTGACAGGGTGGTGAATATCTTTTTTTGGGAAGCCGTTACATATTCTCGGTTCTGCCATGGGCAAACTCAAATGAGAGCTTGTTCTGTTGAGTCTCCTGGAGTAAGGTAGAGGTTAGGCTCCCTCTTGGATTGAAAAGTTTTGTTCAGGGAAGCTGAGCTTCAAGCTCCTTCAGCTTGCCTTAACTTCTGCTTTCTGTGTACCATCCTGCCAGTCAACGCGATACAGGGATTATCACGACTTCCAACTCAAGTTTGTGCTTTTTTGATCAAATCTTTGCTCCCCTCTTCCATCAGCATGTTTACATGATTGTTCTCGTCACTTCCTTTCCCCCTGCTATCCCTGCACCCCGCTCTCCTGTCCCTTGGTCCCCACCACCCCTCCCTCCTCCTCCACCTCCTCCCTATACATAGTGCATCATTCGAAGAGGTGAGGCTGTTGAGCACTTGGAGGAATAAAAGTGATTTATGAATGGGGCAGCCTACCTAGGTGCTGGAGGGGGAAGCCAGTGGCAGTCAGGCTCTGTGATCCAGCAGCCCATTGTTCCCTCCAGCCTCACTGCAGGGGAAACTCCTCTGCCTCTCCCGCCTCTGATCTTTACTGGTGCCGCATGTTACCGTTAAGTGACTCTCAAACGGCACAAATACCTGTGCATTGCAGTAGAGCCCACACAATGTATTGGTTGGCTGATACAGTTGTTAGAGCTTGTTAAGTTCACTGATGCACTGATTTCTTTCGTCAAAACAATATGAGGAATATGAGCTTTGTCAAAAGACATAAATACAGAAGGTCATTTTTGCTTGTATCTCATTTTGAATCGGAAACAGAGCAAGTCATTTTCACTACAAACAAACAAACAAACAGGCAACAGTCTCACAGATCTGACACAGCATTAAAACTAGTTGCTTGTTTTATTGTTTAGCTGATTGGTGAATTAAATCTTTCACTCTCTCCTGCTTATATGTGTCTCGTAGTAGAGCTAGAACCTGTCCTTAGTGACATTGAGTGAAAGACAGGGTTCAATCTAGACAGGTTATTATAGTCAAGGCCCAACATACATAGTTATAGAAATCCACTACTATTCACAATCTCATTTAAACCTATTTTCAAGTCTGCATGTCCTGACTGGGGGAGGAATCCGGAGGACCCACAGAAAACGTATGTGGACAAAATGCAAACTACACAGAAAGGACCTGATTGAACATCTGTGAAGTGTGAAGCAGTGATCAGTGATAATCACCACACTAACATGTGGCCCTAGATTGGTGTAATATTGGTAGATATACAGATTTGTTGATGACAATTTCTGTTTGCATCAACACTAAAATTCTTGTATCAGTCAGATTCTGCAATGCAGAGATGCACAGAAGTACAGCACCGTTTTCTTCGATGCAGACACATACACACCCACAGTACATTGCATATAATCCATATTTGCTTTCATGGAGTTGGCCAATTAAGTAAATACCTGCATAAATATACACAGTTTATAGTATGATTAATCTGACTTTTCTTTTATGATGCAAAGTTTTAGTTTTTCCAGGTTTTGGCAGCCTGACACAGGTGAGCTAGATACACAGATCAATAAGCTATAAATAAAATAAAGGAAGGTAATAGGGAAGGGACCGAAGCCACTGTGGGTTATGTTTGAGTTTCTCCTTGTCGCCATATGCTTGAATACAGATACACAGCATTCACACAACACGCAGTAACTTTACTGCAGAAACCCAGCTCAGCAATTCATTTAAAAATTTGAGCACAGAGATACGTTAAAGCAATATCGCAATATTGGACATTTGTTATAGCAAATTCTATGTAGTCCTGAGCGATTGATCCCCACTCACACTGTTTTAATTACAGTTGTCTCCTTAGTATTGTTGGTTATTGTCTTCACTTGTTTGGATTATGTTGCCATATTTTCTTTTTTTCTTATTTAAATTACTCACTGACGAGTGCACCTGTTAAAGGTGTAGTGCAGTGACTGGATCGCTCAGCAGGCTCGGGCACCAGTTTGCTGCAGCATGAGCTGTGACTTCATTTAAGAGTCCCCCAATCCTAGATTCCCTCCTAGTGTCCACCTCTCTATGAGCTGGGACCAGTCCAAGAGATCAGCCAGAGGACAAGCTAATACAAGCCCCAATCCTCCTGTGGCCAATCACAACGCCTACACTTCTTCCTCGGGTTGGGCCAATGGTGGCTCAGAGCCAATAGATAAGCTCAGCCATGCTGTAATGCTCTGTCTGTCCCATGGCATGCTGAAACATTGAGTCCTGGCTTCTATGTTGCAATAGCACATGTTGAGAGAGGGAGGGGTGGGGTAGCAGAGGGAGGCAAGGATGGATAGATAGAGGAGGAAGAGAGGTAACAAGGGATGGGTGGAAGGAGGGAGGGAGGGAGGGAGAGAGAGAGAGAGAGAGAGAGGGAGGGGTACATCCGTTACTGTTTGGGACTCAAGGACATAAAGAGCTGTTGGGAAAGTGACTATTGCATACAAAGAGAAGAGTGTGCATTGTGAAGTCGCCTTTATCATTGATGCTATGTTTTTTTGCCCACTTGCCAAACCTAGAAAGAGCAGGATTTATTTGTGGCACTTTAAGTGCCTCGGCAATGCAGGTAATAAATATGACAGAGGAAGGTGATGTACTTCCACAGCACAGCTGTCAGACATCCTTAATATTTTCTCCCCCCATTTAAAAACAAATGTAGTTTATCTATTTACTTGATGTATTGGTATAAGTAATTGAATTTATTTGGGCTCTAGATGGTACTTTTACATCACTGATGGGCCATCGGCTTCTGGTGTTTTTATTTAACAACGTAAAATGTGCTGCAGTCTTGTAAAGCATCACTATAAACCGTGTTCTAAATACAGTTTAGCTTGACACAGTTCTTGTATGCCACACTTCCCTTTTTTACCCCATATAGCTTATGGGGTACAATATACTGATAGCTTTACACTTACCACCACTATAGCTATGTAAATATGTCCCAATTCATTAAAAAAAAAAAAAAAACAACAGTGTGAAGGTATTTGAATAAAATCAATCAATAAGGGGAGCTTAAAACTAAATTTACTTGCATGATCTTTCTGATCAGATGTGGGCAAAAATCATACTTTTTATCCCATGTCCAGTAATATGTACAATTCTGTCAGTGGATGGAGTATCAGTGATCTTAATGGACTCTGACGGACACATTCAGGCCGATGTTTAGATCTAAACCATGCTTAGCTGTTGAATAATTCAGGCCGCGTTACCCTGGTAACCTCCACGGACACCTAAGTCAATGCCTTCCATGTATAAGCGTTTTGAGTGATCAGAGATGATGTGGGGTTTCGTATGTTTGTGTTCTATCGTGTGCTCGTGTCTGAGTGTGTGCGGATTCTTGCTGTACAAAATCTGCAAAAAAACAAAGCCTTTACTTTGGAAAAAAAAAAAAAAGGACAAGTAAAAGCATTATGTTATAGAGATCAGGCAGAATTGCCTATGCGGAAAATTGTAGGGGAATTTAAACCTCCATTACACAATCTGTAGAATCACGGATCTGTTTGGAATATGTTGGTTTCTATAGAGCCTTATCTGTGTAATGTATAGTACATTTACACAAGCTCCATTAACAAGCTGGCTGTTAGAGATTTTCTCTACTGTTCAGGCGCATATGGCCTGTTGTCTTAGTGCTTAGATGAGCCAGTAGCTGATACAAGGCCTTTTTTATCCCCATTATTTCCCTCTGCAAACAATGGACTTTAATTACCAAATCACTCTTTCAGCCACAGCTCCCTCCAATGTGCCTGGAAGTCTAACTGCTAAAGAAGTTGGACTCATCAGCAGCAATACAGCTGCTTGTTTGTGTTACTTTGGATCTGCTCTGCCAATTACTGTTAGAGAGAGAATTTGATGATGTTTTATCTTAATTTCTCCATTGTGTTTAAGTCGTAATATTGTTGCTGCTTGGTTTTTGTGCGTAAAAGGAAGCTCGCCGGTTGCAACACAAAGAGAAGAATGTTGAAGTGTGGACGCAGGCCAAGGAGTGAGGAGTGATTTAAAGTGTTAGATCTGCCGTGAGACTGTAGATCACAGGAGCCTCTCAGACCTTCTACCCGTATGGTGACAGCGTGGCAGGCTGCTGAGTGGCTGTCGATCGAAGGACCTTCAGAGCTGCTGACTTCTCCACCATTCTGCAAAGCACACAGTCAATTCCTTGGTTCTATTTACCACTCTGCAGTTAATTTTACCAGGCAGGATAAGGTCTGGAGTTGCTGTAAAGAAACTGCAAAAAGGAATTTTACATGGCCAGTATCTCAGCCCCAGTAAAGCAATCATTATCAATCTAATATGCAACACTGGCTTCACAGGTGAATTGCTATTTAGCTGCTGTTAGATGGAGGAACTTATGCCTAAAAACCTGTAGAAAAGGAGTATTGACACAAAGTGCGTCTTCGTTTTCTTAAAAATATTGACAGTTCGGCAGTATATTTGCTCATTATTTTGCTTTGTTCAGAGCATTTCTTGGGCAGGGGGTGTGTAGCCCCGACTTTATATAAGGATGTGAGGGTGACTGTCTATATGGGGTGACGAGATTCTACAGATTATTCTTCACCTTTCTCCTCCTTAATTTGACCGTGATGCATTAGTAACCCTAACCCTAGCTGTAACCTCCGATGGAGGTTTTGGTCGAGTCATCTCTTCCCCCACCCCCAATCCCAATCTATCTAACTCTGCACGAAAAGTGATGTCAAATAATTTCATGGTAGTTTCATAGATATGATTTAGGTGGCTCTTCAGTCTAATATAACCTGCACGTCCATGCTCTTTTTGAGGTAAAATTGTGCATTACACCTCTTATGGCTGGTTCCTGAAATGAGAATGAGACTTTTCCAGGGTGCTTAGGAGAATAAAGGAGAATTAAGTGCACAGGAAGAGTAGCATGGGAAAATAATTGGGTCATCTCGAACCAATGGGACATTAACACGCCATTGGGGTTCTCTAACTGTCTTACTGTCTGCTTCTTCATAAATTGCTATGAATCAGGACACCCTATAGCGCCAGTTGATCTAAGGCTAATTAAATATAAGCCTATGTAGGATCCCACCTGTTTTCCATCTAAACAGAAAACTATACCTGAGAATGTTTGAAAATGCACCCACTGCCTCATAAACAACCTTGAAGGCAGCACCAGTAGCTTCAGTGATGACAAAAACGTCATCAGAAGTGCAACGCACTCTCGTCCTCCCCTTCCCAGATTATGCAAATAGTCCTTAATAAAAGCATGCTCACTCAGGGGCTTCAGGTATAGGCAAGCAATGGAAGGTCACATTGTAAGGGAAATTATTCTCCTCACGACATAGTAATGAAAGCCTTTTTTTTTTTATCGTGCGGTGCTCATTGAGGTTCTTGTCCTCAGCTCTTTGCTGCACTGCTGCTCTGAACGCTACTTGTGTTTATTTACTCTGTCCACAGCAGGTGAGCCCTTAGCTGTGGGACAGCCAGGACTCGAGCAAAGTGGCAACAAATTGCTTCACGGGAAGAAATGATGGCCAACCACTTACATTTGCATGGATATTATAGGCTGCTTTGATTATATTGTCATTTGAGATGCAGACCCATGAAATTGACCTCCAGTTTTGTCCAGTTTTTTGTTGAAATTGCTTTGTTTTATACATTGTATTTTGTTGAAAGAACAAAATAAGCCAGTTTGAATGCCAACACTGCCATTCAGCACTGCATGTTTGAAGATCGATGAAATGCTGAACAAATTTATGACTCTCAACTGCCACTGAGTTTTAGGCACTCTGCTTTCCCAACCTTCATCACACATGATGAAGTGCACCTCCCTGCCCGGAGTGGAACAGGGGTGGGGGGTGTTCCATTTAAACTCGGTTTGTTGCGTTTATGAAGGATTTGTTGTTAACAGCGTTCTCTGTTTCAAAGAACCTTTAAGTATTGATCCTGTCCCAAATGAACAGACACCTCATTTATTCTCTGAAGCTGCATCATCTGCAGAGAACTTGGAATCAGAAAAGAACATACTATGAGTTCTGGGGAAGGAATATAAATTGACCAACCTTGTGTGACAAACTAAGTACAACAGGGACAGCATAGTTAAAGTTAAACAACAAAACCAATGTTAAATGACTTCTTAATAGCTTTTTTCCCAAAGGCTTTGCTCAGTTGCAATGCAGATGGATTCAAGCCAAGTGGAAAGCCACAGTAAAATAATTTTTTTTAAATAATTGTTATTGTATTATTTATGATCATTATTATTCGACCCTCAACAAGGTCAAGAATAAGCTTTGATCAAGGTCAAGAATGAACTTTGGTCAAAGAGATTTTGTTGGGGAGAAATTTGAACCACTGATGTGGATCATGATCTTTATATTTGACTGAAAAAACACACTTGCTTTTACTTACATTTACAAGACTAATAATTTTCATTATCAGCTTTATTAAGGTTTTTATTTTCCCAAGACAGGTGGCACCTTTTGGCAACTCATTTCCAATGCATAATTTGGATCTCCTTCCTTGAGCTTGAAGCCTTACTTAATGGATGACGTTATGCCAAACACGTCTCCTACATCAGAGTAACCATATGTTTGTGAGCAGCCATTAATCTCAGGCTGGATGTTGACTGTTCTCGTTTTGCCCTGTCCTATGCAAGTTATTATTCCCCGACTCTCACTTGCTGTCGTAATCAAGGCTGCTGACCACCACACAGATGGCTGTCGGCCAGGTGAGGGCAGCAGAAGGACCCCGTTGACCCCTACACCCAAACGAACACACACAAAGGCATACACTTTAGTTCACTGTCTCACATGGCATGACAAATGCCAACACACAGAGCTGAGGGCATCAGAGAGCGTACTGGTCAATGACAAATTGCAGTCCAAGACAACAAGCCCTGGTGTGGCTCTCCTGAGGGACTCCTGAGATCTCTCACAGGGTGACCCAGTTCCATCATGTCTCCTCCTTTCCCTCTCTCCTCTACCACTCTCCTTTTCTCAGCTGCTTGTCCTCTTGCATTCACAGGAAACACTGCGTCGGTTTTAAGGTTCAGCTGTCACAGGAAAATCCTCACTACCCTCTAAATATATTTCCCTCTTACAGCAGATTCTTTTTTAGCTGTCCACTTCGAGTCAGTGTCACATATTACACGGTGAAAAGTCTGCAGCCTGAGCTGGCCACACTCACTCTTTTTGCACAGCATCTTACCCGAAGAGCCAATACACAGTTTCTCTCATATCTCCCTCAGTCACTGCAAACATCACTTGCCCAGGAGATTTGAAAAAATATCTGAGATTTATTTGGTGGTTCTTAATTTGCTCTCCTTTTTTCTGCATTTACAGCAAATAGCTTAACTGCAATGCAGCAATGCCAGTATGGGGCATTAATATTAATGTCTGCCCATTTTGCCCAGCATGGCAGGGAGCCTGTCAATCTAGACTTCTATTGGAGGGGCTCCCTACACCAACAAACACCTGCCCAGCACTCTAGTGCCTGGTTTTGACACTTGAAGGTGCCAGTCTGCCCCTATAGTGAGGAGGCATGCTTTCATTGGCTGGTTGTTCCACGTATAGGAGACATCTGCAACCAATCCAGATGCACAAATGTTATATGTTGCACCAATAGGAAGAAAAAAAAAATGGGCACAAAAAGAACAAAGGCTTCATGTGGGACAAATGTCCTTGATTCTTTTGGTAGTTTATCAGTTTTTCTTTTAATGTTTTCTTGAAAGAAAACTAAATAGTGTGATCTTGAACCACAGGGGATACATTTAATTTCATAGCTTTAGGCAGGAGCCTGATGTGACAAGGTCTCTTCTTAAATAATTTGCTTGCTCAAGTCTTAACCCAGTGGGAGCACCAGAGATGAAATTTCTCAAAGGTCCCCCCCATGAGATGTTAAATCTACAACACGGCAAGCAAATTGTTCTTTGTAACAGGCGATGTATTATGAACGTGAGATTAGGCAGAATGGGTGCAGTAGCTATATCATTTAAGCAGAGCTCCTCTGCATTAAGTGGTTGAACATGGCTGCAAGCAGTGCAGGTGTGTGTGTGTGTGTGTGTGTGTGTGTGTGTGTGTGTGTGCGCGTGCGCGCGCGCGTAAGCGCGCGTAAGCCTCGGTGTGAAGAGTGGTAAAGAGAGAGAGAGAGAGAGAAGGAGAAGAGAGGGAGAGCACGGGAGCCTGGGATCAGTGTGCTGCGCTGTTCATCACTGCAGCAGTACACTAGCCCTGAATCTCTGTCCATACAGAGGTGCTGACTGCTTGCCCCGCTGCCTCTCTGCCCCTCTTTCTTGGCTTTTCTCAAGTGACTTTGCTAATGATGCTCTCTTTCATTACACCAGAAAGCGAGAGAGAAGCTGTATGTTTAGCTAAAACCCTGCGGGGAACCAGCCATCCTGATTACCTTCAGTCTGAAAGCCTGCCAGCATGTTGGTTTGCACCAGTTTACTTTTTTTTTTTTTCCCCTGTGTCTTCATAGTTAACTGTTTTCATTGATTGCGCAGGCTGGGGCTTTCCTATCCTGTGTTCAAGCCCATTTTCTCTCTTTATTGTTTGAAATGGTTAACCCTGCAATTATGTACACACTGTGCATGTACATACTCCAGTATTGTAGTAGAGCTTCCCAGCCAATATCAAAGTGACAATAAAACATGCTGCGTCCTTTTGTCACAGTTCAAAGATATGCCTTTTGTGATTGTTCAGGGTTAATCAAGACCAGAAGTGTTCCCTCCAGCACTGCTGCTTTAATGCTTATTGAAGGTACATTGTGTACCTTCATATAGACATGATAGGGTGAGCAGATCAGGGATACAGTTCAGGCTTTTAAGTGTCTCATTTCTTATTCCATAGTATTTTTAGAGGGCGAAAAAAGAAAAATTGCTGCCTTTTTACGCATCAATTATACTCGCCATCCCTACTGAAATAGGGATTAGTTACATTTCAGTATTTTCTTGCACCATATTCTGGGGTGTGTACCCATTAGGGAAAGCAGGAAGAGTGCAAGGAGAGATAGGAATTAGGGGCAAAGGAAAATGGATGAGTGCAAAAGCTAAACTAAACCTGCCATTCAAGGAACACCCACATGACTTTGTGCAAAGAATGGTATTAACTCATATACTTCTTCCTAATTACAGTCAAATCTTCCTCTCGTGGAGAATTTTCTTCCTACAGGAGGAATATTAATTAGTAAGGAATGAAAATATGAGTGTGGCTTCCCTTTAACCAGAAAAAAAAACTCAAGTGCCTTCTTCAGTGACAGTGTGGGGAGTAACAGTCAGCCTCCCTCTTTATCCCTAGTGTGACACTGTGACTCCTTCTCAGCCTTCGTCTTTGTGGCACACATCCTCTAAATGACCTTCAGTCACATAGAACTGACTGGCTCTTTTCACCACGCCAGGCCATTTCTGTTCAACAGCACTGTTAAAACAAAGGATTTCCTTTTCTTTACCAGAAGGATATCTGAGTGAATGCAGCTAAATCTCATGTAATTACCATTTTGCCTCCCAATGATGGGTACTATTGTGCAGCATCAAGGGAGAAGTGGCTTTCCCTTTTTAAATGAAGAGATTGTGTCGGGGATGGGTACTCACTAAAATAACACACATGGTTTTCACCGCTCAAAGCTTGATGTAAATAACACTCTGTTTGGGAAAGCTACTCCTCCCTAAGATGATTTAGTATTCTTGTCCCTCTGTGTGAAAATGGGATGTGCTCTGCTGTAAAAAGAAAAAAAAAAGTGCTTTGGAATTGCTGTGTATCAGCAGTACAGACACAGTGTGTTTTTGTCCACATGATGGTGTCCGACCTCATGCTGTCTTACACTGCATGAAATATTAATTTCCTGATGTATGAAATTAGGCATTTCACATTACAGATCAAACTGTACAATTTAAGCTAATTGTCTTGACTTTCTTTTGGGTTTTCCTTGTGTGTACAAGCAGAGGGTGAAGTTAGTCAGTGACTCATGTCTCCCTCCACTCTCTCTCTCTCTCCCTCTCTCTCTCGTAGTGCCATGCGTGTGTTGCTATCCAAACTGCCGAGGCCTTGGATTGTAGATGAGAAGAAGGACGATGGTTACACCGCACTGCACCTGGCCGCCCTCAATAACCACGTGGAGGTGGCGGAGCTGTTAGTGCACCAGGTAACGTGTCTGAATACATGCAACTAATTTAAACACAACTTGACAACAGGTGCTCTTCGTGCACCTTTCCGCTTCCACTAATTACCTCAAAAGCATAGCTCCATCCGCTTAGCCTGCACTCCTACTACTGACTACAGAGCTTCCACTGCACTCCCCGCAGCCAGCAAGCTGTAGTGTAAGCTGCTATAACTGCCTTTTTTTATTTTTTTTTTTATTGAATCCATACGGTTCATGTGGCCTCCAGGGGTAATCTTTAGTGCTGCTGGGCCCTCATATACTCCTCCTTTTGCAATCATTGGTCTGTGCTCTTTTTTCCCCTTCTGAGATTGCAGGTTTAACTCCCTGAAGAGTAACACACGCAGGATTGTACGGAAGAAGTCACCTGACCAAGCAGGAACTGGGTTAATTAGGATGTGGTGCAAGGCACCAATGTTGCTGCAGCATACCAACGCATGAACGTTCGCGCTGTGCAAGCTTCCTTTCAGCAGGGACGGCCTTTTTCCCAAGTCCCTGCAATTGGCTAGATCGCAGTGATGGCTCAGCTTTCTATTCAGAAATTGCACCACACTATAAGGTGCACTGCAGATTCCCTGCAAGCCAGTCAGTCAGTCTGTATGTCTTATTACGAGGGGGATTTCACACACTACCTGATCACAATGCTTATCTTCCCTCCACATCTCCGCTGAAGTATTCGCAATTGGAAATGACAATCACATGTAGTGTCATTGTGGGGTGCATTTTCTCTTTCCCACTCTCTGGCTGATACTTTGTTTTTGGTCGGCCGGGTTGACAGAACGAGGCTTCTTTGAGGCACATAAACCCAGACACATGTGCTAAACAATGATTTCATTTTATTTGTCGGCATCCATCTGTTGTTAACAAGTGCACAAATTCCCTAATGTTTGTGTTTGTTTGCTTCTATCTTGTTCCCCCACTCCCAGGGTAGCGCCAGCTTAGACATCCAGAATGTCAACCAGCAGACAGCATTACACCTGGCAGTGGAACGCCAACACACCCAGATAGTACGGGTGAGTGTCATCTCTTCTTGCTTACACTCCCTTTTCTCATTTGTTCTCCTCCTTTTTCATTTCACTTCCACCACAAATTTAAGATCCTGCCTCTAGTTGTCTCTCTATCTGGACCTTAAATAGAGGGGAGAAGACTCGTATCAGAGCAGCAGCAGCAGCCGCCGCTACCGCACATTTAATTTACACAGTTGGATGTCCTGCAGTTGGAAGAGGTCCTGCTCACTGTGAAGACGAAATGCACTCGGAGGCTGTGTCTTGGTTAGAGTCATTTGGTGTAGTATTGGATTGAGATTGCCACGTTGCCATCTTGTGGACTTAAGAAAAAATGCATTCTATAATTGGGTAGTACAATACAGAGGCACTTCATTGTAAGCAGTAACCTTATAAATTGCCACTGTGGCATTTGCATTGTAGAGTTTTAATTAAATCATATTTTAAGTTGTTTTATGGTTGTTTTCAGAGCCTCTGCTTGGCTGCCTTCTTGTGTAACTCAGTTTATGTGATTCTCATAACAGCTGCTGGTGCGAGCAGAAGCCAAGCTGGATGTGCAGGACAAGGATGGGGACACACCACTTCACGAGGCACTGCGTCACCACACACTGTCCCAATTGCGACAGCTCCAAGATATGCAGGATGTCAGCAAAGTGGAGCCGTGGGAACCCTCAAAGAACACGGTAAGGCACTGCAGAGTTAAGGTGTTCAGACGTTGAAAATTGCCAAGAGATGCAATCAGCAATACAAACACATCAGCAAACTGGAAAATGTGACTTGCTTGTGGCTGCTGTCACACACAGAGTAGCATAGATGCAAAATCCGTTTTAAATTTGCTTAACCTGCATTATTTATGGCTCTTTTAAATGATGCCCGTTCCATTGTTTTTTTGATACATGCTTTCTTCCTATTAAGGGCCTCTCCTGTAAACAGGACAGGACACAATTGAATTTGAATTGAAATTGAACAGAATTTACCTGTGATTTCCATGTTTTTGAGTTGACCAAATTCCTGTCGTTAAAACCTATAAGACCATGAACATATTGCTCAAACCACAACAAAGAAAAGTCATTTTCCTAAAGCATGAGCTCAGCAAGTGGGCAGTCGCCTTCAAAAATATGTGTCATTGTTTGCCCTGACAGCAATTAACGTAAAGAGTATGATCATATCATGGCTGTCTGCGTCTATAATTATGGGAGAATGTGAATATGCTTGCCTTGTGGCAGTGTTCTGTAGGACTTGTAGTGTATACACACACCTGAATGATGATCAGTGTGTGTTTGGTGGCCTAGTGTGTGAAAAATGATGACGGATCACATCGAGATGGGAAGCTCAGTGCTCCTCAGTCCCCCGTCACCTGCATCACTGGACAGCTTAGTCTGCACCAGCCCATCATTTAGACAGCGGCCCCGACGCGAGCGGAGAGCAGTCAACCAGCTCACTGTCACCTTTTGACCAACCTGAATGAGTTCTTCTCTCTGTAGAGACCAACATGTCAGACGCGAACCATCTCCGCGTTAACACCACATCGCTTATACCTACAGGGGTGTGTTTAAGGCTAGAGGGCCCAGCTGCAGCAACAGCAACCCTTCCCTTCCTCATCTTTCTTCTCTTCTCCTCTCCTCCTCCTGTCATCCATCCATTCCCCCTTCCTTGCCCTCTCTGGTTCCTCAGCACAGCACAGGACTGGAACAGACAGACAGACAGCAGGCTCAGTTGTGAGATGTGCAGCTGGGTCGCTCTCTCGTACTCCCCACTCCCTCATCAAAATGAGAATTGAATTAGTCGGCCTGCTGGCTCCATCAGCAGGGACACAAAAACTACTGGTTGAAGACAATTAGACATGGAAGGCCCAAATTCCTAGAGAGCGAGGTTCTGAATTGGTGGAAGACTGAGTGAGACGATGAACTCTCACACAGAGAGAGATGTGAGACCATTAATTGGATTTTGGGTTGAGGTTAAGGAGGTTACGCTGCCTGACAGCCATGTTAAGTTATTCTTTGATTGGCTAATTAATAGTGATCGTACTGACTTCATCTGAATTAAGCTCTGAAGCTTTCTGAATGAGAGTAAAATCAGAGCAACTCAATCATCTTTCATTCTTTACTCTCTTTGGTGCCAGTGTGTTAAAATCCTGCTGTGTCTCTGATTCTGTGTTTTTTTTTTTTCTGTGTGGCTCTCTGCAGTTAATCATGGGCCTGGGCACCCAGGGGGCAGAGAAGAAGAGTGCAGCATCCATCGCCTGCTTCCTGGCAGCTAATGGAGCAGACCTGACCATTCGTAACAAGAAGGGCCAGTCCCCTCTAGACCTGTGTCCTGACCCCAGCCTCTGCAAAGCTCTTGCCAAATGTCACAAAGAAAAGAGCAGGTAAACATCGATTAAATGAACAGTTTGACATTTCGGGAAATACACTTAACTTGCTCTCTTGCCGAGCGTCAGACGAGGAGATCAATGTCATTTTTGTGTAAGTACCGTGAATTGAAAAGTGCCACCATGAGATGGTAAGCTTAACTGGAATAACATTTGCCCACACTTTAATGCTCAATATTTAATGAGTTATAACTCATTGTTCACCTATAGCAAAAATTAAACTGAAAAAAGTAGTTTTGCATACATTTTTGTATGGAATTTTAGTTTTTACACAACTTCTTTGACAAGTAGAAGAGATAGAGGTATAAGACTGTTTTGAATATTCACTCATCGCTAAAGTAAAACACACTTGAAATAGATGGAAGGACGATGGCACCCTCTCACAATAGCACTTACGAGACACTCAATAATGTCTTTCTATTTTTAATCTCTCATTGTTTCCCTGTGTCTTCTTTGCTCACTCCTGGCCTTTCTCACACTCACTGTGTTTTTTTTCTAAATTCTCATTGTCACAGTGTCCAGGTGGGCACCCGCAGCCCGTCTCTGAACAGCAACATCGAGTCACTGGAGGAGTGTATGGTGTGTTCTGACATGAAGAGAGACACGCTGTTCGGACCGTGCGGACACATCGCCACCTGCTCTCTCTGCTCCCCGCGTGTCAAAAAGTGTCTCATCTGCAAGGATCAGGTCCAGTCAAGAACCAAGGTAACAGCGACACAGCTATCATCTCTCCTACTTAAAGCAGGAACTTTGCAAGTCTGGTTGGGTTTTTTTCTCTACAGAGCGCCCCCTTGTGTCACTATCCTCCACCCCTGTCCTGGCCATGTGCATTTGTTTTCAATGGAGCCAAACGTCACTCATAAAAATGGTCGAGTAAACGTCTTTACAACAATTGCAAACATCGAGAGAGTGCAATAACACATGAATGCATGGAGAACATTGAGTTTATCCTAAATCCTAAAGATTAAGTGCAACAGCAAGAACACCAGGCCGGCATCCGTTTTGCACGCTTCTGTGTTTTTCAATTCTCGCCATTCGGAAAACGCCTGTCCAGTGTTTACTCGTGTGGTCCCCCGCTCGGTCAGACAGTCGTTCCCTCTTCCTCGCTTCCTCTGACAACTGTTTTCTCTGCTTCTTTTATGCCGACTCTGACATGATGAACGTCTAATGCCATCGTTGCCTCGATCTTATAGTACCAGTTTAGTGTGTGTGTGTGTAGTGCCATGAATCAATCAAACGTCAGTTTCTCGCGAGACCTCCTGGCACCGCATCGACAACCGTGATCTTTCGAGACTGATCTTCCACTAACAGACAGTAGGGGGGAGTGGAGACAACCCCCAGTCTTACTGCACCAAGCCACTTAACCATCACAATGACTCGGAAGCTGTTAAATTAGGGTAAAAATACTGCATCGTTCCACTTTACTACTGTGTTCCACTTTAAATAAATACTCAGATTACAAAACACTTTCACGCCCGTCTACCACATTTTGTGTCTAACTTTGTCCCTCCACAGATTGAGGAGTGTGTAGTCTGCTCTGACAAAAAGGCAGCCGTCTTGTTCCAGCCCTGTGGCCACATGTGCGCTTGTGAGAGTAAGTTGCACACATTTCCACTTAAACGTCTCGAATCTGGCGTCTTGTCTTTGGCCAGCATCTCTGTGTTACATGAGTTATATTCGGCACTGACCAGCATTCATGTTTCGTTCCCGCCAGACTGTGCCAGCCTCATGAAGAAATGCGTACAGTGTCGGGCTGTAGTAGAACGCCGCACTCCCTTCGTTCTGTGCTGTGGAGGGAAAGGTATGGAGGATGATGCCGCTGATGATGATGATGATGATGATGATGATGATGATGATGATGATGATGACCTTAGTGAGTGAATCTTCCACATGTTCCCTTTTAATCCCTTTACTTTTTTTTAGTTTCCTTTCTTATTTCTTCACTCTTAAAGACTTCCTGCTTTAGCCCCCTTTTGTCTTTTGTTTCGTTGCTGCTTGCTTATGCATTTTCTTCTTATGTTTGCATCACTGATATGTTGTTTTATTGTTGTTGTTTTTTGTCATCATATTGGACACCTAGAATGTCTAAAAATATACTCAAAAATATACATTTGACTCAATCAGACTTTCTAAAAGTTTTGCCACTGTTAGATCTAGCATGTTTTAGTCATTGCATCTATTTTGATCGTAGTAGTTGTAGCCTATATAGATATTGACTGTAGCAGACAGTGACTTCTCCAATGCTTAGTTGCCTAATGTGAATGTGAGAAAGTGATTTTGTGTTTCTAATTATGAGCTTAATGAGATCTCTGAAGCAATAAATGAAGTAAGTATGGCTGACTCGGCCTGAATAATACAGTGGGCCCTTTGTGCAGCAACCATTTTGGCAGGTCACAGTATAGAAAATCACAGGTGTAATGGCGTGTTTCCACCGGCTTGACTCGCCTCGGCACGACGCGTCATTTTGAGTTTCCACTAACGATAGTTCCTGGTACCTGGTACAGTGATGACTCCGCCCACGTTGAGTAGATAGGTACTATTTTATAGTGGAAAACCAACCTGAGGCAAGGCGAGCTGGGCCCATAGATGGAAAAGGGGCTTAAGTCATCGTATTAACAGTGGCTGAGTTCCATTTAGCTCCCTCAGTTTCAGGGTGCATGCTCGTTCACTGTCGCACTGTCCTGACTTACATGGACTGAACGGAGCCATTGTTAATGTGATCAGTCACACTTGTGCTTACCCTGCTGAAACATGTCAATATGGTTGCTGTGCAAGTGACCCATAATGTCACAAAACCTGTTGAGTAGGCATATGCTGAACCAGGGCTTCTGTTCCTGTTTGACTCCAAGGACTGGACAGCAGTTTTCATATTTATATTTTCAGACTGGTGGGGGAGAGTGGATGCTTATAAACTCATAGTAATCCACTTCTAATGTTAAGATCAAGAACGTCTCGTAAAAGCCTTATTCAACCGTAACCACTGTACAAACACACAAAACTCAATACTAAACTCATCATCATCAACGCGAGCCCTGGGCCTGTTTAGCATGATAATATGCCTACGAGTGACCAATGCAGCAGGTTTTTAATGTCCTCCTGTGGAGCCTTGTTTTGGTTTGTTACTTTTTAATGAATATAAATTCCATTGCGGTATGTAATATGTAATAGTGGAAGAAAAAAACAAAGGCGGCTTGCTTCCTATGGGGTTTTTTTTTTAAAGCAGCCTGGTTCAGCCTATCGCCAGGGCCTTGTACCGCTCCCCAGCCTGGGGTTTGAAACCCCTGTGTTTTACCACCCATTAATACATACTAATATCCACATTAATGGGGGAGAATTCCTCCCTAGTAGTGAGTTTCCACAACAGACAAGGACGCCATTCAGACTTGTTATTAACGTCAACGCAGGATCTGTAATCTGTAATTCTCTTACTAAACCTGCAGTTCCAAAGTAGAACCAAAGGAAATGTGATATTAAAGAGCTGTTTATTGATTAACTCAGACCCTCCGTATCACTATCATCACTGGAAGTGGAATCATTGTAATGACAGGTGTGTAAAGACAAACTTGTGATTGAATGTCCCAGGACAGATGTTAATACTTAGTCTTAAAGTCTTTAGTTTTAGCCATTCGGATGTTTCCGTCCAATGAATCGTGATGTAATATAGTGCGTAAGTGTATTTATTTTTTAGTTTTATTCACAATCCATCTTGTCTCCTGTTGAAGCAGTGTGCCCATATTTTTGGTGTTTCTCAGTAGTCGTCCCTGCTCTCGTGTTTTCCACATTTTATGTTGTGTTAAAAGGGAAACTGTTGCAAGTTCACTGACTTCATCTTTGCCCCTGTATTAATTATTTACATCTCTCCACATGTCGGTGTGTTGGCAAATCTCACACTCTGTCACAACCAGATGTGCGAACCCACACACACACACACACACATACACTCATGCAAGGGGCAGCATCCCAGTAACAAGCAAATTTCAATATTTTCAAAACCTCCCCCCCGAGCTTCTGCACTTAGGTACTTGGTTTAATAAAGAATCGCTTGAACCAGTGAGCACAGGTTTCAGAATCATGCATTAGCATTGGCTAAACGCAGAAAGAGAAAGAATCACTTGCTGCTACACAGATGTGTCTTTATTTCAATTTCCTTTCCTGATCTTTGTTTCCAACTCCTCTTTAGATTTTTTTTTCTCTGAACCTCCTTTAGAGGCTGTAGTGAGTAGTTTTGTCCACACATTCAGCAGCTGAGCTGCTGGTGAGGACAGCTCCTGCTATAAAACCTGGTTTATACTTTCTGTAGCGCATCCGGCGAGAAAATACTGGCACCAGAAATGACACGACTGCGACCCGCGTGCGAGAGGCCTCCGAAAGTTGTTTGCGGCACTCGGTCGCACACCCGAGTTTTCATTACCGCGTGTGCACAACGGACACGTCGTAGGAAAGACTGGCTGAATTTATTTGCCTTTTACAATCACCACTACAAGACCAGAGAGACACGGTAGCTTTTACTGGAGTAATTAGCAAAGGTAAGCTGTAGCAAACACTGGGAGACTTCCCAAATCGATCAGACATAGTTCTTACTGTTAAAATACAGTCTTATTCGATGCCTGTGGTGTGAAAACAAAAATCTAAAGTGTAAATAAAAGGTTTCCTTGCTACTGACCACTCAGGTCAGTAGCAATGAAAGATGTTATCTTGTTAACTTTCAGCGCATCTACAGACTAGTCTTTTACGCCACCTAGCTGTGTGGAGCATACTGTCGCGCGCCTAGTCTTCGACCATAAACGCGCGGATGTCCACGCAGAGGTGCCTCTCGCGTGAGTATAAACAAGGCTTAACAATGTGGTTATTCCCAGCAGGGAGCTCTAACACTTTGGCAGGGGGGTCGCAGGAGCTTCTCCAGCCCAACAATCTGGCACTAAGTTGGTGTAAGTATTACTTCCATGATCCCCTCCCTTATCAGAGCCTTGCTTTTTTAAGAGCTCCCCACAGTGCTGCCCTGGCCCCTGTTCCCTTCCCCTTTAACTCCCCCTCCCTTTCTCTCTCAGTCATGCACACACTGAACTATAGCTGAAGATCCATATGCCAAGAATCACACTGGAGATGATCACCGTTTCTGGCAGATGTTTGCAGCTAGCAGGGCCTCGGTCCAGCTGTTTATTGTTGAGCGCTCAAATATTACACCCCTGCAGTTTCACACCATTATTATACACATGCACCAAGTGCCAGAAACACTGCATGATGTTTTGTCCTTCACCAGTTTTTATTTCACGTCATTACAAAATGTGCATTTTCTAAAATGCAGACATTTTAAAAAGAAGCGACGCAGACACAGTTAAATCTTGCCAAACGTGATAAAATTGGTAGCGCATGTGTTTGTGATCTTGGCTTGTTTACAGAGCTCCTGTTTTAAAAAAAAAATAAAAATAAACAAGCTCTTCCAGCTTATTTCCAAATGGCAACATCGGTGTGGCTGCATTCCTGTTTTATTGGCAATATACTGTAGTTTATCATTATGAGGAAGTGATGTTTGATGAGGGCCGCCGGTGCAAAGTGTGTCTTTGTTCAGTCCCGCAGGCCAGTGACTCCTTTGTTTCTCAACTTGTCCATTGTGTTCAAACAGCCAGTGGAAACATCCCTGCCCTGCAGAGAGACAAGGACAACACCAACGTCAACGCTGACGTACAGAAGCTGCAGCAGCAGCTCCAAGACATTAAGGAGCAGGTAAAGCCAGAGTGCTCTGGAGGACAGAGGACAATGATGAGCGTGATCTATAGTTTTTTTTGAAAACTATTTAATATTTGTATCACATGATGCCTTCACATCACATGCCTTTTTTTTTTCTTTTTTTTTTTTGTTAAACGACCAATAAAATAAACTTCAGAGTTTAAATTTACAGTAATTAAAAATCTGATAAAACTAAAATATATATCGATATTATATCTAAATTATTAAACTAAGTATAATTACATTTTACAATCTGTTTGAATAAATTATATTGAATAAAATAAGGAAATACATTACGGTTAAAAAATACATGGAACTGTATATTTAAAAAAGTCACTCAATAACGCCTCTTATTATAGTTTCGTCATAGTTTTGTCATAGTTTCTAACACTAAATATCCTTCATTTAACAGTAAAAAGTCAAAGAAATAAAGCAAGTGTTATCAATACAGATCGTAAACAGTAGATATTTTATTTGAGTGTATTTATGGTGTATTGTCACTCTCCCTCAAGTCTAGCGAAACAGCCTGTGTGAGCCTTTATATCAGGATTTAGATCAGTAATATATATATCAAATGATATAAGAAGATATATTGTGATAAGGTTGTTTTTTTTTTTACTTTATCGCCCAGCCTGACCCAAAACGCCAAAATGAAACCCCGAAAATTGATTAGTAACAAAAATTTGCTGAAAGGGTTGAGTGTTGAACTTCTGCTTTATCCCCTAAGGTCTAAACTGCTGTCATTCAGTGTAAAATGTTGGTAACTACTTAGGTCTAGTTGCAGATTTATGGTTGATAGACTTGTCATTTTTCGACTATATGGTCCTAGCGTGACTCGACTCGACTCGCTTCGGCACCGTTATTTTGCTTTTCCATTAGCAATAGTTTCTGGTACTTGGTACTTTTTTTAGTACCTGCTCTGGCGAGGTTACAAGCGAGTTCTTAATATTTAATAGAAGAGTCTGGTGTACGTATTTCGCACCGGCAATCATGAGCATCACAAACCCTGCCGCTTCATTTAGAGTCCGCACTCCGGTCATGGATGACGATTCTGTGAACAAATCTTTTTAATTACCGTATTTTCCCGACTATATGTTGCACCGGAGTATTAGTCGCATTTGTCAAAAATTACATCATGAAGAGGAAAAAAAACATATAAGTCACATCGGTCTATAATTCGCATTTATTTCTGTGATGTCAAACGTGACGGGGGAATGCACGGAAACTGTCGACCTTGGCTTGGATGTCCGGTGGCAGTTTCATGGAGACATAACTGCACTATTGATAAGCCCCTATCAGCACAGCGCTGTTCAAGAACCCATTTGGGGACTCGTTCCTCCAGCTCTGGCCATCGCGCTTTCAGCCCGCCATTATCCTTCTTTGATTTTTTTCATAGAAGTGAGAGATACCTCTGCTTTTCGTCAGTCCCTGACGAGTTTTTCACTCACTCCAAACTCGATTACCGTTTTAGGGTGCATACTTCATAATTTGCGGTAGCAGCGCTCCATTGTCACATGTGTGGACAGTGCCCTCTTGTGGTCATAGATGACATAGGTTCTATATAAGTCGCTTCTAAATATGGCTGCCAAACTACAAAAAAACCCCGCAAATCATACTCGGAAAATACGGCAACTGATTCTAATGATTCAGTTGCACTGAAAACAACTGCTTCAGAAGTCACTAGTTTGTGTGTGTCATGTGTAAAACAAAGTCACGGAAGTTTCATGCAGCCGTGCAGTGATGACTCTCCCCACATTGAGTGCTGAGGCGAGCCGTGCTGAACCGAGGCGAGGTCGAGGCGAGGCGATACTATATAGTAGAAAAGTACACAGCTTCCACTGAGTGAAATGAAACAACCACTGTTCTAAAATGTGTGATTTTTTGAATGTTGAAAACACAACAAAATCTGACCGGTGCTGGTTGTTGTTCTTCATCTGTCTGCAGACCATGTGTCCAGTGTGTCTGGACCGACTGAAGAACATGATTTTCATGTGCGGCCACGGCACCTGCCAGCTGTGCGGGGACCGGATGAGCGAGTGCCCCATCTGCCGCAAGGCCATCGAGCGCCGCATCCTCCTCTATTAGATCCCCGCGCAGACTCTCTCACACTTCTCTTAAAGTTCACAGCAACCACACTTGCAAAGCTGCAACCACACCTGCCGCTACTGCTGCTGCTCCCGCTGCCGCCACCGCTGCTCCTCGACCATCGTCATGGCGCCCGAGTCAGCCAGCTAAGAACGTCCACAAATGTCTTAGTCTACACTACAAGTTCTCTCTTAATGGCTTATGTTCACACGGAATTTCTGTTACGAAACACTTCATCACTTCTGCTATGGTTTCCTTCCCGCGTGTCACTTTTTCCCCCCCCCCCTCTCATCGCTGCTCTCTTACTCTTTCTTACCCTCCACTTGTCATCCCTTACTTTGTTATTACTTGATGTGTAAAGCTTCTTTTCTGTGTTGAAATATTCAGACTCTTTGATATGAACTGAAGGGAGTCGGTCCTGTGCCGGGATCTGACCCTGAACAACTCTTGAGCACCAGAGTGAATTCACAAGCGTAGAAATGGTAATGTCGGTCTGTTACCTTTGGTGTAATGTTCTCGTCGATTTGTCCCTCTTAACGCCAGCTGGAGCAAAGTTTTATTGTATTTGTAAACCTTTTCTTCAAGGGTATTGCTATCAGACGCTCCTGATGTGGATTTTAAGTCATTACATTTTCATGTCAGTATGACAGCTTTGTGACACAGTTTTCGCCGTTTAAAGGGTTCAGCTGTTTGTTTTTAAGATTCATGTCTGTGTTCAGTTTGGCTGTTGTGACACTGTGTGCTGACGCCGTGCAGCCATGCCGTTCTCGCATCCGATGACCACGCGTTGGCGGTTTTGCACTAGAAAAGCTGAATCAGGGTAAAAAAAAGCAGTTTTTTCCACACTCACTTTCGGAGGTCCGCGTCTGTGCTCGGTGGTAAAACACGGAGCAGTCTGGCGGTCAGGTAGCACGCCACACCCCACTCTGTGTTTACCAAGCTGTAAGAAGAATGACCGGCGATGTCGCAACACCCCTTTTTGCTGCCCATTCAGGAGCCACCGTGTTGGGTTTCAAGACAAACACGCGAGCGTATTCAGCTTCTGTCCCTTGTTGTACACACAAATCCACACGATGCAAGCTTTTCCTGACACGTGCGTCACTTGTCAGTTGTTCTTGTGAAACTGTGTTGAGACCCGGTGTTATTGTCTGACAAAAAAAATAAATAAAATTCAATGAGCATTGCTAATTAACCATTGATTACTATGTGCCATTTGCTTCCACAAATCTACTGGTAAAACAACTTGTATGGGGATAAGGAGCTCTTTATCATATATCTTTTCTAGCTTCTTTTTTTTAATTTATGTGCATTCCCTTTCCCTCAAATCAACATTTACTCGGCCACAAAGTACAATCTGATGAAAATGTTGTAAATTATTTTGTATTGCTGCCCAAAAATAGGATCTCTAGGTATCACTGCCTTCCTGATATGTAGCCTCAAAATCTTTCAAACATTCTGCTTTGATATTAATGTTGAGATATGTTTGTGATGCGTTCTGTTGTTCTCTCTTTCTTTGTGTCTTTGCTTTTTTTTGTCGGCGGTAGCTTTTGTAGATAGAAAGATAGAAGCATTTTACTCTGTAAGGCTAACTTGTTTGTGTGGAACAGAAACAAAAGACTTTTCTGTTGTCTTGACGCGTCGAGTATCTTGTCACCAGTATTTTTTTTTCGTTTGGATGAAAGCTCATGATTTTTCTAAAGACAGAAAATTGCCTTTGCTCTTTTAAAAGGCAGTTGCCCATGTGGAGGTTGTCTTGCTTGCTCCGCTGAATGGGAATTTGCATCCGCAGGCATTTTTATCCCTTTCTCTCTCTTTTTAGGACTGAAAGCTACTTTTTTCTTGAGTACAGTTTTTCTTTCTTTTCACTGATAACACTTTAAGCTAGAAGCACTAATTTGCTTAATGGTAGTGTTGTCTTGTTATGGTTGTTATGGGAAAAAAAGAAAAAAGAAGCATATTTTGTATTTTACTTTCCATCCCTGTAATTGTCCTGTTGGAAAACCGTATCCGTGGTATTTTCTTTGGCATGAATGTTTGACATATGCAGTACGACATGTATCATGAAAACAGTTCGGTCTGTATTGCTAATAAGTGCTTTTAAAAACAACTGTATAGCTGGAATAAAGCTCTAAATGAACCATGAGACATTAAAAGTGCTGTTTGTTTTCCTAACAGTTACTAAATTCATTAGGCCGTGTGCTTTGTTTTGTTTCTCCAGTGGAGCTCAGATGTACTTTGCTTCTTATGAGCATAGAATTTGCATTTTGTTGCTTTTCTCCTGCTGTGTAGCGTCTGCCTCACAGAGGAGACAGGGTGGCAGAGATGGGAGGTGTGGGGTAATTGAAAATGCTAACACCTAATAATGACTCAGCGCCAGTGTGTGATAGGTCAGCTATGTTAATCAGGGAGAGGGAGAGAGGAATAAAGAAGGAGTGACGGCAAAGTATGCATAGGAGACGCGAGAGCTCCCGAACAGAGTGATACATCTTCTCCTGTGAGTGCCGTGACAGCGGCACATCTCACAAGGCTTCTCCCCGCCGCTAAGAAATGATGCCCAAAGGCCATTTATGTTCTAGCTCATTGACTAGTCCATTCATAACCTGGACATCTCCAGGCCCGTGCTCACATACAGCAGCAGTATGCAGCCGCTCATAACAAGACATTCATCATGCTGTCATCCTCTCACTTCATGCACGCTGACTGCAGAGGAGATGCTGACACCTCTTTATAACCTCTCACATATCTGTGACTTGGCACCGGGCCGAGACAGTAGGTGCACAGTGTGGTGTCGGTGTCACCGGTGCTTTGTCATTGTGTACTCGAGTACCTGTCACTGAAACGATGCACTCTCGTATGGTTCACCTGCCACGGCGTCAGACAGCGGGTGAATGACAGTCGCCATGAATGTTCTGGATAGAGAGCTTTTTCTCTCTGTGTGTGTTTGGACAACGTTAGATGGAGAGAACTTTCGAGTTAGAGCAAGAAAAGAGGTCCAGCGTGTGGGAATTGGTGTCATAATCTTTGATATTAATGCCTCTTTAATTTCAGAGTGCTTCCCTTTCCCAAACGCATCAGGGAACTACGGTGGCCTTCAAATACCAGAAAGCACAGTAAGCTTCAACTCCAGAACACACTTTTTGCCTGTTTGTCCATTTATGCTACTGTAGAAACATGGTGACACAAAATGGTGGCCTCCCTAAAGCAAAACCCTTGCCTGAAAAGACTTATTTTAAGGCTCCCGTGACCAAACAATTATCCGTTGTATGTTCAAATTCTGCCAATAAAGCCTCCTACTGTAAATGTTACACACTGTCCCTTTAAGCTGAGTATAGATAATCTGAGACACTGACTTACCATTGACTTGCATGTTTGGATCTCATTATACCTACAGCATGTTACTGCTTGATAATTTGGACAATTGTGTTCTTACAACTTTGTAGTAGCAAAGGAGGAGTTTGTCATCAGGGCCTTGACCTCAACACTTTAACCAGGCTTTATTGGCCAACACAAGAGGCCAATAATAGTGTGAGTATATACTGCAGGACATTCCTGTATATTATTTGTGAATGAAACATTAGTGTAGATATCACGGCTGCCCTTTGGATCATAAAATGATGACAACAGTGAGTGGAGGTATGCAGAGGTGAATGTCAGGACCAGACTTGTTGACTGAGTCCAGACCCCGGCTGCCCTGCTGGCTCACTGTCAGGGTGCCGGAGACGACACTATCTCCCTCCCGGCTGTGGCCTGATCCTGGGGAGCATCCCCGGCCGCCACGGCTGCCAGTTTCAGCCACTTGAAGGCTGCACTGTTTGCTGACTGGACTGCAGGGGTTGTTAACTCCCACACCGGGAGGAGGGGGTGGGGGGTGTCAGCTCGTTCCCTGGCTGCCCCTGCAGAGTGTGAGTGATGGTGGCCGTGCACGAGCAGGCTTGACTGAGCAGAAGATAGAGATGAATGGAACCCCCCCCCGCCCCAGAGAGCAGAGGAGAGTCGGCGACCACGATCAGGAAAATGCTTGTGACCCTGCTTCAAGTCTGTGCTGTGATCACTGAGACGGATCCATCTGTGGTGGAGTCAGCATGTCCCCCCCCCCCCACCACCACCACCACCACCACACTCCGATCAGACTCCTCCACCGGCACTAGTCTTAAAGTTATGACCTGACTGACGTGAATATATCCTCCCACGGTTACTACCACATGACAGTGTGATAATAGGCTTTTGACATGCAGGTTTCAAAGCACATCACAAGGTGGCAGTGCATCCAATAACTAAACACTGATCTACTGCTTGTATCTGTGGTGCAGAGGACACGAGGATCAACAGCATTTACAAAAACAGGCGCGCTCATGCATTTGACTTCGGCTTGACAGCTAGTTATAGACGCCATCACTCACGTCTAGAGGCTGTCCTGTGGTTGTTCCAGAGCGACGCCTTGGCGGCCGGCGAGAAATACCACTGCAGCTTCAATTTACTGCCACAGAACTTGAACTTAACATGTCGTGATCACACATGAGCGACAGGAAGTCCATCGAGTGAAAGCAAACCGCCACAAACCTGACGCCATCATCGGTCAGGCTCAATGTCGTTTTAAACAAAACCTCAAGTTAAGGCTGAAACTATTCATTTCTAAATTAAGGAACAATAAGAGACAATAGACAATTCAGTTTGAGTAACTTTTTTTTATAAAGTAAAAGCATAACAAATTAAGGTAACACTTCATATTAAGTGTTAACTAGGTGCTTACTAACATGCATATAAGTTGCATACTAGCCCTTTATTAGTAATTATTAAGCATGTATTAACACCATATCACTAATAAAGGGCTAGCATGCTACTTATATGCATGTTAGTAAGCACCTAGTTAATGGTGAATATGTGTTCCTTAATATAAAGTGTGGCCCAAATGAATTATCGAATCAGTCCATCAAGAAAATATTTTACAGATTAAACAGTTAGAAAAATCTTAGCTGCAGCCCTCAATGAAAAATGAATATGTGGAGTTATAAATTAGGGAGGAATTAAAGTGGTAGACACTTCATTTGTACCAACGTCATTTGAACATATTCTGCCCTCAATATTTAATTTTTGTGTGCCATAGAAACGACTCAAGCACAAAGAAAATGGACGCTTTATTTCTTCTCATCTACTGCGGCCACAGGCTTTCCTGCCATGTTGGAGTAATTGATCATCGACTGTCTGAAGGTCCTGCCTCCTCCTCCCCACACACGCACGCACACACACACACACACACACACACACACCCACTGACATGTCACACAGTTCAGAAGTCTGGTTGACTTTATTGTCTCCGTTTATTGTCGAGCTGAGCAAAGTTCATTGTGTCTGGACAGACTCTTGGAGAGGACCAGGGACGGGCAGAAAGGGCCGGAGCATTTTGAGTTTAAATCATCAGTTTGGAGGGGATTGGAAGCAGGGAACTGAGGACTTTCATCAAAAATGGGACACAAAAACAGGCTCATTTTCTTTTACATCCAGCAAATAACTGCCAGAATATGAGTCCTATATTGAAACGAAGAGTCAGTTAAATCAAAATAAATGTGAGCTGTATATATATATATATATATATGTGTATGTATATATGTATATGTGTATACATACATATTTACATACATATATATGTATGTGTATATAAATACATGTGTATATATATATATATATATATATATACACACATATATATGTATATTCCTATATGTATACCATCCACGTGTTTGTTTGTGTGTTAGTGTAGATGTACCTGAAAGCAACAGCTCCACCTCCTCCCGCAGTAAAGCCATAAACTCACCTCTACTCTCTTGCAAGATCCTCCTCAAAACATGCAGGCCCCTGACACGCCGATTGCTTTATTGATATTGATCTGGGCAAAGTGTCAAACCACTCGTCAATCACTGGCTCAGCAGTTGGTAATTGTTATTTATGCGTGTGGAGGGAGAGCGTTAACACAAACAACACTCAAATGAAAGTGTCGTTGAGCCCTTTGTGCTTTCGGAACACAAGCAAAGCGTAAAAGACACACTTTTGTGTCCTTTATTGTGTTGAAATATAATACATTTTAAATTGTTTTATACATTTCTTATTACATTTTTTAATTGCAGAGACACATGATGTCAGAAAATGTGGCGGTTGGAAGTTGTATTCCTGTTTTTTTTCCTCACCTCAAGTGCATTTATTCTCTATTCAATTACCATCTGGGTTTAAAAGCAGATTTAATAAAAAAAAGTGATTTTAACAAAGTAAAACTTGTCTTTTATCAACTCCGGCCCAAAGTGTTTGTGCCTTTTGACCTATTAGTAGTATCCCACTCAGTGCTGTCCTTATCATCCTGACATGATTGTAGGCTGGAGCCACATTTACAGTGCAAATGTTATCGTTCCAATGACACTTTAAACAGCCTTTATCAATATATAGTCATTCAAGGTTTATGAGCTTTGATAAAATGCCTTAAGCCATGTAGAGTCATTGCAAAGTGTGGATACCACGATCATTGGAATAATTGTGATTTCTTTTCTGTTTAAATCCAACAGGTAAAATAAACATCAGACACGTCGAGGGAACAGAGTGGCCTGATTTAGCCTGAAGTGTAAAAGATATTGATTTTCTCCTCAGGAGGAGCAGCCTAAGGGCAAACTACAGAGCAAGTCTGGCAGAACCTTATCATTCTATTATCTTTAAAACAGTGGGTTATCATAATTGCTTACTTAATAATTCTATAAAGCTGGGGAGATGCAACCTTTGCCTGGGCAGTAAAAAGTCAAGTGCTTTTGATGCTGAGATTGAATAGATTTCTTGACTCAGTCGCAATTATAGCAACCCATTAATTTTACTGGGAAGATTACAAAAAATAACTTCCAGTAGAGTAAAAATCACATAAAAAAAAATATAAAGCATTTGCAATTAATTCAATTCATGAACTGACACACAAAGCGATGTGTGTCGAGGATTTTCGTATTATAGATAATAATTTATATGAGAATAAAAAACGATAAGCACCGCCAACCCGAGCCCCGGGCCCCTCAAATCATTAACCTATAGTCGTGTCAGAGCTGTCTTTAGATGTGATTAGTTTCACACTACAGCAAGTACGCTGAACAATGGGGTAGACGTACTTAATCAACGAGTGTAAACTTCATCCCATTGATCACACTCAGCTAAAACAAGGAGGTGTTAATGATTCTGTCCCGCGGTTCGTAGTCCCAGGTAAGGATTCTGAAACACAGTTGCTGCTGGGACCAGTATTTACTATACGCTCTTGTCTTATAAGATAGGACTGTGGCCCGATACTGACTCACTGGGATTCTAAAAGTATTAGCACAGTAAGACACTAGATTTGAATGAGACAATAACCCTCCAGTCATATTTCCAAAATCAATGCATATCAGTCTCACACTAAATAAATTAAATAAAACAGTGGTACATAGACTGTATATAAAAAGGGAGCAGCAAACCAGGAAGTGAGGTTATATTGAATAGCCACTAGGGGGCGAATCCTCTGCAAAAAGAACTGCATCTGAATGGAAGTATTATGGGAAAATTAGCTTACTTGACACTTTATTTGTAAAGTCAGTCAAACGTTTTCCTGAGGAATTAATTATTCTCAGTAAATGATGTAAATTTTTTTAGAGGAACGTTGACAATAAAACAGAACATATGAGTGGACACCAGTGTGATTGACAGCTGGTATCGTCCAATAGGAGCCTGATTGACATGGGTTACCACTTGGGTTACCAACAAAATTTTTTTTTGGTTTATTTTTTAAAAGTTAACATTTAGTTAACCCTGTTAATAATAAAAAAGAAATATAACCATGCCAAGTAGAAGATGGAAGTATCTTTATTTGTTCATCAAACTAGTAGAAATGTCATTATTCTGAGGGAGAAAATGATTTTGTTTTTCAGTCCTTGTCGAGAGTTAACTGAATTCCCCCTGAGTGATCCATTTTTTTTTCTTTTTTGTTGTTGTTTCTTTCCATTACAGAAAAAAAAAAAAGATGTGTTCTATTGAGACAGCAAATGCTACTACAAAGACACCTTGTATAACAAAACCAGCCTTGTACATCTGACAGGTGCTCGCCTCTGCTGAGCAGGCAGTAAACTGACAGGAATGTGGCTGCCCTATCTGAGCTCAGAGGGAGAGACTGACTGCAAGGCCTTTTTTTGTTCCAAGAAAAAAAATCAATATTCCAGAGTCCATCACACGGCCAAGCATTTTTTTTTTTTTCAGGAGGGTTTTTCTTTTTTCTTTTTTCTTTTTTTTTTTCCGCTATGTGAAACAGGCTCAGAGTGACCCCTGGAAAAAATAGTTAATGCCTAACTTCTTTATCTTTCGTTTACAGCCAAGGGTTGTACCTCCAAATCAATACATGATACACAAATATCCCAGGGCTCCATGTTCTCGACAGAGAGCGATGACAAGGGCTTGAGAGTTAGTCAGCTTCACACCACCTGGCACAGAGAAAGCTGTATTTAGAAATGTGTCCTGGTTTTGTCTTTAAGTTTAAGTCAATGGGAAAAAAAAGCATGTGGTATATATATATACATATATATATATATATATATGTATATATATACACATAGTAGTGCTGAGTAAAAGGGAGAATGTTGGAATGAACAGTTTCCTGTCACAATTTGAAGTTTGTGCCACGAAAAAATTGCCAGGAAATGTCAAATACAAAATAATAGATGTTTGACAGTCTGTGAAATATTCTGTATTGTGAATATAAAAATGACATGATAGCCAGTAAATAAGTTCCAAATTAGGCATATAATACATGGGTTACAATAAGTGTCGCTTACGGAAAGAAAACAGCTTCTACTCCACTGACAGCTCCAAGCATAGCTTCTTCTGTGTTGATGCCACTTTAGCATAATGGAATACAGATTATCTTCTTTTGTTATACTATTTAGTCGAAGTGTCGCACTTTGCTCAGTGGCACATTCTCTTACAGGTCTACAGGGACTTTTTTTCTTTTTTTTTTACAGCACAGCATCACTTTCTATCACTGAGATGGGCATTTTCTATACAGCACTGAATATAATTTCCTCTAAGGAAACCATTTTGGACAATCCATTTTGGACAATCCATAGGAAACAAAGTTGTGAGGGCATCTTATATAAGGTACTGCATCGCTTTTCTCCACAAGAAAGCCAATCCATTCATCTTCTACTGCTTTATCCTCCATATGAGGGGTGGTGGAGGCCGCTGGTGCTGATCCCAGCAGACACAGGGCAAAAAGACACATAGATTGTCTAAATATCTGCTTAATTAATTATATTTTGCTTTAGAGGCCACATATGAATGGCAGCCAGTAGGGCACTTCCTCATGGTTATACCCCCCCAAGTGCCTTTAAATGGACTAAAGAACTTGAATGACTTTCAGTACTGCACTTTATTTAGATCAAGGTTGACACTTCTGCACTCCATTGGCTATTGGCCATTGGCTTTAGCTTATAATTCAGCCTCCACAGACGTCGTCACTGAGAATATCTAACATATACTGTTCTGATATTATTCAGGAAAGCTCCCCAAGGAGATGCCTGTGAGCAGCAGAACTCATCCCTGAGTAAAGGGAGGGGATTTTGTTGAAGGATGTGGGAAACTAAGTGGCCTTGGTGGAGGTTGGCACTTTCTGAGTGCTTTGGTGAATATTTCCAACCTGCAGTGGAAGGAGACAAAAGCAAACAAACAACCACCCTGTTAATATTCCTGAAGGTCTCAGCCCCGCAGCCTGGGAAAGCAGCATCTGGAAGTTGATAGCACATTTCTGTACTGTTATTCCAAACATAGTGTTTGGAAGGAATGAATGTGCTGTGTTTTCTCTCTCCCCTCTGATTCTGGTCGGTCAAATGAAGCGGATCAACGGGGAATCTGTCAGACGGATAAAATGTCACATGGAGTTACAGTACATGAGAGAAAGGAGCATCCACTTAGGAAGGGAAGACCTCACTAACCCAATCCCCTCCCCCCCCCAAAGTAGCAAGTAATCTGTGAGGTTGACCTGTCACTCAAGTCCGGGAGACAGATGACGTAGGGCCCCTGATAGGCTGTCTCCAACCAAGGAGACACCAGTCGGCTGAGGCCGTGCTGCTGGGACAGAGTGCAGGACAAGGCAGCGAACGGATGGCGAGGAAGGCGGGGGAGGGAAGAAGAGATGAGAGAAGGTGTGTCAGGGAGGTGGTGTGGCGGAGGAATGCCAAGGCAGAGAGGTGGGGGTCATGGAGAAAGGTCTCCTGATGAGCAGAGAGACATTTCTCTGCTGGAGACTGTTGCATGGCTGACAAAGTTTACTTAACACCAACCCCTGCAATCCCGGGTCACCAGGGAGGGGAGGAGGCCTCAGGCCTTATCCACACTTTTTCTTTTTTGTTCTTAAAACGTGTCCTCTGTGTGCACGGCTTCTGAACATGCCATGGTCTCAAGAACTGTTCTAGAAATCCCCCAAAATGACTCTAATGGCACTTAGACTCGACTCGATTCTTTGGAGTTCCAATACTTAACATGTGATGTCAACAGACTGCCGGCCACTGATTGGTCAGAGAGTGTCGTCACTGGAAGAGTCATGAGTCGCGCTCAAGAATCAAACCGAACAATGCCGACATGTAGATCTGGACATTTCTAAAATATCAACATTTAACAGAGGAGTCCGGTGTATTTAGCATCAGCGCTCGCTGCCGAAATCACAACCCGTTCATTTGTATTTCAGTTCTGTGTCAGCTGCGGCTGTAGCTCGACTGAGTCAGGCAATCGGACGGCTTGCCGAGTCTGAGGATACACGTGGAGGAGAGACTCCATTTATTGACCGTGTGCGTCTGACTCCTGAGTCTGAGTCCTGTTTGAGTTCTGCTATATGTTGTAATGGTGTTTTTCTGTTCATGTTTTATTTTCCTGTCTTTTCTGTTTCATTAAAGACCCTTTTTGTGAATGTTGAATCCAATAGTTCAGTCAGTTCACATCTCCAGCACACTTTCAGTTCCTAGCTGTCATTTCCTGGTCTTTCACATGGTTGTCTCTTCCCAGCCTTAGTTTTTCCCTCATGCTGCTGCCATGGCCACCCTCCTCTTCTTCACCAAATCGGATCAATCATTCTTCATCCTTCATCGGTCTCATCAGGTCGCCAACCATTTCGTAGTTGCTCCCCCATCTTGTCCAAGCATCACTCGATCTCCTGACTACCTGACGACTCTCAGGAAACAGAAAACTTGAACTAGGCCCAACGATGATAGTTAGCTTCGGTTTATCTGACGCGGGGCCGTCTATTTTCCTGCAACAGCCCTGTTCGGGAGAGAATCAGAATGACTTTCATGTAATATATATATCCAGCTGCACAAGTACAGAATATATAGTGCATATGCCAGACTTTTTTTTTTTTCTTTGACTTTGTCACCTGCTGTATCACAGATATACTGCCACTCAGCTGCAAAGGCTATCAGCATCACCCCAGTGTGTCAACAAATTCAAAGTAATCCTGAATGAGCAGCGATAGTCATTTGTTTAGTGTAAAGATGTTATCAACTTTTACAGTTGGACTCCGCCGTTCTTAAATCAAGTCTTCAGACGATTATTCCCTCAATCACAGCGAGCGTCCGGGACTCTTATTAGATTACGGCGGGGGAGAAATTTATCAAACTGGCTTCCAGTTTTCAGATAGGATAGTGACAACACTTATCTCCCGATACAACCTTATCAAAAAACAATTTTGTGAGAGAAACAGACAGCCCATGATTTCTTTTTTTTTTTTTTACACTGCCGAGTGCTCCAGCTTATTCTTGTCAGTACAAGGGTCTGTTTGCACTGTGCACACACCTCCATCTGCCCGGATAGAGGAGCATTGCCTTAGTGCTCTGTTGATGTCACTACATTTGCATCAAGCTCTTGGACTTTGAGACTTGATCAATGCGGCTTGGACGTGGAATATGGAAGGGGAAAAAAAACAAACCACAAAACCAATAGAAGTCGGTAGAGACTTGGGTTGTAGGTGCTGTTGAGCCGCCGTGAACCAGTGTTTGTGGTCGACGAGCCAACAGGCCAGACACAGAGGCTTAGCAGGTGGTGAGAGAGGTCACTACAGGAGATGGAGCCGGTGGGTCACTGCAAGGTTACCCTGACCTGAGCTCGCCGGTATCTGTCAGGAGAAGCTAGGGAGGCGTGTGTGTGTGTGTGTGTGTGTGTGTGTGTGTGTGTGTGTGTGTGTGCTGTTTTTTTTTTCTGTACAGATATGGGTCTGCCTTTGCCTGTTTGTATGTGTGTGTCAGTGTGTGGAGAAAGATAGTAAAAGAAACAGGAGCTAAACACAATTTCTCTCTCTCTCTGTACTTTTGTTATGTTATAAACACTGACCTTTGTCAGGACCTGTAGTCCTCCTGGAGACCAAAACCTGGTCTTCATGAGACAGAACCTCATCTCTGGGGCTCAGGGTTAATGATGGAGGTGATATGTGAATTGTAGTAAGGTTAGTTATTAACTAGCTTTAGTTAAGATTAAGTTAGGTCTAGAGTAAGCGTGTAGGGTCGGGTTAAGGTTTTAGTTGGGTTGTACAAATAAGTGGAGGTCAATGAAGTGTCCTAACAAGAATAGCTGCACAAACCGGTGTGTGTGTGTGTTTGTACATGTATTTATATCTTTGTGAGGACCAAGAAAAATGCACAACCCTTTCTTTGAAAGGACATTTTGACCTTGTTGGGACATTTAGTCAGGTTCCCACAACTTTAAAAGACTTTTTCAGGGTTAAGACTTGGTTTTTGGGTTAGAATTAGGTTTATGTTAGAGTTAGGTTAAGGTAACACATTTTGTGTGTGTGTGAAGCCAGATGGACGTCTGTGGGAGTACAGCGAAGAGAAGAGAAGAGAAGAGAAGAGAAGAGAAGAGAAGAGAAGAGAAGAGAAGAGAAGAGAAGAGAAGAGAAGAGAAGAGAAGCGTGTGGCAATAAAGTTGTACAGAGACTTTAAAGGGCGAATGGCAAAGTTTGAACCTCGAGTTATTAGCCTTGTTAACCAAAGATCTTGCTTTATTTTTCGCCAAACACCTGTTGACATGTCAGATGTGATGGTGCACGTAAAGCCGATGTGCCCAACAAGCACTGAGACTATTTGTTCTTTTTGTGGATGATGCCTGTAAAAGGGGCTGCAGGTGCTTGGGCCAGGGGCACAGCGTCTAGGGGCCATGTTAACTATTAACACAGCCATATAATATTGTTACTGATTACCGCCTCTCGCTCTTGAGACTCCCACTGACCTGAGTCACAGGCAGGGAACCCGCCAAGGTGTGTGTTAGTCTGTGCACGCTCCTACAGTGTGGCTTTCACACACCGGCCTTCAGTATGCGTGGTGTTGGAGAGTTGCCTCCCCTCCAGTCGTAATACTCTCCTCTTCTCTCGCTTCCTTCCCTCCTACGCAGACTCGGTCACACAGTTTACTTGTTTCTCTCTGCACTGGATCTCGTCAACGACCTTCACAATGACCTTTCCTCTTCCTGCCATAAAGCACCATAGATGTAAAGATGTTTTGCCCGACGTTGAGAGCCGGGAACCGTGTTTGACATGCAGCGCTACATGCACTTTAATCTGGGGCAAAAGTCCGACGTGTAGAGGACACTGATGGATGACTCAGAGCACATGTACAGCGACGCGTGCTTCGCTGAGATGAGGAAATGTTAAGGTGTCGTTAACGCTCCGTGATAACGACTCTGCATGAGCTGTGTGACGCCGTCATATGTTCAACATGGCACAGGGGAATACAGACCTGATTCTTCTACTCCCGTTATTGTGCAGCCGTTGATTTGCTCTCATCTTTAGTACAACACGTATCTTTAAAGTTTATTCACAGTTTCTCTTTAAGGTTTTTGATTTAAAATACGGTTTGCTATCAGTAATTTTAATCGACTTCCTTCTTTGACATCCTGGCATTGAGTTTAGAGTTCAAACCCGCTTAGCTTAGCTTAGCGTCAAGTTTTGAAACAGGAAAATGTTTAAATTCAAACTCTCTGCAGGAGCAGATTCAGATTTTTGGTTAGGTTAAGGTTAGGGTTAGGCAGCAACTAGTCGAAGAGTAGCTGTAAGTAGTGAAGTGTAGTGTAAGGAAGATAAGAGAAGCTTGTGTGCTAATGCCTTCACACTGACTATTCAGACGTGGGGCAATAAATCAGTAAAACAGCAAAGTATTCCATTTAGTCACTTTAGAATCATTTTATAATCATACATGTGTTAATTACAGACACCTGTATGAGAAATAACAGATAGTGATCAAATTTGACACATCCGTGCACATTTTATGCAACATATGTTATATTATATTATTATATAAATTATAATTATTTATATTATAATATTATACAATGGAATATTTTGGTTTAACACAGCTAACTCTCTAACAGCAACAAAGCAGATTTTCTCACTGTTCCTATGAAAAGTCAACAACCCGAAAGAAAATCATATTAAAAATAATAAATATTTTTCTCTACTTGACTGATTACTAATAGTTTTTCATACTTGACCATTTCTTTGATTTTTTTGTTTTGTTTTTTGGTCAATAAAAAAAAAAGTGATTAAAATTCACTGAAAAGAGAAAATGTCATACTGCTTTGGAACAGTTATTCTGGAAGAAGGGACTCCTATTAATGTATTATGCAGCTATCCATTATCGATTTTCCCCACATATTAAATTACAGTCCTCTCCCAGCAGCAATACGAGGCAGAAGACAGACAAAAAGGGCATCAACTGGTTACGGCCATCTTCTGCTCTGTATTATTATGTTTTAATAAAGTCATGGAGTCATCTCTTCAGATAGCGGCTGCCATCCTCGCCTTCACGCCAGTGTTTTATCATGTTGATGTTTTGTCATGATGAAAGCATAATAGCTCCCCGTCCAGACCTCAAACCTCAGTGATGTCTGGCTGCCTGGATGCAACATCTAAAGGCTACAAGGTTACATTCTAGCAGATCTGTAAACACTGGACTTAGTGGAGCCTAAGCACCTATAGCTGCTGACTGGCTTCTATCACAACAAACCACACACACACACACTTTGTGTCTGTGGGGATGACGACTGTGGTCAAGCTCGTTAGGAAGTTCCGAAATGTACTTTTAAATAAGTTAAATAAAATGTCTAACGCACTATATATATATATGCATGCATAGGTGTGACGTGACGTCTTTCTATATTTAAAAACGGTAACACAACAGATAACAGCATTCTTGTGCAATAACTGGCAATGTGGACGTGACTGTGACACAGAGCGGAAGTCGTGCCAGTCGAGAACTGAGCCAGTGGTAAGTCAGCTCCGTCTTTCCTTTCGCTCCTTCTTTTGTTGGAAAAGTACAGTGCAAGTCACAATGAGGGATTTGACGATGCGCGCTGCAGATCGCCCTGATATGACCCCCCCCCCCTTCTTTTTTTTTTTGTCTAGATAGGAGACCCATTGGTGGCAGTTGGAGCAGAAACTCCAACTTCTGCCAGCAGAAGGCCAACACTGCTCGTTGCTGGTTAATATTGCGGTAATATTCACACAAGGAAGTCCTGCATTCAAGCTCAATCTGTTACTGTGAAAAAGGAGGGATTGTGACACATTGTTTTCCCAACCTACCTGCATGATTTTCTGCCAACAGGGACACAAACCCGTCTGGGAAATGATTCTCCCACCATGGGCAAACACGCAAACACGGTGAGCCACTGCTCCGCGTGGTACAGTACACACTGCTGGAGAGGGCACAAAGGAAAGTGCACGATTGGTGTGTTTGACAGCGATCTGATAAAACCATAATTGGAGCATGTAGAATGCATATGTTTTTCAGGCAAACAAAAGCCCTGGTCACGCCATAGAAACTGCCTCTCAATGTTTTCATTGTCTGGCAACTGACTAAAGTGAATGGGAGTGACAGAAACCTCCAAGTCAGACTGCGAGTGTGTTTAATGTGTGCAGAAGGGGAGCCGTGCGAGTGTGGCCGTTCTGTACGGTCATGGAAGGACAATGCAAAGTCAGGCCATGTCGAGTGGAGCTCCAGACCTCTTGTGGAGTGGAGCTGAAATCTTATCAGATCTCAGAGGGCTTATTTGTTCTTCTCACTGGAAAGCTATAGACACATTTGAATTCATTTTCCCTCAAGAAAGAAAGTGTAACTGTGTTCACAGAAGGTCGAGGCCAAACTTTGGCACTTGCTGTTTAAAGAGACCGTTATTTTGAAACGTTGTTGTTACCGTCTTGTTACCACGACTGCACGCATGAGACGCCTTGTGAGGTTGAACAGCTGCTGTGTCTATACTGTACTCCATCAGGCCAACATGTCCAAGAAATGTAACCCCCACCACCCTCACCACCACCCTCACCACCACCGACTCACCTCCAAGCTTGTCTCTCTTTTGCTATCAGTGACGTCAGTTTAGCCTAAGGCTGTTTTCCCTCAGGCTGGGGCTGGTAACAGCTGATTCAGGGAAAGTCACAAAGTGTACTATAGACCTGACCTTCTCTCCTGAGACAAAACACTTAGCGAGGGACTGGCTCCACAGGATGGAGACACTGACGTGGAAACAATAACATGTACAGACTCTGATTTCTGCAACAAGAGATGAGGCACGCTTTTCCAGAGACGGACACAGACGGACGGAGCGGCGACTCGATGAATCTTAACGTTCAAGCATTTTCGGCATAATTATGTCTCCCCATATCCATGGTTCTTGCAAGCTTCCTCTGGTGGTGAAAATCAGACATACTGTTCTACTGTATTACCAGGGTATGTGAGCGCAGTGGAGCTGATGAATTTTGGGCATAGAAAATGGAAGAAATGTATAATAAATGAAATAATAATACTACTAGAGTCACTTTATCTCTCGCCCCATCTTAATCTAATGTCACTATACCAGTGTGTGAAGTGTATGTGAAGAAGAGGAGGATGATGAGAGAGTAGATTTTATTTTATTGGGAATAAATCTGCCGCCTGTGAAAAGTCTGTAGCTGAATTTGCTCGCCCTGTTTAGAACACTGTATTTTAACATTGGTGATGATAGTGTTACTTTGAGAGCTCAATATTGGTATAAAAAGGTTGAGAATATGTCAATGTTTTTTGTGTCAAAATCAAATCAAATAGTACTTAGTCTTGCATGCTCAGTAGCTTAGTTAAAAGACTGTAGATGAGGCAAATCTAGATGCAATAATTCAATCAAACAACCTTTAAAATGCAACAGTAACATTAAAAAACAAACAAACAACAAAGGCCCAACCTCAATTACAGATTATCCCAATACTATTGGATAGAGTGGTATGCAAGGGGGGAAATCATATAAATAAGTAAATAAAATAAGTGAAATTAATTAAGAAAGTTGACTTTGATTCTTAACTGAAGCAGGCCATTTTGACAGCACACAGTCAGAAAATGTCATGTGTAAATAAGCAAATAAAAAATCTGTCTGTCTGTGTTCCATTTAGCTCCCTCGGTTTCAGGATGTATGCTGAACAGAGCCACGGTTCATGTGATCATTCCTGCTAAAAACATGTCAAAATGGCTGCCTCAGAGCCCACTGGCTGCCGGTCGCTTCATATCAAGTGCACAGACACTTCCTCTCATCTAACTCTTGACACAATAGTGGGCGTGTGTTGCTCCGAATGTCCAGCTATTCATTTAAATCCCTCAGATTTAAGTAATGACTGAGCCAGTGTTTGACACAATTTCAATTCAACATATTACAATAGCACTGCATTAACAATCTAAATGGAATAAGTGGCTAAGTGGCTTGAAACCTCTGCCTTATCTTGTTTTAATAGCTTTTAAACACTTATGTTTTATAGGTGATGGATGTGACCTTATCTGACTGCTGGCTCTTTCCAGGCTGGGTCCCTTTGTCGTGGAAACCAAAAGTGGCCGGACTTATCTGCTGCTTCTCTGCGTCCCCAAAAATACTGGCAGATCCCTGCTTTGTGTCAGCACCTGACGGAAAATGAACTGAAAGATACCGAGGCTGAGCTAAGAGTATTATCATTATCATTATCATTATCATTAGAGGTCGACTGAAAGGGATTTTCCTGTGTGGGGATTGTGATGATGATGATCATGATCTTTAAAAATCAGAACATCTGATGGCCAATTTCCCTTTTCCTAATAATACGGAAGATTATTAGGGCCACGTGTAAAAAATAAAATAAAAATTGAAAGAAAGAAAATAAAACCCCGGCATGAATTATGAGAAAAAAGTCTGAATTCTGAGATTCCTGAAAAGTCAGAAATCCGGCAGAATTATGACTTTAATTTCAGAATTATGACTTTTTTCTTGGCATTATAACTTTTATCTCAGAGTTCTGACTTTAATTTTAATTACGACTTCAATCTCAGAATAATGACTAATCTCAGAGTTCTGACTTTAAAATAAAGACAAACAGGTCGATGTTTTGCGGCCAGCAGCAGCAGCAGGATCTGACAGATTCACTCATTTAACAGACAGAAAGAAAGAAAGAAATAATTACGCCTAATTTCAGAGTTCTGACTTTTTAATCTCAGTTCTGACTTTAATCTCAGAATTATGATTTAGGTTTCTTAAAACAAAATGTGTTTAATAATTGCATCTTACGTTTACTTGTCGCACATCAGTAAGATACACTTGATGTGTGAGAAATTTGAGGATAATCACACACAGCAAGGTTTTTCCTCTGATAACCTAATCTGTCGTCTGTGATGATTGCTATATCAAAGATGTCATAACTATGCATCTCTACAGTGAAGAACTGTTTTTTCGCTCACGGCAAAACTTTTCTTTGCTTGTTTATTTTATTATTAATCTTTGTTTTACTGGAGTTCTCCCCTACTATCTCCTCAAAGGGACAGACGCGGCCGAGGGAGTGATTAAAAACTGCAGTGCAATAATAACATAATGCTATAGCTGAATCACGATTGGAGCCAATGTTAAGGGAATGGGTCAAATAAACCCTGTATCCTGTGTCAGGCTGATATGACATCATGGCGCTAAAGTGATAAAAGTGAGCGGCAGGAGACACAAAATAATAAGAGATAAATGTGCCTCCATCTTTCTCAAGGCACAGACGCCGGCCGTGCAGCGTTCACCTCCTCGGATGAGGAGGAATGTATTTGTCATTCATTCATCACACGAGGCTGACAGGGAGTGTGGTGGTGCAGGATTGTAAGGGCCTCCATGCAGGCGCCTCCACAGAATCTGCCTCTGACACTGTCATACACACACACACACAGACACACAGTCAGTGTAAGCAGTGCAGGTGAGCAGGGCGTTCCGTATCGAGGGTGAGCTGAGGAAGCAAGGACGCTGCATGTCCAAAATGACAAAGGTTGCATTTACACCTGTCATGACCCGTTTAATCATCTACCACTTCAAACAGGAGAGTCTGAGGCTCACGGCCTCCCAGCAGCCTTTGCTCCTGCAGCTCAGGAGGAGCTGCATGGCATTCAGTGGAAGACCATGGGCGAAACAGAGCTGCACGAGTGTAAAACTTTACTGTTTCTTCCATAAAATAAAGACAAACAGGTCAGTGTTTTGTGGCCTCCTGCAGCAGCAGGATGTCGGATCTCTTTCTCTGAAATGATCTGACTGATTCACTCATTTAACAGAAAGAAAGAAAGAAAGGAAGGAAGAAAGGGAAATTAGTTGTTTGTTTGAGCTCAATGAACAAAATTCAGTATTTGCAGTGACAATGAATACAATGTCATTTTCTGTGAGGTCATGCTGCATTGCTGTAATAATTTGGGGGAGAATTAATCAAATATTTACAATTGTTACATCTATTAATATTTAACTCAACGTTATCTGGGAAGAAGATTCCCCCAAGAGTTTCATAATCCACAATTTCCATTTTCTTCTTACATAATAATGCAGAACCTACAGAAGGCACAAATCTCTCGAAATAAACCACAAACCTGATTTAATAGTGAATTAGTTAATTGATTAATTAATGAATGTCCCATATTAGACTGTGGTGTTTTCTGTAAACAGACGCAGACGCTTAAATATAAATCCTGAACTATATAATCCAAATAAACAAACTGGGGTGAAACATTCCAAAATAAATAAATGTCTGCATTGTTATTTAAATTGTATCAAATGAATATATCTTAATTCATATAAGTCCATGTAATTATTAGATAATTACAAGTGCATGTAAAATGTATTGAAAATCACTTTATTTGTGGATGTTTGTCATAATAAATAAAGGAATTATAGTATATTGTATTGTAGGGCAACTATTTCAAAAAATAAGAGAGAATATTTAAGCACAATTAATAGCCCATTATAAAAGAAATTAGGACATTTTTGGAAAAACAAACAATTTCTATCTTGCATTATTATTAAAAATGAATTCAAAGAATTCTTCTTGAACAAAATAGTAACTAAGATAATCCCCTGTCTTTTCTTTTTTTAATGTTTTATTTTAAATGTCAGTTCTCATGTATTATAGTGGAGACACACTATGGGATGACTCCTCTTAATGTTTATAACCAGCAACATTAGTTTAATTTTTTCTTTTTACATAAACACAACCAATAATGTGAATAATTACACACTGAGAATGAACGCATTAATGTGACATCATCCTCCTATCAACTCCTATCAACTCCTCTTACTCCTGTACTCCTGGTTATCTCCATATAACATCACGCATATTGCTGCAGTATTGGCTCATCACGAGCAGCTACAGCAGGCGCTGGAGTGTTGGAGATAATGATTATCAAGTCGGTACATACGGCAGTGACACCTGAAGAGGGTCAGCCATTATCCTGTACAACCTCCTGAAAGAAACACACACACAATTCAGATAAAAAACGAAATCAATAACAACTCAAGCTTACAATCGCATATTAATACGAATACGAGTGGAATTGGTTTTATTATTATTATTATTATTATTATTATTATTATTATTGGTAGTAGTAGTAGTAGTAGTGGCAGCACTATAGCTTATATTTATTATTTATTGCTATGATGTTCTCATTATTTCAGCCAGACATTGTGAATACCAGTTCATGTAAATATTTATTGTATTATTCGTATTATTGGACTCCATTAGGTTACAATTAAAAGATTTTAAAGGGCCCTTTCCAGTAAATTCTGCGATAAAGATAATTAGATTATCGGCCGGCCCACAGAGTTTGACCGTGCCTGGATAAATGGGGAGACAGGGCGGCGTCCTGCCACTTCTCCTCGCAGGCGTCGTGTGTCCGAGCTGCACACTTTGACATCACTGAGAAAACACCTCATTCATCAACCGGGCCAGTGAGTAAGAAGAAGTACTGCGGGGGTGGAGGTGGTGCTGGGGAGGGAAGGGGGAGGGTGGGTGGCTTTTTACCTCCCTGACAACTGCTCCGTGAGACGATAGAGATGGTGGGATGTGAAACAGTAGCGCCTGGTGTGGTTACTCCCTCTGATTAAGAGGAGAAGGAGAAAAAAAAAATGCTCAAAAACTTGCCAGGCAAGAAGACACCAGAGCGCTGCCCGTGCGTAAAAACGCGGGTCAGTGCGTAAAAGTGGGTCCCCCCCACCACATGAGCAGAGTTTTTAAATGAACATTTGCACATGGATTTACATGTGAGTCCATTACTCACACACTCATCACACCATAAAGTGAAACATTCAGAGCAGCGGGGATTATTTAAAAAAAACAGAGGCAGTGGTGTTGTCCAGCGGGAATAGTCTGCTGTAATCTTTCCAAAACGAGATGCAGTAATTCAATCAAACAACCTTTAAAATGCAACAGTAACATTAAAAAAACAAACAAACAACAAAGGCCCAAATAGATCATTACGAATGAATAACACACACAAATTAGCTGATATTAAAAATATTAATAATAATAATATAGCTGTACCATTAGTTGTGGTAAATTCGTGGTCATTGTGGACATGCAGAGTGACTGTGTTCACTGTAAAAAAATAAAAGAAAAATAATGATGATTGTTGTCATAAATAATAGCAGAGGCAGTTTTATAGTCAGAGTTTAGTATTGAATCATAGAGTCCAGCTTTGCAGCTTCAGAGGGTAGAAGAATTTCAATGTGTCTTATTTGCACACACTCAGAGGTGATAGTGAGTTTAGTCCACTGCATTTAGTCCATTGTCTTTAGAAACTACGAGTAATATAGAATTAATATTGTGATTATTGGTGGAAAGTTTGGTGCAGTATTTCCAAGGCCAGGCTAAAAGTACAGGTTACATATATATGTATGCATATACATGTAGACATATATATACATATATGTGGTCATCCTGTGTGCCACTTTCTGGGTGCTATGTACATAGAAAAAGGGACAATTACCTTTCTTTCTTTGTTTTATATTTTATTTGTTAAATATTCAAAGGCCTTGGGGTGTTCAGGGATAAAGAGTAAATTATAAAGTGTTTCATTCTTGACTGACATACTTTAAAACATGCTATCGTGTGTGTGAGAGAGATAGGTTTTAAACTTTTAAATTTAAAAAAGAGATTTTAAAATTTGAAAAGTAGATCGAGTTTGGGCAGAAATACAAATATACATCTGTGTTTGGGCAGCGGTGGTGGTGAAATGGGGGTGACACCAATAAATTGCCATGGGAAACAGAATCTGTAGGGCCAGCCCTGCATGAACAGCAACATGACAGAGGGCATTGGCAGCATAGGGATGCAGAAATAAAACTGCACATTTAAAGTTTATTGTTCCGTTTATAGTGACATAAGATGGCAGTATGAGGCCTTTCTGAGCAGCAGCAGTTGAAGCAGCAGCAGCAGCAGCAGCAGCAGTATAAGTATAGACCAGGTCTAATATTAGTGGCGAATGTGGCGTCGTGTGCACTTGAGTCTGCAGAGTCTGAGCTCCCTCCCATCCAGACTGAATGTAAACAGACACAAATACCTGCTTAATGGTTGCGAGTGTGATGAACCGGGAACTGTTAGTGTTAGTGCAGCTCTGTGAGCGCGCACCGTGGAGAAGAAGTAGAAGAAGACGACGAGCTGCAAATGAGGGGATGATTCAATTGACACCTCGCGCTACTTTTGATCACTGCACTCTGCTCTCATGTATATTGGGGCCTGAACGAATCACCCGCGCTTCAAAGCACACACACGTTCAATCCCCCATGAAAAGCGTCTGACTTAAATAAACTAATTTGCAGCAGATTAATCGATCGCTGCCCAGAGTACAGAGAATAAACAAAATGAATTTGCATCAGGACCTTGATAACAACAAATCCCTAATTTGATATTATTATTATTTATTATTATTTTTCTATTTTGCATTATCAATTAAAGGCGTACATGTATTAGTTGATACATTTTTTTAATTAACCCTCGTCCATGCAGAAGTACAACATAGTGGCCTAATGATAGTCTACGTGAGACAAAGAAATAATCTTGACTCGTTTACAGATTACATTTTATTAAACTAGATTAAGTGTGATTATCGAGGAATGGTGGAAGAAGCAATCCGAGGTTTAACCTTAAATAAACAGCAACGCAGCAGTGGGAATAAATAAATGATAACGTCCGATATTACAACTGGACTCTCTCTGTGTCTGACTGTAACACAGTTGTTCACAATAGATGATATTTCCTCGCCTCACACACGTTTTATAGCACAGCATTTTGGTTCAATTTATTATACTACTACCAATAGTAATATTAATAACAATAACAACAATAACTACGTTTCCCCCCAACGTGCATGTTAAGGCTAATCAAGCCATTTAATCAAGTCTAAAATACAAAATATATATATAAAAAAAATACAGATTATGAAACACACAAAAATGAGCAAATCCTACAAAAAAAGTCACATTCAAAGATGTTTTCTCACCTGTTAATGTGACATTTTTAGATACAATTGGGATTTAACTAATCCGTTTTTTTAAAGAAACACACAAAAAACAACAAACAACTAAAAAAACCTCTTTTTAAAAGTCTCAGTAGTGGAAGCACAGAAATAAGCCACATATTTACAATGTAAACAACACTTTTAAACTAAATGTTTAAAGGTTAAAAACAATGTTAAATGTTGGATTGTATTCAGCGCGTGCACTAAGACTTACAGATTGTCATGAGAAACTGATCAGGGTTTTGTTTTTAATAAATGAAACAGCAGATCAGCTGGCGAGGAGATGGACATCCATCCCTCTGTGAAAGTGTCACAGACTTGATTACATTTGCATGTTCTCATGAGTTACAGACTTGATCAAGTCTCTTCTCTCTCTTTCTTCTTTCTTTCTTTCTTTATTTCTCTCTCTCTCTCTCTCTCTCTCAGTGTGATTGATTGGAGGAGTTCATAGGCTCGCACCCCCACCGTGTTTGCAGCAGTTGACGCTGCACATGATTGGTCCGCCTCCTGCAGTCGCTCTCACCGCAAGCGCCTCCTCTCATAAACGGAGTCAGAGCGCACCAGCGTTTCCCAGATACTTCCAGGAGAAGCAGCGGCTCGCATTGACAACTTTTGAGCGCGACCTATGGCACAAAACTAGCAGGTATGTGGCGAAGAAGCGACTCGTATTTAACCTCTTTATTCACCTTTTAGAGATTTTCCTTAGTCTTTCGTGGTTTTTTGAATGTAGTGTCGAGCGCACCAACAGGAACTCACTCATCAATTCAGGGTATCGTGTGTTTTTTTTTTTTTTTATCACTCCAGTCAACCTCTCGGTCCTTATCTGTTTCGGGTCTTATCAAATGGTTATCTCTTTTTTGCTGTGAAGACATATTGCGTTTTGTTTCCTATCTGATATATGTGTGCGTGTGTGTGTGTGCGCGCGCGCGTGTGTGGGAGGACAGGGATTTGACACGGACGGCTGGCTCCATGTGCCTTTTAAGCGCTCACGATAGAAGTATGGCAGTCACTGTGGACTGGGTGTTTTATATTGGATGATATAGAGCGAGTGAACGTTAGTGAAATGATCCACCAGACTCTCGTTTTATGCGTTTTTGTGCTCAAGTGAAGATGAAAACAAACTCTACATCAGAGCTGGATTTGCGTTTTTCCACAACATCTGCGCGTCTCTGTCCAGACGTATTTGGAAAGCTTTCAGGATTCAGTTGTTGTCCAGACTTCACTAACTGTCCTCCTTCATTTTCTTACATTCTACAGGGTGGACTACTCCCTGACCACTTTTATTAACTCCTAAGGTGTATGGAAATTGCTCCTGGATGGACCTGGGCGAAAACAGCTGGTCCATGGTCAAGCGAGAAGCATCCAGCAGCCCAGGCTCACCGGCTGAGCAGAGCTACCTGTCCGGTGACAGCAGGAGGGACGTTCCGACCTCGGAGGGGTTGAGGACACCTCCGAGTGAGCTTGACGCACTGGGCCACCGCCGCTCCGACGGCAGATCAATACACTCCTACGTTCACTTCGGACACCACAACAACACCCTGACCACTGCCGAGGACGTCCCGCTGTTTACGGACTTGGATCAGGGCAGTAAACTCGTCCTCTCCAGCGGTGCGCACAAGGCGAGCTTGTTGGTGGACTCAGCCGACATGTACCAAACACTGGCCATCGCCGCAGCCCAAAGCCAGACTGGATATGATTCCTCCTCTGGTGGTTATATGCACTCCAACCCCAACTCTCCCGTGTACGTGCCCAGTTCCCGAGTGGGCCCCATGATCCCAAGCCTGTCTTACCTGCAGGCCAGCGGCTCTGCGCAGCCCAGCCACGCCGTCTCCAGCCACTCGGTCTGGTCACAGTCCGCGCCGGAGAGCCCCTCGTACAACACCGGGAGCCCGCACACCTCCAGCCGGTTCCACTATCCCCCAAGTCCGCCCATGAATAACGGAACGCCGAGAGACAGCGGATACAGCAACATAAACATGAGCAACCGAGACCAGTACGGCCTCTCTCGGCCCCTCAGCGGCACCTACGCGAGTCCATACTCTCCATATGTTGCACCACAGCTCTCCCAGCTGCCCTCGCCTTGGCCCGGAGGACCCTTCGAGAACACCATGCTGCACACTCTGCAGAGCAGGAGTGGGCCCTTGATCCGAGGACCAAACGGAGGTAAGACCCCCTCAAAAGAAAAAAAAATATTGTGAATGTGAAAAGTGATGGAACTGATTTCATTCTCACTGTCTGGGATGAAAACCATGTTTTTGTAACATAACTCCATGTCCGCGTGAGAGCCAAAGCTCAAAATTAAAATAAAAAAAGGTTCGATCCAAACGATGTTTGACAAAGAATCCTTCCACAAAAATATTATTCATTTGTTAAAAATTATCTAGTTTGATCTGAGTGAAAAAATATTTATGGAAAAAAACCCGGTCTATTTCAGTGCGCAGACCAAGAATTTGGTCTAAAATGATACAATTATATAAAAAGAAAATATTCATGAAGTCATTTTTTAACATGAGCGTATATGTTTGGTTTACCAGCCTTCACGCGCTTTTATTATTATTAATAATAATAATAATAATAATAATAATAATAATAATAATAATGATAATAATAATAATAATAATAATAATGATGATGATGATGATGATGATAAAGATGATGATAATGATGATGATAATGATGATGATGATGATGTGTAGGCCCGTGTGAAACCTGTGGATCTGATTTGATTTCCTTCACCTGACATAAGGCAAATTGCAGACTTTTTTTATTTATTTTTCACGCACTCATTTTTTTCTCTCTCTTCAGTTTCAGATATTCTGGACGATTTGGGGGAGAGCAGGGAGTGCGTCAACTGCGGCTCCATCTCCACGCCGCTGTGGAGGCGCGACGGCACGGGCCACTTTCTCTGCAACGCCTGTGGCCTGTACAGCAAAATGAATGGACTGAGCAGGCCATTAATTAAACCACAGAAACGGACGGTAAGCAGAGAGAACACTTCACCGTTCACTTTTTTACCTAAACCATTCAAACAATGGACGAAAGTCATCGGTAAATTACCAGTGGTTCATCTTCTAATGTCCAGCCTAAGGTGACACGTGTATTTAGTTAAATACAATATATGTTACCCATGTTTGTTCTTAATTCATATGCAGAAATCTACAGCTATAATAAACCTCACAACACATACTTTAAACAATCGTTGCTCAGCATGGAAATGTCTCTGTAAACGTGTTAAATGTAGTTTCAAACACACGAAAAAGGTGCTGATTTAATTTAACTGAACTCACACATAGAAAGCGTGAAGGTAATTAATCATGCACTTAATCAGTCACCCACTCTGGTCCGGTGCTTGTGTTGAGTAATTTAATCTGAATAGGCGACACAGGGGCCAAATCCTTTCCTGCATGGTGCCATTACGCAGCATTACGCACAGATTTCTTTGTTTAAAGCAGGAAATCAAACGTAGCGTTTATATGAACACTCCTTGAAATGAACATCCTGTGCGTAAAAAGACAGTTAAATGGAGGTCATAATAGATGCTGTATTATTGTTAGGAAATAGTGTGTAAGTGGCCGAGTCGTAATCCAATTGGAGTGTGGCTTTTCCTTCACAGCTCATTTCCCCTTGCTTATGTTTCAGTATTATATATTTTTTTTTAAATCTCAAAAAAGGTCTAATATCATGTTTTGTTATTTATCACCAGTCCACGTCCAGAAGAATCGGTCTGTCCTGCGCTAATTGTCAAACCAGCACCACCACTCTTTGGCGCAGAAATGCGGAGGGAGAGCCGGTGTGTAACGCATGTGGCCTCTACACAAAATTACACGGGGTGAGTAGAGATTTTATTTCACACGCCCCCTCCCTCCTTAATATATCCCTTAATTATTCCGTTTTGATCCTTAATTCATCAAAAATCTGTTAATTTAAAACAAACAAAAAAAAATAATAAATAATGTGTGTCCATAAATGACCCCATCCGCAGGTACCTCGACCGCTCGCCATGAAGAAAGAGGGAATTCAGACAAGAAAAAGAAAACCGAAAACACTGAATAAAACAAAGGGATCCTCTGGTGAGTTTGTGAGAGCACATACTGTACAATACAAATCAAGGTGTTGCCTTTTACACTTGTGATATTAAACAACAAACTCAATGTTTTACAGGAAATAACAACTCTATCTCTATGACACCTACATCCACCTCTTCATCCAATTCTGAAGACTGTTCAAAAACAAGCTCTCCTTCTGCACAAGTGTCAGGGGTAAGACGTTCTATATGTTATATATTATTTCTCTATGTATTATAATGTGAGTAGTAATATTATAAACTTTAATTTTTGCTTCATTTTATTTGAATTCAAAGCATCACAGAGACAGCTATTTTGACATTTCTATTAAAGGGCACATGGGTGAGAAGAAAGAAAGAAAATGTATTTAAATAAAATCTGTGTGATCAGTTATACAGGTAGAAATGTGTGGAAAAACCTGTGTTGTTTGTTCCATTTGAACAGAAAAGTACACATTTTATATCAGCCGCAACAATAATAAAATAAAAATAGAGGGAATAATATATTTTTTTTAATTGTAAATGGGTTACAGGATGTTGCACAGACAGCAGAAAAGAGTATTAATAATGTGATAAAACCCCTTCTAGTTATTTTAAAAGTCAAGCTTTGTAGTGTTGCCTCCTCCACAAAGTGTCATTTTCAGTGCGGCCTTCACTGCAGCACCTGTTTCAATAAAACACTCACACTCACAGGCATTGACGGATGCTTTGTGGTGATGACTGTTGCTTTACAGACTGTAATGTTACAGTAAAATTAGTTTCACATTTTTCTCAGGATCTGTAGATTTTTCCGCCCCAGTTGTGTCATGCAAGGGGTATTTGAATCCTGAAAAACCAAAAAGTGAATCAGTCTAGTGGCAGCTTTTCACACACAATAATAACCCTGTTGTTTTTTTTTTTTGCTCTGTTGTTGCAGGTCAGTTCGTCCGTGCTGTCCAGCTCAGGGGAGGGAACAGGCTCCGGCTCAGTGATGAAGTATCCGGCACAGGACAGCCTGTACACCAGCGTGGGCTTGACTCAGCCATCAGATGTAGCTTCAGTGAGGGGTGAACCCTGGTGTATGGCCTTAGCTTGAACAACTAAATCTTTTTTTTTTTTTTTTTTGGGAGGACAGCAATCCCCGGCCCCTTCTGTCTGGATGCTCTGTGTTGTGGAAGTATTTCGAGGGACATTGTTTGTTTCCTTCCTTGCAGAAGAAGCGTTGGACGGTGGGGTGGGGTGGGGGTTGGGGGGGGGGGGGGTTGCGAAGAAGGGTGAGACCACTTCAGGTCATGCTGCAGACTTGAACCGAGACTGGAGTATCTGCCATTTTTCTCCAGATTGGTGTGGGGATCTTGTTGCCTTTAAAAAGAAAAATAAAAAAGTAAAAAAAAAAAAAAGAAAGAAAGGGAAACGCCAGGCTAGATGATCAACGTTTGGCCCACTGTGGATAGTTTCTGGACCCTGCCGTGCACTCGATTTATCCCACACTGCCATGACACAGAGGCCATCGTGTACATAACGGATTTTCCTCTCTGAAGAGAAAGCTGTTGTTTGGATACAGGCGCTTCCTAAAGCGCTGTACTACTTCTAATAAGTACATTTAGATTTTACTTTTCTTTCCACAACTGGAATCGTGCCGCAAGTGCCAAGACAACATTTATGAATCAAAAGAAGAAAGAGAAAAATATTTATAAATCTTCCAATGTTGAAAACATGGTTATGATTGTTAATAAAGATATCAATATAGAGTAGAAGTAAAGCCATTCTGATGCCTTCTTTTCTATCCCCCCCCCCCCCCCCCTCCTTTATAAGTGGTTGTTGTAGTACAGTAGTGTTGAATCTGCACATGTTTTCCACTGAAAGCTCTTACTGTATTTGACTGAAACTCGTGTGGTTTAAACAGGGTATAAATGACTGTGTCATGTAGTGTGTTTGTTTGATTCATTGTGAATATGAACTCCTTCAGACTAATTTCTGATGTCGAAACATTTCGGCTGTAGCGTGAAGGTACTTCCCTCAGAGCAGAGAAGCCGTTGGATGGATTTGTTTGAACAAAGCACACCCAGACTAGCTGTGAGTCCACTGACCTTTATGTTACAAGACATAAACTGCAAAAAAAACAAAAAAAAGAAGACTGTCGGCTGCACAACCTGATTCATTGCAAACCGTGTAACCTTCACAATGCAAGCATGTACTGTTGCATCTTTTATTTTTATTTTTATTTTTTTTTACCAGAATTAGAGCAATGTGGAGAGTGAGGTCACCTCTGAACAAACCCATGTTACTTTGATGACTTTGACTAAGGATTAAAGGGAGTGTAACGACAATGTTGAAGCAGACAATGAGCAAAAATAAATAAAGACAGCAAACAGTTTATATTACAATTTAATTGTCATTAGTATTTGCACGTGCACACACACGCTGCATCTGCAGCAAAATGGGCGGCATGCAGAAGCCATGGTGTGGGCGGAGTCTTCAAAAAAAGCCAATCAGGAAAATAAAATAAAAACAGCAGTTGATTTTGACGTGAAACTCAACACAAGCAGAGTTTTTCATTTTATCTTCATTTTTTTTCCTTGTCATTCATTCTGGTGGACTTATTTATTTCTTTAAATGCCATGTTTATCAGCATTTGTTTTTCTTATTTGTTTTTTTTTTTCTGGAGCATTATAAGAAATTATTTTTTATTTAAATTTAATCCAATAAATTGTTTCTGGTGATGCCAATGAATTTACAGTCACCCTGTGTAATTAATATGACTCGATATTAATATATTCCCCCCCCCCCCCCGTTTTCAGACTAAATAAAAAGAGAGTTTGCTTTTAAGATGTTTTGAATGTTAGGAGATGAGGAAAACACGAGCCCTGGATTTCCTGGATGTTTTTTAAAAGACTGTATTCAGACATTTTCAGGTTGTTTTTTTTGCCTCCACACTTAAGCCTTTGAGATTTTCTTTTCTAGCAGCAGCCACTGAAGGCCCTTTCCTTTGTCCTCTTGAAACCAAGCAGCTCAAAGTACCTGTCACATTGTTTACAATACTTAAGCGAATATGGCCTGCGTGAGTAATACCACCTGAAATGATTTTTTTTTTTTTTGGAGATGGCCAAGATTCATGTCCGGGCTTAGTGTTATCGGTCTGCTCTTTGACATATTGATTTAGCGGAGTTTATTGAGTGTGGAGGAATGTGCAAAAGTTTTGACATGAACACATACTCTTGCAACCGTTACTTCAGCTGGTCTTCACACAGAACCGGGGCGACACGGTCACTTTATTCAAGCCAAAGAACATCCACTACACACTTGTGTTAGTGAGTCCGGTGTGGAGTGAGGCTGCAAATGGAGAATGGAAACATTTGGCATGCGTTTATTTGGTGCCAGGTGTTAAATAAAACTCAATCTGTACACCGAGACCACCGGGCGTTAAGTGCTCGAGCTTCCAGGCAGATGGATTACAAGACTGCACCTTCAGATATGTAAATTTAAAAAACTAGTGTTAAATTCAAAACACCGGTAAATATTTATGGCTTTCATTATTTATGACGTGGTTCCACCTTGGCACTGTCTTAACTGGTATCCATGGTTGCTGCGAGGGAGGACGTGTAAACACTGCAGCGCAGCAAAACCCTCCCTGAGTTCTCGTCGGGATGGATGTTCACAAAGCTGGGGGTCACATCAACCGCCACATGCACACGGAACAGTACGGTACAGCACAGTGTAGTTCAGCTCGACACGGCGCGGTTTAGAACGGCAGCCTGTCAATCAACTCCACAGAGAAGAAGGAGAAGGCGACACAGTAAACACAAGGTAACAATGGAGGACGTCCCGCCTTTAATGTTCTTTCTACGTGGCGTGTGGCTGTTTTATTTAAAAGAAAGCTGCAGTGTTGACACAAAAAACGGCGCCATTTTGTGTTTCCACCAATCGGTACTATTCGGTTCAGTGTGGTACATTGGTCGACTTTATATGTTTCCATTGTCAGATGCTGAAAAGGTTCCCAAAATAACCGATCCATACTGCCAGGGTGGAGCTAAAACTGCAGACTTTTCTAACCTGTCTTCTTCTTGTGATCAACAGCTACATGCCAAAAGGAAAAGAATTGTGCACTGCTAAATGTCCCCTAGGTTCTGTGTCACACTCTTCTTCTTCATCTTCATTGTGTTGCACCGGTACGACGTCATGCTATATTATGTAGCTGAGGCAGATTCCAGCCCACACACCCCACAGAGGAACTGTTGCAACCAGGAACGATACAGATCAGTTATTTTGGCGGCCTTCACAACTTTAAGCAATGGATTCGCACATAATTGCTTAACACACTGAGCTGTACCAAACTGTACCACTTGGTGGAAACGGGCTGAGGTGATGCAAGCTAAAGCTGGCGGTTAGTGTTTGTGAGAGTGATGGAGACGGACACAGAGTCGCAGCTTTTCTGCCCAGAGGAATGATCAAACGCTGGACAGCGGGGGGGGAAACAGATTGGGTGGCTGAGACAGACGCAGAAGAACACAGATATCTTGATGGCTGTGCAGGGTTGAAAGTCCTCCCAAAGTAAACAGTACATGTTAACCCAACAGCAGCAACAGCAGCAGCAGCAGCAGCAACAGCAGACTACAGGCCCTGAGGCTGTTTGACCATGGGGAAGCAGCACAGTATGGCCCAGTGGCTCCCATAGGAGATGCCATGTTGATCTTTCCATGTTGCCTTTCAAAGGAGGGCACCGCTGGCCCTGCCTCCGGAAGAGATGTGATCTCTGACTCAGCCCTTTTGGGTTTCCTCGACAGACACTGGGGCACATGGTGGTAGAAAAAAGAAAAAAAAAAGTACCAACATGATAGCTGTGAGTGGCTTGCGAGGTCCTTTTAAATGTCGAGTACTGTCAACAGATCAAGTGGAAAGTAGTTTTCGGTGAATATGAATCTTTATTGTCAAGTAAAGGGAATTTTATTTATATCGCCCCAATATCACAAACACAATTTGCCTCGAAGTGACGCCCTCTGTCCTTATACCCTCGCACAGAGGAGGGTTCCCTCTCCCAGGACGGACAGACGGGCAGTAGGTGTCATCTTGCCCCAATGCCATCTGGGGTAGTTTCCAGCTCCTCATGTGACCCTCAGAAAAAGGACAAGCCGTAACTGAAGGGCAGATGAGGATAATAATATTAATGTTAGCAGTAATGAGTAGCTATATAAAGTATAGTAATAGATGTAGATGAAGCTCTCAAATCAAATGTATTGTGTTTTCACATTCATAGAAAGTTCAGTGGTGTTGTCAGAGCCGTGTCCACGGAGCGTTCGCCCTTTCACTCACTTTAGTAAGCACTCTTGGAATGGATAAAGGCATCTCCTCCACCCTTGTCAAACTCTGAGTCTCACACACAGGAAGTTTGTTTCACACAAGGGGAACTTGCAGTTCAAAAATAACAAGTCAACCGCCCTCTTTCTTTAATAATTAATCATTAATAAGTAACAAAAATAACTGAACGGCTGTGAAGTGGCCTCATGTAGTGTAGAGATGACATCATATAGCTATGGATAGACTTATTACTGAGAAACAGTGGGAGGGAGGTGTTAGAGTGAAGGATACTTGTTGTGGTGAAGAGTGAAATTCAGCGGGTGTGACAGTATGTGCTCAGCCTGACTCTGACTCTGTGTGTGTGTGTGTGTGTGTGTGTGTACAAACACGTGTGTGAGTGCATGTCATCAGGATTGCCAGGAAGTTGTCGGGGATGGGAATTCATGTGAGGAAATACTGAACGCTCAGAGTGGAGGGAAAGACAAAAGAGGTTTGTTATGACCAAAAAGGGGGAAAAAAAAGTTACAACCCTTCAAACTAAAACGTCATATCACACGTGGCAGAAAGAAAAAAAGTCAGAATCAAAACATCTTACGTGTAACTCGTAAAACATTTAATAGTACACACATTACATGGGCTGTAAATGCCTGTCATGCAAATGTAATTCTATCTATTCTATTAGATGCAAATGAGATATTCAGCTAAATCCGGTATAGACCTGGTTCTGTATGTGAATGCAGAGATATAAATAATTCATAAAAAAATAATAATAAAAAATATATATATATTTGACTTGCAAATATATATATTTTTGTTTTTTTTATTTTGCAAATTGCTCCTGCAAAACAATTGGCAAAATTCAAATTCTCTCTGTCTAAAAAAGCAAAAAGCTGTCAGTGATGCTTCTGTTCATGGTCTACTGATAATATGGGACACACGCCCTGCATCACGTCTTTCAAACTGTTCCTGGCTGGACCTAGGAAGAAAGAAGAAACAAGGTATTTCCCATCATTCGGCAAAACTGCCATGGAAATGATCCAAAATGGCCCTGAAACACATTTAACAGGGGCAAAACAAATAAGGTTATAGAGTTAGTTTCCTACTCTGTAGAGGCCGCTGGGAACTTTCTGCCATGAATATTGTGCCAATCGTGCACTTAGGCGACACAAACATGGGCTTTAAAGTTCCTGAGTTAATCAGCTGTTGACAGAGGTTTACACAATATTTGATGTAAAATGCCATGAAAATGTTACAATGACCTTAGATGACAAAAAAACACAAAAAATACATACTTTTTTATTATGAAAAACACAACCCAGGCGCCAAGTTGTCAACTGAACTTCCCCCTCAACAGTAGAAACAATAGTTTTTATACCATTGCAGGGACGGGCCCGACACAATTTGACTATCAAATCAATTCCTAGTTGTAGATAAAGCCGCCGCAGTTGTGTCAGGTAAGAGTTCAGTTACTCTCTAATGGGAAAGTTATTTCATTACCAAGTCGTCTGCCTGAAGGAGTCTGCGCTTTGAAACTCAGCCACTAAATCATGCAAGTTTCCTCTGACGTCGCAATCCAAGAAGTATGCTGAGATTCTTGTGGGTTCAGTTTAAGGTTACAGCTATCTCTCCTCTCCTACGAGCCCCGACACTCAGCCTTGTGTCCAAGGCGTTTTGAATTAGCTTCAGCGCGCTCGTGTATGGGAACCCAAGCCTGACGCCAAATGCAATACTTCCCCGAGTATTTCTGTCAGAGCCCCGGCCTTTCAAAACAAAACACGGTGAAATCACAGCGGGCTTGTTTTAATCAATTAAACATATGTCAACAAGCAAAATGCTAATCATTGTCCCAACAGGGAGAACGCATTCTCTCCTGGTGATGTATGATCACAAGTCAATCATGACTGTGAAAGGACTCGGGGACAAAACCTAACACTAAACCCACACTGGCTTCGGTTTCAGTGTTTTGGACGGATGAAATCTACTTTTTGTGGATGACTTTTTGTGAGAATAAGTGGCATAAATCTTTCCGGATTGTTTAAATTCATCATTAAGCACGTCTGGTGTGTAACAGACAAAACAGCAGAGTGAGTCAGTGACGGGTGATTTCCGTGCTCCATCGTTGCACAGCGTGTTTGCTTGTTTGTGTTTCTGTGTTTGACTTGGACCAGAAAGGAGACGCTGAGCTCCAAACGTCCAGCCTCGTAGAGAATCTACACGGAGTCATTGCTTTAGTCATTCGGGTCAAAGCGGGGATATAAATTCTGGGATTTTACCAGACCCTCCTACCCAGAATGCAACACCGCTTCTCAGACTTTAGGACCCACAGTCTTTTCCTGAAAGAAGTATGCTTGTGTAAACACCATTTGGCTCACTGAAGTCTTGAAATGTCATAAATTTTCATCTGGAGCTCAAGTTAGCAGCCGAGCCTCGTGGTGGGGATGAAGGATAAAGTGCAGGATGCAGCAGCCTCATGGAGGAGACCTCTCTGCTGCAACTGAGACCTCCAAGGATTACTCCTGATAACCAAATGAGCATCTCGATAACACGCTTTCATGGCAGGCTCCCAAACATGAGACAAAAATGAAAGGTTCAGTGTGTAAAAGTTAGTGACATCTCATGGTGAGACTGCAAACTGCAACAACAACAACAAGGAGGAGGACTCTTCCACTCACTCCTCCCTTTCCTAAGTGTGTCAGGGAACCACGGTGGCCTTTGCGTACCAGAAAGGATGTAGACACTCTTTCACAAGTCTTTTCCTCTCTCCCTTTCTCGATCTGCTGTTTCCTCTTCCTTCTTCTTTGTTTGTGCATTCATTTTTCTGTGGGTGGAGCTATTCTTCATTTGTGTAGCACGCTTTGACTTCAAAATGCAAAACACACACTGTTACACAGTTATGCACTGAGGTCATTTACTTATGGTCTGCATGCTGGCTTCAGATACCTCTCCCTTAGGGTGCATTCACACAAAAGTTGTCCTGCATTAACCAATAGATGTTCATTGTTTTTTTGTCTGCTCCTTCACTAATTCTTAATGCAGCGCCACCTCAGGCGGGGAGGGGACTACGCTATTCAAAAGGTTCCTTTCAATGTTGCAACCCCCCAATCGTACCGAGTCTAGCAGACATTAAAGTCGTGTGAAAACGACTTTAAAGAGAACACGTATGTAGATAATGGATGCGCGATCCATGCTTCCTATTCTTCTGTGCAGTCTTTATGAAGCGAATATGTATAGCAACGGCTATTCACTAAAGTCTAAAGTTAGGAGACACAGATAAAAATAGGTGCCACAGGGAAACAACCCTCACTGTCGGCTGTGTGGGATTATAATATTATTGCAGGGATTTTTTTATAGGTCACACACACACACACACACTGTGTGGGTTTTATGAGTATTTATAGGCTTTTACAACAAGAACCTCTCGGCAGAATTATGGGCTGTGTGAGAATAACTACTTTTTTGCTCTTTCTTTTACAAGGCCATTGTGGTTAGGAGTCAATTGTTGGATAAAATAACGATAATTTACCAATGAAAGATAATGTTCTGAGTGATTTGAATGTGAGTAGATGTTATAATTGGCTTTATTTCACTCAAAACACAGTGATTCATCAGTGTATTATCAAATCATATGGTTAAAAAAAATAAATAAAATAAATCATAGCAGTTGGTTCTAATTTACCTCTTCATTATAGTGATTTTGTTAAAGTCAAACTGATTCCTTCAATTACCTCGGGTGTAATTGCGTTACACAGCTGCGCTTCCCAGTTTTACCATCAAATAAACCTGCAGCTGCTCGAGTAAAACGCTCACATTTGATTCATGGTGGATACATTTGACTGATTTCTGAGATCTCTGCTCTCTGCCACAAAGCAAACCAGTGGCTATACCAAAATAACACCCGCGCTGTAACATGCCGTATCTCATGTCATCATACGAAACATAAAGTCTGATGTGAACCCAGTGACTGAATACAACAACAGAGCGGCTTCCTTGTGCTCCCCTGACCAGGCAGACCCTTTGGCTGAGGCGTCCAATTAATTATAGACATGACTTTAAAACTTCCTGTTTTTCCCTCCTTAATTAAGCCAATCTGCCCCGCTGCTCTGAAGAGAGGAAATACCTCAAAATAGTTCCCAATTTCAGCACATTCAATTATTTTGTGCTTGGGACAGATTGCATCAGCCGCGTTAATGTACGGATCAACAGTGTTTGATCACAGGGAAATTACGTCTGTCATTTCTTCCTGCTTCGGCCCCGGAATAATGTGGGAATTGTGCATGAGAGAATTGAGAGCCGGTGCCCGAGATGGGCACGAATTAGCAACTACGTGCCCCGAGTCAGGCCCATCCAACATCAATCTCTGTCTGACATGTTTATTATTACACTCATGTGTTCACTTATTCTGAGGACAGAGGGAAAAGAAATCCTGATTTATGCCTCCACTGTTACCCTTTCCTGTCCTCATTTGTGAAAACAAAATTCCAGTGAATTCCTGCAGTATTAACACTAAGCAGTTATGAGGTCAAGCTTTCACTTACACTGCAGAATTCAACCCAAGTACTGTATGCACAGATACTTTTGCTACTTGGTGCAATGCAGCACTGCTGCGTCCGTGTTAGCTAAAGTAAAGGAGTCTGCACACAAACTGACAAACTGACCTTGACAGCAGACACACTCCATATCTGTCTCTGCCCTTTTCTCTCTCTCGCTCTCTCTCAGTAACACTGAATCTACAGCCAGTGCTCATGAGCACCAAGTCAACTCGCCTGTTATCACAAATGCGCCACACTTGTTGAATACCTGCCAGTGTTTTTCAGAGGCGCCCTTTTCAACTCTGAACTGAAACTCACCTCCAGGCCTCGCCCTCTTTTTCACTGGGAAACAGGAAAAAGGAGAGAGTGAAGACATTAAATGCAGAAGGGGAATTTTACGTCAAGTATTCAGAAAACTCTGGAGCCGAACAGAACGCAGTGGAAAGTGACACATTCTTTCATTCCTCATACGCTGTGAATAACACCTATTGTTCCCGGCCGTGGTGTTTATGCGTCAGATTAGTGAGGTAATAATAACATTAATGATCATAATATTGAAGCTTAAATTATACAGCACTTTCCATAACATGGTTATGACTTTTTATTTATTTTGGACAACATACTAACCTATGGCTTTTTTTGACTGATTTTGGACGGCATACTATACTATGACTTTTTTGACTGATTTTGGACGACATACTATACTATTACTCTTTTTGGATGATTTTGGACAACATTCTATACTATGACTTTTTTTGGTGATTTTGGACAACATACTATACTATGACTTTTTTGACTGTTTTTGGACGACATACTATATAGTATGACTTTTTTGGGCGATTTTGGACGACATACTATAGTATGACTTTTTTGAATGATTTTGGACAACATACTATAGTATGACTTTTTTGACTGTTTTTGGACGACATACTATAGTATGACTTTTTTGAATGATTTTGGACAACATACTATACTATGACTTTTTTGACTGTTTTTGGACGACATACTAGAGTATGACTTTTTGGGGTGATTTTGGACGACATGCTAAAGTATGACTTTTTTGACCGATTTTGGACGACATGCTATACTATGACTTTCCTTACTGATTTTGGACGACATACTATAGTATGACTTTTTTGGGTGATTTTGGACTACATGCTTTACTATGTGTTTCCTGACTCATTTTGGACAACATACTAAAGTATGACTTTTTTGGGTGATTTTGGACGACATGCTATACTATGACTTTTTTGACTGTTTTTGGACGACATACAATACTATGACTTTTTTGACGACATACTATAGTATGACTTTTTTGACTGTTTTTGGACAACATACTATTGTATGACTTTTTTGTGTGATTTTGGACGATATACTATACTATGACTTTTCTGACTGATTTTGAACGACATACTATAGTATGACTTTTCTGACTGATTTTGGACGATATACTATAGTCTGACTTTTTTGTGTGATTTTGGACGACATGCTATACTATGACTTTTTTGACTAATTTTGCACGACATACTATAGTATGACTTTTTTGACGATATACTATAGTCTGACTTTTTTGGGTGATTTTGGACAACATACTAAACTATGACTTTTTTGGGTGATTTTGGACGACATGCTATACTATGACTTTTTTGACTGATTTTGGACGACATACTATACTATGACTTTTTGACGACATACTATAGTTTTGTATGACTTGTATGACTTTTTTGGGTGATTATGGACGACATACTTTACTATGACTTTTCTGACTGATTTTGGACGACATACTAAAGTATGACTTTTTTGACAAATTTTGGACCACATACTATAGTATGACTTTTTTGACTAATTTTGGACTACATACAATAGTATGACTTTTTTGACTGATTTTGGACGACATGCTATAGTATGACTTTTTTGACTGATTTGGGATGAGATGCTATACTATGACTTTTTTGACTGATTTGGGATGACATGCTATACTATGACTTTCTTGACTGATTTTGGATGACATACTATACTATGACTTTTTTGACTGATTTTGGACGACATACTATAGCATGACTTTTTTGGATGATTTTGGACAACATACTATAGTATGACTTTTTGACTCTTTTTGGATGACATACTATAGTATGACTTTTTTGGGTGATTTTGGACGACATACTATACTATGACTTTTTTGACTGATTTTGGACGACATACTAAAGTATGACTTTTTTCACTGATTTTGAACGACATGCTATACTATGACTTTTTTGACTGTTTTTGGACAACATACTATTGTATGACTTTTTTGTGTGATTTTGGACGACATACTATACTATGACTTTTCTGACTGATTTTGAACGACATACTATAGTATGACTTTTTTGGGTGATTTTGGACAACATACTTTACTATGACTTTTCTGACTGATTTTGGACGATATACTATAGTCTGACTTTTTTGTGTGATTTTGGACGACATGCTATACTATGACTTTTTTGACTAATTTTGCACGACATACTATAGTATGACTTTTTTGACAACATACTATAGTCTGACTTTTTTGTGTGAGTTTGGACGACATGCTATACTATGACTTTTTTGACTAATTTTGCACGACATACTATAGTATGACTTTTTTGACAACATACTATAGTCTGACTTTTTTGGGTGATTTTGGACGACATACTTTACTCTGACTTTTCTGACTGATTTTGGACGACATACTATAGTATGACTTTTTTGACTAATTTTGGACCACATACTATACTATGACTTTTTGACGACATACTATAGTTTTGTATGACTTGTATGACTTTTTTGGGTGATTATGGACGACATACTTTACTATGACTTTTCTGACTGATTTTGGACGACATACTAAAGTATGACTTTTTTGACAAATTTTGGACCACATACTATAGTATGACTTTTTTGACTAATTTTGGACTACATACAATAGTATGACTTTTTTGACTGATTTTGGACGACATGCTATAGTATGACTTTTTTGACTGATTTGGGATGACATGCTATACTATGACTTTTTTGACTGATTTGGGATGACATGCTATACTATGACTTTCTTGACTGATTTTGGATGACATACTATACTATGACTTTTTTGACTGATTTTGGACGACATACTATAGCATGACTTTTTTGGATGATTTTGGACGACAAACTATAGTATGACTTTTTGACTCTCTTTGGATGACATACTATAGTATGACTTTTTTGGGTGATTTTGGACGACATACTATACTATGACTTTTTTGACTGATTTTGGACGACATGCTATACTATGACTTTTTTGACTGATTTTGGACGACATACTATAGTATGACTTTTTTGACTGTTTTTGGACAACATACTATTGTATGACTTTTTTGTGTGATTTTGGACGACATACTATACTATGACTTTTCTGACTGATTTTGAACGACATACTATAGTATGACTTTTTTGGGTGATTTTGGACAACATACTTTACTATGACTTTTCTGACTGATTTTGGACGATATACTATAGTATGACTTTTTTGACAACATACTATAGTCTGACTTTTTTGTGTGATTTTGGACGACATGCTATACTATGACTTTTTTGACCAATTTTGCACGACATACTATAGTATGACTTTTTTGACAACATACTATAGTCTGACTTTTTTGGGTGATTTTGGACGACATACTTTACTCTGACTTTTTTGACTGATTTTGGACGACATACTATAGTATGACTTTTTTGGGTGATTTTGGACGACATGCTATACTATGACTTTTTTGACGACATACTATAGTTTTGTATGACTTTTGTATGACTTGTATGACTTTTCTGACTGATTTTGGACGACATACTATAGTATGACTTTTTTGACTAATTTTGGACCACATACTATACTATGACTTTTTTGACGACATACTATAGTTTTGTATGACTTTTGTATGACTTGTATGACTTTTCTGACTGATTTTGGACGACATACTATAGTATGACTTTTTTGACTAATTTTGGACCACATACTATAGTATGACTTTTTTGACTGATTTTGGAATACATACTTTAGTATGACTTTTCTGACTGATTTTGGACGATATACTATAGTCTGACTTTTTTGTGTGATTTTGGACGACATGCTATACTATGACTTTTTTGACAAATTTTGCGCGACATACTGTAGTATGACTTTTTTGACAACTTACTATAGTATGACTTTTTTGACTAATTTTGGACAACATACTATACTATGACTTTTTTGACTAATTTTGGACAACATACTATACTATGACTTTTCTGACTGATTTTGGACGACATACTATAGTATGACTTTTTTTTTAAATTTTGGACTACATACTATATTATGACGGGCCACACGGTGGTGTAGTGGTTAGCACTCTCGCCTTGCAGCGAGAAGACCCGGGTTCGAGCCCCGGTTGGAACAAGGGCCTTTCTGCATGGAGTTTGCATGTTCTCCCCGTGTGTGCGTGGGTTCTCTCCGGGTACTCCGGCTTCCTCCCACAGTCCAAAAAACATGCAATGTGGGGATAGGTAAATTGGACACTCCAAATTGACCATAGGAGTGAGTGTGAGAGTGAATGGTTGTTTGTCTCTATCTGTGTGTGGCCCTGCGATGGACTGGCGAACTGTCCAGGGTGTACCCCGCCTATCGCCCGATGTAGCTGAGATTGGCACAGCACCCCCCGCGACCCTCTAGCAGAGGATTAAGCGGTAGATGATGACTGACTGACTGACTTTAGTATGACTTTGTTGACTAATTTTGGACTACATACTATAGTATGACTTTTTTGACTGATTTTGGACGACATACTATAGTATGACTTTTTTGACTGATTTGGGATGACATGCTATACTATGACTTTCTTGACTGATTTTGGACGACATACTATACTATGACTTTTTTGACTCATTTTGGACGACATACTATAGTATGACTTTTTTGGGTGATTTTGGACGACATACTATACTATGACTTTTTTGACTGATTTTGGACGACATGCTATACTATGACTTTTTTGACTGATTTTGGACGACATACTATACTATGACTTTTTTGACTGATTTTGGACAACATACTATACTATGACTTTTCTGACTGATTTTGGACAACATACTATACTATGACTTTTTTGACTAATTTTGGACAACATACTATACTATGACTTTTCTGACTGATTTTGGACGACATACTATAGTATGACTTTTTTGGGTGATTTTGGACAACATGCTATACTATGACTTTCTTGACTCATTTTGGACATCATACTAAACTATGACTTTTTTGGGTGATTTTGGACGACATGCTATACTATGACTTTTTTTGACTGTTTTTGGACGACATACTATACTATGACTTTTTTGAAGACATACTATAGTCTGACTTTTTTGTGTGATTTTGGACGACATGCTATACTATGACTTTTTTGACAAATTTTGCGCGACATACTGTAGTATGACTTTTTTGACAACTTACTATAGTATGACTTTTTTGACTAATTTTGGACAACATACTATACTATGACTTTTTTGACTAATTTTGGACAACATACTATACTATGACTTTTCTGACTGATTTTGGACGACATACTATAGTATGACTTTTTTGGGTGATTTGGACGACATGCTATACTATGACTTTCTTGACTTATTTTGGACGACATACTAAACTATGACTTCTTGGGTGATTTTGGACGACATGCTATACTATGACTTTTTTTGACTGTTTTTGGACGACATACTATAGTATGACTTTTTTGACAACATGCTATAGTCTGACTTTTTTGTGTGATTTTGGACGACATGCTATACTATGACTTTTTTGTGTGATTTTGGACGACATGCTATACTATGACTTTTTTGACTAATTTTGCACGACTTACTCTAGTATGACTTTTTTGACAACATACTATAGTATGACTTTTTTGACTAATTTTGGACGACATACTATAGTATGACTTTTTTGGGTGATTTTGGACGACATGCTATACTATGACTTTCTTGACTCATTTTGGACATCATACTAAACTATGACTTTTTTGGGTGATTTTGGACGACATGCTATACTATGACTTTTTTTGACTGTTTTTGGACGACATACTATAGTATGACTTTTTTGACTGATTTTGGACGACATACTATACTATGACTTTTTTGACGACATACTATAGTTTTGTATGACTTTTGTATGACTTGTATGACTTTTCTGACTGATTTTGGACGACATACTATAGTATGACTTTTTTGACTGATTTTGGACGACATACTATACTATGACTTTTTTGAAGACATACTATAGTCTGACTTTTTTGTGTGATTTTGGACGACATGCTATACTATGACTTTTTTGACAAATTTTGCGCGACATACTGTAGTATGACTTTTTTGACAACTTACTATAGTATGACTTTTTTGACTAATTTTGGACAACATACTATACTATGACTTTTTTGACTAATTTTGGACAACATACTATACTATGACTTTTCTGACTGATTTTGGACGACATACTATAGTATGACTTTTTTGGGTGATTTGGACGACATGCTATACTATGACTTTCTTGACTTATTTTGGACGACATACTAAACTATGACTTCTTGGGTGATTTTGGACGACATGCTATACTATGACTTTTTTTGACTGTTTTTGGACGACATACTATAGTATGACTTTTTTGACAACATGCTATAGTCTGACTTTTTTGTGTGATTTTGGACGACATGCTATACTATGACTTTTTTGTGTGATTTTGGACGACATGCTATACTATGACTTTTTTGACTAATTTTGCACGACTTACTCTAGTATGACTTTTTTGACAACATACTATAGTATGACTTTTTTGACTAATTTTGGACGACATACTATAGTATGACTTTTTTGGGTGATTTTGGACGACATGCTATACTATGACTTTCTTGACTCATTTTGGACATCATACTAAACTATGACTTTTTTGGGTGATTTTGGACGACATGCTATACTATGACTTTTTTTGACTGTTTTTGGACGACATACTATAGTATGACTTTTTTGACTGATTTTGGACGACATACTATACTATGACTTTTTTGACGACATACTATAGTTTTGTATGACTTTTGTATGACTTGTATGACTTTTCTGACTGATTTTGGACGACATACTATAGTATGACTTTTTTGACTAATTTTGGACCACATACTATAGTATGACTTTTTTGACTGATTTTGGACTACATACTAGTATGACTTTGTGGACTAATTTTGGACTACATACTAAAGTATGACTTTTTTGACTGATTTTGGACGACATACTATAGTATGACTTTTTTGACTGATTTGGGATGACTTGCTATACTATGAGTTTCTTGACTGATTTTGGACGACATACTATACTATGACTTTTTTGACTCATTTTGGACGACATACTATAGCATGACTTTTTTGGATGATTTTGGACGACATACTATAGTATGACTTTTTGACTCTTTTTGGACGACATACTATAGTATGACTTTTTTGGGTGATTTTGGACGACATACTATACTATGACTTTTTTGACTGATTTTGGACGACATGCTATACTATGACTTTTTTGACTGATTTTGGACGACATACTATACTATGACTTTTTTGACTGATTTTGGACAACATACTAAAGTATGACTTTTTTGAAGACATACTATAGTATGACTTTTTTGGGTGATTTTGGACGACATACTATACTATGACTTTTTTGACTGATTTTGGACGACATGCTATACTATGACTTTTTTGACTGATTTTGGACGACATACTATACTATGACTTTTTTGACTGATTTTGGACAACATACTAAAGTATGACTTTTTTGAAGACATACTATAGTATGACTTTTTTGGGTGATTTTGGACGACATACTTTAGTATGACTTTTCTGACTGATTTTGGACGATATACTATAGTCTGACTTTTTTGACAAATTTTGCACGACATACTATAGTATGACTTTTTTGACAACTTACTATAGTATGACTTTTTTGACTAATTTTGGACAACATACTATACTATGACTTTTTTGACTGATTTTGGACGACATACTATACTATGACTTTTTTGACGACATACTATAGTATAACTTTTTTGACTGTTTTTGGACAACATACTATTGTATGACTTTTTTGGGTGATTTTGGACAACATACTATAGTATGACTTTTTTGACTGATTTTGGACGTCATACTATAGTATGACTTTTTTGACTGATTTTGGACAACATACTAAAGTATGACTTTTTCGACTGATTTTGGACGACATGCTATACTATGACTTTCCTGACTGATTTTGGACGACATACTATAGTATGACTTTTTTGACTAATTTTGGATGACATACTATACTATGGTGTTTTGGTGTCATTTTGGCCAACATACCATAGCATGGGACCACAAGGTTGGTGTAGTGGTTAGTACTCTTGCCTTTGAAAAAAAAAGATCTGAGTTCAATCCCTGGTGGAAACAAGTGATTTCTGTAATTCTTTGACGTGATTTTGGACGATGTACTATAGTATGACTTTTTTGACTGTTTTTGGACAACATAGTATAGTATGACTTTTCTGACTGATTTTGGACGACATACTATAGTATGACTTTTTTTTTAAATTTTGGACTACATACTATATTATGACGGGTCACACGGTGGTGTAGTGGTTAGCACTCTCGCCTTGCAGCGAGAAGACCCGGGTTCGAGCCCCGGTTGGAACAAGGGCCTTTCTGCATGGAGTTTGCATGTTCTCCCCGTGTGTGCGTGGGTTCTCTCCGGGTGCTCCGGCTTCCTCCCACAGTCCAAAAACATGCAATGTGGGGATAGGTAAATTGGACACTCCAAATTGACCATAGGAGTGAGTGTGAGAGTGAATGGTTGTTTGTCTGTCTCTGTATGTGGCCCTGCGATGGACTGGCGAACTGTCCAGGGTGTACCCCGCCTATCGCCCGATGTAGCTGAGATTGGCACAGCACCCCCCGCGACCCTCTGGTTGAGGATAAAGCGGTAGATGATGACTGACTGACTGACTATAGTATGACTTTTTTGGGTGATTTTGGACGACATGCTATACTATGACTTTCTTGACTCATTTTGGACATCATACTAAACTATGACTTTTTTGGGTGATTTTGGACGACATGCTATACTATGACTTTTTTTGACTGTTTTTGGACGACATACTATAGTATGACTTTTTTGACTGATTTTGGACGACATACTATACTATGACTTTTTTGACGACATACTATAGTTTTGTATGACTTTTGTATGACTTGTATGACTTTTCTGACTGATTTTGGACGACATACTATAGTATGACTTTTTTGACTAATTTTGGACCACATACTATAGTATGACTTTTTTGACTGATTTTGGACTACATACTAGTATGACTTTGTGGACTAATTTTGGACTACATACTAAAGTATGACTTTTTTGACTGATTTTGGACGACATACTATAGTATGACTTTTTTGACTGATTTGGGATGACATGCTATACTATGAGTTTCTTGACTGATTTTGGACGACATACTATACTATGACTTTTTTGACTCATTTTGGACGACATACTATAGCATGACTTTTTTGGATGATTTTGGACGACATACTATAGTATGACTTTTTGACTCTTTTTGGACGACATACTATAGTATGACTTTTTTGGGTGATTTTGGACGACATACTATACTATGACTTTTTTGACTGATTTTGGACGACATGCTATACTATGACTTTTTTGACTGATTTTGGACGACATACTATACTATGACTTTTTTGACTGATTTTGGACAACATACTAAAGTATGACTTTTTTGAAGACATACTATAGTATGACTTTTTTGGGTGATTTTGGACGACATACTATACTATGACTTTTTTGACTGATTTTGGACGACATGCTATACTATGACTTTTTTGACTGATTTTGGACGACATACTATACTATGACTTTTTTGACTGATTTTGGACAACATACTAAAGTATGACTTTTTTGAAGACATACTATAGTATGACTTTTTTGGGTGATTTTGGACGACATACTTTAGTATGACTTTTCTGACTGATTTTGGACGATATACTATAGTCTGACTTTTTTGACAAATTTTGCACGACATACTATAGTATGACTTTTTTGACAACTTACTATAGTATGACTTTTTTGACTAATTTTGGACAACATACTATACTATGACTTTTTTGACTGATTTTGGACGACATACTATACTATGACTTTTTTGACGACATACTATAGTATAACTTTTTTGACTGTTTTTGGACAACATACTATTGTATGACTTTTTTGGGTGATTTTGGACAACATACTATAGTATGACTTTTTTGACTGATTTTGGACGTCATACTATAGTATGACTTTTTTGACTGATTTTGGACAACATACTAAAGTATGACTTTTTCGACTGATTTTGGACGACATGCTATACTATGACTTTCCTGACTGATTTTGGACGACATACTATAGTATGACTTTTTTGACTAATTTTGGATGACATACTATACTATGGTGTTTTGGTGTCATTTTGGCCAACATACCATAGCATGGGACCACAAGGTTGGTGTAGTGGTTAGTACTCTTGCCTTTGAAAAAAAAAGATCTGAGTTCAATCCCTGGTGGAAACAAGTGATTTCTGTAATTCTTTGACGTGATTTTGGACGATGTACTATAGTATGACTTTTTTGACTGTTTTTGGACAACATAGTATAGTATGACTTTTCTGACTGATTTTGGACGACATACTATAGTATGACTTTTTTTTTAAATTTTGGACTACATACTATATTATGACGGGCCACACGGTGGTGTAGTGGTTAGCACTCTCGCCTTGCAGCGAGAAGACCCGGGTTCGAGCCCCGGTTGGAACAAGGGCCTTTCTGCATGGAGTTTGCATGTTCTCCCCGTGTGTGCGTGGGTTCTCTCCGGGTTCTCCGGCTTCCTCCCACAGTCCAAAAACATGCAATGTGGGGATAGGTAAATTGGACACTCTAAATTGACCATAGGAATGAGTGTGAGAGTGAATGGTTGTTTGTCTCTATCTGTGTGTGGCCCTGCGATGGACTGGCGAACTGTCCAGGGTGTACCCCGCCTATCGCCCGATGTAGCTGAGATTGGCACAGCACCCCCCGCGACCCTCTGGCAGAGGATAAAGCGGTAGATGATGACTGACTATACTATGACTTTTTTGACTGTTTTTGGACAACATACTATATTATGACTTTTTCGACTAATTTTGGACGACATACTATACAGTATGACTTTTTCTGACTGATTTTGGACGACATACTATAGTATGACTTTTTTGACTAATTTTGGACTACATACTATACTATGACTTTTTTGTGTGATTTTGGACGACATACTATACTATGACTTTTTTGACTGTTTTTGGACGAATTACTATAGTAAGACTTTTTTGACTGTTTTTGGACGACATACTATAGTAAGACTTTTTTGACTGTTTTTGGACAACATGGTATAGTATGACTTTTTGTGTGATTTTGGACGACATACTATACTATGACTTTTCTGACTGATTTTGGACGACATACTATAGTATGACTTTTTTGACTGATTTTGGACGATATACTATACTATGATGTTTTGGTGTCATTTAGGCCAACATACCATAGCCTAGAACCACAAGGTTGGTGTAGTGGTTAGTACTCTTGCCTTTGAAAAAAAAGATCCGGGTTCAATCCCTGGTTGGAGTAAGTGGTTTCTGCAATCCTGAGATGTGATGGTGTGATTTTGGACGACGTACTATACTATGACTTTTTTGACTGTTTTTGGACGACATGCTATACTATGACTTTTTCGTCACATTTTGGATGACATACTAAACTATGACATTTTTGTCAGATTTTGGATGACATACTACACAAAGAAATGCCTTAGGCCCGGGATAGAACCCAGCACATTCCAGCAACAGTAACATAGATAAGACCTTCTAACTACTACGCCACCACGCTACTCAGCTGGCAGAGTAAAATTTTGGATGGCATGATAAATTATGACATTTTGGTGTCTTTTTGGACAACATACTAAACTAAGACGATTTGGTAGAATTTTGGAAGACATACTAATCTATGACTTTTTTTTGTCACATTTTGGACCACATACTAAACTATGACATTTTTGTCTCATTTTGGATGACATACTAATCTATGACTTTTTTTGTCACATTTTGGTCAACATGAAATTTTTGTCAAATTTTGGGCAAAATACTGAACTATGACATTTTTGTCAAATTTTGGACAAAATACTAAACCATGACATTTTTGTCAAATTTTGGACAAAATACTAAACTATGACATTTTGGTCAAATTTTGGACGACATACTAATCTATGACATTTTGGTGACTTTTTGGACAACTTACTAAACTCTGACTTTTTTGTAACATTTTGGACTACATACTAAACTATGACATTTTTGTCAGATTTTGGATCTTATACATTTTTGTCTCATTCTGGACACAACACTAAACTATGACGATTTGGTCAAATTTTCAACGATATACTAAACTGTGACATTTTAGTCAAATTTTGGACCACATACTAAACAATGACTTTTTCGTCACATTTTGGATGACATACTAAATTATGACATTTTTGTCAGATTTTGGACGACATACTTAACTATGACATTTTTGTTACTTTTTGGACGACATACTAAAGTATGACATTTTTGTCAAACTTTGGATCACATACATTTTTGTCTCATTCTGGACACAACACTAAACTATGACGATTTGGTCAAATTTTCAACGATATACTAAACTGTGACATTTAAGTCAAATTTTGGACCACATACTAAACAATGACTTTTTCGTCACATTTTGGATGACATACTAAACTATGACTTTTTTGTCAGATTTTGGACGACATACTAAGCCATAACATTAAAAAAAGTACACAACAGTGATTGTATAAAGACCGTAATAGATATCAAAACTTTCAGTTAGGTGAACCAAGTCCCAAGTCTTGTAACCCATTTTCAATCACGTCTCTATGTTAAAGTATGACAACACTGTGATGCTCCAAAGTGGACTAGGTTTTGATCCGTCTTTCGGCCGTTTCCCATTCAAGATTCAAGATTCAAAGTGTTTATTGTCATATGCACAGTAAAGAAACACATTTCCCTGTACAATGAAATTCTTACTTTGCTGTCCACTCAAAAAATACCAGCAAAAAATAAACAAAGGAAATAGTATTACAAAATAGTATATAAATATACATATAAAGAAAAATAATAAATATTAAAAAAATGTATGCATAAAAATATATGCAAATACACAAGAGAAAAGAAAACTGTACATTAAGGGAACCCTAGTTAGTGCAAAGATGCTGTGCTCAAGTAACAGATTTAAAGTGACAAGTAACAGATTTAAAGTGACAGTGATGTAAACAGATGACTTTAGTGTAGTCCGTTCAGCTATTTAGGATTCTCATGGCAGTGGGGTAAAAAGAGTTCTTTAAATGGGTCGTCTTGCAGTTCACACTCCTGACAACCTTTTTTGATCTTTGGATAAACTTAATTTACTTGCAGACATGCAGATTATGTGAATTGGCAATTCTGAATTTCCCATAGGTGGGAATGTTTGCCCTGGGATAATGCAAGATAGAAGAAACAAACAAAAAACAGTCTCCCTCTACACAATAACAATTTAATTTAGCATTAAAAAAAAATAAAAAAAAATAAGAACAAAAACAGCCTAGTTGACACTAAAAATGACGGATGACCTATCCAGACTTGTGCTCCGCCACTTGAAAAACGTCTGCTGGGACTGACTCCAGCCTACAGCTCAGGACAGACAATATCCAAATGTACCACATTTTGCAAAATAAAACATGGACAAACATGTTTCATATTGTTCCTCAAGTGGCTTAATTCCTTTCATTCATCAGTCTGAGAAGAATGAAAACATACTTGCTAAAATTTTGTTAGTTTAAACAAAGAAGGACACAGACTGGCTGACTTGTGACTTATTTGGCAAGATTAAAATGAACCTGGCCTTGAATTCAGAGCAAATCAGGGGTTGAATTACACTCATTTTACATCAGCTGTCACAATGTATTTATGCAGAACAGGACCCTTCACAGCTGTAGAGAGCCCGAGCTGACACATACACTCACTCCTTTTTTTTTTTTCTCAATGCACAGTTAAAGCTGTAATGTGTAATTTTTAAATATAAACAAATGTATGTTACATTCAAACCATTGTCAGATGACTTCACACAATGTTGATGAAGCCTCTCAACTCCACAGAACTCTCTCCATGTTTCTCAGCGCGGCAGCGTTTTGTTTTTGTATCTGTGGAGACACAGAGTCAGTATGTTTACATGCACAGTTTAATCGAGCTAAAGCCATAGTCCAACTAAGACAGGCAATCGGACAACTTGCAACAAGTCTGACTCAGCCTCTGTAGGCACTAGTGCATATTGAATCAGTTTCTTGTTGACCTTTCCATCACAGAAAAACGAGCTACAACTGCAGCTTGACTTAGTTCATTAGGACTGTCCTTGTCCCTGAGTACAGGAACTAGCAGGGAATCTAATCTTATTTAATGAAGAAGCTCTGTCTCTGCTACTCTCGGTGATGACATTCATGCATTTCCTGGTCATGTTACACACAACAATAACCTTTGCTGGTGGCTATTTGTTAGCATGTCAAGCACTATTCCTTGTCTTTCTATATCCATTAACGCAAACATATTCAATACTTTAAGCCAGTACTTCTGAAAAAGCTGGGACGGGCCCCCCTGGGGGGGCACGGTGAGGTGAGATAAATAAATGCAAATGATCAGGTTCTCAATAGTATTTCAATTCAGGGGGGGCGTGAAAACATTTCTGTCCTCTGGGGGGGGGGGCATGACAGAAAATAATAGAGAACCACTGCTTTAAGCTAACAGAGCAAAAAACAAACAAACTTGTCACTCCAAAAAAAAGAGTCCAAGTATTTCTTGCTGTTGTCTTCTTCTTCTGAGCACCATTTTCTGATATTATTTCTGGGTTAAAGCAACTGTGGAGCATGTGCAGAGAGCCCAGAAATTCAATGTCTCCTTGGCCCAACATCATGTAAATGCACTGACCGACGAATGTTTGAATTGTTCATTTCCTGCATTGCTATCTATGCAGTACCATACAAGCAAATTCACATTGTCGGACTTTTTATTCTGAGGTAAATCGGTGCCTGATTTTGGTGGACTTGTGCTATGACATCATCAAAGAGGAAACCCAAGCAGGCCTACTAGCTGTCCCTCTGGAGGCCCCTCAATAAACAGGCTGGTTATCACATCACTAACATTTGTTTAACCCCTCTGCAGAAGGTGTTCTGCTGGAGAGAGTGCATGTGCAGAGGAGGGAGCTGTTCCTGAACCTCTTTTGACTGTCCTATGAGCTGACAAACACACTTGTATTATTGAACCCATATAACAATCCGTGGAGATTCATGTATTAAAACATGGTAAAAACTTAGCGTTTCTGTGTTCTCTCTGCTCATGTGTTTTGAACTTGTTCACAGGGACATCCCCCTACTCCCTCAAAGTCCACTTCTCTCTGTCTCCCACTTCATCCTCTGCTCCAGAGTTTGGCCGTCTCTCTGGGACAGAGGACTAAAAACATGACTTCAGCAGAGAAAGAAAAAAAAAGTGCCCGGGTCAAAACAAAAAAAAAGAGAGAGGATAGGAGCATGAAAGGATGAGAGAATGCTCCAATCCTTGGATACCTCGCGCTTTCCCTGACCCCCCCGTACACCATTCCTTTCCCGTTTGCAGTGAGACGGTGCATGCAGCTCTCTCCCACACATCTCGACATCCCAGCGCCAGGGCCCAGTGTTTTCTTAATTCATTACTTAAAGGAAAGAAATGTAGCCCATACCAAAATAAATACGGCTCTCTTGGATCAGACCATGTGTCATAGTGCGATAGCTCCTCTGAAAAAGCTGTTGTTTTAACCGGAGGAGGATGGAACATTTTGGCTCTGCGAAGCGTCTGTCACTCTGCTCTCTGTCTTCGTCACACAGCACAGACCAGCAGCGTGCAGCCTTATCGCATGATTTAGACCTAAATACATTGTTTTCAAAGTGGGGCTGGCTGCAGTCGCGGCACTCAGAGGTGAAACCAGATTCACTGGGAGCCACTGTGGAGTTAATGACCCTCGACTAAGCTTGTGCTTCATGTGCTCAACACAACTTTTTGCTCTTTTCTAGCGGCATGGCTCTAGGGATGGCACCGGCACTTTGGTCAACCATTTAACGACTGTTTGAGGGACTGCCAACAAATTACATTAAGACTTTCGCGGTCCCCTGAGGACGAGGCCTCCACATGACCCCTCGTCAGTGCCTCCATGAGGTTGATGTTTGTGGTTTTTTGAGTGAAATGGCTCCTTAACTATTGGATGGACTGAAATTAAATCTAGTACAGTCACACCCACTAGACGGATGGACTTTTAGGTTTTCATCTAGCGTCACCATCATGCCAGAATCATGTCTGTCTGTGTAGCTCAGGAACAGCTGGTATCTCCTAACCCTATTCCTGCGTATTTAATGTATTTCTGTGCTTCTGTGTTTAAGTTTTCTGCAGGCCTGTTGGCAAGATCGCTAAAAATGTTTGGTAATGAGTTTCAACGATGTTATTAAAATACTCCTCTCCTGAGATGAACAGAAGAACACAGCAATTTCTGTCCCTCTGAAACTCTCTGCTGACATTAATCTGTATTTTATTTTTCTTTATTGTTTGAAAGACTCATCATTTTTTTCCATCTTCCTTCTTTGAAGCACAGGCAGTTACTCCAGACTGGAAATGAGACGTGAATGCAGAGGCGATGTCGTGGAAAATCCAATGGGAGCAGATTTAGTTGAAAGGTTGTAAACAGAATCTAAGTTGCCGCAAATTTCATGAAACTTGGTGGAAACATGTTACAGCCCAAGAAGAACAAAGAAGTCCACTGGGACCATGGTCTCATCTCAACAGGAAGTCTGCCATTTTGAATTTGGCGTCCATGTGTGACTGTATTTCACAGAACATTTTATTGTTTTGTCTTATTTTATTCCTTTTTTTAATATGCATTTTTTTGAGCTTTTATGTTTTATGTACATTATTCTGTCTTTTTCTCTTATTCTCTTTCTGGTTGTTATAAAGTGCTTCACAAATTAAGTTGGATTGGATAGATAAAAGTTTTAATATGCAACAATATTAAGTTCACAATAAAAAAATTAATGAACTATTGATAAAAAAAATATATAGAAATGACTTGATATCGAGGGCCACATGAAATCAATTGGAGGGCAGCATGTGGCCCGCGGACCACGAGTTTGACACAGAGTGAGTGCATTTCTATCTGAAATCTTTTCAGTTAACATAACATTGGCAAAACAAAAGCTATTATGACTGGGACTTGAGCTATAGTTTTACAGTTTTCTTGCGGTTTGTTCCAGCAAAACTCGAGCACTTGTCACTTGGTGTCTTGTGCAGCGTTCAGCCTTCGGGTGAGGTCTGTTAAATGGCCAATTAAATGCTCTGTCAAGCAGAACCTTCCAGTGACCCTACACACGCACGCATCCCCACACACGCACACGCACGCATATACACACAAACATTTACTGCACTGGCACAGTCGAGCGCAATCCTTTGCTATAACATCAATAGTTTGTTTATAATTAGCCCTGGCACCTCTTGACTACTTAGAGAGAGTGATTGTTTTTGAAAATGGCCCCTGGGGCCCTGTTGACTGATTGGGCTGTGGTGGTGGTGGTGATGGTGGTGGAAGGGGGTGGTGGGGAATGGAGAGTCTGCAGTTGCAGTGAAGGGTCTGTTGCTGGCCCACAGTTGTAAGCTGCATTCCTCTCAAGCTGCTCTGGACTCTGGTCTGACAGCAACTCTGATAATATAACAGTCAGATAGAGTCGCAGGGCCGGCGAGTCTGAGCCCTGTTCTGAATCACTCAATTAGTGCAGCAGCAGCAGCAGCAGCAGCAGGAGGAGGAGGAGGAGGAGGAGGAGAAGAAGGAGACGAGCGTCTGAATTATCTGTGTTCTCCAAAATCCACACTCACAACTCAAAGCAATGCACAGGCACAGTTTGCTTAATTAATAGTAGCGGAGAAATGCAAAATGTAAATTGTTTTTGTGTGGTCTTTTAGTAAACTCCCTTTTAGTGGGAAGAGGTGTGACTGTGTGTGTGTTAGGGATAGGGTGTGCATGCTGACTCCCTCTCCCTCTCTCTGTTTATAGACAGTGACATCACCTCCTGACGTTACCTCACATGGATGCAAACACCTGCTGAATGGAGCAATCACACAAATATGAATGTTAAAATTCGGAGAGTACAGAAAAGTACTGCACGGAAACATTTACAGAAATGTTAAGCATCCCATTAATACAGTATATAAGACATTTAAATTATGACCAGAGACCACATTGTTCCTGAGTTTTCAACTACATTTCGTTATTCATTATTCAGTGACGTTCTAATGGAGTTTGCACTTTCACAAGTCATTTGTCTTTACAGCTTATTTCCTCTTTTCGGATTTTTGCCCTTCATTTAAGTCGGAACGCTGGAGTTCAAAGGTGAATGGAACTATAAAAGAAATAAAAGATCACTTATAAACATGCCAGACAGTGTAGCGGGATTATCTAAAGGTAAAAGTATAAAAGTAAAAAACAAAGTTTAGCTGGAACAATAATAACTATGGACTGTTTCGGAAAACTTAATGCATGAGGACAGAGGGACACAGACGACGCAGAAAGTCTGCGATTGATTGATGTTTAAAGCTGTAGTGTGGGAATTTTAAATATAAACAAATGTCCTTTACATTCAAACCACTGTCATATGAGTTCACACACTGCTGATTAAGAGTTTTGGCTCCATACGACTCTCTCTGTGTTTCTCACTGTGTTGTTTTTACAAGTCTGACATCACAATTGATGGAGTGAAGTTGGAAGCAAAAGCAGCTACGCTAGTAAAGCGAGACGGTACTTTAGGTTAAGGAATTATCCCCGGTTCTCTGAAACATGAGTGAGGCGGTAAGATACAGACCTGCATGTTGAAAGAGAACATGTTTCTATTTTATGTGCAGCTTTATTTTGAAATGAGGCTGTTATTTAATTTTTTTTTGGGGAGAAATGTGACTTTATTGTGGACACAAAACATTATTTTTTGACCACCGTAAAACTTAAAATTCCAAGTTGTAATAAGTTTTTATTTGAGTCCATCCACTATCCATTCACTTCTCCTTTGAGGTTCATGATGGAGCTGGGTGAGAGGTGAGGTGCGTCCTAAATTTAAATATTAATTAAAAAAAAAATAAGAAAAAAAATGAAAATAATTCGATTTCTTGAATTGTGTGAAACATGCAGCACTGGGAACAAAAGTTAATGTTAATGTCCATCATGTGCATGCCTTTCTTTTTACTTTGACAATTTATGTTATAGGTTTCATACGTACATACTTTCAAGACAATGTGTATGGAAGTAACCACAGAGGAGATTTTCTTCTCTTTTGCACGCTAGACAAATACGTTGCCGACACTGTGTCTCAGACACGTAGATTACTCACTCAGCCAGTCCTTTGATGAATATGTGTTGTCCACTTGATCGCATAATGAGACGCGGCACCGTGTGTTGGGTCATTTTTCATCAGGCACTCGGGGACTATTTGGTTTTATAGTGCAAAAGTTTAATTTCACTTGAGGCAAAGAGGGTGCAAATGCAAACATGGAAAAAAGAAAAAAAAAACATTGCCTTTTTTCTTCTCCTTGGATTAAAGCAGCTGCTCTGTCAGCCCGCGACTGACCCCTCACCTCGCGCTGACCCTGTTACCTGCAGACACCCTCTGTGACGGCCTTTGATGTCGTGTTTGCTCTCCTGTACAGTAGGGGTTAATCACACACCTTGAGAGAGCAACGTGGAATTCCATACAATGGACCTGCTGGCCGGTGTTGTCTGAGGGCTAAGAGAGGGATTAGGGATTAAAAGGCAACCAGTGTGTGAAGTAAACAGCAGAGAACAATATTTTACCTACTCCACATTTAGTCAGCGGATGTTGTTGTCAGTCGACTCTGTTTCTCCTTGATATTGAGCCTTGAATGAATGGTTGGTGCCAGCCTAGACTGTGTGTATTCAGTTTGCTCTGCCTTTGTTTTCACTTTTGACCTGGAATTTCTTCCTGTTTAAAAAGCTTTTTTTTTTCCATTATTGTTGGCATTCATTACAGCTGTAAGAATTCGAGAGAATATTACTCAATGGGCTTAAAAGCAGGACATGGTGTGTAATTTCATTGTCTTTCTTTCTGAATCTTTCAGGTCCAGTGTTTAACAATTCGAGATATCCATTGGTGGGACTCCTTCTTTCACCCCTACCTTTTCCAAATGCGTTGGGGACATTGACTGTAGATGCAAAGTAAACATAGTCTACATTTAACTACATTAAATACCCTTTGAACATACTTTTCAGTGAAACTCATAGGACAGCTTAACCATAAACACAGGGATGTGTCACATGCGTCGCATCTGTCACACCAGTGTTGGTCTCTGAAATCCAGAGGTGTTTATGGGAGGGAAAAAAATAAAACATCACCAATATTGATCTTCAAAACTGGAACGTGACCCAATATGTCTGCAGCATATATCATTCAGATTCTTAGCATCGCTGTAAAAACTTGCTCCTGCTGAAAGACGAGCTCTTAGGAACAGAAAACATATTCCCTGGACCGATGAGCCCCGTGCAAAAGAATGGCGCGTTCACTGTAACAAGACTCTCCCTCAAGAACATGGTCATTCACATGCTAATTGAAGCTGAAGCACATGAGTTATGGCAATGCAATGTCTCCTAAAAAGCACCATTAATTTTTGTGACAACAGAAAACAAATAACAATCAGTCTCACGGGATGATAAAGTATATTATATATATATACAATAGAACATAATATATATTCTTTTCCTTTACTATTATGTTAAATGTCCAATTTGTAACAGTTTTTCCATTACACAGTTCTAGCACTGCTTGGTTCGCCTTACGTCAACAGATTGCCGGCCACTGACTGTTGTCACTGGAAGAGTCATGAGCGCGACGTCCGAACTGAACAAGCTGGAGATCAATTAAAAGACCAATAACATTTCCAACATTTATCGAGGACATTTCTTAAAATCTCTATATTTAACTGAGGTGTCTGGTGTATTTAGCGACAGCGGTGGCGATCACAAGCCCAATCACAATCCCTTCCACCGTATTTTAAGTGACCGACTGTATCAGGAAGTACTGAACCAATCTTTTTAATGAACTGATTCTAACGATTCAGTACACTGAAAACAACTGCTTTGCTCGTCACTAGTTTGTGTGTTTGTGTCGTGTGTTAAACCAAAACCTGGTTTCCAAAACAGAGTACTGAAGAGCTGAGTTGTGCTAGAATTGTATAATGAAAAAATTAGACATCTAATGGTGAGACGTAATAGCTTCTTTTTTCAAACCATGAAACACACGCTTTGACTGTTTTGTCCATTTGGGCTGCTGTAGACACATGGCAGCACAAGATGGCCCTTGCCTAAAGTGCAAATAAAAGGTTAAAAAATGTTTAAAAAAAAACAATAACTTGACAATAAATTTGACAATAAATCCTCTAAATGTTACACACTGGACCTTTAAGGTTTAAAAACGATGCATTTATCTTTACACAAAGCAGACTCCAAGCGACAGCGGGACACTGACGATAAAGCCACGATCTGATGCCCAACACTGCCAGAAGAATTTTTTTGAATACAGAATTTGTTACAATACTTACAATATTTATGCTGAATCACAGCATCTCACGTGTTGTACGAATTCTGCAGGAGGAAATGTTTTTAAGCAACAATAAAATCTTGTGGTGCGTGACATAATCTAAGTCACTTTAACAAAAAAAAAAAGGCAATAGTTTTAGTTGCGCAAGTAAAATGTTTCTTTAAATATGGGATTGTTGAGTCGTCTGTCACAAATGTGCGTGACTTTGTAAATGTGATGGAAAAGGAGGGGCCGGTGACAGCTTTTACGACACAATGAATCTTTACAAATGTAAACACGGCTTTATGAATCAATTGTTTGAGGTGAACTTTAAACCTTTGCTTGTTGGTTGTTGGGGGCGGGTTATTTGGAATCATAAAAACATGCAGTCAGACGCTCAGATGTCTGCGAGGCTGTCTGTGTCAAGTGCGTGAAACTTAAGGCCAAACTGAGAAATTAAAGATAGTGGGGGACCTCGATCACCTGTCCACCACCATAATGATACAACCTGATGTTTTGCCTTTCAAAACATCAGGTTGGTCCACTGTGGCAGCGCGTTCAGTCACAGCGGCTCTGATCAACCCTCAATCTGACCTCGTAATTTCATTGTGCAATTTCAGTTGTATAATGACAATAAAGATCCTTTCCTTTCCTAAATAACAAATATGGTTACATAAGATGTGCTTAAATGTGTGCTAGTTCTTCCTGTAGGGGTCGCTCAGTCAAAACAATAACACAAGACCAAGTTTGATGACATATGAAAAACAGAATGGTTCCCCCAGGAAACTTTAGGAGTGGCAGAATGGACAAGGAGTTGTTGTGATCAATAGGTTACTAATAACTAACTAGTTGTACCGAATATTTCCTTCTTCAGGCTAATGTTTCACCGTGGGTTCCCTGGGAAAAGCGGATGGCACTGTTATACCTTGAACAGAAATATCGGTTTCTGTGTTTTGGCTGGTGTTTTTCAATATTTGAATGCAGGAATTCTACTTATTGTACCTTTATAGACTGGGGTTAAATGCAAAACAACTAGCCAGGTCTATGTCAGACAGTATATAATACATACATTAACAGGGCTGTCAATCTTCTCATCCTACTGGCAAGACAGTAAATAATTTCGAACCTTCCCTTTAAACTGGATTGTTTACACCAGCAGCTTAATGTCTTTCTGATATCATGGATGAAGACGGATAATGCCCTAAAGTTGGCAAACCTTTTTTATTTAGCTGGGAATCAAACAGCAGGGAGAGGAGTAGGCGTACTGAAAGACATGAAGCCTCTGGTTTCAAAGGAAATTTGTGATGAGTTTTCCTAGAAGAGGTGTCAGTAAGAGTCAGATCTTGCCTATGAACAGGCCCGCTTGCTCTTTGCACAACATCTTCATCCTTTCCTCCCACTGGAATCTGATGACAAACTAGGTTTAACCTTCCAGCTATGAGGAGCCGGGTTCAGCTTCTTATTGCCCTGCGTGGAGGAGTTGCTCGTCTGCCGAGAGATGAATTCTACTGGTAGGTTATGACTCACGGCAGAAGGAGGTATTGATTGATGCTACTCCTGTGATTTGAGTCACAGGCACATTTGGTCATCCTGACAGATGGAGATTCAATGCGTAAGTGACTCTGCAATTTCAAATGTGTATGAAAGGACACACATGTGTTAATGTAAGCACTGGGGCGTTTTAGGAGATTTGAAGAAGAAAAACTAGATGCAAATGGTTTCCAACCATGGGATCGCTGCAGTCTCTTGTACGTAGCTGATCATAAAATTCTATAAATAATAAAACAATAAATAAAGTTGTTGTTGCCATAGACTTATAAATCAGGCGCAATCAAATGTACTGTTGCAAAATACCTGCCTACATCTGAGCCAGGAAAAAAAACATATAATATGTGTTGATAATCATCGATAAGTTCATGAATTTAAACCAACATGGATGCAGTTGGTACCAGCAGACAAAACTGTAAAGAAAAGCACTGATACATTTACGACTTTTAAGAACAGAGATTAAGAAATTCACCAGTATTTTTTTTTGTTTGTTTTTGCAGGTTTTGCCTCTTTAAGGAAATGGAATCTATTGTGTTTTCAAATAGATATTTAAAAATGCCAATAAGGCTTCAAAGACCTAATATCGCAATTCTAATTGCAATTTTGCATCTTACTATTGGTCTAATATTGCAAAATGCTGAGCCATGTGCTATGTCATTTTAGTTCAAATAGGCCAACACAAACAAAACTAGTAAGGATGCTTAAAATACCCTATACATGGTTTGTGTTTACAAAGTTTGCTGGCGAGGTCTAAATGACGCCAGCCAGAGCAAACTGGTTTAAATATAGACCGAGGAGGAGATAAAAACTAGCGAAAGCACAATTATCTGTACTTCAAAGCAGCCAAATTATCAATACTTCCCTGTGGCATTTAAAGTTGTGCCAGTTCTTTCATCTCATGGCCCTTGAGGGGCCAAGCACTTAGAGGGAGTCAGGAAGTCACTGGTACTGCTTGGCATTCCGGGATGTTTGAGGACTGGCAAAGCAATGCATAATGTACAGAAATGATTATACTTTCTATAATATAAGACTGTCTTCTAATGGCGTCTTTCTGGCTGAGATACATTTCTGCTTTGAATAAATGACTTTTTAATTTGATTCCTGGTGGGAATAAGTTGTGACTTCTCTTTCAGTCGCCGCTGTCTTTCGGTGCCACCGTCTTCGCTTCCACATGACAAATCATCCACATTTCCAGTTTCCTTTGAAACCCTTTCACAGACAAAAGAATCCACAATGTGCTGATGTAGCAAGAGGGATGATGTTTTCATAAGTGGTTCAGCGTCTCTGTCTCCAAGCCCTCCACACGCAGCTATCCATTATCTTTCCATAGGACAGGGGAAGTTTTCCCGGGGACCTATTGTGTGCATGGTGGCGTTTTGACTGTGTGTGTGTGTGTGTGTATTTGTGGCACCTCCATGGCGCATACAGGAGGTGTCGGGGAGCCCAGGACTGGAGCCTTGGGTCCCAGAGGAAAGTCTTGGCTCCAGGGGGCCTATCCTCACCTCTGGCCCCTGTGGAGCTGCTGGGGAAGCCACGCATGGAGACAGTAGGATAGGGAGGGAGGGGGGCGGGCAGTGTGGAAGCAAATGAGCAGAGGAGGTGCTGGGCCGGCTCTTGCCCTCTTACTGACAGGATCTGGTCAATGTCCTGCCGCGTAGGGTCGCGGCCCAGCTTACGCACACAAACTTATCTCCAGTGCATCTGCCGGGCCGCCTGCGCAGTCAGGCTGTCTCCATTGCGGGCCACGAGCGTTTTCCTGCTGGGGGTGAGAGGAGGATGGTGGGAGGACAGAGGGAGGAAGGGATAAGGGTGGGGGAGATGCAAGGAGGGAGAGGGAGAGAGAGAGAGAGAGAGAGAGGGGAGCATGAGGCAGCGAGGGAGGGGAGGGGGTTCAATGTGAAACTGCCCCTGCAGAGTCCTGCCAAGTCACTGAACTATATGGAAAACACAGGCCGCCTCCGGGGTAACAGGACCACTTTTGAATTTCTACAAACAAAAATAGCTCTGATGTCTGGCTACGACCTCGCTGTTCTCTGGCCCTCGTCGCTCTGTGCATGTCTGTCACATTCAAATTCCCACACGAAAAACCAAGCTCATGTTCAAACTTAAACAATCCTCAAGTACAACTTCATTTACTACTGAGCAGAGGGCGGAAAAAAAAGAACAGAGAAATTTAATAATTGAGTGGAGCCGAGTGTATTTATCATTCCTTCTCCTCTCTCGGCTGTAGATGACCTCTTGGTGACCAATAGTGTGGACCTCAGTCGAGGTCCCTTTGGTGCGGCATTTCATCATTTACACAGCACCAGCTCCGATTCTCATGACCTAATGCGTTGTAGAATGCCTGAAATCTGCTGCTCGTGTTTTCTCTTCTCTCCCTCAACCCTTTCTCATCAACAGCAGCCGGGACACATAACAGGAAGAAGATGTTGACGAGGTGGTGAGCGCGTTTGCAAGGCTGCAGGACTGAAAGTCGTGTTCTCAGAAGAAAGATCAATAATGCATCGTGTGCATGTGCTGTCTTTGTTTTGCTGTAGATGACACTCAACACATGTGCAGAAATCAATGTGGACATGTTACATGATTGTTATATGTATAGGTCATAAGGACAATGACTAACTGTATATCACAAGAAGGCAAAAGGTGGAAAAAGTCACTTAAAGTTAAGCAGAGGGGTCATTTCAAGCGTCATTATTATTATTTACAAAATCCGTAGTGAAATTGGTATATTCATAAATATGGCAAATATTATTAGTATTTTTTTTGCACACACACGCACCAAAATATATATATATATATATACATATGACACAAAAATGTATACCTCCTTAACTTTGAAGCTCGAGCTAGGAGGTAATTCACTAGGCTTATATGGGGAAACAGCCTTACTGTATAAGTAATAAAATCCAGATAACAGCATCTCAAGAGCTCATTTATTATTCTACAAGGGTAAAAAAAAAAAAATAAATACAATTTATGCTTCAGTTTACGTTTTTCTAAAAATGTCAGGCTTCTCAGGTCAAATTGATGGCATGTTATGACACAATAACTCCAGTCTCCTGCGTGTAGGTCAGCCATGGCTCCATCAGCTCCACTCCACTAACCCAGCAACTATATAAATAGCACTCAACCTTCCTGATTTAGCACTTTAGCAACAACATTTTGAGACTTTTATTATCTAATTTCTAGCCCCAGCTGACTTTTTCACAAGGTTACAAAGATTCAGTGTAGAAGAATCAGTGAAGTCTAACAGTGAGACTTCAGACTCCACCCCTCCTCACCCCTCCTGTCAGGGAACTATGGCGGCCTTCACATTCCAGAAAGGATGGAAACACTCTTTCACAACTCGTTCCACTCTTTCTGCAGTTTCACAGGTTTTCTTCATCGCTTTCTGCATTGTTTTCATGTGGGGCGGAGCCAAGCCAGATCATTTGCATAGTACACGTATGAGGCGTGTATGACTGTCGATTAAACACTAAATTATGAACATCCTCAGTAAATAATAGATACCAGAAGATGTTTGTGGTGTTCACGTCTATTTATTTAAATAATTAGTCCATATCCATGGTTCTCAAACTGTGGTACGGGTACCATCAGTGGTACACAAGCTTCCTCTGGTGGTACTAAAAAAATCTGAATCAGAAATCTACTGTATTTACCAGGGGATGTGATCAGAGTGAGGAATTTTAAGTGTAAAATGTGTAGAAAAATGAAACAACAAAAGCATTATAATAAATGAAATAATAATTATTAGAGTCACCTTATCGCTCGCTCCATCTTAATCTAATTTCACTATAGCAGTGTGTGAAGTATATGTGAGGAAGGATGATGAGAGGGCTAATGATCCTATTGGCAATAAATCTGCCTCCTGGGAAAAGTCTGCAGCTGACTTTGCTCGACCTAAATTTACACCACTGCATTTAAACGTTGGCGATAACGGGTGTTACGCTGAGAGCTCATTATTTTTCTCAGGTATAAAAAGTTTGAAATAAGTACAAACTGGACTAGTGTTTCACATTTTGCCAACTTGTATCTTAAGATTGTGCAGCAATGATTTGAACTTCAAGCACACTGTATTTTTTATTTTATTTTGGTGTCCTGTAACTATGCTATCCTTCAGGACACAAATGTGGCAAGAAGGCAGTGAATATAACTATACATTTAGCAAAGATTGCCTTTCAGCTTCTCCCTTTAGGGGTCGCCACAGTGAATCATCTGCCTGATTGGACAGATAATCAGAGTAACAATATCTTGTGAGAAGTGCTGGTACACAAGTGCTAATAGTCAAATTAAGAAGTGCTAGTACTGCATATCTGGACCGTACTGGCCCACTTCAAGCACTGATTACAACTGTGACTGTAACTGTGAAAACTACAGGAAGAAGACCCAAAAATTCTAAATTGACATGTTTTGCCTTCCCTAGATTTAGATTCCTCTGTGGTCTCCTGGTTTCACATTCATCATTCCCCCTGTACTAAAGTCCCAGGACCTGCAGTAGTTCCTCCAAGTCCTACATGACAGCACACCTGACACTGACACATACACACACCTATAAAACTTACACACAACAACTCCCCTCATCTGCTACTCATTGGGTGCACTGTTAAAGCAGGACCTTTAACACAAAGGTAAAACCCTGTGATGGGTGTTTACAAGGCAAAGTTTAGCCATGTGACCTCCAACGCTCCAACAGTTTGACACTGACTGAAGGAGGAAGGGAGCAGCAGGGCGAGGGCTTGATTACGGCACAGCGCTCTCCAACCTTTAAACGCTCTTGATGTGAAGAAGCAAACATTGCTGTAAAACGGTGGATGTGGGAGTTGAGTCACATTGATATGGACGCAGAGCCCTCTCCGATTTCATGGGGTGAAATGTGAAATAAACGGGAAGAAATAATGCATTTTCAAAGTAATTTAAGGGAAGTGTAGTCAGGACAAAGGGGGGGAAATAAGAAGAGGAGAAGAGAGACGACCTTCTTAATGTACATTCTGTTCTGCTTTGGCTGTGATTCACAAGGTTGCCTGTCTCGCGTGTGTGCATGCGTGTGTGTGTGTGTGTGTGTGTGTGGCGGTGCCAGGCACAGTGTCTCTTCTGGCTCACACATCGTTGACCCTGCCCTGTACTCTCCTCCTACTATGGGCGAGGCTTGTCGGTGCAGCACGTAGCAACACTGTGCTAACACTGATATGTGCACACATATCGTAAAGGTGTGTGCACCTCGCGAGCCAACAGACAGACACACAAACACTCTGAGACAAAAAGCCTGGTATTTGCTCACTGCATGCATTCAAAGATCAGACTTTGCAGAAATCCATGCTGCTTTCAAATGGCCATGCAACATGGCTGCTTTTGTTAGCGTCTTTCAGTTGCTCACTATTATTTATGCACTTGCAACTTCGAGAAGGCAGTCACCGCCTACTACACTTTTTATATAAATCATAATGGATTATATTATGAATTATAGTGACCAGAAAAATTAAAACAAAAGTCACTTTCTTCCCCTTCATCACCCAACACTCTCCACCACAGCTTTTTAAGTGAAACGAATATTCCCACGTGAAACAAATCACAAAGTATGTGAAGGTGCATTCCTGCAAATGTGTTACCCTGATTTAAAGTCTTAGCCCGTTTAAAGCCTCCACGTCCATGTGGGAGAGTCCATTCCATCCTAGTCGCAGCGCCTGATCATATCTCGCTGCCAGTCCACTTTATGTCTCTCACCCACTCAATTCCAGATGAATATAAATGAGTGTTTTCACTGTGAGACACAAGCAAAACAGCAAAGTATGTTACCAAAAACACTGGCTAATACTCTTTAAAAGAACAAACCCGTCTCAAAGAAAAACAAAAGTAGGAAATTCTTGCAAAAAAAAGAGAGGGGGGAGAAAAAAAAGGAAAAGTTGAGGCCAAATTGTTTTTCATGTCTACTTTTGGCTTATGTGCAAACTGCAGGAGAGCTGGTGGACAGAGGAGGAAGAGACAAAGCCATTTACAGTAAAACGAGACACATGGTTGATAATTAATGTTCCCATAATGGATACAATTAAAACACCCATGTTTATGTTTTTGCATTTAGCTAAGCATCTCACAATAAGTGCCACAATGCGAGAGGCCTACATTCCCGGAGTAACAACATAAAAAAATGACTAATTGAAAGGAGTTGAAAGTTCAAAGCAACATGAAGAAATCACTTGATGTGACGCAAATTTGTAAAAAAAAAAAAAAATAATGACACATTTTCATGTAGCAAATGGACCAAAGATCCTTTCTTACTAAATATCACCCAAAAAAAAAAAAACTGACCTAATGTGATTCTGTCATTACTGTGGAATCCTGAAAGATGCCAGGAACATGTCAGAAATATGAAGGAGGTTTTGAATCACTTTAACCCAGTCTGGTCTCATAATGGTCTCACAGAAAGTATGTGCGAATGATGTGTTCATAGTAAGAAGCTGAGGATCGACGACAATAACGCATTCATATCTGCTACAAAACCACATGAATGGCTTATCAATCATGTTTTCACTCGCTGTCAGATTTAAGGCAGACGTCTCAGGGATACATATGTCTTCTTCTGGGTCTCACTACGATGTGAAGGTCATCGCAGTGTAAATCTCTCAGAGCAGGACCTGAGCTGACCCCCAGTTTTAGCCTTTGTTTGGCAGACGCCTTGGCCCCCTTTAATCTTGTGAAGAGATAAATCCTTTGATGGACCTGGCCTGCATCAGTTGAAAGTGCTGCCCGACCATCTCCATATATCAACGTAATACGGCATGTTTGATGTTGGGGGCTGCAGCGCGCACGCGGGTGGGCTCTTTCTCTGAGACCCATGACAGAGTCATCAATCCCAGAGCCCCATCACCTCTCCACGCCTTCCTGGCCCCACCCTCCTCCTCTGACCACAGCCAGTCCTGCCCTCTTGACCACAGAGCACTAACACTCAACCAGGATAAGCATATCTGTCTGTGTCAGACACAAACAGGCAGATTCTGAGGTGGCCAGCTTCTGACATGCAGACACATAATATCCCTTCTTCAATATAGGCATGTTTTTAAAGGAGTAGTTCAACATTTAAGTCCATTTGAGGGGTTAACAAAGACTATATAGAAAGATCAGCCATAGTATTACTTTTTTTCCCTGTCTAGTCATAGTTTTTTCGTGTAATTGTTTGTTATTGCATCATATATTTTATTTTCATTTTTACTCACTTTCTATTTGACAAGTGAACAGAAAGGAAAACAAAGGATTTCATTGCATTTCTGTTTAAGACAAACAACATTATGTCCTTGTCCTTGAACTGTGTCGTGTTTTTGGAAATTTATTTTAGTTTACATTTTCCATCAACAACAAGACACACTAAGACAATAATGAAAAAGGAAAGTATAATAAGCAGTTAAGGATAATATCTTTGCATTTCGTTCAGCTCCTGTCCGATGCTTTGCATGTGCTTCAACAACACAACACTAATATACACTATAGGTACATGTTGTGACATGTATCTTAGTGAGTGACACCTCATAGACTTAATGCATTCCCAAGCCCCTTACCCTAACCTTAACAATCAGAACTAAGTGCCTAACCCTTACCCTAACCTGTAGGAGCCAGTATTGGGTTCATTTAGTTTGTCCAAATGTCCTCACACAGATAGGTTTATACCTTTTTTTTGGACCTCACAAAGATATAAATACAAGTACATGAGTACAACCACAACCACATCATTGAAACAACTGGTTTTAAAGTGAAGTGAGCTGTAAAGATATTTGTCGGTGAATTTTTTTGTTTCCAGTCTGTTTGCTCACTGATTAAAGCATGGATAATGGTATCAACCTTCTCATATATGCCTGGGCGACATTTCCCTAAAATGAGCCGCCTTCCACTGCAGTGCAGAGAATTTCCTCATCATTTTCCTCTGAGGTTTGCTGAACTGATGACTCATCAATTCTCCTTGAACAAGTGAAAACACTCCCCTTCTCCCCCCCCCCTCTTCTCCGTATCTCCAAACAAATTTCCCATGATTCTCCCTCTGGTGAAAGTGAATGGTGCTCTCCGCCTGTGTACATCACCATCCTATCTAAGTGTCATCCAAAAAGCCGGCGCTTAAAATGAGGTGAACTTCAGGGAGCTCTTTAGATTCCTCTGATAAGACGCCGGTCCCATTAAAGACGAGGCGTCCCTGTGTGAGCGCTCAGCGGAGGCCTCACACACTCTGTCTTATCTTAATCCTTCATCAACACACACCTAATCTGACCACAGCTGCTAATGTTGATAGATTTGATTCTCAATTGGGAAACAGAGGAGAATTCATTGTCCAAAATCATAAGATAGCGTTTCCATTTTCATTATCTCGTGGCAGATAACATGCAGTCTGGTGTCCCTTCTACATGGGAAGAATTGTCTACTGTACAGTTTGTGAGTGTGTGTGATGTTTTCTCGCTTGAAGCAGGTGCAAAGGCAAGGTCTGCGTGCGTGTATGTGTGCGTGTGTGTGTGTGGGAGAGAGAGAGAGACATAATAAGTGTGTCTCAGAAAGACCAGCTAAGGCAGGCAGTGACATTAGCACCCCTGAAATAGCTGGAGAGGCATTTTAATTGCTGTACCCTGCAATGTCTCAAAACACTATTAAAATAAAAAGAGTGCAACTTTTCCCAGGCAAAGGAATACTGAAAATATAAATGTACGTCATCGTCGGGGACTTTCTTAGCCAGTGCTAAATTCCATGACTCTTACAGAATAATAAATACCTGGATGACTAAATTTTATGTCCCTATTGTTGTCTCTGATCTTTGCTCTCTTCCTTCCACATTGCATCCTCTCACCTTAATACCATCTCTCAAACTTTTCCTTTCATTATTTAGGCCACAAGTATTGCGCCGCGTTCTACGGCAATATCCACTGAGATTACAAAATATGGCTGTGAAGGGTAATTTATGACGCCCGCTGGCATGTTTGTCTTTAATCATGGCGAGCGTAATAGCACAGTCATGTGCACGAAGCCTCACAATGAGGTGCTGAAGTACTTCATGAGTAGGAAACCTCACACAAACACAGGAAGCTCAGTGTTTCTCACCAAGGGCAGGAGTCTTTGCTGAGACTGATGGGACGCTCAGATTAACTGGGGCCAAAGAACCTGCAGTTCCTACACTTTATTGTTGCCCAAGCTGTCAAGAGAAAGGCATCAGAGCATAGATGTGCAGAGTATTACCCAACCCTAAAGGCTAAATGTACCCATATATATTGTGTACAGCACTCTGCTTTTGAATGATGGTACAATAAGGACTTATTTGGGGGCACAAATGAATTCAATTCACAGTAAATGGAGTAAAAATAAATACCCGAAGATGAATCCTCACTAATATGGGTGTTATCACCACATCCTAAAAGGATACTGCCTCTATTGTATATAATGGCTACAGTTTTTCACAAATAAAACCCAGTAATGGGAGTTTCAAGGCACTTTTCCACAAAGCACTGATTTTTATGATGTACATCCACTCCAGAGGCCTTATAAACATCAGTTATAAGAGCTCTTTTGTGGAATACAGACTCCAGGAAATGTGCAGCACCGCAGAGCACAGCAGATTTGAGGTCCAACAGGGAACTCTAGTGGTAAATCATTGTAATGATGTTGGAAGTCTGCGGAAAGCACCGACATCCATTTATTTTGGACAAATGATGCTGTGGACAGGACGTTTCTCACACAATGTTTTTATTTTATATAGTATATTAAAAATACAATCAATTATTTATAAGCCTACTGTGAGTACACATTAAAGTACTTTTTGTTTAATGGATAAATCAAGAGATTGTTGATTGTGCCAGTCATTTATTAGGTTAAGTTTCAGTGTCACATCTGTTAATACTAGAATAATAAATCAGATGAAAGGGTATATTTGCGAATTTCAAACTCTATTGTGACAGGTCTGCCAATGATGTCTAATGGTTCTCAAACTCTGAAATTATATTATTTCAGTAAAACCGTGTAGCTAAATTACATTGTGATGTTTGACCAGAACAAGAACTGATACTAACACTTACGTCAGTGCATCAGGCTGGATGTTAGAGAGATGAAGGGGAATAGTTTAACCAATAACTTAAATAATACACTGTGGTTTATTTTGTTTGTTTCAATTTCTCTGATTGAAGATGTGATAGTCAGTGGCCACACACACACACACACACACACATACCTGGTAACAGCTGTGTATGTAAAACATGCTATCAACACTGTTTTCACTCAATAAATGTATATGATCATGATTTTTAATTTATCAGTTAATTACAAAAAATACAAAGTGTCTAACATTAAGATACTGAACAAATATATAAAAACTGAATATAGTAAAAAAAAAAAGCCTTAGAATAAGCCTTTATATTTACCTAAGGCAAGAGCTTTAATGGAGGCCCTCATTTACCTTTTAATTTATGTTTCTACAGCAGCCCAAAGCCAGAGTATGTGTTTCACATTGTGATTTTTTTGTGCACAGGAAGAACAACATCATCTCTGGTATGTGAAGGCCACTGTAGTTCCCTGATGCCCTTGGCCAGGGGAGGCGTGAGTTGAGGAGACCTCTGTTTATTACAGTCTGCAGTCTCGCCATTAGATGTCACTAATTCCTGACATCAACAAATCTTTAAAGGAAAAAGAGGAGTCTGAATCACATTTCTGGAGAACGGCAGGAAACACTCTGGCTGTATAACCACAATAACAAATTGCAGACAACTGCTTAACTCATTCCCTTTAAATTCAAATTATTTTGAAGAATTGCAGCTTATAATATCTGGCTCATCCAGCATTAATAACAGATTTTACAGAGTCCTGTGACCCTGAGTTTAGTTTTAGATGCAATATTTAACTTTACTTAACTTGCTAATCCCAAATAAAGGTGTGTTTGATACAATTTACATAGATACTGATACAAAAACGACTCCTGGTCCCTCAGTTTAACAGCTATGTGCTGTTCTGCTGTGGACACTGTACTTTATAGGAACTTGGAAACAACGGGATGCATGAAAGGGGTCAACATGAGGTCAACTGAGGCCCAGGAGCAATTTTTGCTCCCACAAGTCCTTGTAAAACTTTAATCCTGCCGTGGCAGGGAGTGTTTAACATCACTTTATTATTTGGGTTCAAAAGGGCAGAATGGGGCAAACACACACCCTTTATGTCTGGCCTGTGTGTGTGTGTGTGTGCATGTGTGTTTTTGTAAGCATTTAGTTTAGAGCTGGACTATATGGTCAAAAAGGTGACAGGGATAAAAATGTTAAAATCAGTTGATATAACAGGGGTCAAATAATGAAAGGCTGAGAGAAATGTTGAAGAAACCAGAAGTTGATATTTTAAACTCCTTTGTGGATAAAACGTTAGTGAAACAGTTCAATAGTCAAAGTGGTTATATATGTTGTACCTCAAGGTGTTTGTGCTATACATTAATATTATACCGTAATATACAGAATACTAAACCTTTATTACACTGCTACTGAATGTATACTGTATATTGTTACTAAAGTATTACCCATGTCCAAAGTCTGTTCTACATATGCAGGTTCTGCTCCCTGCAGGCCTGCAGACATGAAGAGGCTTAAGGAGGCTTAAGCCCTTTATTAAGGTGTTATGCATCTGTAGAAAACCATTAAGAACAACAAAATGATTGGATGACATACATGTGAGTGTAGGACTGTGCTGTTGTCGTGAAACAGAGCAGAGGAGGAGATAGACATGGGAGTTGCAAAGTGCAGTGATATGCCTTTGACTGAAGGTCATTCATAAATAAAAAAAAACAAAACCTATTTTTAATGCGTTGCTACTTATATGTTGTGTTGTAGGTAGTGTACACTCCACTCACTGTGAACACATTGATATAATACCATTTTGTCATGTGTTTCCTTTATCATATGTTTAAAGTGTAATCATTGTTGTGACTTGCTGTTGGGACACACCTGCGGGGAAAATGTGACATTTATACTTTATGTTATTTGTATATTTGTGGTCTTTCACCAATAGAAATTGCAGTCAAATAGTCGGAGACCTCGTCCTAATGGCATGCATGTGCTCTATACACTAGATGGCATAGATTTAACTGGGTTATGGCCCACAACAGCAGACGCAATGCGTGTCACGCAGACAGATGGCGCAATTGCTGCAGAAATGCTGACATGTGCGATTTCTTGTTTTTTTTTAAATGATCTATTCTGCTCAAAACAACCAGAGACAAGCCCAGTTCTGTCAGCGACCATAGATCACCATGCACACACAACTGCTCCTTCAGCGGGTGGAGGAAGCAGCCAGCAGCTATTTATCAGTGTCTGAGTGACATGATCTGTGATGTGAGAAGCTGCAGTGAAACTTCCCTAATTCCATTATGTGGAGCATCTCCCTGCAGGACTGCGTCATACAGGCGGAATTAACGGGTTCATTACAGGATAATACTGTGCAGATCATACAATAATGACACTACATGCCACGATCAGATAAAGCAGGTAGCTTTATTTGATTTTGTCATGTAGTGTCTCTCAAGGCTTCAGCAGGCAGAAAAAACTGTAGCACATACGCGCGCGCACATGCACACACACACGTTTTCCTCACACCCTATTGGTCCATATTTTCCTTGTGCTGCCACAATACTGCACACACGTGACCTTCCTGTTTTCACCCAGTTTAACGCATGTAGTTAAAAGACAGGCCACCACCATGGACCAGCACAAGCACCAATAACACATTATACATGCCAGCAAGGTAAGATCGGGACTCGGATCGCCCACTGGACGTGGACCATGGCGGCTGCCACGAGCAGCAGCAACACATCCACAGCCACGCTTCAGATCAAGCACTCGAGTGTCGAGCATACGCGGAAACGCATAGACCCGAGGAGGAGGCAAGCGGCGCTGTCTTTTCTCAGCAACATTTCTTTAGATGGTCGACCCGTGCAGAGCGATGCGGACGAGCAAAGTGGAGAGGAGGGCTCGCTGGAGCCGAGGACTAGACACAGCCTGGTTTCCCCGGAGCGCTCGGCGTGCGGAGCCGCCGCCGCCGCCGGAGCTGCGACTGCTGCCGCGGCTGCTGCAGCCGCTGCTGCGGCGGCGGCGACCACTGCCGCACAGGCGCTCGCGTTTGCAAACCAGGCTCTCCTCACCAGCACTCGGGCCAGTTTCGGGACGGGTGCAGACGCGGACAGCGACGCTTTCGTTTCCTCGACAGTCAGCTCGCCTTTCTCCGCGATGCCAGCCTCGAGCAGAGGGAGGCTGCAGACCTACACTCAGGGAATCCTGCCTGCCTCCTACTCCAGACAGTCCTCCCAGAACTACTGCCCGGAGGGCGGACAGATAGCCAACTCTGCCATAGAGCTCCAGAGGTCCAGGTAACTTAACAGGGAGAACATCTGTTTTGTTTTTTTTAAACCAGTGTTGGCGAACAGGGCCGGCCCTAACCATCTTGATGCCCTTGGTAAGATTGGTATTTGGTGCCCTCACCTCACCACACCCTAAAAGGTGTCCCATAGTGGTTTCCTGACACAATTCATATTACTTAAAGTTATTATTACATATAAAACAGTTTAAAGGTGTAGTGTGTATCATTTAGGAGAGAGAATGACCTACGTGCAAGTGTTTTAAAACGCTTGTTTGTTTTTCTTAGCATCAGAATAAGTCTGTTATAACTACTTTATCAGCGGGCCTTGCTTTACAGATGACTTTACTTTCACCGTGTGCCATCGTGTTTCTGCAGCCGCCTGGATGAATGTTCATTTATTTGCAAATGAAGAGAAAGGCTCCTTCCAAAAAAACTCAGTGCATGAACGAAGGACAAAAAGAATTAAACAGTAGAGAGAATGAAATCTATAAGAGCCACCGTAGTTCCCCGACACACACATTTGCTTGTTGTAGTATGCAGTCTTACCGTTAGATGTCACTAAAACTTGCACTCTGTACCTTTTAATCTCCCCCTAGTATAGTAAATGGTGGATTACAGTCCTGATCCGCAGTGTGATGCCATCCTATTCAGACTGGGACCTATTTCCATAAATCACTGATAACTGCCATACTTTGACGGAGCATTTGTCAAATTGAGCAATCTGGCGCATGTGCCACATATCCAACACTACTTGGGTTTGTTCCAAAGTAAAAGCACTTAACTCTTTCACTTCTCTCCACCCACTTCCACTCATTTTTAAACGAGGCTTTTATTGTGAAATAATATTTGCAGCACTGACAGTTATGCAGCATTTTATATATGCATATAAGTGCTTTATTTATGTTTTAGTTTAAAAAAACATAAATCTAAATATGATTTCATTATACTTCATTTGATTAGAATTTCTTGTTTACTACACACAGATGCGGATGCACATATTTAAATATGCAGTAGAGTGGACTAAACAGCTTACCCAGCTACACCTGATAGCTATTATAACATTTTCTCTATCTGGACCTCTCAAAGTAAAATATTTTCCATGTGCAATTAAAAACAATTATTGTTCTTTTCTGCATCATCCCTGAACTACTGAAGAAATAATATGACTCTTGTCGACAGCTCGTCTGCAGGACTCTGTAGTCTGTCCATTGAACTGAACGTTAACAAAAACATAGCCCTATATTCAGCAGGCATTAATACTAATGTCACTATAAGATTAAAGCGACACACACTGCTACTGCAGTTTGTTCTCATGGAATAACTTCCAGCTCACTGCCACTGTATCCCTGAGCCGCCAGATCCTCATTATCTTTTTGTTAATTATATTGTAGTACATCAATATTTCATTGTGCATTTCACAATCAAGCAGATGCTTCATTTATTGTCATTTAATTCACTTAAGGCGAGAGACCTCATTGTGTTGGGAGCGTCTAATTGGTTAAGTGCTCGAGACTGTGTTTCCTCAAAACCACACTGACCACGGCTCTAGACATGAATAAATAATAATAACAATTGTATCAACATAGCACCTTTCAAAACAGAGTAACAAGGTGCATTGTGGTAAAAACAAACAAGTAATTAGACAAGTATAATCCAAAACATGAAAATAGAAAATGTACTCAAACATAATAGAGATAAATGAGCATTGCAAATTAGTTCAAGATGAGTTGTGTGTGACAATCCTGGATATGAATGCACTGAAACTTTGCACTGAAAAGTTATCTTGAATTTTTCTCACAGGCATTTGTTTTTGACAAGGTACGCTTGCTTCCACGGTCCCAACAGTTCACAGCGGAGGGGGTTCAGCTGTGTGTTTTCACTCCACACAGATGGCCGCAAACCTATGACGCAACTGGCGTGCACACGGGCAGATACTTGCGTTATGATCACAGGTCCGACAGCTGTGGAGCTGTAGCCTAGTTTCCTTGGAGGGAGAGGAAACTCAGCAGCACACCTCATCACTTTTCCCTCTGTGGTTTCTGCTTAGTCACGTACATGTTCTCATGCTCTGTGTCAAATTTATTGGACCTCAAATTATTTTTAGGGGAATGTCATTCCAAAACCTGGCACACACCTGCTGTGGTCTCCTCTTGCGTAGCATAAACATCCTGTAACTTTACACCCTTGTTCAAATACGCACGCGAACGACAGCGACTCGGCGCTCCGTGTGCATGTCTATTATTTGCCCTCCTTGTCTGTCGTGTCCTCCTCACTTTGGAGGCGCGGGGAGAGGTTGGAGGGTCTCACCTCAGCGGGACAGCTGTCCGTAACATGGTCTCTCCCTGTCAGAGCCTGCTGTCCAAGCCTCTCTGCTCCGCCTTCCATTCAGAGCCCCTCTCTTTCCCAAGAGCTCTCGTCCCTATGGTGACTGTGCCAGACTTCTCAGGAAGCTCTGCTTCATGGTGAAACAACTCTGCAAGCATCTAGTTCCCCTTCCTGACCCCATGGAACTTAAACTGTTGAACTAACAGCTTCCGAAAGCCTCAGTCTGTTCTTTTTCACACAGAGAAAGAGGTACTTCGAAGACTCCTTAAATAGTTTTTAAATGAGAGACGTAAAGGAAATAAAGAGAATAATAACCATAGTACAGCATGGACGTTACATCATTAACTATATCTTCAGAAATAAACAAGATTAATAGATTACTAGAATGCAATTATAAATGATTATATTTCCATCTGACTGAGGAGGAACAGTCCGTTCATGTTGGGTGAAATCCATTTAGCTGCTGTTCCAGAGCTTTGAGCTTTTGACCTAACATGGATGAGAAGGAAAAAAGAAATGAAAATTTTAAAAGAAAAAAAAAAGTGCTGGGCAAATGTCATGTGCTTAGGAAAACCACGTGATGTGATAGAAAGCTGCACATCAAATACTGAACAGACCTGTTGCTCAACTAATGCTTGGTGAATAGTGATTGTTCAGATAGTTGTAGTAATGGATTGTGTATGCATTTCACTATCACTGCAGTATTGTTTAAAATAAGAATGTAGATTGCAGTATGATACCAGAGGCAGGGCAACCACACTTCTTTCAGTGAGACGTGTGTGCATGTTTTTCTACATACAGTATCTCAGTATTTATTTATTTATTATACATATGGTTTTCAGCACTTCTATTGAATATGTTAACCCCCTGACCTGTAGCCTGATTTTTGGAGGATGTCCACACACAAAAAATGAATACCAGTGTTAAAAAGCAACCTGTTAAAGGAGCATTGCCATATTCCACTGGCACACGGACAGACAAACGTTCTGCACAGTGCCTGGTTTGTTTGAGGGCAGCTGGTGGAAACGTGTCCAGAGGTCTCTGGCTGGGAGAGGCAGGATGTCCAGGCTTTCTGAGAAGCAGCCTGGCTCCCAGCTCTGTGTTTTCTGTCCTCCACTTCCTCCCGGGGGCATCAGAGACACACTCTCCCCTCAGACTTTTTGGCCCTCAGTCTCGCTCCCATTCAGGAAGTTACAGCGTCTGTGATGTGCCGCCAGAACAGACTCTCGAAAGGCCAAAACCGCTCCGGACCGTATCCCAATCAGAATCTAGCGAATGCCGATTACTGTATGTTTTCATATTCAGCTTTCCTTCCATTCCTCCGCATTTACCTAACTTGAATTAGCATGCTCAAATGCTAAGTAAATATAACGTCCCCATTACAATCTGGCAATGTCTCTATAGTATGTTCACACAAATAGTAACAGGAATATAGTCTGGATTTTTGTGCTTTAAAGAAAGTGGTTAACACAATGTTTCCATTGCCTGTGGTTGTTCTGCCCTGCACCCGTTTCAGCCGTGCATGAAATGTGATGTCACAAATGCACCAGAAACTAGTAAGAGAATGTTAGTTAAACACTGGTCAAAATGCATTTAAACCCAGCTTTAAGCGGATTTATTTTATTTTTTATTTATTTTGATTTTTTTAGACCAGTGGAAACTAGATATAGGTGTCAAGTTATTTTCATTTCATCCGTTCCCCACTAAGACACAAACAGGCCAAATCGTCTCATGTCTTCCTTTTAGTTTGTTTCCCATTCCATTAAAAAAAAGTGCAGTATTTAATACTTCAGAGTGTTTTAACATGATTACATTTTTAGAAACGAGTGGAGGGAAACTGCGGTTGGAAAACATGCAGCACAAATCATTATAATGGTCCTGTGGTGCTTTTGTGTGATTAGATCGCATACTTCTGCAGATGATGATGATTGTTTTTAGCTGAGGTCATGGTCGGTACAATCACAGGCTTATAGTATGACAATGCTTCACTTTCCCTCAACAGTCTCGTTGTCAACAAATGCTCAGGAAAGGTTTGAATGAGGAAAACGCATTCTGAGACCAGGACAGATTACACATTGTTACATAAACATCTAAATTGTTCATAACAATTTATAATAATAATAAACATTGAATTGTCCATGCATTATATCATTTAACTTTCCTGTGTGTTTTGGATCAGAGAGACTAAGCTGGTCTGACTTCAAAAAAAGATCAGAATATTTACATTTTCTTTTATTCGGTCTATTTGTTTGACGAGAACCAGGTCATTTATTTATTTATTTATTTCTGTATTTACAACCAGCAAGTCTCAATGAAATGGAAGACCATCATGTCCCCTAGTCCCATGGCAAGCTGCCAAGAGGGTGTATATGCAAAGCAAATCAAACTCTACGTCCACCTCAGCTTTATAGATTTACTGTGTGGCACCATTGGGCAGGATTATTAATAGCCTTTTTATGAAACATTTTAAATTCCATGAGAATGGCATCGTGTCTGTAGTAGAATTGAATTTATGAAAAATGCATAAAAAGTTACTTGAGGCAACAATACCAGGAATTGTTTCAATGTCAGTGACAGATGCTCTTTGAGGCTTCTCACCAGGCCGTGTTAATGTCACACTGTGCAGTTGGTTTCATCTGTGTCTTAAGTGAATAAGTGGCCTGGTCTGTGTTATTGTTTCAGTGCTTGTACCAGCTAGGAAAACACTCGTTGCATTAAAATCTCATCCCATGGCAGTGGCTTGATCAAAGTCCTCTAGCAATGCTCAGCTGTGTCCTCGTGAAGTGGAAACATGCCCTTTGACCAAGTGGCCAATGATATTTTTTGAAGGAACATAGCAATTTACTGAGATTTTGACAGGGGCACACAGTATGGAGACTGATTTATGTCTCTGAATATGTCAAACGGTTCCAAACTATACTGTAAACATGCATTCAAGAGCTCCAGTGTGTAACTTCTAGCACCTAAACACTGCTTGTGTTGCTACCACTCCAGGCTTACCTGATGCCTAAAGCACAGGACGATACTTGGTGCATATTTGAACCATTTGGTATCTCACTACCTCACTAGGTTTCAGAGACCCAGGGATATTTCCTTAACCTAAAGTTTGCTGCCAACTCCCTTTACTAGCGTAGCTGCTATGCCTCCGCCTTCAGTTTGAGTTGCTTTAAGTTGAAGGACGTGATGCACCACCAAAGCAAATTGGAAGCCCTGTTTTCTTTGACTACATGCAATCACGGATCCTTATCCAGTCAGTCCATTCATCAGGATTGTCAACCTAAGAAGGATGACGTTAGACTGACCATAAATCACATGGCCAGCCACTCGCCTGACCTTCAGGCAAAGGTCAGGCCCCTTGATTGTGGACCTTGAGCCCACAGTAGCATGGACGTTGTCGAATTGACCATAACAGAGCATCATGTTCTTCCTTGCAGTTCCAGATGAGCGGGGTCATAATACACAGCACAGAGGGTTAGCGAGAATAATGGTCCCTCAGTTTCTTGTCTGCTTCAACAGATTGACTCCTCATGTAAACACTCATCTCACTCCATCCCCTCCAGTACACTGAGTTCTCTCAGCTTATGTTGGTTTAAACCCTGGGGGATTCTCAAGGAGAGAGTCATCTTTTGTTAATTTGTCCACATGTTCTGTTGTTGATTAACTGACCACTCAGCCTCGCACTTAGCTGTCTCTCCCCTTTGGCTGAGATGCTCAGTGGAGAGAGGGCGGGGTGAGGATAAGTGTCATCACCTTGTCTCTATGCGGAAGGATCTACTCCATAAACAGTACAACACATTTTGATTTGTGATAATAATCAAATAGTCAAACATGATGTACAATATAATATCCATGGTGTGAACAGTCATCTTTACTAGCCTTGGCAGAGTAGTGAGACAGCTGCAGTGCTATTTAGTGTTTGATGACAGTGCGTTGTGTGCTGTGTGTTTCGTATTTGACCACTAATATGTTAATTTCCACTGTAAAACAGACTAACAAGATGTGTTATGTAGTTATTCTCATGCTAAATGTGCAACTGCAACCTAATTCTGGAACCGCTCTGGCTTACTTCACAGCCCACACACGCACCAACACACTTACTGTGTCACATTTCGGTTTGTTTCTGACATTGGCAGCTCATCAAATAAAAGGGTTTGAGCAAATTAGCCTGTTGAGTTGTGCAACTTGAGTGCAAAATAACGGCCGTCTGTGACCAAAACGTGTTACACAAAGTGCTCGGGGAGCCAGCTCGTTATCCTCTTACCAGCTTAGAAAATGGAAAATTCTCTGTGATCTATGCGCGACTGTGGAGTGATCATTGACCGCGCTGGCACACAGTGGTGTTGATTGATGTCATGACTTGACCGTTGGGGACTCGTTTGTGTAAATCAGCCACAGAACATACAGAATCGGGTGATAATTAAACACTACTGTGTCAAGGCCTTCAGCCATCAAACACACAGAGTTAAAGTGTACTGAGATGGATAATGGGTGTTTTTTGTGTGTGTTTTCTTTTGGAGGCACTGATTTACATTAAAGGTTAACTGTGTAAGAATGTGTAACATCGAGAGACTGCAGATTATAACAGATCGAGGACTTGTGGTACAGTCCAGTTATAGTTGGAAGTGCGAATTTTGGGATTTCCCAATGAATTAGTCGTACACACAAAACATTGCTAACAATGGCTAACAGCCTGTTTGCATCCATGGTTTTCCCGACTTCCACCACCCTTCCATTTGCCAAGTGTGTCAGGGGACTATTGTAGCCTTTGCGTACCAAATGGATGAAAAAGAAAGATTTCACTATAAAACGTGAAAATGCTTCGGCTAGTTTGTCCAGTCAAGTTGCTGTAGAAAAATTGGGGTGCAAGATGGTGCCCTCTGTACAGCAAGGTCCTTACCTAAAATACATATCCATGCTTTTTCTAAGGCTACAAAAAACAGTTTACTGTACTTTAAAATAGTTACACAAAGATAGATACTGTATATCTGGGCAATATATATTAAATATTTGCTAATAAACCCTCCAAATGTTACCCTTTGGACTTTAAGTAAATAAGGATTTGGAGCAATATTTGAACAAATGCTGATCTTTTGGTTTAGTCTTACAGCTACACTGACCTGTATTTGTTAATGTTATTATTTTTGCTCGAGCTGGTGATCTAAGAGCTGTATTACAGAATGTCAGTTGGTCTTCTAAGATTTTGTCATGATTTCTTCATGTTAAACTTCCTCCTCTCCTCAGACGAAGACTCATCTCTCAGCGGTCTTCGCTCGAAACGCTCGAGGACATTGAGGAAAATGCTCCTCTCCGCAGGTAGTAAACATGCACTGAAACGCCCCTCACATTTACATTGTCTCAGCGATATACTGTGTGTCTGAAATAACACATTCAGCTCAGTGTAAACTGTTTCTCTGTTTTTTCCAAGTACTGATGACGTGTGTTTGTTTTGTATTTTTAGATGTCGAACCTTATCTGGTTCCCCCCGACCAAAGAGCTTTAAGAAAGTCCACTTCATAAAGAACATAAGGCAACATGATATGCGCAATGGAAGGTATGAAGCCAAACAGCCCCATCCCTTTGTCAATACAAGTCCTCAGTCAGTGGATAATGGCAGGCTGCCCCAGTCAATGAACTGCAGTTTGGATGTTTCTCACATTACAGGCCACATCAAGTCAGCGCGCTTTGCCAACTCAAAAAAACGCCGTTGTCATTCAAACAATAAATGCAACTTATTGAGAAGCGTGTCTACATTTAAAAGAAGGCATTTAGTTTTCATCTTTATTTGAATCGCATCACTTTTGAAGCATTGTTTTCACACTATTCTATGAATTTAAATCATTCCACTCTGTTTAATCACACAGCTGTGATATATGTTTTACATAATCATATATCAGCACATAAATACAGAAAGCCTTTGCCGTAGTGGTTAACATGTTGACGTTTTAATAGGTATTTAGGAAATAGCTGAAGGGGTTGTGAATTTAGGCAAGGAATGTGATATACTGTAGTGTTTCTGAGTAATAATGCTCCGCTCTGTGATTTTGATGCTATTTGAGCAAAGACTCTAGCCAGACTTTAGTTGGGAGTATCTATTAATTTATTGTAATGTATTTATTAAATTGTCAGTTGTGTTGCTCAGCATTCGATCTACACAAAGAGAATGATCTTATGTGAAAGGAGGTACCTCAGGTTGAGAGAATGAATGTGTCCTGTCCTCCTGTTAAAGTAGTTGACAGGTTTAAATGTTTTCCTCATATGCAGATCCATCTCATGTGAAGTAATAATGCTGAGCTGGATTTTCCAAATGAATGTTGTTTATTAAGTGAGGCTAGAACTATAGGAATTCTGTGACTCGGGTGCTGTTAATGTCCCGATGTGGCTTTTGGCTAAGTAGTGATATTTATCATGTGTGTGCTAACTGTGGCTATTATAAGAAGTCATTTTGAGGTAGAAGTGTTAAAGTGAAGGACACAGTTTTTTTTCTTCCTTCTGGTGCCGTTGATGTCTGGTCACTGGGAAACCTGACTGACTCAATACTGTAGGCACAATTTAACACAACAGTTAAGTTTGAAAACACCTCAGTTCAGGTTTTAACTGAAATGCATCAGTGTTGCTCCCAAACCACTGACTTCATGCTACTATACTGCAAAACAACACACTCGTACTGAATTTTCGGTTCACTCTCTTCATTTCAAATTTTTACTGCACACTTTTTTCCAACTTTAACCTGTGGATCTCATCAGATAGACATTAATTAGATTGTTTACCATTTTTGTTTTTGTAGGATAGTCCTTATCAGTGGCAGAAGATCCTTCTATAGTGTTTTTTCTGTCCTGCCCTATCGAGATTGTAGCCAAGCAGGGTATGTATCCGACAGCATGCCGAACCTCGTAACATCCTCCAGTCTGTGCTCCCTCTTTCTTTGTGTTTTTTCATCCCTTTTTTCCCTTTGGATATACTCTCCTTGGTGCATAAGGGTTGGTTTTGGTGGATGCATTTTTACCTTTATGTTGATAAAAATGGGATGAAGGGGGCATTAAATGCCTGATTTTGTATCTGCCTTGAGCACATTGTAGCGTAATGCTTGTTGCTTGTTTTGCTCTTTTTTTTCATTATGGCTTCGGTGGCTCTTGGGCACTCATTGTTTTTGTTCTAGACAACCCATTTTTCTCTGCTGCTGGCTTTGCTTTGTAACATATACGGCTCACCTTTCCCAGGGGTTCTTAATATCCTTCCATTTTGACAAGTTCACCTCCACCAACACCACCACATGAAACTGTGTATTTTGGAGGAAGTCAAAGAGTAAAGGGATGGATAAACACCAGAGAACACAATGCACAGAGAGAAAAGCTTCACACTGGGGCTTAGTGAAGAGCATAAAAGGCTCAGTCCTGTTGTGGAATTTCCTAAGCCAGTCAATCAGTGCAAGGTCAAGGGTTAATAAACCCCCAGAGCTTTCCATTATGCACATTTGATGCTGCTGCTGATAAGTGAGAGTTTACAGTGAGACGTTGGTTAACACATTCAAGTGTTGTTACTGCAAAATAACATGTTTGGTTTAAGGCATGTAATCTTTCCTTTCCATGTAATATCCTTTCTTTTGTCTTTTCCTTTATAATAACTAAAACTACTACCCCATGCACAAATGTTTATAAGTTTTTCACAGCAGTCTGATCCCAAACGACCATGGTTTATAGAAGTTAGCGTAAAGCTAATCAGTGCTAAAGCAGCTGGTCTGTGGTACGTGGGGGGAAATTTCTCCTCAGGTAATTAGTTTTCCACTCTTTAAGTTATGCTAACTCATCACAAAACAACTGTGCTTTTACAATAGTTCAAAATAATATCACTACTCCATTCAGGTACTTCATAAACAAAGTCATTTTGAACCTTTTGGCAGAGCAGAGTTAGCTGTTTCCCCCAGTTTTCTTGCTATGCTAGTGCTACATGACTGCTGGTGTTACATTCACAGTCAGCAGACTGGCATTAAAAAATATGTCTTGAATAGATCCTGTTAATTTATTTATTCATTGGTTAAAAAAACAAATTCACTTGTATTTGCTGGAATAAAGGCTGCGTAACTGGACATCTGCTTACTGGGGACACTGTCTTATGACAACCAGATGGTCATGGGCGTCTCTTGGTTTAGCTGCAGATTCTCTGTGTGGACTTTGCATGTTCTCCTTTTAATGGCATGTACCCCAGTTTTTCTGACCCCAAAAACGCAATGCATGTTAGGTCATGCTCCTGGCATGGAGGTGTAGGTAAAGTTGGCCCTTTGGCTAAAAAGTTAGATGGGTCAATAAGGCCTTGCAGCCCAAATCCGATTTGTAAGCATATCCTTCCTGACCAACTGTTCACATTATATATTTTAAGTGATCAGATCCGATCTGCATGTGTCCATTAAGGCTGAACTATTAATTGAAATTTTATCAAAATCAATTTTCAAATCGCAGGAGGCACAGTATTTCTTAAAGCCAAAATGTGTGAACAATTTCCATATTAGATGAAATATTGTCCTGACTTATACACATCATATTCTAGAGATTGAAGAGAACATGTTTGTTTCTCACAGATCTGCAAAAATATCACACAGTAATTACTTTAAACATGAAATTAGACTAAATGTAAAAAGCGCCATTCCCTTTCATATCACGAATCATATAGCGATAGCAATTTCAGTCAAAATAATTGCAATATTTATTCAAAATAGTGTCCTTATTGACATAATCTAGTCCAATTACTGTACTTACGTCGTTCAAGTCATGCTGTGAGTGATGCAGAAGACACTTTGAAATGAACAAGTCGTTCAGACTGAGACGGATCTGTAGCAATCCCATCAGAATCGCGTTCAAAGCCACCTCCATTTGAAAAATATCATATCTTTTATCAAATTTTAGCTGTCCAGAAAAAAAATCAAGCTACATACAATCTGAATATGCTTAAAAATCTGATTTGGACTGCAGTCTAAATAAGGCCTTACAGATATCCTCATAGAGAATAACAATATTAACATAGTGATGCTAATAAATAAGTTTGTTGAATAAGGCTTGGGCAAAGCAGGTGTGACGTTTCCGGGTTAAAGATGTACTGTAAATGTATTCTTGAGTTTATCTAATGCTAGTATTAGAAAAAAAATTCAGGGTTGAGGAGAACTTTAACAATATTATAGCATTACTAACATGCAGATGTTTAAAGCCAGCAATCTACATTACATGTCAACACGAGCTTTTCCGATGATTCCCTTTCTTTCTCCTTATTCTCAACAAACTGAAAAATTCCAACTCTCCAAACCCCCCTCTTTGTTTTTGTATTTTTTAATTCTATCTTCACTGACTGTGCTGTAAGATGTCTGCTGATGTCTATGATGCATCTGTCAACATTTAGTCAGCCAGATAACACTGTTTTCATTATACCAGATTGGCCACACATGTCACCAAAACAGTGAAAGAATCATGTGAGGATCCACTGTGTTATTTCTTTCTCTTTATCTCTGGGCAAGACTAAGTTGTGGGAGGGATGAAAAACACTCTTAACAAGTAAATGCCTGCTTTGAGGTGTCTAAACTTTCACTATTATATAAATGTGAGCTGTACAATTTGTAACACATAAACTTATTCTGAAACATCAATCAAATAAATACAAATCACTGGGGGAAATGTCTTGCAATTCAGTGATTAGTTTTTCGGTAGCAGAGTGTAAATAAAGTGGAAAGTATTATTTTTGCAGTGCACACACTGCATCAGCCTTTATTTGCACTGACCTAAAATCATGGAGGGAAGTAAAATCATCATGCTTATTACTGTTTACCTCTGCGATTGAATGCGGTTTTATCTAAATATCAAAATGCCAATTAGATGCAATGAATTATTCAGCCCCAAGCTAAACATTTCAACTCTGGAGCTGTCTTCTGTTTGTTCTACTAATACACTTTACTCTTAAGTCATCTGCTTTTCACTCCAGCAGGCAATCTGAACTCGCACAGCAGTATGGATTTTCTGGCGAGGCAGCAGTTTGAAGTGGCTGGCCTGCTTCAACAAAACTATACTCTCCTCCGTGCTTCCTCCCAAGAGCATACTTTATTTGTAAACAGCCTGAGATGCACCCACAGACATGGACAATTACAGAAACTAGGCCAGATTGATACAGGGCCCTTTTTATCAGTGAAATAGAGCTGTAGAGCAGAGCTAGAGCAGGCCTCCGCAAGAGGAGGTGGAAATTATACTATCAATGAAAAGGAAATGAGGTGTCATTTGCTCATCATCAGGGATGTAAAGCTGGAAGGAGGGCGCCAGCGACATCCATCAGGAAGCATCAGTGCCAAGGAGATGGTGATCGGGCTGGAAGGAGTGGAGTTGGGAGCAGATGGAAAGGTGAGAAATCGGCAGAAAAGAGAGCGAGAGAAAGAGACTGTATTTGACATGGTAATATACAAATTCTTCAAATGCAAAATAAAAAAAATATTCTGATCAGTGAGAACAGTTGGGCGTTACGGTGATAATGTTTGCTGCAGGGTTGGGCAGATGGATGATCATCCAAGTTGCATGAGAAGGATGATCATTGTTTAGAAACCGTGTCGGCACTATGGGATACGCCCCCTCGCGTTTTCACAGAAGCACTTATACCATTACGCCGGCCCTGAGTGGCTGGAAGCCATGGACATCTGCGTCAGTAGCCTGGTATGAGTGCTTCTGTGAATACGCGAGGGGGCGTATCCCATAGTGAGACATTGAACTTGTTTTGTATGCAAACCAACACACTTGTCACATAGTTGGACCAGGGAAATATGGATGAAGCGTTTTGACAATTCATACCAGGTACAGTCCGGGTGGAACTGATTATATGCATGAAGCGTCACTTTTCATTCACTGTCTCACTTTATCCTCCACATGAGGCTCACTGGTTGCAGGGTCAACACACAGAGACGAACAACCACTAACCTTCACTGACCTACAGTCAATTCAGAGTTGTCCAATTAACTTTGTGTGATTGTGGGAGGAAAACCGGTCTTCCTGTAAAAGACCACACAGGGAATAAGTTATCCTCCTGTAATGTAAAATAAATCAAATCAAACCTTGATCTCGGTAAGTGTGGCCTAACACTAACTTAACCTAAAAGAATCACTGAAAGTCAGACTTGTTTAAGCTGATGTGAATCACACGCACTGTTTACACCTGTGTCCACAGACTGTGTCCTACACCCAGTTCCTCTATCCCACTAATGTGCTGGGTGGTCGAAGGAACACCATCGACTCCACCTCTTCCTTCTCGCAATCTCGCAATGCCAGCCACCGCAGCCTCAGCTTGGGCCGAGCCAACAGCAACCAGAGCAGCATAGACACAGGTTAATAAACACGTTATCCAGTGTGTATATTTTTGTTGTGCAAATGTTGAGATTCCCTGCTGAACCTCTGTTGCTGTGTTTGTGCTCACGGCAGGGAATGATTTGGGGGAGATTCGCGAGTACAACCCCAATCTGCTGGATGACCCTCAGTGGCCTTGTGGGAAACATAAGAGAGTCCTCATCTTCCCCTCGTACATGGTGAGAAAGAACTGCATCTCACATGTCGTCAGTGTGGACGACAACAACAACAAGAGTAGTAGCAGCAGCTGCAGCCTTGCAATAATGGAAAGCTTGTTTTATCGAAACACCCTGCAGTATCTCACCACTAGTACTTTCCCTTTTGTGCTCACTTTTCCCTCAACAACCAACAACAATAACACACCAGAAAGATTTATCTGGCTCAAGTTTCTTCTTAACTAAAAAAAAAAAAAAAAAAGACCTTCCTGGATTTTATCAGCTGTTTTTAAAAGACGGCAAGGAGGACGTTTCAGACAGTTTTAATCAGGAAGGTCATTGGCCCCCGGACTCTCCACCACCTTCCGGGCCTCTGAAAGAATATGCTGTATCGGGCAGTAGCTGTAAAATATAGTACCAGCTAGTGTGGTGTTTATGTTTCGGGACTAATCACTCTCACTTTTCCGGATAAAAACAGATGTTTGATTGTGGTTGGGAGGAAAAAAAAGATTAAAAAAAAGAAAATGGACTAGACTCCCACCTCATTCTTTACTGGGCTGTGTTTTTGTTATACAGCCTGTGGCAGAATACACAACAAGGACTGACATAGCTGAGACTCCAGTCAAGGCCACGCTATATCCCCCCCCCCCCATCTCTCTTCCTCCAATTACAAAACACAGCAGCATCTCACAACAATAGCTATTGTGTTTGCTACGGGAATGGAACCCTTGCATTCTCAGCATTTCAGGGGTTGAACTCAGGCCGTTAAATGAGGAAGACACGACGCCAGCTGAGCTTTCAAGTTCACGCGGGGGATAAGAGACGAGTCACGCGTTTGTAGAGTAATCGTCACGGTAAAAATAACGAAACGTTTCAACTCCTTAAAGGCGCGGTCATGGTTTCGATTGTTCATTTCTCAGAGCTTGTCACTCCTCATGTATCATATATATATGGTGTTCAGAGTGGATGCTGTGATTCACAGTGCATGCAGTGGCTGCATAAAGAGTGCAAGTTTTTTTGATATGAGCACAGCAGGTGTCTTCCTCTCGACCCTGATGTTCACTAAGAAGTAAATATGTGTCGACAAAGTTAATGAATATAGTTACACGTTTAAAACGATGTTGAATTTTCAATTTTCAAGATTTCATTCCTAACGAGGGATGGCACTATACCACTTTTCCGCGTCCGATACCGATATCACAATCTAGTGAGTGTACCGATTAGGAATTGGTATCGGTACCGATACTGGTCAAAATCACTGGATCAGATGTAACAGATAAAAATCATTATAGCTGAATCATGTTTGGGGAGAACACTATTTGTTACAGAAGTTGGAGAATGATGTCTTTGAAATGACTCGGCACAAATGGGTTGTTAACAGCTTCACAGTTCATAAATGCTCTATAAAGACTAGAGCTGCAACTAGTGATTATTTTTATAATCGATTAATCTGGCGATTGTTTTCTCGATTAATCGCTTGGTCCATAAAATATCAGAAAACCTTAAAAAATGTTGATCGGTGTTCGTCAAACCTGGAAATAATGATGTTCTCAAATGATTAACGTTTAATGATTTCTTTGTTATTCAGAGCAAAGAAATGCTCACATTTAAGAAGCTTAAACAATAAGAATTCTTGTTTTAATCATGAAAAAAGCTTCATTTAGTAATCGATTAATAATCGATTAATTGTTTCAGCTGTAATAAGGACTGTATCGGACTGATATCAGCATCAGACTTGAGTTTGTGATAGCGGTATCGGTGTTGGTGCAGGGACAATCAACTTCTTTTGTGTGTGACAGTCACATTTAGACCTTTCAAACTTTGATGCTGAGTCATTTCAAGCTATTTCCAAAACACAACGTCCACAACATGACTCAGCAAAAATGCTATTTCAGATTTTTCTTTACATGTTGACAGTCCCAATATAATCCCAATATAGAATATTGTCATTATACGCAGATACAATGACAATTTGTGCGGCTTTCTCTCAATAGGACTAAAAGAACCTATCTGCAAATAATGCATTAGAAAAATAGAAATATAGCAATTGTACACATTGAATAAAAGACACTACAGTATATAAAAATTGATATTCAGAGAAAATTCCTACTCCTAACGCACATAAGATATTGTACTTTAAAGTGACAAATAAATGCAATAAAAGAGTTTATTGTATTTGTCATTAAAAAAAAAAAGAATGATTTATTTCACTCGCTGCCTGGGAACAATATCACTCAGTGTCTCCTCAAAATGACTCATTTGCCTCATCGACAGTCCAAAACTCAAAGATTCATCATTTGCTGTCATGACAGACGGTGCGACAAAGAAAAGCAGCAATCATTCAGTTAACTGCTCCAGATGAGCTGAAGTGCAGCAACACACACACACACACACACACACACAGCAGGAGAAGTGTTGAGTCTGAGCTATGACATAATAAAGAAAAAAAAGGGTGTGTATCTGTATGTGTACGAGTTTTTTAAAGTGCCAGTACAGTGATACTGAAGTGTGTGTTTACACGTGCGAGATGGAGTCAGTTCAAATCAACTATGATAGGTCAGATTTGCATTCTGTATCATTTTATTTATTGTCAGTATGTGATTTAACTGAGCAGGACGCCTGTTGTCTGATTTCAAGGGCAGAAGGATTAGGGTAAAATATCTAATTAGAGATTTTCTGGCATACTGGAACATCTGGAATTTGATTTATGATTGTCCGGTTTCAGTTAAACATTCATTGTGGTATAGATAAAGTAAAACGTGATTTCCACACGGCACTGACTACTAAGCAGTGACAGGGACATGACATGTTTCAACATTTTGTCCAAAAGCCTGAGAAAATCATAGAAGATGTTTTTAGTTTATGAAAAACCCACTCAAAATGATCATTAATATAGTTGGCAGTTTATTTAGTGATGAGTCATTAGTTACAGCCTTCGATAATAGAACTATAAAGACTGTATTTGCTATTTGATAATGGCATTGATCGATTGCTGTGTAAATGTCAAAGTTTCAGGATAGATTTTCCTCCCAAATCTATCAAAGGATGTGATGTTTACGTATCGTATCTGACCTCAACGACAGCGTGCAAGCCAACATGTGCTTAGATATGTACGCTAAAGTCCAAGAAAAAGTCCAATAAAGTCAAAGTCATGGTTTTGGATGTAGTTTATAGTCAAACTAAAGTGTAACAGTGTAACTGAAGTTTCCTCATCTATCAGAATGATGCTGCTGCTCTGTTAGAATCAGGTTACTGATGTTTGTTGGCATCTACAATATCCACAGACGCCCGAACACATCTGGCAACATTACGCTTACAGTTTACTGCAGTCATTATAAGTCATCCTAGTAATGAGGCTTTGCCGTATGTTACGCATCATACCTTTAAAGCGATAACTTGGTGTTTCCACTCGACTGTGTGAGATGGGATTATTATTAGCGAGCAATTTCAGAACGCACTAGGGATTAGTTATTAATCGATTAGTAAATGAATTGCCATCTATTTTGA